>NC_060120.1:135466019-136091019 GCF_021461395.2 Schistocerca americana | reverse complement strand
TTGCCCCTGGCGGCGTTGTATTCTATCGCAACTATCGCGGTTCGCATCGTTGGCTCGCAGGGCGCATTCTTCGCTGCCTCGGCCGCGCTGTGTATCTGGTTTTGGGGGCCTCTGGTGAGGTGCGTTGCATCTCAATCAGCTGCGCCTCTGTCGTCGCACGGGTTCTGCCGCTCCCCGTCTGCTTTCAGCGACGGTGCCGTCCTGTCAGCGCCCTGGGGACCCATCTACTGGCTCGCCTCATCCCCAGGTGTTCCCGACGCTGCCTTCCATTTTGCCCCATGGCGACGCGCCGCCGTCGCCGCCGCCGCCGCCGCCGCCGCCGCCTGTGCTCCCGCCGGCGACGCCCGCAGAGGACGCGTCGCTGCAGCCGCCTGGCGCCTCCCTGGGTAGCGCGCCCTCGATCGCTTCCCGTGACCAGCCGTCCTCCGACGTGGAACTCTTGCCCGCTCCGGACCAGATGTCGTCTTCGCCCGTCGGGTGCTCAGACTCGATGGAGGTCGACCCTTTGGCCCCTCCTGACTCTCTTAGGGCGCATAACCCGCATGTTGGCGTGCACCCTGGATTAGGTTTTCAGGCGTTTCCTAGCTCCCCTCGGACCGAATGGCCGGGTGCGGGTGGCACAGCCTCGCCTGTTGTTAGGCTCCCCACCTCGTCGCATACGCCAACATGGGGTCCTCTCCACGGCGGGCGGAAGCCATATAACACAACCGTCCGCCGATTTGCGGGGGTGGATTGTAGTGTCACCGCCAGACACCACACATGCTAGGTGGTAGCTTTTAAATCGGCCGCGGTCCGCTAGTATACGACGGACCCGCGTGTCGCCACTGTCAGTGCTAGCAGACCGAGCGCCACCACACGGCAGGTCTAGAGAGACTTACTAGCACTAGCCCCAGTTGTACAGCCGACGTTGATAGGAAAGGTTCACTGAGAATTACGCTCTCAATTGCCGAGACGATAGTTAGCATAGCCTTCAGCTAAGTCAATTGCTACGACCTAGCAAAGCTCCATTTTATCCTTTGCTGTGTATCTAATGAAGCATATACAGTAACAAGACTAATGTTCACCGATTGTGGATTAAAGCTAAGTATTCCAGCAGCTACGTACTTTTCTTTATAGCATTCATTACGTATCCTGTTTCAGACCACAAGCCAGCCTGCGTGAGTTTAAGCGCGTGCCTTTCGGTTACCCGTCACTGTGGATTGGCTGTCTTGCCAGTCCACAACAGTAGGCATGGGCTTCGTGTCTATCTTGGCCCCTATAATACGTTCACTATGCTGTGTGTAGTAACTTACCCGCACTCCTATTTTTTTATTCATTATTAAACCTACTCCTGCATTACCCCTATTTGAGTTTGTATTTATGACCCTGTATTCACCTGACCAGAAGTCTTGTTCCTCCTGCCAGCGAACTTCACTAATTCCCACTATAACTAACTTTAACCTATCCATTTCCCTTTTTAAATTTTTTAACCTACCTGCCCGATTCAGGGATCTGACATTCCACGCTTCGATCCGTAGAATGCCAGTTTTCTTTCTCCTGATAACGACGTCCTGTTGAGTAGTCCCCGCCCGGAGATCCGAGTGGGGGACTATTTTACCTCCTGAATATTTTACCCAAGAAGACGCCATCCTCATTTAACCATACAGTAAAGCTGCGTGCCCTCGGGAAAAATTACGGCTGTAGTTTCCCCTTGCTTTCAGCCGTTCGCAGTACCACAACAGCAAGGCCGTTTTGGTTAATGTTACAAGGCCAGATCAGTCAATCATCCAGACTGTTGCCCCTGCAACTACTGAAAAGGCTGCTGCCCCTCTTCAGGAACCACACGTTTGTCTGGCCTCTCAACAGATACCCCTCCATTGTGGTTGCACCTACGGTACGGCTATCTGTATCGTTGCGGCACGCAAGCCTCCCCACCAACGGCAAAATCCATGGATCATGAGTCAATAATGAATACCTAAATGTAAGCGTCATAGGGCATGATTTACACATGCCATGAAACTAAAGCTAACTCCATTACTAATCCATGTTACTACATAATTGTTGGAAGACCTAGGCCTCGGGTTCCAGCTGATAAAACTTTGAGTTTACAAATGATCTGAACTGTAAGTATTACGTGTACCAACGTAAGAAATACCAACTGAATGGAATGAATGATATAAACCACTGAGCAATCAAAAGGACAAAATACGCTATGTATGCCATAATACTAGTTAGGAACTTGGAAGTTAGAAATCAGATTACAAATGCCCGTGAGTAGTCTTATGGTGCCAACACTGAAATTAGTCTTGTCAATTAGTGTTCCCTCTGACTTCATCAACAACTGCATTACAGATTTCCTATGTTTTACTCTGTGATAGGACGCACTTTGGTCATATGAGATTACACAGGACTGAGGCAGCAATCGCCTATCAACTGTCAGGTGTGTATATGCACATACCCAAGTTGTTTAACATATTGTCAAAATATCGTTATGTTGAGAGAGGACAAGTTACTCTCTCACCTGTTTTTCATAGATGGAAAATTATTAAAGATTTTATTACAACCTGACGCACCTTGAACGAGACTCTAGAAGGTTAGTGGCTTGAGCAGATGTTGATGAAGGCTGGTAGGCCGCTAGATTCATGAGGTATTTTTATGGTTCTTAGCTCGCAGAAACGGCATGTTGCGAGTTGGTAGCAATTGGTTACGAGCCCATCCCTCAGTAAATCTTACCTGCCAGGCACACAACTATACAGGGCAGAAAGAGCAGCCCCTTGTTGAGGCAGGTCCCCAGCAGAACAGTGCCGCTACACCTGCATTGTCACAGGTGAGTAATTTAGACTGAGGAGCTTGTGTTGAAGTTCTTACTGTACCGATAGTGTAACTTCAAACGTCTCGGACTACTCGTTGGCCGAGGGCTCACTTATTCGTTTTTGGTTTACCAGTCTTGACGTTTCGTATCCTTGCGTGCTCTGTCATATAAGTGTGCCAAATTGGTTCTTTGTATGACCAGTGAACAGGTAAGTGACACACGGAAACCTACCGCAATTTCAGGACTCCGGTAGAGAGTAAATGGCGATCAGTCTGCCTGACCACTAGACCGTGAGATTTCTGCATCTCTTTCGTGGTCGCGATTGATTCCCAGGTGTCGTCTCACGTCTCGTCTCCGCCGCACACGTCTCGCCAGCTGCAAGTTACATGGCTGTACGAAGAAAACAGGGTAACATACTGCCACTCCGGCCTTGGAGATCTCAATCGCCATTTGCTCTCAGTTGCACCTACATTGAGAAACTTCTTTAGATTATCGATCAAAGTCTGCTCAGCGTCAGATCAATTCAGATTGTGTTATCCACAATTTTATGGGAGAATAGTTGACTCACTTCTGCCACCCAGGATCTTTGTACACAACAGTTTTAAACCAACTATTAGTTGATTACAGTATACAATAAAAACTTATTTATCATAATTTATATCTTTCTTTGTTTTAGGAAGATGAATGTTGTTAATAAACTAAATTTTGCATACATTCTCACTCATATTTATATAGTCCAAACAGTGTTACCCTTCAATGTTGCATTCCCTTTTTCGTCATTGTTATATTCGGTTTACCAAATCGTCTTCTATGAGAAATATGCATTTTTAAACCAACATATATTATAATTTTGTAAGTTCTGTATGTGATGTTGACGTTCAGAGGTTAATGTTGCTGTTACTGTGGTCTTCAGTCCAAGGACTGGTTTGATGTTACTCCATCTTGTGCGAGCTTCTTCATCTCCGAATAACCACTGGAACTTACATCTCTCTGAACATATTTACTGTATCCATCTCTTTGTCTCCCTCTACGATTTTTATTACTCACACTACCCTACAATATTAAACTCGAGAACCGTTAGGTCTCAGAATATGTCCTATCGACCAATTCCTCCTTTTGGTCAGCTTGTGCCACAAATTCCTTGTCGCCTCCATTCTGTTCAGTACCTCCTCATTAGTGACGTAATCTACCAAACTAATCTTCAGCAACCTTCTGTAGGATCATATTTTGAAAGCTTCTATTCTCATTTTACCTAAACCGTTTATCGTTCATGTTTCACTCCACTCCGCATTACACTCCAGACAAATATAATCAGAAAAAATTTTCTATCCCTTAAATCTATAGTCTATGTTAAGAAATTTCTCTTGTTCAGAAATGCTTTTCTTGGCATGGCCAATTTACATTTCATATCCTCCCTTCTTCGGTCATCATCAGTTATTTTGCTGCCCAAATTGCAGAACTCATCTACTACTTTAAATGTCTCGTTTCCTAACACAGTTAACTTAGCAGCACCTGATTTAACTCGACTTCATTCCATTATCCTTTTCTTGTTTTTGTTAACGTTCATTTTATATTCTCGTTTCAAGTCACCGTCCATTCCGTTCAGCTGCTCTTCCAAGTACTTTGCTGTATCTGACAGAATTACAGTGCCGTCGGCAAACCTCGAAGTTTTTATTTCTTCTCTCTGAGCTTTAATTCCTATTCCAGATTTTTCTGTGGTTTCCTCTACTGCCAGTTCAATGAACATATTGAATAACATCTGGGTTAAGCTGCAACCCTATCTCACTCCCTTTCAACCGCTGTCTCCCTTGTAGCTGCCGTCTGGTTTCTGTATAGGTTGTAAATACTGTTTCGTTTCCTGTATTTTACCCCTGTTACCTTCTGAACTTTAAAGAAAGTATTCCAGTCAACATTGTAAAAAGCTTTCTCTAATTCCATAACTGCTATATAAGTAAGCTTAGCTTTCCTTTACCTATCTTTTCAGATAGGTCGTAGGGTCAGTGCTCCTTTGTGTCTTCGGAATCAAATTGATCTTCCCCGAGGTCGCCTTCTGCCAGTTTTTTCCATTCTTCTGTAAAGAGCACGCGTTAGTATTTTGCAACCATGACTTATTAAACTGATACTCTGTAATTTTCACACCTGTCAACAACTGCTGTCTTTGTAATTAGAAATACTACATTCTTCTTGAAGTCTGATGGCTTGTCTCATACACCTTGGACACCAGATGAAAGAGTTTTGTCATGGCTGGTTCTCCCAAGGCTGTCAGTAGTTCTGACGGAATATCGTCTACTTCCGGGGCATGTTTCCACGCAAATCTTTCAGAGCTTTATCAAATTCTTCTCACAGTTTCGTATCTCCCATTTCAGATTTACCTACATCCACTTCCATTGCTATAATACTGCATTCACGTTCATATCCCTTGCCTAGGCTCTCTGTATACTCCTTCCTCCTTTCAGCTTTCCCTTCTTTGCTTGTTTAACGTCTGAGCTCTTGACATTCATACAGCAGCTTCTATTTGCCACAAAGGCCGCTTTAATTTTCCTGCAGGCATTATCTATCTTTCCCCCTAGTGAAACATGTTCCTAAATATTTATACTTGTCCTCCAGCCATTCCTGCTTAACAGTTTTGCACTTCTGGTTATCATTCTGTAAATGTTTGTATTCTCGTTCGACTGCTACATTTTCTGCACTTTTAAATTTTTTGCTTTCATCAAATAAAGTCAATATCTCTTGTGTTATCCAAGAATTCCTATTAGGCTTTGTCTTTCTGCCTATTTATATCCTCGGCTGCCTTCATTATTTCGTCTGTTAAAGCTACCCAATCGTCTTTCACTGTGTTCCTTTCTCCTGTTCTAATCAATCGCTGTATATTGCTCCCTCTGAAGCTCTCAATAACCGCTGGATCTTTAAACTTATCCAGGTTCCATCTCCTTAATTTCCTACTTTCTCCAATTTGTCCAGTTTCTTCAATTTTGATCTACAGTTATTATCCAATAAATTGTTGTCAGAGTTCACATCTGCACCTGGAAATGTCTTACAATTTAGAATCTGTTTCCTAAATCGCTGTCTAACCATTATATAATCAATCTGAAACCGCCCTGTGTGTCCAGGTCTCCTCCAGGTATACATTCTTCCCTTATGATTCTTAAAACGTAGTGTTGGCGACGATTAAATTATCGTTTCTGTGCAAAATTCTGCTAATCGCCTTCCTCTTTCATTCCTTTCCCCCAGTCTATATTAATGTAATATTTTTCATTCTCTGTCTTTTCCTACTGTCGAATTCCAGTCCCCTGTCACGTAAAATTTCCGTATTCTTTAACTATCTGAATAATTTCTTTTATCTCTTAACATGTTTCTTCAATCTCCTCTTCATCTGTGGAGCTAGTTGGCATGTAAACTTTTACTACAGTGGTAGGCGTGGACTTCGTGTCTATCTTGGCTACGACAATGCGTTCACTATGTAGTTCGTAGCAGCTTACCCGCATTCCTATTTTCTTATCGTTGTTAAATCTACTCCTGCATTATCCCTATTTAATTTTGTACTTATAACCTTATATTGACCTGATCATAAGTCCTGTTCCCCCTGCCACCGAACTTCACTAATTCCCCTTTACCTACCTTCAACCTATCCATTTCTCTTTTTAAATTTTCTAACCTACCTACACGATTAAGGAAGCTAACATTCCATGCTCGCCGGCCGAAGTGGCCGTGCGGTTAAAGGCACTGCAGTCTGGAACCGCAAGACCGCTACGGTCGCAGGTTCGAATCCTGCCTCGGGCATGGATGTTTGTGATGTCTTTAGGTTAGTTAGGTTTAACTAGTTCTAAGTTCTAGGGGACTAATGACCTCAGCAGTTGAGTCCCATAGTGCTCAGAGCCAGCCATTCCATGCTCTGATCCGTAGAATGCCACCAGTTTTGATTCTCCCGATGACAATATCCTCTTGAGTAGTACCCCCCCCCCCCCCCCCCCCCCGATATCCGAATGGGGGACTATTTTACCTTCGCAATATTTTACTCGAGAGGACTCTAGAGGATGCCGTCATAATGTAACCGAACAGTAGAGTTGCATGTCCTTAGCGGAAATTATTATTGTTTCCCCTTTATTTCAGCCTTTCGCAGCGCCAACTAGATATTTTTTTCCAAAAATGGTTGATGTTACACGGCCAGATCAGTCAATCATCCAGACAGTTGTTCTTGGAACTCCTGAAAAGGCGGCTGCCCTTCTTCAGGAACCACACCTCTGTCTGGTCTCTCAACAGATACCCTGAAGTTGTGTATGTACCTACGGCACAGCTATCTGTATTGCTGAGGCACGGAAGCCACCCCACTCACGGCAAGAACCATGGTTCATGTTCAGAGGTAGGACTCAGATAATTCGATCTTTTTGTATGAACAAAGTGCTGACGGTTTTTTCCTGTTTCTTGAGTCTTTCAGTTGATGATGACTGAATTAACAGAAACCGGTCAAGATTAAATTTAATATAGACAGATGAAGGCAAATAAAATTGCTTTTCTGTAAATATCTTATAACTATAGCAAGTTACATACATAAATTTGTATTTATTTTAGACAGCATATGTACCAGATATTTTTTCCTTTTTTGGTCTGTACTACTACCTCTGAAAATTTGTTGGTGGAATTCTGGTTCACTCCGCATAACATTCAGTCAAATGATTGAAAACTCGTAAGAAGGAAAGCAAAAGTTGATACGAAGCCCAAAGAAACAGATGCATTACCCAAGAAGTCAGGCGTGTGAATTATGAGAATTAATTTACGAACAGGAACGCGTGTGTTCAGCATCTTAGAAAATGAAGACTATTCATAGACGAAAGGCGAAGCTATTTAAGTATTCTGGTAATTCAAAGAAAGAATGTTTCAAGTATGAAGTGAGGGAAAGAGGAGAAAATCAGCTAAAAGAACTTCTATTTCTAGGTAATCTTCGAAAGCAGTGAAGCAGATTCTCCCAACACGCGTGTATTACTCAACACTGTAGTACTTTCTTATTAGCTGTCGTATATTTTTAGTTACTTTGTGATAGCCTTAGCAGCTACTATTTCCGTATGTTTCCTCTGGTGCGACTGCTCCACCAGGTCAAGATGGAGAGCCTCGTGTGAATCTTGAAAATACAAAATTGCTTTCATTCTGAAATACTTATCAGAAACAAAAATTTGAAAAATACAAATACAATGGACAGAGTCCTTAAGTATGTGTGTGTGTGTGTGTGCGTGTGTGTGTGTGTGTGTGTGTGTGTGTGTGTGTGTGTGCCGCGTCTCTTCCTAAACCACTTGATCGGTTTCAACCAAACTTGGTGTAAATGTGCGGTAAGAACCACCATCAGGAGATATGACGCCATAAGCAATGATATGGGTGAAGAATTGTTGCATCATGAATTAGCTTTAAATGTATTATTTCTGTGCTACTAGCTGTATTCGCAATAAATTATCTAAGGCAGTATCGTCATACGCCAAAAAATGCACCTACAAAAGTATATAATGATACCACGCGTAGTTCAAAACATATGATTTCATAAATACTGAGAGGAAAACTGTCGCATTGTGCGTGACGTTTAAATTTATTACTTCTTTCTTCTACTTGTATTGGCAACACATTTTCGAGGTACTACCCACATATGCCACTGCATGTACCTACACAAATATGTCACCATACGACCCACAGTTCAAGAGGTATAACGTCATGAACACTGGGATACGTGAAGAAATGTCGCATCATGTATGAAGTTTTAATACATCTATTCTTTATTACTAATGCACTCCTACAGTCGAGGCAACTACAAGCAATAACTGACATGTGGCAGTGATTTTGTGAGCTTTCAACTGGGTAGGGAAAACGGACGTAGGCGGAAAATACAGCCGTCAATAGAGCTTTGAAAAGGCTGCATGGGAGCTTAATTATAAAATAATAAAAATAATTTTAGTATCTGTGTGTCCGGTTACGAAGTCTCGTAACCGGTTGGCCCTGAGTAGTATTAGTACGCAATATGACTGCATAAAATAACAATAAAAAATGAAAGGAAATTTCATTTAACACAATTGATTAATTAAGTCCCCAGCAACTATAAAAGCTACGAAACAACAAGCAGAAGTGTAACTGTTCTGTGTGTGGAAGTGTGAGTCAACGTACACGTATCTGGCACGGTTCTTCCTCAATACGACGAGATATTTTAAACACCATTTACAATGAACTAATTGAAAAACCAGAATTACAAGTCTAATACATGAACACGAGCCAGATGCTTTATAACCAAGAGGCATTGTTATTTAGGAAATTTAAAATAAAAAATTTTTCGTTACCTCCATATATATTGACGAAAAATACACTGTGATCATTGCAACATCTTCCATATATACATTACACCAACCAAACAGTATCAGCTCTCTCGGCCAGCAGAAGAACAACTGTACACGACATGCTCTCAACTAGTACTGCTCTCGACATCCTCTCGACAAGCACTGCCCACGGTAACCTCTGAACTACAACTACCCTCGACATTCTCTGAACAACTACTGCGCCATTGGAGGCGGCGGAATAACATTCATTGGCGCAATCTCTGGCACTGTGACTCAGTGTAGCCACCTTTCAAGGCATTGCATCAAAAAAAGGTTCAAATGGCTCAGAGCACAATGGGACTTAACATCTGAGGTCATCAGTCCCCTAGAACTTAGAACTAATTAAACCTAATTAACCTAAGGACATCACACACATCCATGCTCGAGGCAGGATTCGAACCTGCTACCGTAGCGTTTGCGCGGTTCCAGACTGAAGCACCTAGAAACGCTTGGCCACACCGGCCGGCTGCATTGCCAGCATTGTGGACGTAAGAATCAACTGTACTCAGCGTACAGAAACTGTGCAGAATCATGTTTCATAACGTTGACACTATACTTACACATTTGTAGAGTATGCATATTTCTTCGTATGACTGTTCCTTAATTTCAGTGGTGTTTTCATCCGTGCAATGCCGGATTTGTCAGCTAGTATTCATAAAATGTAAGTTACATAGCGCCAGTTGAGAAAAAGTAGTTTTTGTCGTAATTTGGCAGCAGAACGTTAAAAAGGACCTGTGCACTGCAGAAAGTTCTCCACATAGTCCACTACACCTTAGCGAAAACCTCACCGCGATCTGATTACTCGTGCTGGATACGTTTTGGGTGGCCTCCCTTGTCAGCCACACCGTGTCCTTGTTGTCTCCCGTGCGCTGGCTTCCTACATCAACCGGTCTGCTTGCTCAGCCCCGGTCTAGCGTGGGCAGTCCGCCCGCGCCGTCTCCATCCCTGGCGAACCCCGTTGTTTACGAGGAACCTCGTTAGCGGCAGACGGGGCTGCGTCCCTCGTTAGTGGTACACCGTGTCCCCAGACGGACCGCACACCCGTCCACCGCTAAACGCTGCGACAGCCGAGAGCAGTCGCAGCGCAGCGGCCACGCCACACCTACAATGTCGCACCACGACTGTACGAGAACGAGGACAATACGCAGAACTTTTAACACGTTCAGACCTGACATTCCCTGGGAGATTAAATCTGTCTGCTGGACCGAGACTCGAACCTGAAACTCCCGCCTCAAGTTTCATAAAAAAAGCGTGCACTCACCTCACACTTTTTCTGGTGTACTATTTCGTGGTCGAGTGAATTTCTTGGAGAACTTAACGTTTCGTCCCTATCTACGGTGCACATGTTCAAGGCGGTCTGAGCTTCTATAAATATCCGATTCGCATACTGGCACGCTTCTGAGTAGCGAACTTCCTCTTGGCCAAGATGCTTTGCGGGTTTTCAAATCATTTTGGTCTGAAGGCTATATCTTTAAATTCTCATTAGTAAATCATATTTGTCATCGCTGCAGTTTATAAGGAGACTAAAACTAAACTAAACTCCACCCGAACAAGCCAGAAGGCCCGACCGTGCCGACCGGCCGCCGTGTCACCCTCAGCCCACAGGCCTCACTAGATGCGGAAATGGAGGGGTGTGTGATCAGCACACCGTTCTCCCGACCGTATGTCAGTTTCCGATACTGGAGCCACTCTTCCTCAATCAAGTAGCTCCTCAGTTTGCCCCACGAGGGCAAAGTACACCCCGCTTGCCAACAGCGTTCGGCAGACCGGCTGGTCACCCATCCAAGTCCGGCAGCGCTTAACTTCGGTGATCAGACGGGAACCGGTGTTACCACTGTGGCAAGGCCATTGGCTTTGTAAGGATACTACTATCGATTCCGCAATCTTTTCCCAATGGAGAGATCATCATGACACTTTTCAGTTACAGGACACATATCCTGTGGATACACGTTACGTGTCTCTAATGCAGTGGATTCCATTGACTTCTACATACTCATGCCGTGCTCACTGCTGATTCTTCCGCCTTTAGTTGCAGTTTCCCACCTCTAGGACAAGAGAGTGACCTGAACCTCTGTCTGTTTCTCCGCCCTTTTGACACGGCCTGTGGCAGAACGAGATTGACTTCTTATGCTTTAAGTCTTCGGCCGCCTATGCTGACTATAAAGCAAACGTTAAGCACCGGCGCGTTTCGAACCATGGACAGAGAACGTTTTGTTTATTAATCAAAGACGCTACCCCCTTTTTTCTCTATATAGTTCGTTGCGTTTGGTCTGGGTGGACGCTACAAGTTGATCGTTGTTCCTTTACTCGGTTTTTTTGTTATAAGGATAAGCAGCCCTCTGACAGAACACGCTGAGCTACCGTCTCCGCTCCCCTAGACCAGGCTATGAATCCTCTCCAATGGGAAGAGATTCCAGAATAGTCACCCATTCGGATCTCCTGGAGGGGACTGCCAAGGAGGAGTAGACCATGAGAAATTAATTGAATAATCAATGAAAGGATAACGTTCTACGAATTGGGCGTGGAAAAGTCAGAAGCTTGAACGTAGTAGGAAAGCTATTAAACCTGAAAAGGTAAATGCAGAGGCTCAATCTACATATAGCAGGGGTCAGTAAAGTGAAATGGAAAGAAGACAAGGATTTCTGGTCAGATGAGTATAGATTAATATAAACAGCAGCAGAAAATATTATAACGGGGGTAGGATTCGTTATGAATAGGAGGGCAGAGATTGTGTTACTGCAAACAGTTTAGTGATAGGGTTGTTCCTATCAGAATCGACAGCAAACCAACAGCGACAGCGATAGTTCAGGTATACATGTCGACCTCGCAAGCTGAAGATGAAGAGCTAGAGAAAGCATATGAGGATAATGAAAGGGTAATACAGTACGTAAAGGGAGACAAAAATCTAATAGTCATGCGAGACTGGAATGCAGTTGTAGGGGAAGGAGTAGAAGCGAGGGTTACAGGAGAATATGGGTTCAGGACACGAATTGAGAGAGGAGAAAGACTAACTGAGTTTTGTAACAAGTTTTAGCTACTAATAGCGAATACTCTTTTCAAGAATCACAAGAGGAGGAGTGTGCGCGCGGGCTCTTCCTCCCATGGTGGCACATTGGAGTGTGAATGTATAGCGCGAGAGGACTTACTGTCCTCTCTTTGTTTCCACTCACAATAACTAGACGGAACAAGTTGTCTGTTATAAGTGTTTATTACATTAGACCTTACAACTTGCACAGGTAGCGCGCCAACTGCGGCTCCTGGCTTAGCTGGAAGACATACACACCCGTCCGCTACGGGGTCTCGCAGCTACCTGCTCGGCCGTTACAACGGCTAATCCTACCTGCGCGCACGAAAGACCTGGGAGGTCCACTTCTGCACGTAGGTTGCAAATTCTTCCAACAGTGAGCAGACTCTACTGGACAGTCTGACCTGCACAGTTTGAAGCTGCCACTAGATGGCAGTTTGAGTGAGTAGCAGAGTCCAAACATATTCCCACTCTAAAGTGAGTTTTCTCATCTTACAAATAACAAAATTGTAAGAAACAACAAAACCAAAACAAGTAAACAATAAAAATATAACTAGGTACAAGATCAATGCACATAAAACATGAGTGCACTAACATTTGGGATGTCCACATCACCAAAACACCACTGTCGTACTGCATGTGAAACATGATGGGTACTAACATGTAAGACACAAAACAATAAAGTATTAATATTATACTGCATAAAAACATGAAATCAATACTAACAGCAGTTAGTCCACAAGAAACATCCACAGCTTCCCAAGCTGATCTAATGAATTATGAGGTTGTTCCAGTAAATAGCAATTTGGCAGTGGCCCTGTATCATATACCACTACACAGATCTGAGGGAACACTTAACTGATTCACTGCTTAGGTAGGGCACACAATTTTGCTATAGGCCTCTTAATCTGCCCATCAGCAGTTTTTACCATCACCACACGCACACACTTATCAGGACCAGGAAACAGCTGGTCAATGACACCCAGCCTCCACACCAAGGGAGGCAAATTATCCTCCTTGACCAGCACATGATCGCCGATCTGGGGTTGCCATGCTCCTTCCGATGTCCATTTTTTGCGTTGCTGCAGATCATGTATGTATTTTGTGGACCACCTCTTCCAAAAGGACTGATGCAACTGCTGCACAAGTTGCCATCTGTGCAACCTGTTGGCGGGAACCTCAAGGACAGAGGGTTCAGGATGAGCACAAAGGTGCTGTCCGATTAGGAAATGACCAGGAGTGAGAGCAGCAGGAGAACCTAGGTCATCAGAGAGAAGACACAACGGCCTTGAATTCAAGCATGCTTCTATCTGAAGTAACACAGTAGTTAGTTCTTCAAATGTCAGCACTGCATTGCCGATGACACATTTGAGATGCAACTTCATGCATTTCATTCCTGCCTCCCAGAGACCACCAAAGTGAGGGGCACGAGGTGGAGTGAACCTCCAACTGATTCCCTCTGAGGTCGAAAAATTCACCAACAATAGCATCATTAGAGAGAAAACGCTTAAGCTCATTGTCTGCGCCTACAAGTGTGGTGCCATTGTCACTGTACATGTGAGAAGGTTTCCCTCTTCTTGCAATGAATTTCCTGAAGGCGGCCAAATAAACTTGTTACCAAGTCACTAACTAATTCTAAGTGGATGGCCTTGGTTGCCATACAAATGAATAAAGCTACATAAGTCTTGGTGGTAACTTTACTCCGCCTTCCACCATGCTTTACAGCAATAGGGCCTGCATAATCTACTCCACAGTGCTGGAATGGATGAGACTGGTTTACTCTAGCTGCAGGTAGCTGACCCATGAGTTGAACTGCTGTCTTGGACTTAAGCCTAAAGCATTTTAAACATTTCCTGATAACTCCCTTGACTGTGTTACACCCATTGGGGATCCAAAACCTCCTACGCAACATAACCAACAAATGTTGTGACCAAGGGTGAAACAGATTTTCATGTTCATCTATAATGAGAATTTTTGTCAAATGATGCTTAGGCGGTACGATAACAGGGTGGCGCTCATCATATGGTACATCTGCATTCATTAATCTCCCTCCCACTCGTAAAATACCTTCGGCATCAACAAATGGGTGCAAATCCCTTAATTTGCTACTTGTGGAATAGGGGAGCTGGCCTTCAACAGAGCTATCTCATTACCATATTCACTGTGTTGAGCTGAATGCCCTTTTGATAGCGTTGTGGCATTCCTGTGGAGTGGCCCAGTTATCCTGTCTCATTTCTGAAGCCTAGTGTTATTAGCAAACCTCGGTGCATAGGCCAAAACTCTGTAAGTTTTTTTGAATGATGAATATTTACACAGCAGTTCATCATCAAGATTAATGACCGACACCAAGGATACTTGTGTACACCTTCTCTTGGGCACATCTTCTACACTAAGTGGAGTGCAAGTGTTGCAGTCGAGGTCGCAAGTGCATAGCCCTGGCGGGCCAGACCACCACTGAACAAGTGAACTCAAGGCAGCTGGATTAATACCACGTGATAAGTGGTCAGCAGGATTATCCTCTGATTTGACATGTCTCCAGTTGGCAACTGAACTCAGTTCCTGGATTTCAGAGACTCTGTTAGCAACAAATGTTTTCCAGTGACAAGGACTACGCTGCAGCCAACAGAGAACTATTGTGGAGTCTGTCCAGAAATGAATGTCGCCACTATCTATAATGCCTAAGGCATTGGACACCTTGTGAATGAGTCATGCAAGAAGCAGCACACCACATAATTCCAGTCGTGGAAGAGACTGTTGTTTTACAGAGGCAACCCGAGATTTGGCTGCAGCCAATGAGACCAACACACTGTTATTGGAAAGAACACATCTGACTTATACACACGCACCATATGCTAACTGTGAAGCGTCACAAAACCCATGAATTTCCAATTTAACATGCTGGGGGCAAGGAATGATCTTCCTGTTAATGAAAATACCATTTAGGTAAGGCAGTTGCACACAAACAGCATTCCATTCATCAGTGCGGTTGGATGGAAGAATTTCATCCCAATCAAGGCTTAGTTGCCACAAGTACTGCAAGAACAATTTACATCTTATGACTGCTGGACCTAAAAGCCTCAGTGGGTCATAGATTGATGCTATTGTAGACAGGACACTGCGCTTGGTAACCCTTGAGAGCCAAAGACTCTTCAGCTGTACATGGCACCGGGAAGTGTCAAGAGCCAGGGTGCCATAATAGCTGTAACGTTTTTATGGCTTGTTCACCAGTAAGATGACAAGGCAAAGACGTTTCTCTGTCCTGCACAGGATTTTTTTCCATGACCTTGTGACTATTGGAACACCATTTTCTCAGTGGAAACCCCCCATAAGCAAGTAGCTGAGTCAGCTGGATTTGAAGTTCCTGAGCTTCAGCTTCCGTGGCGGAGCCACCTAAGAAGTCATCCACATAAAAGCTAGACATCACGGCTTGTGATGCCATTGCAAACCTGTTTTGATTTTCCAAAGCCAACTGTTGAAGACATCTGGTAGCAAGAAAGGCAGCAGGAGCGGTACATTCTTGCATCGGTTCAGACGGTGATTCCCGCCACAGAATTCTCTGGAAGTTCCTGTCATCACGATGTAAAGACACCTGGCGATACATTTCTGCTATGTCAGCTGACAGAGCCACATTAAAAGAGCGAAATTTTATAATAATGGAAAATAAATCTGGCTGGACAGTGGGACCAACCATCAAGATATCATTGAGAGATACTCCATTAGAAGTGGCAGCAGAGCCATCAAATACTACCCTCAACTTAGTAGTGGAGCTGCATTCTTTGAAGACAGCATGATGTGGAATGTAACACCTTGGACCAATAATACCTTGAGGATTAGAGATCTCCATGTGCCCGAATTCGACATATTCACGCATGAATGCAGCATATTCCTTCTGCAGATTCGGTTGCCTTTTAAACCTCCTCTCAAGATGCGCCAGTCTCCGAGAGGCTCGTTGTCATGATTCGCCTAATGATTTACAGTCAGGTTTCACTGGTAGTCGAACCACAAATCTCCCTTCCTCATCTCGTGCCGTGTGGCGCTGAAAGTGAGCCTCACATATTTTATCCTGCCTACTCATCGTTTTCGTAGACAGTTCCTCTAACTCCCAAAACCTTTGCAGTTTGGCATCTACATTGTCACCTCTAACAAAGCACGAGGTCACTGTAAAACGAGGCATGTTGCATGAAGCTGAATGCATCCTACGAGACAAAATCCAGCCAAATCTTGTTTCGACCAGTGAAGGATGACTTGGTTTCACCAGCCTTTCCTTACAAACAAGGTCAAAGAAAACCTCAGCACCAAGAATTAAATCTACTGTGGCAGGCTTGTTGAATTCTGGATCAACGAGCGGAAGATTACATGGGACATTCCAAGACATTGTGTCTATCTTGCTCGCCGGTAGGTCACTGGTGACATGATCTACGATAGCACAAGTGGTTCTGATATGAAAGTCGCTGAGCCTAGACGACAGTTCAACATCACAAGTGTAAGACACTGAGGCTGCTGCAAAGGTATTGTTTATACCCTTCACAGGTAACGAATGTTTACTTCGTTTCAGTTTTAATTTCTCTGCCATGCCCTTAGATATAAAGGACAGCTGACTCGCACTGTCTAGCAGAACTCTGCAAACCTGCTGTCTACTCATGCTGTCTTTAATGTTGACAACAGCTGTTGCCAACAAAACATTACAATGTATGCTTGCTGTCCCGTTCGTAGCTTGATGGGCCAAGGAATGGCCTCCTGCTTCACTATTCTGCCCATTCCTTGGTTCAGCAGGCTTGTGGAGCAGTATGTTGTGCCTTCCTTTACAGGTCGTACAAGGAGAAATCCTGCATTTAGTCGAGAAATGACCAGAGCGGATGCACAAAAAACAAAGGTTATTTTTTGTCACATACGCCCGCCGCTCATCGACATTTAGTGCCTGAAACCCTTTGCATTTAGTGATAGTATGAGGTTCACTACAAAAATTACATGATTCCTCAGCATAAGCATTAGCGAGATGAGCTCTCCTCACATGTCTTGTTTGATTTAAATTATTGGCATTTACTTGAAAATCCCTTGAGGTGTTATCCCTGAACCTGATCAACTCAAGGGCCTGACATTTTGTTTCCAAAAAATCTATTAGTTGATTTAATGTGGTGAATGTTGACCCAGTCATCTTTACCTCCTACTCATGACGATCCGTGGGTCGCATATTAGACAGAATCTCTTCCGAAAGAATAACTTCATGATGTGGAACATCAGGTTTGAGAGCTTCTAAGGCCTTAGAATGGCTACATACGTGATTAATTAGTTGCCTATAATCGCTCGTTGCACCATGGCCGACTGTAGGCAAGGCCAACAAAGCCTTAGCATGTCTGGCTGCAATTATTTTTGGGTTATTATACCTCTGCGTAATAAGTCCCCAGGCTATCGCTAGATTTCCTGCTGTGACAGGTATATGTTTCAAAAGGTCTTTAGCTTCGCCTCGCAAAGACGAATTAAGGTAGTGAAGTTTTTGAACGTCATCAATTGAATTGTTATTCATAATGAGACTCAAAAACGTATCCCTGTATGATGACCAATTAAGGTAGTCACCTTCAAAATTTGGCAAGTTAATAGCGGGTAGTTTCAAAGAACTGACACTGCCTGATGGATTCGAGCCCAAAGGCTGCGGAACCTGGGTGTACCTCTTCATTAAACCCTTGATAGTGGATTCAACAAAGTCCCACGAATCCTCGAATTATGCCCTGTCCTTACTATGATCTGCTGATTCGTCTTCAATTTCCAGCCGTGTGTGAGACGACTCAAAATCAGTCTGAATCCGAGTCAATCGACTTAATTTTGATTCCAACATTTCGATGCTGGCATAATCTGCAGACTACACAAAGCTCGCTAAGCGCGCGAGAGCGGCCTTTGCTACACCTCACTGCTTGACTAATTTTGCTTTCTCTGAGGGCTCCATTTTAGGACCAGGAAGATGATAGCAGGAAGCCAACAGTTGCACTTACCAGGCTGCAGCGGCAATACGAGGCAGTACGGACTGGAACAGCAGCGGCGTCACGGGCCAGACCACCACTGAACAAGTGAACTCAAGGCAGCTGGATTAATACCACGTGATAAGTGGTCAGCAGGATTATACTCTGATTTGACATGTCTCCAGTTGGCAACTGAACTCAGTTGGCAACTGGCACGGGCAGCTGGCGTCGCAGGCGCTGCAGTCTCTGACGGCGCAAAGTTTCGGCGGGAGTAGGACATGACGTCACCGATGATGCTGGCACCGACGCGTTTCTGTGCCTCCCGCGTTTGAATTAGAAAGACATTAACTACTCACAAGTATGGCCCCGATCGCCGTTGTTAAGGCTGCTATTGTCGAAGTCCCGAACAGGCCTTGGGACACTCGATAGCAGTCAACAACGAAACCGATAACGTGTGCAGCTCATACGTGCCTTTTTAGAAGTTCACAAATACCGGAAAATAAATCCGCGCGAACGTAAATTCCGCGTGGTCACTGTATACGGCCCGGAGGACCAAAGAATGTGCGCGCGGGCTCTTCCTCCCGTGGTGGCACATTGGAGTGTGAATGTATAGCGCGAGAGGAATATCTGTCCTCCCCTTGTTTCCACTCTCAATAACTAGACGGAACAAGTTGTCTGTTATAAGCGTTTATTACATTAGACCTTACAACTTGAACAGGCAGCGCGCCAACTGCGGCTCCTGGCTTAGCTGGAAGACATACACGCCCGTCCGCTACGGGGTCTCGCAGCTACCTGCTCGGCCGTTACAACGGCTAATCCTACCTGCGCGCACAAAGGACCTGGTTGGTCCACTTCTGCGAGTAGGTTGCCACTTCTTCCAACAGGGAGCAGACTATACTGGACAGTCTGACCTCCCCAGTTTGAAGCTGCCACTAGATGGCAGTTGGAGTGAGTAGCAGAGTCCAAACAAGGAGGTATACTTGTAAAAAGCCTGGTGATACGGGAAGATTTCAGTTAGATTACATCATGGTCAGGCAGAGATTCCGAAATCAGATACGGGATAGTAAGGCATGCCCAGGAGCACATATGGACTCAGATCACAATATAGTGGTTGTTGTTGTTGTGGTCTTCAGTCGTGAGACTGGTTTGCTGCAGCTCTCCATGCTACTCTATCCTGTGCAAGCTTTTTCATCTCCCAGTACCTACTGCAACCTACATCCTTCTGAATCTGCTTAGTGTATTCATCTCTTGGTCTCCCTCTACGATTTTTACCCTCCACGCTGCCCTCCAATACTAAATTGGTGATCCCTTGATGCCTCAGAACATGTCCTACCAACCGATCCCTTCTTCTGGTCAAGTTGTGCCACAAACTTCTCTTCTCCCCAATCCTATTCAATACTTCCTCATTAGTTATGTGATCTACCCATCTAATCTTCAGCATTCTTCTGTAGCACCACATTTCGAAAGCTTCTATTCTCTTCTTGTCCAAACTATTTATCGTCCATGTTTCACTTCCATACATGGCTACACTCCATACGAATACTTTCAGAAATGACTTCCTGACACTTAAATCAATACTTGATGTTAACAAATTTCTCTTCTTCAGAAACGCTTTCCTTGCCATTGCCAGCCTACATTTTATATCCTCTCTACTTCGACCATCATCAGTTATTTTGCTCCCCAAATAGCAAAACTCCTTTACTACTTTAAGTGCCTCATTTCCTAATCTAATTCCCTCAGCATCACCCGACTTAATTAGACTACATTCCATTATCCTTGTTTTGCTTTTGTTGATGTTCATCTTATATCCTCCTTTCAAGACACTGTCCATTCCATTCAACTGCTCTTCCAAGTCCTTTGCTGTCTCTGACAGAATTACAATGTCATCGGCGAACCTCAAAGTTTTTATTTCTTCTCCATGAATTTTAATACCTACTCCGAATTTTTCTTTTGTTTCCTTTACTGCTTGCTCAATATACAGATTGAACAACATCGGGGAGAGGCTACAACCCTGTCTTACTCCCTTCCCAACCACTGCTTCCCTTTCATGTCCCTCGACTCTTATAACTGCCATCTGGTTTCTGTACAAATTGTAAATAGCCTTTCGCTCCCTGTATTTTACCCCTGCCACCTTTAGAATTTGAAAGAGAGTATTCCAGTCAACATTGTCAAAAGCTTTCTCTAAGTCTACAAATGCTAGAAACGTAGGTTTGCCTTTCCTTAATCTTTCTTCTAAGATAAGTCGTAAGGTCAGTATTGCCTCACGTGTTCCAGTGTTTCTACGGAATCCAAACTGATCTTCCCCGAGGTTGGCTTCTACTAGTTTTTCCATTCGTCTGTAAAGAATTCGTGTTAGTATTTTGCAGCTGTGACTTATTAAGCTGATAGTTCGGTAATTTTCACATCTGTCAACACCTGCTTTCTTTGGGATTGGAATTATTATATTCTTCTTGAAGTCTGAGGGTATTTCGCCTGTTTCATACATCTTTCTCACCAGATGGTAGAGTTTTGTCAGGACTGGCTCTCCCACGGCCGTCAGTAGTTCCAATGGAATATTGTCTACTCCGGGGGCCTTGTTTCGACTCAGGTCTTTCAGTGCTCTGTCAAACTCTTCACGCAGTATCATATCTCCCATTTCATCTTCATCTACATCCTCTTCCATTTCCATAATATTGTCCTCAAGTACATCGCCCTTGTATAGACCCTCTATATACTCCTTCCACCTTTCTGCTTTCCCTTCTTTGCTTAGAACTGGGTTTCCATCTGAGCTCTTGATATTCATACAAGTCGTTCTCTTATCTCCAAAGGTCTCTTTAATCTTCCTGTAAGCAGTATCTATCTTACCCCTAGTGAGATAGGCCTCTACATCCTTACATTTGTCCTCTAGCCATCCCTGCTTAGCCATTTTGCACTTCCTGTCGATCTCATTTTTGAGACGTTTGTATTCCTTTTTGCCTGTTTCACTTACTGCATTTTTATATTTTCTCCTTTCATCAATTAAATTCAATATTTCTTCTGTTACCCAAGGATTTCTACTAGCCCTCGTCTTTTTACCTACTTGATCCTCTGCTGCCTTCACTACTTCATCCCTCAAAGCTACCCATTCTTCTTCTACTGTATTTATTTCCCCCATTCCTGTCAATTGCTCCCTTATGCTCTCCCTGAATCTCTGTACAACCTCTGGTTCTTTTAGTTTATCCAGGTCCCATCTCCTTAAATTCCCACCTTTTTGCAGTTTCTTCAGTTTTAATCTACAGGTCATAACCAATAGTGGTTATGAGGAGTATTCTGAAGTTTAAGACGCTAGTCAGGAAGAATCAATACGCAAAGTAGTGGGATTCAGAAGTACTAAGGAATGACGAGGTACCATTGAAGTTCACTAAGGCTATAGATACAGCATTAGGGAATAGCTCAGTAGGCAGTACAGTGGAAGAGGAATGAACTTCTTGATAAAGGGCTATCACAGAAGTTGGAAAGAGAAACATACGTACTAAGAAGATAACTTCGAAGAAACCATGTGTAACAGAAGAAATACTTCATTGGATCGATGAAAGGTGGAAGTACAAAATTGTTCTGGGAAACTCATGAAGACCGAAATACAAGTCGTTGAGGAACGAAATAAACAGGATATATATGGAAACTAAGATGGAATAGCTGCATGAAAAATGTGAAGAAATAGAAAAAGGAATGATTGTCGGAAGAACAGACGTAGCATACAGGAATTTCAAAACAACCTTCAGTGACATTAAAAGCAAGTGTGGTAACATTAAGAGAGCAACAAAATTTCCACTGCTAAATGGAGAGGAGAGAGCAGGTAGGTGGAAAGAATACATTGAAAGCCTCTATGATGGTGAAGAAGTGTATGATGTATGATGTCATAGAGGAGGAAACAGGGGTCGATTTAGAAGAGATAGAGGACCCAGTATTAGAATCAGAATTTAAAATAGCTTTGGAGGACTTAAGCCCAAATAAGGCAGAAGGGACAGATGACATTCCATCAGAATTTCTAAAATCATTGGGGAATTGACAACAAAACGACTATTCACGTTGGTGTGTAGAATGTATCAGTCTGGCGATGTACCATCTGGCTTTTGGAAGAATAGCATCCACAAAATTCTGATGACTGCAAGAGCTGACAAGAACGAGAATTATCGCACAATCAGCATTACATGCCATGAGTCCAAGTTGCTGACAAGAATTGTATACAGAAGAATGGAAAAGAGAATGAAGGAAGTTTTAGATGACTAACAATTTGGATATAGGAAAGGTAAAGGCATCACAGAGGAAACATCGATGATCCGGCCTCTAATTTCATGCATAATTTATTTTATTTAATTACACGTAAATTCCGCAATAACCAATTGAGGAGCAAATCTCTAAGGTCATGGAACGTGTCAATACTGGAAATTACAACATAAAAGAAATAACAGACAAAAATAAAAAGGTTATGAACCCAAAAATAGTCAAGCCATAAGGTTAAATAAATGCAATCAACAATATAACATAAGATCAGCTTAATTTTTCAAGGGACTCCTCAGCAGAATAGAAGCAGTGACCCATGAAGAAACCATTCAGTTCCTATTTGAGAGCTCGTGGATTACTATTAAGAGCTTTGAATTCTTGTGGTGGCTTATTGAAAATGAATACAGCAGTATAACGCACACCTTAAGGAAGTCCGATCGAAATGCAGGTTGGATTTCTGCCGAATATTAACTGAGTGAAAGCTGCTTACTCTTGGGAATAAGCTGACATTGTTAACAAGAAACGACAGTAAAGAATATATGTATTAAGAGGCCAATATCAAAATACCCGGACTAGTGAACAGGGGTTGACAAGAGGTTTCCGAACTTACACCACTTGTTGTCCGAACAGCCCGTTTCTGAGCCGTAAATATCCTTTTAGAATGTGAAGAGTTACCCCAAAATATGATACCATACGACATAAGCCAAAGAAAATAACAAGCATTTCCCGCTATTAAACCGTATCATTTCTTTCATATTACTCTACAGACTGACTTAACAGATAAAGACTCATAATTAAATACTTTAGCAAACAATACAGATAATTTTTGCTGTCACGCATGTACACACGATCATCGTCCTGCGTGCAAACGAACGACTCACAACTCGCATGCTGTTGCGTGGCCGGTAGCGCTTGGGCATTGTTGAACAAAATAGCAACAACACATTGTCCTTGCTGGAAAACGACGCGGTCACCAATGAAAGTTCCAGACAGCAAGATTAAGGGCTGAGGTTTACTACGACATACTGCTTTCGGCAGTACCACACCTTTCAAGCTGCTTTTATTTTGTAACTAGCCAACATTGCCCGTGTGAGTATTTATTCCCGCCTTCTACTACTCCATCCCCTCTCCACTTTCTCTTCATCTCCTTTTACCCCCCCCCCCCACACCCCTCTGTCCACCTGCTACCCCCCGTTCGTCCTCCTCCTCCTGGCCCCACCACTCCTCAGAGCATCTCCTCCCCTCTCTGTCAATTCCCTCCTCCCCTCTCTCCATCCATCATCTCCTCCCATTCTCTCTGCCCATCTTCTCCTCACGCTCTCTGTGCCCACCTGCTCCTGTTCCCTGTCTGTGTCCATTTCCTCTTTTCTCCTTTCTCTATCCATGTTTTCCTCTCCCCTCTCTCTGTCCATTCCCCCCTTCCCCTCCGGAAGTTCATCTCGTCCTCCCCTTTTCCCTGTGCGCCTTCTCCTTCCCCCTCTTTCTGACAGTCCATTTCCTCCTGATCTTTCCTCTCTCCACGTTAACACCATTACCTCACTAGGAGACTGGTAGTTCTTACCCCCACAGTATTCCCTTCCACTTTGTAACTAATTTATGTACCAGATTTGACTGAAATCGTTCCAAAGGTTTACGGTGAGCTATTTACCCTTAACGTGCCTTCATATACATTTCACATGCTCTCGTAGACATATTTTACCTGTATTTCTACCAAATTTCGCTCTCCAGTTTCATTTTCACACAGTTGAATGTTTATGACGTAGTATCTCCTGAACTGTGTATCGTACAACGATATAATTTCGTAGTAGCATATGTGACTACTTCCTGCAAAACGTTTTATAAACAGAATTAGCAGTAAAGAGGTAGCAAATTAAAACATCATGCATGATGCGGCAGATTATCATGTATCACAGCGTTTGCCGTCATATATCCTGAGCTGCATGTCATAAATTAATATATTTTTGCTGGTGCATCCACTGATATATATGAATACCACAAGCAAAATTTGTTGCGAATACAGTCATAGGTAAAGAAGTAATAAATTAAAACATCATGCTTCATACAGCAGTTTCACTGCGTGAACAACGGCAGTGTAGTAAGCCATAAACTTCTTTCGTTTTGAATCTTCCTGGCAGATTAAAACTGTGTGCCGGACCGAGACTCGATCTCGGGACCTTTGCCTATCGCGGGCAAGTGCTCTACCAACTGAGCTACCCAAGCACGACTCACGCCCCGTCGTTACAGCTCTATTCCGGCAGTGCCTCGTCTCCTACATTTCAAACTTTGCAGAAGCTCTCCTGCATGTTTGGCAGGAGAGCTTCTGTACAGTTTGGAATGTAGGAGACGAGGTACTGGCGGAAGTAGAGCTACATAGGGATAAACGATCACCACGATAAAACAAGTAAAATCAGAGCTCGCATCCTATTCGTTCTTTCCGCGCGCTATACGAGATTGAAATAATAGAGAACTGTGAAGGTGGTTCGATGAACCCTCTGCCAGGAACTTAAATGTGGTTTGCAGAGCATCCATGTAGATGTAGATGTAGATGTGGATGTAGATGTAGATGTAGAAAGAAATGTGCGAGGTATGCTCAGTCGGTAGTAGCTTTGTATATAGCTAAGAGAAATGAATACGAAAGGTAATGTTCTCGGTTTGAATACCAGTTTTAATCTGCAACGAAGTTTCAAAAAATGGCATACACTCAGATGCACAATGAGACATTAATTCTAGAGGTTGAGAATTATTAACGATTTTGTGTGAGAAAATTGCAAAACTTCAAACTACAAAACATTTACTTTATACATAGGAAAAAGAACTGAACACATTCCTGCAGTGGTGAGTCATATTGCACTCCTGAAAAAGAATGAAGGAGCGTTGTAAAGAACACTAACATTACCCAACTAAATGAACTTTCTCTGAAATCTGTCTCACCTGTAAGCAAGAAATGAAATTCAGTGATACCAGCATCGTGGTGCTGGAGACAAATTCATTGCACAGTGTAATAAAGTGCGCAATCGATTAGAATATAGATGATTTAATCAATAATAAGAGATACTTTTGCTTCGACAAATAATGGAATCTGAGATTCAGTTCGCTTAGATCACACAGGGAAACATTATTGAGCTTTCGCTCTGCACATAATACTTTTGTAAATGATATTGTTCTATTGCATTCTTCATTCTTACAAGTTTTATTTTTTTTCTGTTTTTGGCGTAGCCAGTCTGATGGTTTTTGATTTTCTGTTAACACTCTAGTGGTATTGACAGCTACGATGCCACGGCGTAGGTGCAAGTTTTTAGGTTGGCACTACGACACCGACACCGACGACAGGGCCCTCTAGCCGGCGCTGTCCAGATCTACGATCTCCGTTCCAGATTCAGCCCATTTGATCAAGAGCAGACGGCCGGGGCACTTCGCTTCAGCTTCGCCTCATATAGAGACTTTGCACTACTTACGACGTGTCTAAGGCTTTGCACCTACGTGCTCATCCGTACAAAGTTATGTATGCCTCTGTATATATTCATGTACCAGTAAACCACTTTTACTTACTCGCAGTACCGACGTGTTGTACCTCACCTGCTGCTACTCGCTTCCTTCATTCGGCCAACATTTTAGTTTTCAGTAGCAGACCCACCCACCACCTTCCAGGATGGATACAAAACCTTTTTTTGTTCAATAGTGTAAGGAAACAATCAACACTGCAGCTTGTGGTGTGTGGTATCCTTGGGGGATTAGGTGGCCGATGAGCTGGGCAACTTTCTCAACTATTTTACAGAAACCACTCGGTAAAAAATTTAATTTTGGCGTTACTAATAGCTTTACATCTCAGCTTCAAGATGACATGTCCATCCTTTCATTAATGGTCATAGATATTGTGATATCCGCATTGAAGTAAGACATTGCCCGAAGGTCTAGAAAGTTAGCAGTGAAAAGTAGTTGTTACTATGATTTTGCGTTTGATGTATATTACATAACATGTTGCTGCACGTGACTTTAGCTAACATACTGAATTTTTCTTTAGACTTGGTTTGAGGTCTCTGTCTGTTACCAACTTATCTTATGTAGCACATTCATTTGCGATCGCGAGCGCCAGTAATAAAGCCAGAATGAAATATTTGTTACATTCCTCATACCTCATAAGCAGTTTGAGATATCGAAACGCAATTTGGAAAATGATGGTATGCAGAAAGAAGGGTATTTTTCCGTATGGTTTTCACATGGAACATATGTATCTACAGTGTTGTTCTAACGATATACCTTTTCGATGTAAGATCGTAATTTTTAAGGGCCATCGATAGCTGGTGAAACGAGAAACGTCATAAGTTCTGGAAAAACGTAAGTGAAGACTTTACTTTTTTTTATCGTGACAAACTGTGTTTTCGTAAGTATTGGTCTTGTATTGTGTGGATGTTAACCAGGGGGCCTAGAACGACGGAGAGGCTCCGTCCCCGCCGCAGCCGCAGTGGTCCACAACCCCACGACTACCGCAGTCCTCTTCACCCCTCTGCCACCCAACATCGAAACACTCTTTCACACTGTTTCAGGGTTATTGTGCAGTTCGGCCCCCCGGCCCCCCGATTAACCCTCCCTCCCCAGGGAACGTCTCACATAAGACTAGTGTAACTCTATGCTTGTGTGGTAGAGTAATGGTGGTGTACGCGTACTTGGAGAACTTGTTTGCGCAGCAATCGCCGACATAGTGTAGCTGAGGCGAAATAAAGGGAACCAGCCCACATTCGCTGAGGCAGATGGAAAACCGCCTAAAAACCATCCACAGACTGGCTGGCTCACCGGACCTCGACACAAGTCTGCCGGGCGGATTCGTGCCGGGGACCAGGCGCTCCATCCCAATCCGGAAAGTTGTGCGTTAGACTGCACGGCTAATCGGGCGGGCGTGTATTGATCTTACTAGTGCTCAGTTCCTCACTTAACAAAATTAATAAACCACTGTTTCAGAATTCTCCTACAATTTGGTCTGTACAGCAAAAAGAAGCAAATTTTAACATGGGTACAACAGAAATGAAAGTTTTACTCAAAATTCGCCACTCATGATGCTACTCAGAAAGTTACAAATAGTTAACAGGCTATGCGAAAATAAATCGCTGCTTTTTTGTTGTATTTTCAGCGGAATTCATTTTAGATACTAACCAAAGCATAAGTGGCAGAGATCATTTCGGAAGGTCACCATACAAGTGTGGGTTATAGAACGGCACTTACTCTCAAGCGCTCACCATTTCCCCTGTAGCACGCTGTCCGCAACATACAACTCCATCGCTCACCCTACACTTACCCCCCGACTGCGCTTCTACCTGCCACGTTATCCTGCTGCACAGATTCTTTGGACCGAACAGTGTTCAAAGAAATCACAGATCGACACCTGGCGAAAAGCACTAGTGAAGTTACAGAAATAACATGTGAAGAGAAAATTATAATTCGGGCATAAACCCAACAACATTAAAGCCACCAATGAGGGACTGAATCTTTATTCATGAAGCTTTATTTTTATGATATGTCCATTAAACATTTTGTGGGATCCTAATCACAGCATAAAAAGTTATGGGCCCACTCTAAGGTCTTATGTGTCGTCCCCAACTAACAATGAAATCGAACAACCCTTCACATAAACGATCAGAGAGGTGTCGGTGTTTCTCTTCGCACACACAATTCCACATTACAACCACGTCGTAAAAGGACAAGAGATGCTGCCAGTGTTGGAGGGTTGACCAGAGTCTATGCCATCGGGCCTCTATCCCATCAGGCGACCACGTGCTTATTCAATAACATGTCTAATGACGGTATTAACCAGAGTTGTTGTTGTTGTGGTATTCAGTCCAGAGACTGGTTTGATGCTGCTCTCCATGCTAATCTATCCTGTGCAAGCTCCTTCCTCGCCCAGTACCTACTGCAACCTACATCCTTCTGAATCTGCTTAATGTATTCATCTCTTGGCCTGCCTCTACGATTTTTACCCTCCACACTGCCCTCCAATGCTAAATTTGTGATCCCTTGATGCCTCAGAACATGTCCTACCAACCGATCCCTTCTTCTAGTCAAGTTGTGGCACAAACCTCTCTTCTCCCCAATCCTATTCAATACCTCCTCATTAGTTACGTGATCTACCCACCAAATCTTCAACATTCTTCTGTAGCACCACATTTCGAAAGCTTCTATTTTCTTCTTGTCCAAGCTATTTATTGTCCATGTTTCACTTCCATACATGGCTACACTCCATACAAATGCTTTCAGAAACGACTTCCTGACACTTAAATCTATACTCGATGTTAATTGCCAGTCTACATTTTATATCCTCCCTACTTCGACCATCATCAGTTGTTTTGCTCCCCAAATAGCAGAACTCCTTTACTACTTTAAGTGTCTCATTTTCTAATCTAATTCCCTCAGCATCACCCGACTTAATTCGAGTACATTCCATTATCCTCGTTTTGCTTTTGTTGATGTTCATCTTATATCCTCCTTTCAAGACACTGTCCATTCCGTTCAACTCCTCTTCCAAGTCCTTTGCTGTCTCTGACAGAATTACAATGTCATCGGCGAACCTCAAAGCTTATATTTCTTCTCCCTGGATTTTAATACCTACTCCAAATTTTTTTTTGTATCCTTTACTGCTTGCTCAATATACAGATTGAATAACATCGGGGAGGGGCTACAACGCTGTCTCACTCCATTCACAACCACTGCTTCCCTTTCATGCCCCTCGACTCTTATAACTGCCTTCTGCTTTCTGTACAAATTGTAAATAGCCTTTCGCTCCCTGTAATTTACCCCTGCCACCTTTAGAATTTGAAAGAGAGTATTCCAGTCAACATTGTCAAAAGCTTTCTCTAAGTCTACAAATGCTAGAAACGTAGGTTTGCCTTTCCTTATTCTTTCTTCTAAGATAAGTCGTAAGGTCAGTATTGCCTTCATGTTTCAACATTTCTACGGAATCCAAACTGATCTTCCCCGAGGTCCGCTTCTACCAGTTTTTCCATTCGTCTGTAAAGAATTCGCGTTAGTATTTTGGAGCTGTGACTTATTAAACTGATAGTTCGGTAATTTTCACATCTGTAAACACCTGCTTTCTTTGGGATTGGAATTATTATATTCTTCTTGATGTCTGAGGGTATTTCGCCTGACTCTTACATCTTGCTCACCAGATGGTAGTGTTTTGTCAGGACTGTCTCTCCCAAGGCCGTCAATTGTTCTAATGGAATGTTGACTACTCCGGGGGTCTTGTTTCGACTCAGGTCTTTCAGTGCTCTGTCAAACTCTTCACGCAGTATCGTATCTCCCATTTCATCTTCATCTACATCCTCTTCCATTTCCATAATATTGTCCTCAAGTACATCGCCCTTGTATAGACCCTCTATATACTCCTGCCACCTTTCTGCTTTCCCTTCTTTGCTTAGAACTAGGTTTCCATCTGAGCTCTTGATATTCATGCAAGTGGCTCTCTTTTCTCCAAAGATCTCTTTAATTATCTTGTAGGCTGTATCTATCTTACCCCTAGTGAGATAAGCCTCTACATCCTTACATTTGTCCTCTAGCCATGCCTGCTTAGCCATTTTGCACTTCCTGTCGATTTCATTTTAGAGACGTTTGTATTCCTTTTTGCCTGCTTCATTTACTGCATTTTTATATTTTCTCCTTTCATCAGTTAAATTCAATATTTCTTCTGTTACCCAGTGATTTCTACTAGTCCTCGTCATTTCACCTACTTGATCCTCTGCTGCCTTCACTACTTCATCCCTCAGAGCTACCCATTCGTCGTCTACTGTATTTCTTTCCCCCATTCTTGTCAATTGTTCCCTTACTCTCTCCCTGAAACTCTGTACAACCTCTGGTTCTTTCAGTTTATCCAGGTTCCATCTCCTTAAATTCCCACCTTTTTGCAGTTTCTTCAGTTTTAATCTACAGTTGATAACCAATAGATTGTGGTCAGAGTCCACTTCTGCCCCTGGAAATGTCCTACAATTTAAAACCTGGTTCCTAAATCTCTATCTTACTATTGTATAATCTATCCGATACCTTTTCGTGGTGGAGTAGTGGATGATAATATCGAAGCGTACATTAAATAATAGATGTGTATTGTCCTGTTGGACGACAGCATTCGCCCAGTGTTACTGGAAAGGAGAGAGAATAAGGTAATTGAATTTGAGGCTGTATCGACCACTGCTTACTGATGTCATAAAACGCGTAAGAGATTTACGACCATGAGTTTTGGTTTCACGTCCGATGATCGGTGGTGTTGGTTCTGTAAGCCACTGCACGGTATGTTACATTGTTACTGCTGCCTTAGCTGATTTAAAAACAGTCAGCACCAATGCAGTCTGTCCCATCAATAAAGTGACCCGGTATTTTCCGGTCTGATTTCCAGCTACAGCTTCACAGTTCGTGGATTTTAAGGCGAAACTGCAGAAAGCTCCTGACATGATAGAAATTATCTTCCTGTACTTCTCACCTACAACGACTTGGAAAGGAGCAGTGATCTCAGCTTGAGCTTTATTGTGGCAACATTACACTCAAGTGCGAAGGAAAGTGGAACAGGTATGCGTATTCAAATACAGAAATATGTAAACAGGCAAAATACAGAGCTGCGGTCAGCATCGTCTATATAAGACAACAGATGTCTGATGCAGTTGTTAGATCGGTTACTGCTGCTACAATGGCAGCTTATCGAGATTTAAGTGACTTTGAACGTGGCGTTAAAGTCGGTGCAATTGCGATGTGACACAGAAATTCCGAAGTGGTGCCGAAGTCGGGATTTTCCCGTACGACCACTTCACGAGCATACAGTGTATATCAGGAATACGGTAAAACATCAAATCTCCGACATCACTGCGGCCGGAAAAAGCACATGCAAGAACGGAACCAACGATGACTGAAGAGAATCGTTCAACGTGACAGAAGCGCAACCCTTGCGCCAATCGCTCAAAAGAGGAAAGGCCTCTGGACCTGATGGGATACCAGTTCAATTTTACACAGGGTACGCGAAGGAACTTGCCCCCCTTCTTGCAGCGGTGTACCGTAGGTCTCTAGAAGAGCTTAGCATTCCAAAGGATTGGAAAAGGGCACAGGTCATCCCCGTTTCCAAGAAGGGACGTCGAGCAGATGTGCAGAACTATAGACCTATATCTCTAACGTCGATCAGTTGTAGAATTTTGGAACACGTATTGTGTTCGAGTATAATGACTTTTCTGGAGACAAGAAATCTACTCTGTAGGAATCAGCATGGGTTTCGAAAAAGACGCTCATGTGAAACCCAGCTCGCGCTATTCGTCCACGAGACTCAAAGGGCTATAGACACGGGTTCACAGGTAGATGCCGTGTTTCTTGACTTCCGCAAGGCGTTCGATACAGTTCCCCACAGTCGTTTAATGAACAAAGTAAGAGCATATGGACTATCAGACCAATTGTGTGATTGGATTGAGGAGTTCCTAGATAACAGGACGCAGCATGTCATTCTCAATGGAGAGAAGTCTTCCGAAGTAAGAGTGATTTCAGGTGTGCCGCAGGGGAGTGTCATAGGACCGTTGCTATTCACAATATACATAAATGACCTTGTGGATGACATCGGAAGTTCACTGAGGCATTTTGCGGATGATGCTGTGGTGTATCGAGAGGTTGTAACAATGGAAAATTGTACTGAAATGCAGGAGGATCTGCAGTGAATTGACGCATGGTACAGGGAATGGCAATTGAATCTCAATGTAGACAAGTGTAATGTGCTGCGTATACACAGAAAGATAGATCCTTTATCATTTGGCTACAAAATAGCAGGTCAGCAACTGGAAGCAGTTAATACCATAAATTATCTGGGAGTACGCATTAGGAGTGATTTAAAATGGAATGATCATAAAATATTGATCGTCGGTAAAGCAGATGCCAGACTGAGATTCATTGAAAGAATCCTAAGGAAATGCATTCCGAAAACAAAGGAAGTAGGTTACAGTACGCTTGTTCGCCCACTGCTTGAATACTGCTCAGCAGTGTGGGATCCGTACCAGATAGGGTTAATAGAAGATATAGAGAAGATCCAACGGACAGCAGCGCGCTTCGTTACAGGATCATTTAGTAATCGCGAAAGCGTTACGGAGATGATAGATAAACTCCAGTGGAAGACTCTGCAGGAGAGACGCTCAGTAGCTCGGTACGGGCTTTTGTCAAAGTTTCGAGAACATACCTTCACCGAAGAGTCAAGCAATATATTGCTCCCTCCTACGTATATCTCGCGAAGAGACCATGAGGATAAAATCAGAGAGAATAGAGCCCACACAGAGGCATACCGACAATCCTTCTTTCCACGAACAGTACGAGACTGGAATAGAAGGGAGAACCAATAGAGGTACTCAAGGTACCCTCCGCCACACACTGTCAGGTGGCTTGCGGAGTATGGATGTAGATGTAGATGTAGATCTCAATGCTGGGCCATCAACAACTGTCACCGTGCGAACCATTCAACGAAACAGCATCGATATGGGCTTTTTGAGTCTAAGGCCCACTTGTGTACCCTGCACGACACAAAGTTTTACGCCTCGGCTAGGCCCATCAACGTCGACTTTGGACTGTTGATGACTGGAAACGTGTTGTCTGGTCGGAAGAGTCTCGTTTCAAAGAGTATCGAGTAGACGGACGTGTAGCGGTGTGGAGACAACCTCATGAATCCATGATCCCTGCATGTCAGTGGGGGACTATTCAAGTTGGTAGAGACTCTGTAATGGTGTGGAGCGTGAGCAGTTGGAGTGATATGGCACCCCTGATGCGTCTGGTTACGACTCTGACAGGTGAATTCCGATTGACTTGGGCAATTCCAGCACGTGAATGCGTCCAGAATTGCTACAGAATGACTCTAGGAACACTCTTCTGAGTTTACACATTTCCGCTGGCCACCAGACACCACGGACATGAACATTACTGAGCATATCTGGGGTTCCTTGTAAAGTGCTGTTCAGAAGAAATCTCAATCCCCTCATACTCTTACGGATCTCTGGACAGCCCTGCAGGATTCATGGTGTCACTTCCGCCAGCACTATTTGAGACATTAGTCGGGTGCATGCCACGTCGTGTTGCGGCAGTTCTGCGTGCTCGTTGGGGCCCTACACGATATTAGGCAACGTTACGTTTCATTTGCTCTTCAGTGTATATTTGAGCTTTCTCCTTCAACCATTGTCGTGCGACGGACTTTCGACGTTTGTCAGTAACCGCATTTTGACGAACAATCGCGGTGTTCCTCGTACAAGTGCAATACCAATGGAGTCTGGGTAACTACCAGTTCTTGAGATTTTTTCATAATTGCCCAGATTCTCAAATACTGTAACTTTGTGGTCTAGTTGGCGAAAGTTTCGTTGTAACCGAATGGCATTTCTTTATGCTAGAGCTCGGAGTTACACATGGTGAACATGAAGATACTTCGTGGTACAACCTATAGTTTCTTCATCTGTCGAGACATAGGCGTGTGGCCTTTGGATCACGTTTCTCTTGCGCTTATTTGATTCTGTTTTCTCTTTGTTTAGGGGTCTTTTCCCTTTAGGGAAGTCCATGGTTCTCCAGGAAAAATAGAAGGAGAGATAGAGGGAGAACATTTATCTAGCATCTTCATCATGACTTGGCCTTTAATCTCTATTGTAATTGTATTTCCAGTATAAAATATAAATAGTTCATGTCCTTTTGCTCCGAAATTGCACTGCATATACTAGCTCCCTTTAATCGTGCGGTCAGCCACGTCATTGGTGTTAGTGATTGTATCTTAGTCTGTTGTTGCATTAAATAATGTGTCATTTTCACATTTTGGCAACAGAAAAACCTAAGAATCCTATTTTGGAGACACATTTTCAGTAGCAAAGTCTAAGGAAGGAGGTGATATTGGACTTGATCCTTTGACTACGGGGTGGTTGGGCGACGAATTGACAGTTATGGGTGTAAAGAAAATCGTCTGGAATTCTGCTCTGGATTACTGAAATCCCTTACATGAAATAAATTCACGTCTTGTGGCACTGGTTATATAGCTGGACTATAAGCTACAGTCGGCTAAGGCAACTACTCGACAACAGTGAAGCAACTTTCCAGGATCAAATGCGACATTAAGCACCAGTAATTCCGCTAAGGGTTGTCACCGCGTCCTGATGCATACTTTACTTGTCCAGAGGAGAGCGAGATCTATATGAATCCATTTAAATGATTAATTCTTGTGCTAATGCATAACTAGTTTTTGTGGCTCGTCCAGGAAATCAGTTTGGTTTCATATTGAGTGGCGAGTTCGAGATGTAAGAAGCATATTATATTTATGTTAATCTTCACAGCTTTAACATAGATCGTAGGTAGGAAACTCTGTTGTCTTGATCGTCCATCTGGTTAAAACTACCAGTCCCTCTCAGCGTGAATTTAGTTACTACTCCTTCTTGTGCACCTCATTTGTGTTTCGTGGCACCAAATTATCAATCACTGTCAGAAAGGACCTTTCACTCTGCAGTGGAGTGTTCCCTGAAATGAAACTTCCTGGGATATGAAAACTATTTGCAGCACCAGGCCTCGAACCCAGAACTCTTCCATTCACACGCAGTTTTCTTACCAATGTGGTTTCCAAGCACGATTCATAACTTGACCACACAGTTTTACTTAAGATTCCACCTTTCTCCTGCATAACTTGCTGAAATAAGACTAACAGAATGAATATTTGGAGCTGTTGCGGTGTCTGCACTGTTTTTAATCCTCCTAGCAGATTCAAACTGTGTACCAGACTGGGATTCGAATACACAACCTGTAGAGGTATTGGTGGAAGAGAGGCTGTGAAGGCAGATCTTAACTAATATGTGGATAATTCAGTTACTACGAGCACTGCTCACTAAAGGCAGGGTTCTGAGTTCGATTTCCAGGCCAGCACACAGTAATTTTATTGTTCAGTAGCAGCCCCGCGGCTACACTCGCACATCGGTATTTTTGTTATGATGAGTGACTATGAGTAAGCAAGCTACTTTACGAGCAATAAATCCGTTGTCCTATTAAATAAATAAAATAAATAAAAAAAAATATTGTTGTTATTTTAAATATGTTAATTATTCTATCTGTATGATGGTGATTGTGATTGCAATTGTATTTGCTTATCTGGAACGTGGACGTTTAATTATTCGATATCAGACGCTTGACAATGGCTTTTTCGTAAAGGCAATGTTACTCGTAGTTGACCGTGAAATAAAACTGAATAATCGGACTTCATAATTAAATCGTTTCCAAAGACTGCTGCGGTAGGTGCGGACTCATAATCTAAATCTCAATATTACAATAATTTGCCAGCCATGCCAATACGTCGTACAGAGGTGATTGTCTACTAAACATAAAAAAGTTACACAGTTAGTTAAATCAGATATATTCAATGAATAAGCCTACAGTTCATAATCCTACTTACTTTTATAAATATAAATTCTTTACAGAATCGAGTGCCTAGTGTGGTTGCAACTCGCAGTATTCTTCTATAACATGAAATATGGCGGTGTGCCAGACAATAAAATAAAATACGTGCTTCTCGCACCACTTCAACCAGAGCTCTCCCTTTCTTAATCAAACATAAGAGTAACGTAATTGTGCTTTTGTTTTATCAGCGACACAGCGCTGCAGTTGTGTGCCATAGGCTTTATTTATTTGTCACTGATTATTTATTTAATTAATATTTCGCGTTTCCGAGGAAACTCACGCTCGGCATGCAAATGTGCCTTTATATTGCCCCCTGAATTGCGAGGCGAAAGGACCCACCTGCAGGCGAGCAATTCACCTAAAGGCACAAGAGAATCTAAGTTATCTACAACTATTTACATGATTTACATTACACATTATACACATTATATACAAAATTTGAATGACGCGGGTGCGCCGTAAAAGTTCTAATGTTGGCATATAGAGTGCGCGCATGCGCAGAAGCGTCTGTGTAACTGCGGCACTGCCGTTATATCGTACAGTTAGATCACGCGGCACAGTATTGCAGTTCATATTGTTCGTGTGCGCGCGTTTTTCAGTCGTTGCGCAAAGAAAATATTCAACCAAGATTACATATGAAGACTACATTCTATGACAGGTAACTTAGTTTTAAATTTACAATATTTGTTATAACACAATACAACTTAGATTGTTGAATGTTCTTAGTTACATAGTATTGTTTTGAAATACTTCAAAGAAAAATGTCCGTATTTTTCAGGTGCGTTTACCTATACACATCGTGTCGTTATTACAGTTCATATTCATCTGCTGCACAATAATTTTTTACAGGTTAGTATCGTCGTGGTAAAGTTTTTTGATCACAGTAACATCGTTGTATAACAACGTGATTAATACATAAGCGTGTCCATTTCTCATTTCCATTATAGTCGTAGTGATGCAGTTGGTTGTGACTAAAAGCATTGCTTATTACAGATCAGACGTGACCCGTCGAGTAATTGGTCCACGTGCAGTTCGTTTTTTACATTCCGTGGAAGCTTGGTTGCAGAACCTCGGACGGCACATAGCTGGCGTCGATCCTTGGACAGTCCAGGTAAGAGTGTCCGTCACATTTCGAGAACATTTCATTCCCTGGAGTTCCAACCAAAATTCTTCCACCCGTCGTGTTGTTTTCTGGACAGGCACTTTGTGTCCATTTAATCCAGTTAACATCTTGAAGTTGGGTACTGTAGTAATGTCACTAGACGATGCACGAATTATGCACTTCACATTTTCAGTTTTTTGCTGAATATAGCTCACCTAAATGTTCGTAGTTATTAATCAAGGAAATCGTTCATCGCGTTTACATTGATACGCTGCATAATGAATGGCATTAACAGTTTCTTTCACATAGGTTTCCGCGTAGTTGCAGAGTTAGTAATGTTCGTTAATGTCCGTGAACAGTGGTTCACTACGCAATGTCTTTTTGGCACTCGTTTTGTTCAAATTTTTACATAGTAAGAGTTACACTATACATCAGTTAAAAAAGTAAGTAATTATACATACACACATCACATATTTTCTTGGCATAAACATAATATAGTTGCACATAAATATGTTTACATCATCATTACATCGCTATAGGTTATTACATTGTGTCACATTTGATTACATGAATTGCAGATATGTACATCCTCTTTAGCGGTTTTGCTGGGATATTATCGATGTTTTTTGTGATGTCATCTGAAATTAAGATAGGTTAGACACAACATTCATTACATCAGTAGGCAAGACCAGGCGTTTTCACTACTCAATAAATATTCAAAATAGTAAGAGAGAGAAAATGTTCGATTCCTCGCGTTTTGTGCGTGTGTGTAGAGTGTCTGTGTGGCCTTGACTACTGATAGATGCTTTTCGTGTTGAGAGATGTGCGTCTAATCTATTTCTCAAAGTAAAAGATCGCTTCACAGATGACGTCTGTCAGTTCGTCAGGTGTCACACCAAGTCAGTGGTACCTTCAGTAACAAATGTTCCGTGAAAAATTAATATGTCATCCACTGCTACGTAATCATAAATTTTACTTTAATATTCCGTCTTTCAGGTGGAGACGCGCGCTGAAAGAAGAGTTCTTCTGTCTTCAACTGCGTCACTGGAACCGCTGAAATGAAAATTTCTATACTACTTATTATCTGTGTTGTAACAACAGAGTTTTTCGAGTTGCTTAGCAATATTTTGATGGGTATGACTATGACATTATTCAGCATGAAATGCTCTAAGATCTCGGTGTGCGTATAGCCCAATAATTTTGTTAGTTCTAGGATGTTGTAACAGATACGCACCAGGATGCGGTATGTTAACAATTATATAAGGTCCTTCATATAGCAGACGCCACTTAGCGTTGCGTCGGTTGAGTGCTACAGATTTATGATGAGTACGAAGTAGTACAAGCATTCCTACCTCGAATTTTTGTTCTCTTTTTATTATGTTTCTGTGATGTTTGTTTCGTATTTGTGCGTGATGTGTCAATGTAGTCAATACTTCTTTTATTTTCTGTTCAGGTGTGATTTCCTTGTCTGACAACTTAGGTAATGGTTCTATCCACTGATCGTTCTGTTTGCAATTGAACATGATCTCGTTATGTGTGTAATTCGTATCGTAAATATTTAAGTTATTGTGTACGTCTTCGAAAAGACTTAGGTAGGACACCCAATTAGTATGTTTTGATGAAATATAGGTTCTCATGAATCGATTTAATTCTCGGAAAAGTCTCTCAGTCGCGTTACATTGTGGACTAAACCTCGAAATAAATATACTTTTGATGTTATTGTCCTTCAAGAAATTTCTCCATTTGTACCCAGAGTAGTATGCTGCATTATCTGATAGAATTGCTTTAGGTTTTCCCACGTGCGTCAGGTAATCACTTGAGAATCTTCGTATTATAGCATTTGCAGTGGCGGATTTTAAAGCATAAAGTTTTACATGTTTAGAAAATATATCGTAAAAAACTAAGATATATTTGACGCCTCCAGAGCTTGCTGGATGCGGTCCACTGATGTCAGTACACAGAATTTCCAGGGGTTTACTGGGTAAAATAGAATGTAAATCTGTTTTTGTGGATAAATTCTGAGGTTTTGATTTTTGACATATGACACATGTTTTCAGTTCCCTGTAAATTTTTCTCCTCATATTTCTAAAATAACAGTATGTACTGAGCTTTTCCAAACACTTTTTCGTCCCATAATGACCCCAAACTAAGTGTGTGTGCCAAATTAGATTACGTTCAGACTCTTTGGGAATGCATACACACCAGTTAGTAGCATTTGGATGTCGGCGGTAAAATAACACATCATCGTGTAACTTGTAATACTTAGTCAAAGGATGATTGTGTTTTTCTACCAGTAATGTTATTATCTTATACCAGTGAGGATCAGATTTTTGTAATTCAGCCAGGTTTCTGCACATATCAATATAATATTGGTGATACTGCTTGTCTTGCATTAAGAGAATCCTTTAGTCATTTATATTTTCTAAGTCAGTGTTGGTATCATTCATACCTTGTGGAAGTCTAGACAAAGTGTCTGCAATGGTGTTGTCCTTACCTCTTATGTACTTAATTTCAAAAGAGTAGTTCTGAAGCGTAACTGCCCATCGTGATAGTCTAGGATGTACAAGTTTACAAGTTAACAAAAATGTCAGGGCCTGGTGATCGGTGTAAATTACCGTATGTTTTCCAAATAAATAATAACTGAATTTCTTGAATGCCCATACTATGGAAAGTGTTTCTAACTCAGTAGTGGAGTATGTACGCTCACATTCAGTTAGAGTGCGGCTCGCAAACCCAATAATTCTTATCTGTTCCTCCTCTTTATTCTTTACAACTTGAAATAAGCAACAGCCCAAGCCAGTACGTGAAGCGTCACAAGTCATACAAAAATCTAAATTGAAATCTGGATGGCTCAATATGTTAGCATTCACTAAAGCATGTTTAATTGTATTAAAGTCATTCTGGCACTGTTCCGACCAGATCCAAACTTGATTCTTTCTGAGTAGATTTAGCAGATGTTTACTGTTCAAAAGTGGTTGTGGCAAAAAACGTCTGAAAAATGAACATAGCCCAAGGAATGATTTTAACTGCTTTTTAGTTCGAGGGCTAGGAAAGTTTCTGATAGCATCTAATTTACTGGGATCCGGACGTATGCCCTGTGAATTAATGATATGTCCTAAATACTTTATCTCACTGCAACCAAATTTTCATTTTCTTAGGTTGGCTGTGACTCCAGCTTGTGCAAATTTTTCTAAAATTCTTTGAAGTGTGTCAACGTGTTCATTCCAAGATTGTGTAGCTATCAGTATATCATCTACATAGTGTGTGACTGTCTCAACTAAATCGTCGCCAAGCACGGTATCCAGGGCTGTAATGAATACCCCAGAGCTGACATTCAGTCCGAAGGGTAGAACACAAAACTGATAGGTTCGCCTCCCGAACATAAATGCAGTATATTTCCGAGAATCAGGAGTGATACCCACCTGCCAAAACGAATTAGCGAGATCAATTGTGGAAAAATATTTTGCATCTAGAAATTTCTGTAATTGCTCTTCTAAATTTTCAGGTTTTGTGTGAACCGGTAAAATTATTTCATTAATAGCTCGTGCGTCTAACACTAACCTAATGCTTCCATTTGATTTTTTGACAACAAGCAGAGGACTACAATAAGGTGAGGTGGATGGTTCAATGACCTTCCAGTCTAACATTTGTTTTAATTCTTGCCACACAGCAGGTCGTTGAGATAACGGTACGTTATATGTCTTATGGTAGAAGATCTTGTGAGGCTTAACTTCAATCTTGTACACATACGTGTTGATAACACCTAATCGTTTGGTAAAAACTTGTAAATATTTGGATAACTCTTCCTGTAGTTTTATACGTTCATGTACACTGAGAGCTGTAGCTTCACTTATCTTATGATCAAGCAATGTTTTCAAGTCCATTAGCTCTGTGTCAGATGAGTGTGTTTGCATGTCTTGAATGTCATTGTCAAGTACTAAATGAACCTTGTACCCTGTACAGTGTTTGTCATGCTTTAGAGTTCTCCTGTCCAAATCAATAATAATTACACTGCCTTTATCATTTAAAATACATTTACCTTTGGAGAAGTCTATAATGCAGTCCTTCTCGCTCATAATATCTATTCCTAATATGCAATTTGTCACAAGGTTTTGTACAACCAGGAATGGCCATTGTACGGTTCCATTACCTATTTTAACGTTTACAAAAACTTGCTTCGTAACCCTACATGACTTATTACTTAGTGCAGTAGTTATTTTACAGTTTTGGGCAGGAAACTCAGGCACAGGTTCCAATTCACACATCTTTTTATAGAAATTAAAAGACAAAACGCTCACAGCTGCACCTGTATCTAGGATAATAGTAGTTGGAATCCCACCTACTACACCAGTAGTAGATGCTAAAACAATTTCATTTGTGTTTAAACGACATTGTGTACTGTCTTGTAAAAGTTCATCTGATATATTGTTATTGTGATTGTATCTTATAAATAAAACAGGTAGTTTTTGTTTAGAATTACTCGGCATATCATTATTCTGTTGTTCAAGTGTGATGTCAAATAACTGATTATCATTGAAGTCGCCCCCCAAGAATTCTTCAGCCACGACCTGGGGCAAAGTAGTGACTGTTTCTAGTTTGTTGGATTATCATTTGTACTAGGTACCGACACAGATTGAGGTTGTGCATCAGGTGTCATTTCTATTATATTCACATTCGGATATTGCCTATTATGGTCTCCAAACTTTTGCGGTTGTTGTTGCTGGTGCGCATTATAACTTACCTGTCGGTCGTAAGGTATGCTCCAATCTTGACCTGGTGGCTGCTGTGGTAAAGCAGAGTTTGAATGAAAGTACTGATCGTTACGAGTCCAACCTTGATGCTGTCTTGGCTCGTAGTTATTATTATTTCTATTTCTGTTTGTGTTTTTGTTATTACCTTTGTATCCGTTGTTACCGTTGTAGTTATTACCGCGGTGCCTTTTGTATGGATTGCCGCATGAAATGTTATTACTGTTGTAACTATTGTTTGTATTGGAATACGCGTGTTGATTTTGATTTCCGTACTGAGACGGCATGTGAGTTTGCTGTTTTTGTTGTACCGCGTATCCAACTGTGGGCGCGCCAGAATTGTGTTGGCAAGCCTGCATGTTTTGCATACCACTAGTGTAAACATTGTGGCTGCTGTTTTGCCGCGCGAAGCGCTGATCTTCAAGTAACATGTCAACCGAATCTAAAGCTGTTAAAAAATAATCTGAATCGTCATCCGGGATATGTAGAAGTTTTTCCTTAATGTTGAAAGGCAATTTGGCCTTCAACGCTCGGAGTATATCACGCGTTGCGACTGGTTCGTCTAAAAAATGTCCCATGTTCAAGTATTTTTCAAAATATCTGCGTAAGTTACCATTTTTACTGTTAAAAGTTTCAGGTTCTAAAATTTGTCTTCTGAGTCGCTCCTGGACGGATTGCGACCAGAATTTGTTCAGAAAAGCACGCTCAAACTCACTGTACGTGGTACATACGTCAGCTTGACTGTATGCCCAGACAGCTGCATCGCCTTGGATGTAACCGACAATATATGAAATCTTTTTCCGGTCACTCCACGTGCGTGGAAATGCGTTACTAAAAGATTTAAGAAAAATCACCGGATGAATGGTTCGTTTTTCTGGGATAAAAATCTGAAATTGCCTGTGTTTCTTTAAGCTTTCATCTTCCTTCGCATTGTGATATGGATTTATTCCACTGTAATTACTGGTATGTTCAGCTGGCGAGTAATTACGATAATGTTGCTGTGGTTTACCATGATAATAGCTTGTGTTTGTGTTTCCACATCGTGGTATGTGTTGTAGTCGTGGTGTGTTTTGTTCTTGTGTATTTGTCGTGTGCGGAATGTGTGTATCATACTCGAATGTATGTTGGTTTCTGAACTGTAAATTTTGACTGATATTTTCGTTACATTCAGACTGTAGTTGATCGGTGAATTGTCTCATGGGTGCAGTGACGGATTGTACTGCGTTACTGATCAGCTGTTTGTTATTAGTAATGTATTGCGCTACGGAGTCGTGCACAATTGTTGGTAAATTTTCACGTAAGCATCTATCAAAATGTTTGTCTTTGTTCTCAACCCAATCATGAAATTCTTTATTAATATTTTGAAAATGAGCTGTGGCATCTGATTGTAAGATGTCAGTCAGGTGTTGTTCAACATTGTCAAATTTATTCTGTGCGTCAGTAATTCGTTTTTCAAGATTGTCATGTACTGAAGGATATGTTTGAATTTGTTCAGTAAGAACTTCACACGTGACATTAAGGTTTTTTACTTGTGTCTGTAAAAGTGCTACGTCAGTTGTAGTCTTTTCTTGTCTCGTATTGAGCTGGGAAAATTTAGTACTGAGTTCGGTCATCTGTTTGGTCAGTGTGGCGTCTATAAGTTCCACACGCTTACATAAAGTGTCATTACCTATCTTGATTGCTATGAGATCAGATTTGATTTCGTCATTTTGTGTTTTTAACTGTTCATTTTGTGTCTCTAATTGCGCCTTTAAGGTTGCCATGTTTTCGGCGTTTTGTTTCATTAGCATTTGTAACATGTCGGCAATGTTTACCGTTTGCAAGGTCTCTGCCCCCGCCGCGTCATTAGACGTGACGTCATGCATTAACATGGGCTCTGATTGAGATTTTGAAATTTTTGTAGTGGACGGCCTATCGTCAAAATTTTCGTCAACACTTGCGTCAATGTTTGATGAATCGTCACTACCGGTTGCTGTCGTAAAGACATTTTCTAACACTTGTCTCACGTCCGAGTCGGATTGCGTCTGAATAGTACGTCCTTGCTGTTCCATTTTTGCGTATTGTTTTCTAGTTATTACCATGCCACACGTGATATATGTTTCAAGAAAATTTTTGACACTGATTTTAAAATAAAATGTAGTTGAGCATGAATCGCTCGTAGCAACAATGGCTGTCTGTTAATTTAAAAATATAAACTGAATTTGAGATTATTGGTAATGGCTGCTGGCCATGTTACATGATATCGTACAGAAGTCGGCCATATTGTACACTCGTGTATTGGTATTGTTGCATACGTTATTGTTTAGGGAAAAGTACTGAGAATGAAATTTATCACTGAAACTGTTATGCAGAAAAGAAACACTACAGAATTTACTGAAAAGCTAATACACTGAATTATACGTCTGGTCAAGCCTACCAATGCAAAGATGCTGCGTCTTACCTTATTTTGCTGGAAGTTTCATTGCGTCTTCCCGCAAAATTTCAGAATTGGAAAATATCTTCAGATTTTGTTATCTCTCATACATTGACGTCCAGGTCCAGAAAGTTGATTTTTTTACATGAAACAAAGAGAACAATGTAACAAATGACAAAATAACAAGTCCGACACGCAGTCGCCAATATAAAATAAATAAAAATAAATAAAAAAAATGTTTTGTTATTTTAAATGTGTTAATTATTCTATCTGTATGATGGTGATTGTGATTGCAATTGTATTTGCTTATCTGGAACGTGGACGTTAAATTATTCGATATCAGACCATTGACAATGGCTTTTTCGTAAAGGCAATGTTACTCGTAGTTGACCGTGAAATAAAACTGAATAATCGGACTTCGTAATTAAATCGTTTCCAAAGACTGCTGCGGTAGGTGTGGACTCATAATCTAAATCTCAATATTACAATAATTTGCCAGCCATGCCAATACGTCGTACAGAGGTGATTGTCTACTAAACATAAAAAAGTTACACAGTTAGTTAAATCAGATATATTCAATGAATAAGCCTACAGTTCATAATCCTACTTACTTTTATAAATATAAATTCTTTACAGAATCGAGTGCCTAGTGTGGTTGCAACTCGCAGTATTCTTCTATAACATGAAATATGGCGGTGTGCCAGACAATAAAATAAAATACGTGCTTCTCGCACCACTTCAACCAGAGCTCTCCCTTTCTTAATCAAACATAAGAGTAACGTAATTGTGCTTTTGTTTTATCAGCGACACAGCGCTGCAGTTGTGTGCCATAGGCTTTATTTATTTGTCACTGATTATTTATTTAATTAATATTTCGCGTTTCCGAGGAAACTCACGCTCGGCATGCAAATGTGCCTTTATAGTCCTCACGTGTCTGTTCGGACAAGCATCGCGCGTGATGCGCGCTCATCTCTGCCCACTCCTCTGTTATCCCAACGCACGATGCTTCGTCATGGACAGCATCACTACCGAGCAGTGCGTACAGGCGGACATGGAGCGCATTTCTATGCACTGTGCCACTGAAGTAGCTGTACCTTATACAACGCGTAAATTATGCCACAGTGTGGATCTATGGACTGAAAGCACTGATGTGTGTAAGAATTGGATTCATTGTTTTCAATCACATCACGTAACACGAAACAACCAATAAAAGCATTTTCACAAATATGGTAAAGAGTAAACAGCGTTCCAAAGAGTAAGTATTGTCCGCTGATTCGCGTAGTATCCTTCAAATCAATAAGCATCTGGCCACTACACTCCTTCTAAAGTAGCTTATGATCTTCCACAGCGTTCACGCCACCTGCATACGAGATTTCTTCGAAATTTTCAGCGGGTTAATCGAGAAAAAGTAACAGAGCTACTTTCATGTTTATGTTATTAGTATGGTGATACGATTTTGATGAAATAAAGCCTATACGATGCTCCAAGCTATGCTTAAGTTACCTGTGAAAACACCTTGAAAGGGATTAGCACGTTCAACGAGACAGTGACAACAACTTTTAATCAATCTGTGTTCTGATTTTGACGAAACAGAGCCTATACTGTGCCCTAAGCTATACTAAAGTCACCTATGTAAACCCCACGAAAACTTGGCTAGTAATTTTCGAGATTCACACGTTCTAACAGACAAGACAGTTTCAGTACAACTTGAAATCACGGTATTTTTTTTTTTGCGTGATCCGATTTTCATTAATTTAAAACCTGGTCGGTGTCCCAAACTGTGATCAGGGTACTTGTGAAAATCCCATGAAAATTCCTGCAGGAGTTTTGCAGAACAGTGTTCAAAGAGACAAACAGACAGACACGTCAGCTTCACAGATTTATTATTAGTAAAAATTCTGCTTCAACAGTTTGTTTGCACGGGGCAGCTCACTAAAAAACCGGGACAAAAGTGGTGTACTACAGGGTCAGTTGAAAACGCAAAAAAGAGTCGAACCCCGTCCGTTCGTACAACTGCTGTGATAGCAGATATTCGTGCACAAATGATCCAGAGTCCAAAGAAGTCGACACTTAAATTGTCGCAAGTGAATGTTTCTCGCAGATTTTCTCAACATGTTTACGCCATGGAAAGATGAAGACTACAAAATCTACATCTACATCTACATCTATACTCCGCGAGCCACCTTACGGTGTGTGGCGGAGGGTACTTATTGTACCACTATCTGATCTCCCCTTCCCTGTTCCATTCACGAATTGTGCGTGGGAAGAACGACTGCTCGTAAGTCTCCGTATTTGCTCTAATTTCTCGGATCTTTTCGTTGTGATCATTACGCGAGATATATGTGGGCGGTAGTAATATGTTGCCCATCTCTTCCCGGAATGTGCTCTCTCGTAATTTCGATAATAAACCTCTCCGTATTGCGTAACGCCTTTCTTGAAGTGTCCGCCACTGGAGCTTGTTCAGCATCTCCGTAACGCTCTCGCGCTGACTGAATGTCCCCATGACGAATCGCGCTGCTTTTCGCTGGATCATGTCTATCTCTTCTATTAATCCAACCTGGTAAGGGTCCCATACTGATGAGCAATACTCAAGAATCGGACGAACAAGCGTTTTGTAAGCTACTTCTTTCGTCGATGAGTCACATTTTCTTAGAATTCTTCCTATGAATCTCAACCTGGCGCCTGCTTTTCCCACTATTTGTTTTATGTGATCATTCCACTTCAGATCGCTCCGGATAGTAACTCCTAAGTATTTTACGGTCGTTACCGCTTCCAATGATTTACCACCTATGGCATAATCGTACTGGAATGGATTTCTGCCCCTATGTATGCGCATTATATTACATTTATCTACGTTTAGGGAAAGCTGCCAGCTGTCGCACCATGCATTAATCCTCTGCAGGTCCTCCTGGAGTACGTACGAGTCTTCTGATGTTGCTACTTTCTTGTAGACAACCGTGTCATCTGCAAATAGCCTCACGGAGCTACCGATGTTGTCAACTAAGTCATTTATGTATATTGTAAACAATAAAGGTCCTATCACGCTTCCCTGCCGTACTCCCGAAATTACCTCTACATCTGCAGATTTTGAACCGTTAAGAATGACAGGTTGTGTTCTTTCTTCTAGGAAATCCTGAATCCAATCACAAACCTGGTCCGATATTCCGTAAGCTCGTATTTTTTTCACTAAACGTAAGTGCGGAACCGTATCAAATGCCTTCCTGAAGTCCAGGAACACGGCATCAATCTGCTCGCCAGTGTCTACGGCACTGTGAATGTTATGCGTCGAAGAACTGAAGGAGGAAAACAGGGCTAAACATGTGGTTTACTGTACATGGCTATGTCAAACACTCGAGAGTAGAATGTTGGATCCGCTGCTGTATTTAATGTGTGATGAAGCCTTGTTCCATCTGAGACGACATGTGAACTCACAGAACAGCAGACACTGGTCAAAAAATTCCCTGTATGACTAACGAGCAACGTCTTCACGGTGAAAACAATCGGAGTCTTGTGTGCCATGTCTACAAGTCGCATTGTGGGTCACACGTTTTTTTGAAACAACGCTGATTACTGTTGTGTATATGTGAAAGCCTGACAGAAGAAAGAATTGACAGCAAAGGGCTGTGGACACGGCGTGGACAGTCTAAAGTGAAAAATGTAGGCAAATAACCCAATGACGTTAGAAGACCTGAAGGACATATTTTGAGAAGTGATATGGTTGGGTTGTGCCAAGATTACATTAACCTGTTAAGTCATGCGAAAATGTTTATCATCTAATTATTAATATTTTCTCATGCTGAGAAATCAGAAGGAGCGATCTATTTCAGCTGATAAAATTTTTCTACAGCCAAGATCGCAAAGCACTTATTTATTTTTGACCACCGGTTTCGACAGGCTTTGCTCTCAGCTTCTGGTATTCAAACATTTGTGTTACAAAATGTATTCATTGTTAACTGTCTATGTATTTGTTGTTGTATCTGCTCGTGGCAGGCAGCAATTCGAGCGTAACTGGCGAGCAGTCTGTATTCGGGACCTGTTTTTTTGTGCGCCACACTGTATTTCTAGTACTTTACTTCAGAACTCCTAAACAGTAATCTGTTCTGCAGTTACCGTTGTTGCGAATGTTGATCGTGATCTATGCAGACACGGGTGTACAAACCACCAACCACTATGCACTACATTCCTCGGCATCCAGTAAATCACGTTCTACCCTCTGTCAAAGAACTGTTCATTTCGTTTCATGTAGATTTATTTTCGCTCTTTTAGCAGTGAAGAGAACTGTTCAGAAAATGAAGCAGAGGTCACAAGAAACTAATTTCTCTGCTTTAAGCTGTTGGGCATCCGAGCAGTTACGAGTCGGAGCTCGGAAGCTCCGTTAATGGCAAACACTGCTTGATGTTGATGGGAAGAGGCCAAATAGGACACTCCCGATTCTGCACGTTTAATCAATGCAGTGCTTCGAAATAATTGCGGCCCTCATGAGTGTTAAAGCTGCGTTTCGTCCAGGGAGTAAACGCTCCGCTTTTACGATGTCCTCCTCGTCCGGGGCAGTAAAGGGTAATTCTGGAGAGTAGTAGCTCTGTGGATGACACCCCTCAGCCCCATTCTCTTCTCTGCCTTTCCGCAACAGGCAGTTGCTCCATGAGCAGTCAGCCTTCCAGTGGTGGTTGGTAATCATATCAGGTAATATCTAAAGCAGTCAAACAACTTTGTCATATGTGTAGCGCTTCTTACAAACGTGCCACACAGAAATCACTGGAATAATGTGCGCTTCCATTAAAATATGTCCCATGCGCCAATCGGTCGTAGATATCGTAAGATTCGCCTTCTTATTTACAAATACACTAAGAAAAGAAAATCACAACACCAAGGAGTCGAGCTATATAAACGGAAGTTGTTAGGGGTGCTTCTACATCTACATCTACATGATTACTCTGCAATTCACATTTAAGTGCTTGGCAGAGGGTTCATCCAACCACAATCATACTGTCTCTCTACCATTCCACTCCCGAACAGCGCGCGGGAAAAATGAACACCTAAACCTTTCTGTTCGAGCTCTGATTTCTCTTATTTTATTTTGATGATCATTCCTACCTTTTTAGGTTGGGCTCAACAAAATATTTTCGTATTTGGAAGAGAAAGTTGGTGACTGAATTTTCGTAAATAGATCTCGTCGCGACGAAAAACGTCTTTGCTTTAATGACTTCCATCCCAACTCGCGTGTCATATCTGCCACACTCTCTCCCCTATTACGTGATAATACAAAACGAGCCCCCCCCCATGAACCATGGACCTTGCCGTTGGTGGGGAGGCTTGCGTGCCTCAGCGATACAGATAGCCGTACCGTAGGTGCAACCACAACGGTGGGTATCTGTTGAGAGGCCAGACAAACGTGTGGTTCCTGAAGAGGGGCAGCAGCCTTTTCAGTAGTTGCAAGGGCAACAGTCTGTATGATTGACTGATCTGGCCTTGTAACAATAACCAAAACGGCCTTGCTGTGCTGGTACTGCGAACGGCTGAAAGCAAGGGGAAACTACAGCCGTAATTTTTCCCGAGGGCATGCAGCTTTACTATATGATTACATGATGATGGCGTCCTCTTGGGTAAAATATTCCGGAGGTAAAATAGTCCCCCATTCGGATCTCCGGGCGGGGACTACTCAAGAGGATGTCGTTATCAGGAGAAAGAAAACTGGCGTTCTACGGATCGGAGCGTGGAATGTCAGATCCCTTAATCGGGCAGGTAGGTTAGAAAATTTAAAAAGGGAAATGGATAGGTTGAAGTTAGATATAGTGGGAATTAGTGAAGTTCGGTGGCAGGAGGAACAAGACTTCTGGTCAGGTGACTACAGGGTTATAAACACAAAATCAAATAGGGGTAATGCAGGAGTAGGTTTAATAATGAATAGGAAAATAGGAATGCGGGTAAGCTACTACAAACAGCATAGTGAACGCATTATTGTGGCCAAGATAGATACGAAGCCCACGCCTACTACAGTAGTACAAGTTTATATGCCAACTAGCTCTGCAGATGACGAAGAAATTCAAGAAATGTATGATGAAATAAAAGAAATTATTCAGATTGTGAAGGGAGACGAAAATTTAATAGTCATGGGTGACTGGAATTCGAGTGTAGGAAAAGGGAGAGAAGGAAACGTAGTAGGTGAATATGGATTGGGGGACAGAAATGAAAGAGGAAGCCGCCTGGTCGAATTTTGCACAGAGCACAACATAATCATAACTAACACTTGGTTTAAGAATCATGAAAGAAGGTTGTATACATGGAAGAACCCTGGAGATACTAAAAGGTATCAGATAGATTATATAATGGTAAGACAGAGATTTAGGAACCAGGTTTTAAATTGTAAGACATTTCCAGGGGCAGATGTGGACTCAGACCACAATCTATTGGTTATGACCTGTAGATTAAAACTGAAGAAACTGCAAAAAGGTGGGAATTTAAGGAGATGGGACCTGGATAAACTAAAAGAACCAGAGGTTGTACAGAGATTCAGGGAGAGCATAAGGGAACAATTGACAGGAATGGGGGAAAGAAATACAGTAGAAGAAGAATGGGTAGCTCTGAGGGATGAAGTAGTGAAGGCAGCAGAGGATCAAGTAGGTAAAAAGACTAGGGCTAGTAGAAATCCTTGGGTAACAGAAGAAATATTGAATTTAATTGATGAAAGGAGAAAATATAAAAATGCAGTAAGTGAAACAGACAAAACGGAATACAAACGTCTCAAAAATGAGATCGACAGGAAGTGCAAAATGGCTAAGCAGGGATGGCTAGAGGACAAATGTAAGGATGTAGAGGCCTATCTCACTAGGGGTAAGATAGATACCGCCTACAGGAAAATTAAAGAGACCTTTGGAGATAAGAGAACGACTTGTATGAATATCAAGAGCTCAGATGGAAACCCAGTTCTAAGCAAAGAAGGGAAAGCAGAAAGGTGGAAGGAGTATATAGAGGGTCTATACAAGGGCGATGTACTTGAGGACAATATTATGGAAATGGAAGAGGATGTAGATGAAGATGAAATGGGAGATATGATACTGCGTGAAGAGTTTGACAGAGCACTGAAAGACCTGAGTCGAAACAAGGCCCCCGGAGTAGACAATATTCCATTGGAACTACTGACGGCCGTGGGAGAGCCAGTCCTGACAAAACTCTACCATCTGGTAAGCAAGATGTATGAAACAGGCGAAATACCCTCAGACTTCAAGAAGAATATAATAATTCCAATCCCAAAGAAAGCAGGTGTTGACAGATGTGAAAATTACCGAACTATCAGCTTAATAAGTCACAGCTGCAAAATACTAACACGAATTCTTTACAGACGAATGGAAAAACTAGTAGAAGCCAACCTCGGGGAAGATCAGTTTGGATTCCGTAGAAACACTGGAACACGTGAGGCAATACTGACCTTACGACTTATCTTAGAAGAAAGATTAAGGAAAGGCAAACCTACGTTTCTAGCATTTGTAGACTTAGAGAAAGCCTTTGACAATGTTGACTGGAATACTCTCTTTCAAATTCTAAAGGTGGCAGGGGTAAAATACAGGGAGCGAAAGGCTATTTACAATTTGTACAGAAACCAGATGGCAGTTTTAAGAGTCGAGGGACATGAGAGGGAAGCAGTGGTTGGGAAGGGAGTAAGACAGGTTTGTAGCCTCTCCCCGATGTTGTTCAATCTGTATATTGAGCAAGCAGTAAAGGAAACAAAAGAAAAATTCGGAGTAGGTATTAAAATTCATGGAGAAGAAATAAAAACTTTGAGGTTCGCCGATGACATTGTAATTCTGTCAGAGACAGCAAAGGACTTGGAAGAGCAGTTGAATGGAATGGACAGTGTCTTGAAAGGAGGATATAAGATGAACATCAACAAAAGCAAAACGAGGATAATGGAATGTAGTCTAATTAAGTCGGGTGATGCTGAGGGAATTAGATTAGGAAATGAGGCACTTAAAGTAGTAAAGGAGTTTTGCTATTTGGGGAGCAAAATAACTGATGATGGTCGAAGTAGAGAGGATATAAAATGTAGGCTGGCAATGGCAAGGAAAGCGTTTCTGAAGAAGAGAAATTTGTTAACATCGAGTATAGATTTAAGTGTCAGGAAGTCATTTCTGAAAGTATTCGTATGGAGTGTAGCCATGTATGGAAGTGAATCATGGACGATAAATAGTTTGGACAAGAAGAGAATAGAAGCTTTCGAAATGTGGTGCTACAGAAGAATGCTGAAGATTAGATGGGTAGATCACATAACTAATGAGGAAGTATTGAATAGGATTGGGGAGAAGAGAAGTTTGTGGCACAACTTGACCAGAAGAAGGGATCGGTTGGTAGGACATGTTCTGAGGCATCAAGGGATCACCAATTTAGTATTGGAGGGCGGTGTGGAGGGTAAAAATCGTAGAGGGAGACCAAGAGATGAATACACTAAGCAGATTCAGAAGGATGTAGGTTGCAGTAGGTACTGGGAGATGAAAAAGCTTGCACGGGATAGAGTAGCATGGAGAGCTGCATCAAACCAGTCTCAGGACTGAAGACCACAACAACAACAACAACAAAACGAGCTGCCCTTTTTTGCACCCTTTCGACGTCCTCCGCCAATCCCACCTGGTAAGGGTCCCACACCGCGCAGCAATATTCTAACAGAGGACGAACGAGTGTAGTGTAAGCTGTCTGTTTAGTGGACTTGTTGCATCTTCTAAGTGTCCTGCCAATGAAACGCAACCTTTGGCTCGCCATCCCCACAATATTGTCTATGTGGTCTTTCCAACTGTAGTTGTTCGTAATTTTAACACCCAGGTACTTAGTTGAATTGACAGCCTTGAGAACTGTACTATTTATCGAGTAATCGAATTCCAACGGATGTCTTTTGGAACTCATGTGGATCACCTCACACGTTTCGCTATTTAGCGTCAACTGCCACCTGCCACACCATACAGCAATCTTTTCTAAATCGCTTTGCAACTGATACTAGTCTTCGGATGACCTTACTAGACGGTAAATTACAGCATCATCTGCGAACAACCTAAGAGAATTGCTCAGATTGTCACCCAGGTCATTTATATAGATCAGGAACAGCAGAGGTCCCAGGACGCTGCCCTGGAGAAGACCTGATATCACTTCAGTTTTACTCAATGATTTGCCGTCTATTACTACGAACTGCGACCTTCCTGACAGGAAATCACGAATCCAGTCGCACAATGAGACGGTACTCCATAGGCCCGCAGCTTGATTAGAAGTCGCTTGTGAGGAACGGTGTCAAATGCTTTCCGGAAATCTAGAAATATGGAGTCAACCTGAGATCCCCTGTCGATAGCTGCCATTACTTCGTGCGAATAAAGAGCTAGCTGCGTTGCACAAGAACGATGTTTTCTGAAACCATGCTGATTACGTATCAATAGATCGTACCCTTCGAGGTGATTCATAATGTTTGAATACAGTATATGCTCCAAAACCCTACTGCAAACCGACGTCAATGATATAGGTCTGTAGTTCGATGGATTACTCCTACTACCCTTCTTAAACACTGGTGCGACCAGCGCAATTTTCCAATATGTAGGTACAGATCTATCGGTGAGTGAGCGGTTGTATATCTGAATGATGATGCGATTCAAATTTCGCGCCAGCAGTATACGAATGGCGCTAGTTGTTCCTCTATGAAGATGAAAATCACGTTTTTTTACGTTGTAACGGTCGTGAGCATTACTTAATCTTTAAAACTGAACGTGATGAGTTTCTGTTAATCAGAAATGCCTTTAAAGCGACAAAGACGCCATTATCAACATCTCACTGAGTTTGAACGACGTCATGTAATAGAGCTACGAGAAGGTAAGAAGCTAGACGTTCCTTCTGCGATACTGGAGAAAGACTTGGCAGGAATATAGCCATTGTACATGACCGCTGGCAGCAGTGATCATGAGAATGTGCGATCCCTAGAAGACCGAGCTCTAGACGGCCGCTTGTTTCTACCGAGAAGGTACACTGTCGTGTTCGGCGTATGACTCTGGCGCATCTTACTCAATCAGCAGCAGAAATCTGAGCAGCAGTTGGCACTACAGTGACACAACGAACTACTACGCTTACTACTAAAAATCGGTTACTTCAGGGATAGCTCCGAGCTAGACGTCTGTAGCGTGCATCACTCTGACTCCAAACCACCACCATGTGCGATTGCGGTGGTGTCAAAAGAGATCTCATTTGAGGACATGGTGGCCGTTTGTTGTGTTTTCTGGTGAAAACCGGTTCTGCCTCGGCCTTGTGTTGGTCAGAAGAAGGCCTGCCTGTGTTCAAAACACACTGGATGTGGTGTCACCGCCAGACACCACACTTGCTAGGTGGTAGCCTTTAAATCGGCCGCGGTCCGCTAGTATACGTCGGACCCGCGTGTCGCCACTGTCAGTGATTGCAGACCGAGCGCCACCACACGGCAGGTCTAGAGAGACTTCCTAGCACTCGCCCCAGTTGTACAGCCGACTTTGCTAGGAAAGGTTCACTGACAAATACGCTCTCATTTGCCGAGACGATAGTTAGCATAGCCTTCAGCTACGTCATTTGCTACGACCTAGCAAGGCGCCATTATCAATAGATATTTAACTTGTGATGCCTGTACCGTCAGACCGATGTATACCACTTATGGATTAAAGTTAAGTATTACATCAACTACGTACTTTATTTGCTACTATTAATTCCCTTAACTGTTCCAGACCTCGCGCCAGCCTGCGTGAGCTTAAGCGCGTGCCTTTCGAAAAAATGGCTCTGAGCACTATGGGACTCAACTGCTGTGGTCATCAGTCCCCTAGAAATTAGAACTACTTAAACCTACCTAACCTAAGGACATCACACACATCCATGCCCGAGGCAGGATTCGAACCTGCGACCGTAGCAGCAGCGCGGCTCAGGACTGGAGCGCCTAGAACCGCACGGCCACCGCGGCCGGCCGCGTGCCTTTCGGCTTCCTCTCATAGTGACTTGGCTGTCTTGCCAAGTCACAACACTGGACATACACTGGTCTGTGGTGAGATTTCATGTGACAGCAGGGGCGCCCCCGTAGTTATCCCACTCAGCCTGACTGCTAAATTGTACGTCAACCTGTTGATTCGACCTGTTGTGCTGCCATTCGTGAAGAACATTCCAGGCAATATTTTCAACAGGATAACTCCCGAATGAGATTTTCACTCTGCAGCGGAGTGTACGCTGATATGAAACTTCCTGGCAGATTAAAACTGTGTGCCGGGCCGAGACTCGAACTCGGGACCTTTGCCTTTCGCGGGCAAGTGCTCTACCAACTGAGCTACCCAAGCATGACACACGCCCCGTCCTCACAGCTTTATTTCTGCCAGTACCTCGTCTCCTACCTTCCAAACTTTACAGAAGCTCTCCTGCGAACCAGGCGGCGCACTCAAACTGCATTAAATGAAACCAATCATAACGCGAAGAAGCGTACAGTTAATAGTGAACTAAAATTATTTCTTTCAGCTTTCGGGATTGCAGGGCAGAGCAACAGATTTTATGATGTGTTGTGCAAGTGGGCGCGGGCTGCGGATGGTACATTATTAACAGTACAAAAAGATAATTTACCTTCATGACGTAAAAGATATCTAGTTGTGCGTATTTCTGGTCTGGCAAACATTATAGTAAAAACATTTTTTTCTCTGATAATAGTCTCATGTTCTAGTGTTAGTCGTGATACTTGTTGGTGTTTTACTGTTAACAAAAATCCACTACCAAAATTTTGATGTTGAGCAAACATTGCGTACTTTAACATCAGTATTGACAACGAAATAACTTTCAGTAACCTTTTCGATAACTGTAAAGTAAGGAAGATATGTTGAACTTCATAGCGAGTTACAGTAACGAAACAATGTTCCTTTTATAGAAAGCCAGATCCAGAATAATAAGAATATAATATATTTTGTTTTGTAGAAAATTAATGATCCAAAGAAAGCCACAGCACAGACTCCTTAAAAAGTATTTCGGGGCTCTTTTCGTAGCAACATATTTTATCTCATATATTGGTTGTTACGCGAGCAATAACAAGCAAAGAGAGTGAAAGGACCAAGAACATTGCTTCTGATGTTGAACACCTTTCGATATACAACATGATTATACCTGACTCACTTATTTGGTCAGCAGCCGTTACATTTCTGACATGTTAACGACAGTGACATTGTCTTTCAACGAGAAAACGTAAGACCACATTTTTCTAATCCCGTATTGGCTTACCTCCATAAATAGACAGTTCGATTGTTGCCGTGTGCGGCACTTTATCATTATCTCTCACATATTCAAAATATGTGGTTAAGGGTCACCGAGACTGGCATGCCTCCAGTCGACAGCCACTATGACTGATGATCCGTGGCACAGAGCTGAAACAGCATGGAGTGAAGTGTGTATATCTCTTCAGCATAAGCCCAGCCATGTTACAATTGTTGCTTTGGCCTCTCTATACTCCCTGTGGCTTCCTCCAGTGTCACACCAAAGTCGTCAACGGGAGCCGATACCGCAGACATTAGTGAGGGCTCGCTGCAATCTCCGAAGACGTGTGGGAGATGTTCGTGAAGACCTCACATCCCTCTCAGCATAGCAGCGCCCTCACACTGAGGTCAATATAGAGTCAAGCATGCAAGAGCTCAGCGCATTTCGACACCACACCCACAGGAGTCAACAGCAGACCTGTGAGAGTTACAGTTTCTGATGAAGTGCGTTTCTGTAAATGTTGCATTTTGTACTGCAAGAGAACCGTTTGTTAATCTTCTATCAACTTCCTGACGTTTGCAGCATATTTCCATTCAATAATGTCGTGCAGAAGAATTTTCTAAGGTAGCTTATCATTTAGATGGAATTTATTAACTTCACAAAAGCGAGCAGGAAGAATAATATGTGGTGTTCACCCACACACGTCTTAAAGGAGTAAGGCATTTTTACCCCTTTCATCCCAATCTATGTAGCTTAAGAAAAATAGTAAAACATCATTTACGACCTGCAAATTTCTCTACCAACACATTAACCATAATTTTTTTGACTCGGGCAACTTTTTTCTAATGAGTGCATATGGAAAATATACTTATTCTCCTAATGTTGCTGCCATCTAGTGACGTAGTGAAACGCTTCTATGCAATGGTGCCGTGTGGAACCAGTGGGCTTTCATGAAAACAGCAGAAGTATCTGACAACAGTAATGTGTCCAAATCGACCCACTGGGCTGGAAAGGGTTAGCTTCCCCGGCACAGTATATACTTTTGGTAACGAAATTCGTCAGAAATAATCGGTCATCATTCCTGAAGAACAGTAATGTACGTACCTGCCACACTACAGCGAATAATGGATCTTCATTATCCATTGTAAATATTTTCAATGGCTCAGAGAGGAATTCAGTATGCAGAAATAGAAGTTTTTGATCATTTGCCTTATAACATAAAACGTCTAACAGGTAGCGAGGCAAGTTTTATGTCTAATTTAAAATTTTCTCCTGGACAACTCATTCTATTCCATGGTGTGTAAATAACAACAAGTCTAAGCATCAGGTGATGATTTCATAGTCAATGAGAACGGTAAATTATCCGGAAATCCTGTGGCAAAGAACTGTCAAAGTTAAGTAAATGTGTTATACCTTTATGTAATAAAGTGAACTAATACTTTATGTGTCATAGTTCAATGAGATTTCTCCTGCGGTTATTGTCGAATGATACCTCAAAATCATCTACAAATTTTATACGTATTCCTCCCATGATACTGTCCACATATAATACGTAAAATTTCGTTATTTGCTAACCTTTTTGTGTTGCAAACTTTGATGGTCAATATACGCGTAAAACTGGTTCCAACGCTTTCTGAACCGGAAGCAAATATTACAGACGCTGACTTAAAATCGGCGACTATCTCTGTGGAACAAGGAACAAGAGCATGTCCCTAGTTAGAGGACACAAACAATCAGGTCCTAGGGAGAACCACTGAACATCTTTTTTATGATGTACCTCGTACATAAATTTATTAGTCAACAAGAAATTCTTTCCCAAAATGGTAACATGATATACTCAGCAGTGTTTCCTTTTCTATTTAAAACGAAAAAATTATTAAAGATTAGTTTTAATGATTTCACTTAGTCTCCAAATACCATATGTTAAAAAATTTAGGAAAGTTTCACAATTCATTAAATATTAATCAATAACAATTGATCGGGGCACAAAAACTGGTGTCGGAACGACAGGTCCCAGGCGTAGACCTCGGACCCGAGCCACTCCCTCCCACCCCCACCCCCCCTCCGCCAGCCGTGAAAAAAATGCAAAAATGCAAGCAAGAGTAGGTTGACCGCTGCAACATGTACAGCAATCACTCTCATTAACAGTGAAAAGGTAAAACCAGCTAAAGCCTTTGGCTCAGCTCTAAAAAATATCATTGTTAGAGCGGGTATCAACACGAGAGTAACCAAGAAACAAAGATTATTTGTACCTTCAATGTAAAACAATTATTTGAGTATCATATAAAATGTTCCACATAGTCAGCCAAGGAATAAGGAGAGAGATAAACTGTTGTGCAAGAGGCAAGCCGCTGCCACTGATTGAAGTGGGTCACCTTTCTTAAGTTCAACAAATTGGCAAGATGAAAGCTTAACTTAAAAATGCGTACAGACCACAAGGCCGCAAATGAAAAATCACAAGAAAACAACATTCAACTCCTTCACAATATCGGTGCAGAAATTTTTAAGAAAACATAATCCAAACAAATAAGCCAATTTCTGTAACGGTAGGAGTTGCGCACATGTTAACGGCCCCTTCACATAATTACCAGTTAAATACAAGGTGCGAAACACAACACTACTGAAGTTGAAAACCAAACGGAGAACAAGTGTCAAGCTCCTACGAACAAACTTCAGACAACCGAGTAACTGGCGAACAATACAAATTACACTCACCCGCCAATGGAAGGAGACATGACATGGTTCTGTCCTCTACCGCGAAACCAAAGGAGGCGTTGACCAGGTGTCCTGTAACCTCTAATGGAGGCGTCCAAATGTCTAGGTCATCCCGGGACACGTTCCGTAGGCTTCGTCGAATCGCGCTGACTTCCACGGGTGCAACCACGGAACCACGTGAAGAAGCGCAGCCAGGACAGGGGTGACCTCGCCAAGTGCCTCACGCCAACAAACGCACCGTTCTGTACAGTGAACGCCGGCACCAGAAAATCCTACGGCAACAATACTGATCAACTACTCTCCAAGAAGTACGTACGGTCCACCGGACATCACGACCAATCACCACCAGCTCCACTCCTTCCTTCATATTATAGAAAGAGAGCAAAGATCCTCGAACAGGCAAAGAAAGTGCTCAACTCACCGGCTTGAGCTATCGACCTCGCAACACACGAATCCACGGACCCTTCATGTCAGCTGTTCAAGCTGGTGGACGCTTTAATGGTGTGGTACGTGTGCAGTTCGAGTGCTATGGGACCCCTGATATGTGTAGATACGACTCTGTTAGGTGATACGTACGCAAGAACCCTGTGTGATCACCTGCATGCATTCATGTCCACCATGCATTCCGACGGACTTGGGAAATTCCAGCAGGACAACGCGACGGCCCACACTTTCATAATTGCTACAGAGTGGCTCCAGGAACATTTTTCTGGGTTGAAAAACTGCCCCTGGCCACCAAACTCCCCATAGAGGAACATTACGAAGCATAACTGTGATGCCTTGCAAAGCGCTGCTTAGAAGAGATCTCCACCCGCTCTACTCTTACGGATTTATTGACAGCCCTGCAGGATTCATGGTGTCAATTTCCTCAACAGTACCTGAGACGTTAGTCAAGTCCATGCCACGCGGTGTTACAGCACTTTTGCGTGCCAACCATGATGGATTCCGAAAACATCAGGCGTGCGAAACCCATCTCGCACATTTCCCACATGACACTCTGAAAGCTTTGGATCAAGGCATTCTAGTAGATGGAATATGTCTCGATTGCATTCGATACCACATTTGCGTTTGTCAAAAGTTTTATTATAGGGGCTATCAAGCGAAATCTATGTCTAGATTGAGAATTTTTTAATAGGGAGGATGCTGATTGTTTCTTGGTTACACGAGAAATTGTCTTGGGGCCCTTACAGTGCATGTTGTATCTTAAAGACCTTGCGGATAATATTAATAGCAACCTCAGACTTTTTACAAATGGTGCAGTTAACTATAGTGAATTACTATCTGAAAGAGGTTGCGTAAGTATTCATTCATATACTGATGAGATTTCAAAGCTGTGGAAAGATTGGCAATTTGTATTAAATAATAGTTTTAAAAATTCAGATACATAAAGCTGCAATTCCCACAACGAAAAAATCGTAGTATCCTACGACTCTAGTATCAATGATTCAGTTGGTCAACTCCTACAAATGGATGTAATACTTTGTAGGGATATGAAATGGAAATAATCACATAGGCTCAGTGAGCATAAAGCAGGAAGTACACTTCATTTTATTCGTAGAATACTGGGAAAATAGAATCAAAATGTTCAAATATGTGTGAAATCTCATGGGACTTAACTGCTAAGGTCATCAGTCCCTACGCTTACATGCTACTCAACCTAAATTGTCCTAAGGACGAACGCACAGACCCATGTCCGAGAGAGGACTCGAAACTCCGCCAGGACCAGCCGCACAGTCCATGACTGTAGCACCTCAGACCGCTCGGTTAATCCGAAAATGGAATCAATCTACCAAGAACATTGCTTACAAATCACACGTGTGACCCATTCTGGAATCTTTCTCAAGTGTGTGGGACCTGTACAAAACAGGACTAAAACGGGTTATTATATGTATACAGAAAAGGGTAGCACGAAAGGTCACAGGCCTGCCCGACGCGTGGGAGAGTGCTACAGGGATGCTGAAGAAACTGAACTGGCAGATTCTTGAAGATAGACGTAAGCCACCCTGAAATTAAAATTATAGAGCTTCAAGAACAGGCTTTAAATGATGATTCTTGGAACCTACTACAGCCCCCTGCTTGTGGCGTACAAAGGGATCGTGAAGTCAAGATTAGATTACTTACAGCACAGGCAGAGCCATTTAAACAATCATTCATTCCACGCTCTATACGTGAATGGAACGGAAACAAACCTTACACTGATACGATGGGACCTACTCGCTGCCATGCATTTCACAGCGGTCTGCAGCGTATAAATAAAGGTGTACAAGAGTCAGTAAACATTACAACACGTATTTTACAAAGCATCGATTGAAAAATACTTATTTTAACACATTCATCTCTAACCATTGTCGCCAATATCGTACACGTCACTTTAAAGTTGTTATTAAGTTCACAATTCAATTGTGCGTTCTTGGGAGACCAAGCATTTCTAGGCTGAGCGCGTCTGCACGACCCCTAATGAGGTCAGCTGTGCCCACGTTTTGACCAGTCATTCATCTCGCGTATTCACATTTTCTTTCTACACCTCAGACTTTATCCAATCCATAACCAAAAATGTAACGGTGTAAAGTCTAGCGATATTGATGACTAGTTAATTGTACTACCACGACTAATCCTGCGATTAGGGTAAGTGCGGTTGACTGTACATGTTAACCCGTTACCGATCATACCTCACCAAACACTGATCGAAGAACGAACTCAGAAATTGATTTCCACAGTATGGTTATAACGACTTATTAGTAATTATCTCTGTTTTTCCTTCTTTTAATAAAACTATTTTAGCAACAAATGTGTTATTTGTGCTGAAGTGAAGAGGCATGTATGTGGAACATGAAGTCGTAAAGTGTAAAATCTGAAGTAATCAGTTTAGAAAATAAGCTATCGTTGTAGAAAAAGAATCCATCTTTTGTCTGGCATATGTCACTTGTTACTTCCTTCTTCATTTTTTTTTCCTTCTGGTAGCGATCTGTCAAGATGCATGGACCAATGTGTCTTTAAGTGAAAATAATCACTCGTTTTTGTTCACACCTTGTGTAGTATGATTTTATTTGGTATCACTAACACCCTTGGTATGCTACTGATAGGTTTTACATTGGAAGTGTGGGTGAGTCTGATTGTACGTAGGCGAAGAATCGGCTTGCGCAGTGTCTGTTTAGTGACTATTACGGCTCTCTCACTAAGGTCTCTACGAATTTTAATAATTTTTCACAACCTGCCTGCTATTTAATTTGCGGAGTCCGATTTGTTAGTGCGAACAGTATTAGTACACTTGAGATATTCGAAGCTAACAATGTCGCAAATTAAGAAACCGAACCATATACACCCGAAATAAAGAAAATTTCGCGCAGAGTGAGATTTTCTATTCATCGTCAATTTAACTCCACAGTAGAGTTAAGCTGGCGACCGCTCGTAGCGCTATCAAAATATTCATAACTATACCGTATATCTAATGTTTTTTGGGGGCTTCTAAACCAAAATAAGTAAAGTATCCACAAGAAATCTTGGTAAATATATTTGGTTGGTTGATTGTTTTGGAGATGGGACCAAACAGCGACGTCATCTGTCCCATCGGATTAGGGAAGGGTGGGAAAGGACGTCGACCGTGCCCTTTCAAAGGAACCATCGGAGCATTTGCCTGACGTGATTTAAGGAAATCACGTAAAACCAAAATCAGGATGGCCGGACGTGGGTTTGATCCGTCTTCTTTTCGAACGGTAGTCCACTGTGCTAACCGCTGCGCCAACTCGCTCAGTTAATTAAATTTAACTATTGTACGTTTCAACTATCGTACGTTTTGTTGAAGAGCCACAAGAAGTCGAAGTACGTAGACGTGTAACTTGACGTACTGATGAGCAGTTGTTTTAAAAGGAAAGAAACTGTTTTCTGTGGTGAAGCGCTATGCACGAATACCAGCTGTGACTGTTTACTATTTAGCGATCTTGCAGGAACGTCCAAAATTCAAGAACACTCTTATCAACTTCATGGAACAAATAAGAGATCGAGAGCCCTTTTATCCAGATCACACCGTTGTTCTTCGTACGTGGGAAGTATGTCTCATCTGGGAACAGAAGAGATTGTGGTGTAATGGCATGGGGAGCCGTACGTAGAAGAAAGGCAAGCATCTTCTGAATCAGCTGCCACACCTCTGCAGAAGATCCACACGTCAGTCGATGTTCGTCCGTAACCAGCGTGTGACAACGAGGACACAGCGGCGAATCTGTCATTTTATGGCATGTAGACGAAGTTGTGTCATGAATTTTCCATTAACGACCAAATACCAGGTCACACGAGCGCTGTGTCGAGGAGGAGGACATGGTGCAGAGAGCGCAAAACCACGGGCCATGCGATCGTTGGATGTCGGCTTTCCAGAACATTCCTAGTATGATTTCTCATCATTAGCCGGTAAACATCACGTGCGGGAGGGTTTCTGGTACTAAGCTAGTGGGCATGGACATAACTGTATTCGATGAAAAAGGTCCTGACATGTGAGTGCGAGAAAGAAATATGGGCTACTGCAAGAGGTGCCACTCGAGAGGGAGGGGCCAGTTCGTCAATCAGGCTTCCCGATAATCCAGTTCGGCGGGGGGACCACGACTTAACCATCGTACTTACATACAGAGCAGCTGCTCTCGTTTGGACTTTGACAAGGTCGAGGCCGCCATCCCGAGGAGGAAGCGTCAGCGTGTTGCAGCGGACTTTGAGGATAAGACCCGCGCTTACAAAGCAGCCGAACGCCGCCTGAAGTCTGTGTGCTATTGTCTTTGGCATCGGTAAAATCTTTGCTAAATGTGGTAGTCGCGAGACTAGATGAGCGGTAACAAAATCCACCCTTTGTAACATGTCCAATACCATTTGGCTATCCACGCACGACTCCTGGACACACCAAAAGTTCCATATGCCATCACGTCATCACTGTAGACGCATGGTTGAAGTATGGAAGTTGGGGCCTCTATAGCAGTCGTGCGCGGAGAGCCAGCATGCATGCTGGCACTGTAGATCAGCGTGTTCGATCGGAGAATGAGCAGTCCTTTGCAATAAAATAACTGAGTAAATGAAACATGGATGAACTCTAATGGTGCCACAGTACGTCCGCCCCGAATAAATGAAACGAAAAATGTCGAACAAAATGAAATTTAATTTAAAAAAAAAAGAAGCGGCAACACGACCGCTGACGATATGCGAAAAATCCGGGTTCGAGTCCCGGTGCGACACATATTTTCATTTTAGTCATTCAATTCTACAGCTAACGGCTGTAAAGGAACTTTGCGTCATGATTCAGAATAACACAGGCACTGCAACATCGTAAACTAGCATTTGATAAGCTGCGAGGAAGCCCAGTAGCAATACTGTTGTTATTTTTATGTACAAGGTGTATCATGATTAATGGCGTAAGCCGATTCAGTTTAGATCAAGGTTTTTAAAACGCGTACCTTAGATTTTATGAGCACTTCTTCAGTAGAAGAGATTTTTTTACATTAGGGAAGATGAACGAGTGCCCATAGCTCTTAAAGTATGCACTTTAGAGCCCATGCTTACTGAGAATTTTTTGGGCCTACTATCGTGAACTTTCAACTGTATGTGGTGCGACATTAATTATTGAATCGTGGTGGGGTGGTTGGTATCGACTCGGCCGTTACTGCATGATGTAATCTTTGGTCCGTCAGCCACCAGGTGGTGGCAAAGCAGTTGAGATTGATGGAGAGGCAGTCTCGCGTAGTTAAGCAGTTGGCGCGCTTGCTGTCAGCCAGCGCAGACAAGGAGGCGGGCTGCGGTGTCCAGCAGTCGCATGGTCACGTGTGTATGTGTGGCAAATGACGTAGCAGCTGAGAGCGTGTCTAAGGAACTGCTGCCGCGACTGGGGAGAGAGAGGGAAAGAGATAGAGAGAGAGAGAGAGAGAGAGAGAGATTGTTTTCGCCTTAGTGATGAGCGCGGAGTTCGTTGGCTGCTCGAAATCAACTTTTCGTGGATCCCTGAAGAACGCAGGAAGGTATCGCGGTGGAAGTTCACTTCTGGAAGCAAGTGAATGCATTAACTAGGACGTGGCGTCTTGGGAGGACTGATTGCTGTTTCTTCGACAGGAACGGGGCCGTGTTTTGAATCCCACTCTGACTTCACGAAAGCCTGCGAACGTCTTGGAAATCCGCCGTAAATGTGATGAATTCAGTGTGGACTTCTTTGATCTTGTGGTCATTTACCTTTTACTGGTAGGACGAAATGCAGTGAACTTGGTCTACAAGTGAAAAACGGGTCCACCATCATGTTTTCCAGTGGCTATTTGCTTTCTGATAATTGTATAACTTACGTTGGAACTTTGTACGCTGTGGTGTAATTTAAAAATCACCCTCACGCCAGTTAAGTCACAGTACAAGCTGCAGGAGTGTTTGCTCAAAGTATAATCTCAAACTTCTTTTTCGTGAAAAGGGGGGGGGGGGGGGTTAATTGTTATAAGCAGGGAGAGGGACCTGAAAAGTGAACTAGTACATAGTAGAATTGTCTACTAATTGTACGGCCCCCTACTGGCTGCTATTTGTAAGTATCGAAATTGCTAAACAAGTTCATGCTATGAGGTGGCAAACGATGATTATTCATATCTGGTTACTTCCTGTTGACTGCTGGAGCTGTAATTATAGCCCCATTGTATGTTAAACTTTCGCTATTAGGCCACACTCAGTAGTAATAATTAATCTTGGTGACACTTCCGTGTCTTGTAATAGTAGAATTTATCATGTGTTCTTAATTTAAATTTTAAACCCAAACAGGAGCATATTTAATTTTTCTGTTCTTTTAATGTTATAGTGCTTAAAGAATTTTATATGTTGCAGGAAGCCTTAAAGTTTTTATAATATATTACTGAACTGATGGTATGTGGAGGCTGTTGTCCTGCAGGGGTACGGCTAGTTAATCGTGGCACTGAATCTCACTCTTAAAAGGTTCTTCACGTGTGAAGTAGCTCGTGTGTCGTGCAGGCACTATGTCTATCTATTTGAACGTTTTAACAAATGTGGTCTGTGTTGCACGAATCAATGGAAAGCTTGTAACAATATTTCATACAACAATATATTTTTGAACTTAGCTGATGTTGCATGTTACTGTATGATCACGTCTGTGTTTTGAAAACTGATGAGATATTTCGAAAATTTAAATATAAGTGAGTACGAATCAATTTTAAGAACTACTCGCCACTTATTTTCAGAATTTCAAGTTGTTAATATTTTAAATTTGCTTTAAAATTATTATCTTTATGTTGTAATTTCATGTGCTGACACGTTTCGTGACATTGGAGATTTACTTCTCAGTTTGGTCCTACAGAACTTTACGTGTAAATAAATAAATAAATAAAGAATGTTGTTGCACTAGGAAAAGGCCTTGCCGCAGTAAATACACCGGTTCCCGTGCGATCACCGAAGTTAAGCGCTGTGGGGCGTGGCCGCGCTTGGATGGGTGACCATCCAGCCGCCATGCGCTGTGACCATTTTTCGGGGTGCACTCAGCTTCGTGATGCCAATTGAGGAGCTACTCGACCGCATGGTAGCGTCTTCGGTCAAGAATACCATCATAACGACCTGAAGAGCGGTGTGCTGACCCCATGCCCCTCCTATCTGCATCCTCCTTTGAGGATGACACGGCTGTCGGATGGTCCCGGTAGACCACTCGTGGTCTGACGACGGAGTGCTTTTGTTGCACTAAATTACACTGGAGAGAGCTTTCCAGAAAACAGTCAAAAATGTTCTAATTCTGGATCTTCAATGTTCTATAAAGTTTTACGTCGATATAGTTATATGATAATAAATTTTCCGCACGTTTCTTATTCCACAAACTTAGATCTACCTTATAATTCTTACTTGATATCAGTATTGACCGTTTGGATTCTGATACATCCTGTGTAAACACACTGTAATTGGTGTGTCATGATCAGAGCACTGGATGGCTGTTCACCAACAATGGTGTTGTCTATAGGTAAGTATTGTAGTTGGACGATCACACAGAAATGTAGAAAGTCTTGGACTACATTTCCACTTGGTGGAATTGACAGAAACTGTCAGTAAATATTGATGAATGTTAGGTGTAGTACTAGGGAGTGGAATAAGGTGAGACTATCAGTATGAGATAGGACGAAATTAAGATATGAGTTTGTTGGAATAGTTTTGGGAAAGTGCAGCGCACATCTAAATGATATTGTACACATGATGCTAGTGACGGCCTCTGTAACCAAATGGTGTAACTGTCTTCGGCATGGAAGGACGCGGCTTTGATTTCTCGTACCTCTTCAGATTTTTCTGATGTGTGGAGGGAGGTCAGAAATGGTATCCAACCAGCCATTTGAGGCCAAATGAGGGGGTGCCTGCATAGAGGAGCTGCAGCACTGTTAGGTTTCATCTGCTGGCAGTAATGGCTGGGGGTACTGATGACATACTGGACACAGGTCCCACGGTCATATATCGCTCCTAGTATTCCCTTGTGGGCAGAAGTTGAAGGGTCGGAAAATAACATATGGCCTCATCCGTGAATTGTCTGAATACACACATCAAAAAATGTTTGGCATCACCCCGGTTCCCAGAACTCCTGAAGATAGACGTTGACTATGGATATTGTATCACAGACACAGTCCCTTTGACTGTTCAGAGATGTAATTAAAGCCACCCAAAGATGTAAACAACCCTGCATGAGCAGCGCCTATTAGACGGAGGAGGTCTGACAGCCGATCCGTTCCAGTCATCCCACAAGGAAGGAGGTATACGGCTTGTGTTGTCTAGACGGTCAATACCGCGGTTCGATCGCGTCCGCATTGTTACTTTGTGCAAGGAAGGCCTCTCAACAAGGGAAGTGACCAGGTGTCTCAGTGTGCATCAAAGCGATGTTGTTCGGCCGTGGAGGAGATACATAAAGACAGGAACTGCCGATGACATGCCTCGCTGAGGCCGCCAAATGGCTGCTACTACAGTGGATAACCGCCACCTACGGATTATGACACGGATGAACCTGACAGTAACTCCACCATGTTGAATAATGCTTTCCGTGCATCCACAGCACGTCGTGCTATGACTCAAACTGTGCGCAATAGGCTGCATGATGTGCAACTTCACTCCCGACGTCCATGGCGAGATCTACCTTTGCAAGCACGACATCATGCAGCGCGGTACAGATGGGGCCAACAACATTCCGAATGGACTACTCAGGGTTGGCATCACGGTCTCTTCACCGATGAGTGTCGCATATGCCTTCAACCAGACAATCGTCGAAGACGAGTTTGGAGGCAACCCGGTCAGGTTCAGCGCCTTAGACGCACTGTCCAGCGAGTGAAAGGTGGAGGTTCCCTACTGTTTTGTGGTGGCATTATGTGGGGCCGACGTACGCCGCTGGTGGTCATGAAAGGCGCCTTAACGGCTGTACGATACGTGAATGCCATCCTCCGACCGATAGTGCAACCAATCGGCAGCATATTGGCGAGGCATTCATCTTCATGGACGACAATTCGCGCCTCCGTCGTGCCATTCTTGTGAATGACTTGCGTATGGATAACCGCATCGCTCGATTAGAGTGGCCAGCGTATTCTCCAGACATGAACCTTATCAAAAATGCCTGGAATAAATTGAAAAGGGCTATTTGTAGACGTCGTGACCCATCAACCACTCTGAGGGATTTACGCCCAATCGCCGTCGAGGAGTGGGACAATCTCGACCAACAGTGCCTTAACGAACTCGCATCGACGAATACAGGCTTGCATCAATGCATGAGGACGTGCTGCTGGGTATTAGAGGTACCGGTGTGTACATTAATCTGGACCACCACCTCTGAAGGTCTCTCTGTATGGTGGTACAACATGCAATGTGTAGGTTTCATGAGCAATAAAAATGGCAGGAATGATGTTTATGTTGATCTCTATTCCAATTTTCTGTACAGGTTAGGGAATTCTTGGAACCGAGGTGATGCTAAACTTTTTTGATGTGTGTATGTTTGTGGGAACAATTTTATTGTTTGAAATTTGTGTCCGTATGAAGTAGGCATGGTAGCAGACATCGAAACAGAGGCTATTTCAGAGATTCACCACTAGAAACATAGCAGATTGTATAGCCTGCCAAAAAAAGGCACAGAAATAGTTTGAAACGAAGGTGATATAGTTCACATTGAACATTGTTGTGTATTCGTACGTTTAGAGAACCAGTACACAAAGAAGATGGTTCTACAGTCCTGCTGCCACCGTCGTATATCTACCTGACGAATCATGAGAATAAGAGAGTTTAGGACACGTACAAAGACGTGTATGCACACGTACCTCCACCCCCCCCCCCTAAAAAACTCGAATCGAATAGGACGAGAAGATCGAAAACTCCGATACGAAGTACCCTGTGCCGTGCGCTGTGTAGAGGCTCGCGGGGTATACAGATGAACCTCGAGAGTATGACTGCTCATCGTGAGACTGAATTCCACCTGGTTGCTCTTTAGGCATTTGACGCAGTAAGGAAATTACGTAAGCACAGACAAGTAGAGATTCTAGCGCCAATACGGACCGCGAAAGGGGAGATACAACGACGTAAGCGACTTTCACAAATAGAAAACTGTTTGTAGCACCTCGGATCGAGCATCTCGGAAGTAGCTCGGCTGGTTCCTTGTCCGCCTATCCACATCTATGGTACGTGGTTGCAAGGCTTTGAAACCATGAGTAGATGTCCTGGCGTGATGTGGCGTGGATGCACGCCTCATCACTGAAAGCGGAGGCCGGAGGCCTGCTCGCTCTGCAGAGTAAGATAGGAGGCAGATCTGAAGAGAGAGTACTACGTTGGTGCAAGCACAAGCATTCTGAAACATATCAATCTTTTCTGTTTACGTTTGGATATTAGATCAGGTTTCTAGAGTGACTTCCTGAATACAAGATGTTTCTTCTGGTAAACCTTCCGGGATGTAAGATCGTGGTCCATGAAACTCTTCAGCTCCTAACGTTTCGTCCAGAGCTGCGCTGGACATCTTCAGAGGGGTGTTTCTCCTCCGGTGAGTCTTGCCGACTGACGGGTCGGACGTCTGAGAGCGACTTATGTATCGTAGAAAGTGGGCGTGACCAGAGTTACACGTAATATGCAGAGATAACCTTTGTCAGAGATAAAACTTAACTATCGATCGTAACCTTGTCACGGATAAAACTGTCTAGCAATTCTGTAGTGCTACTGTCCAAATATCACTAAGTTTCATGGTCTCTTCTTTCCGATTAAAATTATCCCTATGTTTATATATTTCAATTGCTTCTCTACAAAGCCGCGGGTAATAGTTCGTCGTCGTAGATAAAATTTTATATACGCCACTGGTTGATAGAGCGCGTGTACGTGTGGTAAAGTTTATGTTGGAACAACAAAAAGAAGCGTAAATACACGGTTAAAAGAACACAGAAGTCTTTGCCGATTAGGAAACACAGATAAATCGGCTGTAGCAGAACACGCTTTTCAGCCAGGAAATCATCAAGTGAAGTTTTCCGAAACAAAAATTTTATCTACGACGACGAACTATTACCCACGGCTTTGTAGAGAAGCAATTGAAATATATAAACATAGGGATAATTTTAATCGGAAAGAAGAGACCATGAAACTTAGTGATATTTGGACAGTAGCACTACAGAATTGCTAGACAGTTTTATCCGTGACGAGATTACGATCGATAGTTAAGTTTTATCTCTGACAAAGGTTATCTCTGCATATTACGTGTAACTCTGGTCACGCCCACTTTCTACGATACATAAGTCGCTCTCAGACGTCGGACCCGTCAGTCGGCAAGACTCACCGGAGGAGAAACACCCCTCTGAAGATGTCCAGCGCAGCTCTGGACGAAACGTTAGGAGCTGAAGAGTTTCATGGACCACGACCTTACATCCCGGAAGGTTTACCAGAAGATATGTCATCCGGTCGTGAAAGCCTTCGTACTATACAAGATGTTTGTTATTTGACAAAATTTGTCGTACACGATTGGCAGTTACTGACAAGCGTAAATCAGCAACAAGCTGAGAATAACAACGGTTTGTAGCCCTCGCTTTGGGCAAAGGGACCCTTTCGAGTTCTCAAAAAAAAAAATGTGTGTGAGATCTTATGGGACGTAACTGCGAAGGTCATCAGTCCCTAAGCTTACACACTACTTAACCTAAATTATCCTAAGGACAAACACACACACCCATGCCCGAGGGAGGACTCGAACCTCCGCCGGGATCAGCCGCACAGTCCATGACTGCAGCGCCTAAGACCGCTCGGCTAATCCCGCGCGGCTTCGAGTTCTCGAATAACATTCTACATAGCCCACATTTTCTGTTCTGACCACATCGTGCGCCGAATATAATTAAATTACCAGGCACTGAAATTGAACGGTTTAATTTCTTGGCGATTTGACTATTGGAGAGTCCCCCCTCCTTGTAGTCAGAGATTTCTGCCTTTTCATCATCTCATGTCAACTGTTCCTTGTGAGGCATTGTCACAATCGTGGTTTATGTACACAGTATGCACTGTCACTAATGGTGTCTGCTTCCTATATGCAGTTTTTGCAGCTTTGCACGTACAAGCTCCCTAACCTCACACAGAGCCGATTGCCTTTATACCGAGTTCCAACCTCTACCACCTGCACCGTTGATCTCATGTTATATACTTTAACATCTGACTGCAGTTGTCAATATAATGGACCTCATAGTACTGCACATAAACTGAGCACAACTTCTCCAGCTGACAGTGTAAATTTTCCCACAAACATTAATGCCTTTATACTGATTCCCACTACTGCAGGGATGATTTTTTACTGATAGTCAAATGGTACATCATACGTACGAATATATCCATACATGTCCTTGTCCCTCACAAACGGGCGGGGTTGATCCAAAAATACTGAAATTTAATACAATAATGATTATAATAGTAGATAATATATATTATACAATTATTCCGAAGTTTTAGACGTAAATAACCAATAGTGTACATATCATCATCAACATACTGACATATACATAATAATTACTGAAAAACTAGAACATTATTATAAGACAGAAAGCGGTACTGTATTAACCACATGGCGCCGCGGAGTGGCCGCGCGGTTGGAGGCGTCATGTGACAGATGAGTCCTCTCTCGGGCATGGGTGTTAATTTAAGAAGTGTTTAAGTCTAGGGACTGATGACCTCAGCAGTTTGGTCCCTTCGGAATTCTCACGCATTTTTTTAACACATTAAGACAACGTAGCAGGATGGTACCGTCACTTTGTCAAACATAAAAAAACGTAATAATTACATAGAATTTGTAGGTATAAATCTATATGCCGCAAACCGTGATAATAGTTCAAGTCAACACCAGAAAATAAATAAATTTATCTAGTATTTCGATACCAGGAATGGTCGGAATGAGGAGACGCAGTTAAATCTTAAACGTTAATTTCAAACCGACACATGTTTAGCATACAAAGGGGGTAACTGGGATGTAGCAACATGCCAGTTTTCATTATTCCATTCACACTTTTGTTGACTGAAGAGCCAGATTAATGTGGAACATATTTCCATTTGTGTATTATACGAGTAGTTCTGCACACAATAATAAATATTGTGTTATGTTTTAGTACTACAGTAGATAATACAGGAGATGTACTTTGGTTTGCACTCTATAAAACTATTTAGAATTCTACTCTGTATATTTTCCCCGCATTTCTCTTAAAGTTTACTTACTGGAATAGCTTGTGCTTTCTTTATTGTGGGACCAGCAGCACATATTATGTCACAGTAGGAAATTGTGCAGAGAACTGGTTGACAGTGCGCTGCTTGATACTTTATTTTAGTATATAGGCTTATTTCGGTTTTATTGCCTTCATCAGTACATGTTCTGACGTTGTATATGGACTTTGTCAACACTGAGTAAACCATTACTCCTGTCTGAAGTTTTTCGATGTGATTTTTTCAGCAGTGTTTTAAAATTATTCGATAATTTGCTGTTGCACGTATATTACGTTTTCATTAACTGACAGTCATAGAAATTCAAGTTCAACAGCTAGTTGTTTACCTGATCTGCAACCACTGTCAGACTTGAATTTCTTCGGCTGTCAGATAATGAAAACGTATTGTAATATACGTGTAACAGCAGATTATGGAACAACTTTAATACGTTGCTGAAAAAATTACATCCAACTACAGACAGCATTCGAAGTTGACTTTTGTCCATCTACTTATAATGTCAGGAAATGCACTGATGAAGGTAATGAAACCGAAATAAGCCTATATACTAACATAAAATAACAAGAAGCATACTGTCTACCAATTCTCTGCATAGCTTGTGCTTGTTTTTGTCCGCGTGAACTCTACTGTCGTCAATACCTACAACAGAATGGAGAACCCGACGTTAGCACTGATTTATAGGTAGATATTTATATTCATTACTAACTTTTTAGCAAGACGTAGAAGTGAGAAAACAAAACCGCGACCTGTACGAGCTGTGTGTCCTATTGGCTCAGTTAGCCCCGTATTATTAAAGCGGTGTCTGAAAGTCCAAGTCTCCATATATTCTAAGTAGTTTTCTTTCGTAGGTTCAATGTACCAAAACACTGAAACGTGATATGCGTCCCTGTCTTGGGCACTGCGATGTCTATCGCTAGACGTACGAGAGAACTGCCACAGTAAACATTTTTCCAATGGGATTCCATTTCTTCATCAATATCTCTGCGCTTGTATGCTATTGTCCATAGTACCATTCAGTGTCGCAAACGTTCATTACAAATATTCTTCTCAGCTTGTAGTCAACAGTTTGTAGTTCTAATGGATTTCTGAGTATAAATCGTCATGTGCTGTCTAACATACTGAAATGTTAAATATTCACTTACATAGTGCACTGTTGAGGATATGCGTGGCAGAAAAACTTTTTCAGTGTAATTTTCAGATTCTTCCTTTTCTCAGTTGCAGAGTGGAAATTCCTAGAACACTAGTATAGCTGGAAAGGTGCCTATAAATGCTAGCAGAGAATTTGTAATGAGAAAGTTGCAAAACTTACGCAAAGCTCATTCGTAGAAGCTGTAGGAAAATGGGAGCCATTCACGTGCAAGCAAAAGACAGCTCCCTCACGGAACCTATCTCTTTCCTGCATCCGCCGGATCTCTCCGCTGCAGAGCTCAAAGCGCTGGGTCCCCTGTGAGCGCGACGTGATAGTCATCTCGTGTTCCGCGAGAAGAGCACACAGGCTAGATGCAGCACTGTACTTCTTGCCTCGCCTTTGCTGCTGTATATCCTTCCCACCAGCATAGCATTACAACTGCGCGACAGAGCGGAACATTGAATTTGCACTGCAGGTATGGTTTACAAGTATGCGACCTAATGCCAAGTTAGCCAAATCGCTAACATTTAATTGCATGCTGGTATGTTTTCATTTGTTCCAGTATAATTCATTGTTACGCTTGTCGATTACGTCCACACTCACGATTGAGGCAAATATCTTCAAATAATAAAGACTGATTCCTCCATGATTCCGTCACAAAAATACATCAGTTATCTGTGTTTTGGGACCTACCAGTTATCAGACGTTTTAATTAGCTGCAACTCTATCTCAAAGAGAATTCAAACGTACCTAACTATGCATATTAATAAAAAAGGCTCTTACTTAGAAAAAAACCTCTGCTGCTTTCTTTAGCGATTGTTTTCACCTAATTACTCAAACAAGTCGTTTGTATATCTTTATGCACGGTGTCTGAGTGCTATAGGTACAGACGAAAGGATTGAATAGAGGACAAAGAAACAAGAAAGTTCAAATGTCTCTGAGCACTATGGGACTTAGCTTCTGAGGTCATCAGTCCCATAGAACTTAGAACTACTTAAAACTTACTAACCTAAGGACATCACACACATCCATGCACGAGGCAGGATGCGAACCTGCGACCGTAGCGGTCGCGCGGTTCCAGACTGTAGCGCCTAGAATCGCTCGGCCACTCTGGCCGGCAAACAAGGAAGTAACCCCAACAAATACAGGTCGAGAAATCAATGGTTTCTTCAATACGACGCATCGACAGAGTTGATGAATTCTTCGTAACTGAAGAGGAGAACACGGTAAGTGCCCTGGAACTTCGCTCACTGGAAGAGTAGTCGGCTTATCTGTAGGTACTCGGCCATTTCAGGGACAACGACGGTCCAAGTTTTCGAGGTATCTTCGAAGTACTTAATGTGTCTTGTACTGCACGACACTGTTAGAGGCAGTGGTAGCTCAGTGCTTAACGCCGCGGATTTTTAGTTTTCCGCACCGTGTTCGAAAAGTGATTGTTGTTTTTATTTATTTTATTTTTTTGTTTTAATTTATCTACCCATGACCGTAGAAGGTTACTACACCAATCGTTCTTGTTAATTTTGAGGCTACAAGGGCGTTTTATTAATCATAAAACTACAAATTGATTTCACAACAAATGCCACACATTTATTGTAAAATATAAATGTTTGTGGTGTGTAGAGGGATTAAACCTATTTAAGTTCTCAAATTCTGTTATTTCATTCTCGTATTAATTCTTATATTTTATTCCTTTGTCTATTCTACAGGAAGATTTATTGCATTCCACTGGACGATACTAAGCGTAGAAACATTCGAAACACAATTACTCCGAATACTATGAGCATCACGTAAAGGGAGATGAACCACAGTGACATTTCTTCGTATGACTTCGTGAAAGAAACGTCGTTAAGAGTGCTGAAGATTTGGCACATTGGGAATAAATTCGCTGAAATCATGCATAATGAACCATTTGCGCATGCAACTGATTACGAAGCAAGATACACTGCAGGAACTTCAACGAAAACAGTTTCAAGTAATGTTCCCGCTCTTATGTTTTTAATTCATTCATCTGACGTACAGTTAGTAGACGAATAATGACAACATTGTATTAAAGTACAATGGAAAGCATTCGTGTATTAATCATCTACAGAAATGAGTATGTAAATGGAAAACGTAAATAAAATTAATAATCGTGTTTCGCTCACTGGGAGCAAAATTAAGAAGCCACGTCTGAGGATACCGCGCTGAAAATACCTCGAAAACTTTGATCGTCGTTCTCTTCCAAACAGTCAAGTATCTACGGATAAGCCGAGACACGTGTTCGCTTACTTTGACGCCTCTTCCACTAGGCGAAGTTTCCGTGAAATCGGGTGATGGTACTAGTCGTATTCTACTCGTGAGACCCCGAAGGATAAACTGCAGGTATGCACCAGAGAACAAACACATTACAGCACTGTTCATGTGGAGGAGGACTTCACCATGTCTCCTCATCAGTGCTCGTACACATTCAAGTATCCTAGTTGTGTTCCAAACCCAACTCCACAGTGAATTCTTGGCGTTCATCGAGAGTATCAACAGGACTGGAACGCACCAAGCTTGCAAACAATGCGACACAAAAAGATCCTACAGCTTCAACTCGAGGGACTATTTTCGTATCTAGTAGTGTCAGAGTCAGATAAAGACCCAGTAATTCTTGCGTACAATTTGTCACCAGTCGATTATCGCAGCTCAGAGAAAAAAGACATGTGATTACTCACTATCACCCATAAAATTGGATTATCGATACATCCTTTTTTTACAAGCACATCAAGCTCACATAAGAACTGCGCGACATATGTCGAAGAGAATTCATTAGTATGATCCATTCACTGATAACGTCCTATCAGTTATGTGCCCTGGAATAGAAAACTATGAATCGACAATAATGGGGGAGCAGGCAGGAAGGCTATGTGCAGTTGTTGGTGGCTACTGGAAGTCAATTTGTTATGGTGAAACCGCTTGCGGACGACAAGTTTTAATACGTGGTCTTCTCGGCGTACAGGAAGTTCATATAAGTTAAGGGAGTGCTGATACGTCTTTTTCCATGTCTGCCTTGTTCATGTGTCGACCCGCCGAAATGCCGGCGTTTCTCGAGGACGTTACCTACCTGCAGTCCCATAAGCTTTTTGAACAGTCGACCTGTTGTTAGTGCACAACACTCAGGCTTTTCCCCAACTATGTACAGCAAACTGGAAGAGTCGTCTTGTACAGAGCACAGCCTCACCAATTGAAACAAAGTGCTGTATTTATATCAGAATACAGGAGATCGCTTTAATCCTCTGTGATCGTCGATTCACAAATTATGTTCCTTAAAATTCTTGGTGAAGTTCAACTTCGTAGACGTGGAACGAGTCACGCTACACTTTAATATGGAGAAGCACCAATCGCAGGCTATATCTGTAAAGTATACTAACAAATTAAGACTTGTGTTAACATGCACACATGAATAATTATGGAAGTTACTTTCAGTCTGACCAGACCGATAACTTCTGTGGAAAAAAGAGAAGATCGGTGGTACTCCACGTATATCATTGTCATATTGAAAGAGATATAAAACTAAATCAAAAGAGATCAAAGTTGGCTCAATAACATCTCACAAAGTCGAAGTAAATCTGGGGCCTAGGTGAGGGTGTAGTCTGTCGACCGCACTTTAAAATATTTGGATTGCCTGCAAGGCTTTCACTATGTTTATGTTTGCTGTGAAGTTCTCTCTGCTTCCGCAGCAGTTTTCTAACTCGGTTGTTGTACCACAGTGGCTCTTTTCCATCTCTTACGATCTTGCTTGGTACATACTCATCTAACATATGTTGTGCGATGGTTTTGAACTTTGTCCACTGATCCTCAACACTATCTGCACTTGAGACAAAACTTTTGTGTTGAGCCATCAGGTACTCTGAAATCTGCTTTTTGTCACTTTTGCTAAACAGAAAAATCTTCCTACCTTTTTTAATATTTCTATTTACGGCTGAAATCATCGATGCAGTAACCGCTTTATGATCGCTGATTCCCTGTTCTGCGTTAACTGTTTCATGAGAATCAAATAAGTGATGTACATCAAGAAGTAAAATAAAATCCAATAAAATTCCTATATAAATGCGGCACAGTAAACTTAACTTTAAGGGGAGCCGGAGGTGATCAAATTCAAAAATTTACGATTTTTTTTTATTTTGCTACCGAAAATTAATTGGAACTGTAGTGGCGTAGCAAGACAGCCACGCCACTTGGAAGTAGCCGAAAGGCACGCGTTAAGCTCACGCAGATTGGCGTGAGCTCTGAAACAGGATACGTAATGAATGCTATAAAGAAAAGTACGTAGCTTCTGGAATACTTAACTTTAATCCATCATTTGTATATATCGTTCTTGATGAGACATGCTTCATACGATAACTATCAATTGCTATGGCGCCTTGCTAGGTCGTAGCCATTGACTTAGCTGAAGGCTATTCTAACTATCTGCTCTGCAAAGGAGCGAGGCTTCGTCAGTGTAGTCGCTAGCAAAGTCGTCCGTACAACTGGGGCGAGTGCTAGTAAGTCTCTCGACACCTGCCGTGTGGTGGCGCTCGGTCTGCGATCACTGACAGTGGCGACACGCGGGTCCGACATGTACTAATGGACCGCGGCCGATTTAAAGCTACCACCTAGCAAGTGTGGTGTCTGGCGGTGACACCACAGGAACATTCCTCTTTAATTTTCCCCCACGCCTGAAGAGGAAATGGGCGGCCGCTGAATGCATCTAACACCCTCTCGTGACTTCCTGGCGAATTGTTTGGGGTTTTCTCGGCCTGTTACGCATACAGCGCCTTATGTTACGTATACAGCGTGTGTGCAAGGGTTGGCTACATTGTTTTCTGTGACAAATATTACCCGTATTTCCTTACAGCTTTTTCCTATTTTCCTCAGAATTTCGAACATCTTGCTCCAGTTAATATTGTCGTACACTTTTGCTCTGGTTACGATGCCACGTTTTAGTAACCGTGTATATAAGAAGAGGAAGAACGTAGGGAAAAGAAAATTAACACTAATACCAAGTTGCGGTACTACAATGAATAAGAGCGCGGAACATCATCTCTTTGCTGTTTACCGTTTCGAATTAGTTCGGTGTTGCGCCTGTTGTTGGTAGTATTATACTTCTTGTGTAAATCGGGTAATATGCAGTATGTACAAGAATCAGGAGGGAACAATAAAAACAGTTTTTCATGACTTAGCACAGCCAGAATTGTTACACAAATGTCTACACGAAAAGACGCAGAATCCTAATGAGAGCGTAAACAATTTGATTTGGAAAGTGATTCCTAAAAGGGTGTTTGTAAGCATAAAAACACTGCACTTTGGCATTTATGATGCAATAGCAACCTACAACCAAGGGAACAGTGTGAAGTGTGAAGTTCTGAAGGCATTAGGATTTACAGCTGGGGTGAACACTGTACGAGCCAAAGAAATATTGACAAAGGATAAGAGGAGCAGAAAGAAGAGAAAGGCATATGAAGTATGATGGAACAACAGGCCAGAAAAGAAGACAGAAGAGGAAGCTTTTGGAGGATGAAGAAGAAGACCCTGAAAATCCATCCTATAGTGCAGGAATGTATTGAGAAACTTTGATAGCCATTTCCCGTTAATTAGAATTTTTCGAATATGAGGAACATTTTCTCAAAATCCACTCAAGCTAGAGAGATGAAATTTTTATACAGCACTCCTAGTGGTCCAACGTACATTGTAACACAGCCATTTGGCAATATGTTCAGTAGTTTCATTTCAGTTTAATTATAAAGCAATTATTTGTAAAAAAATTGGGTCATTAATAAAAAAAAATAATTGGAAGGAAACTAGAAAAGATACTTCAAAATCCCTCTGTCATAACTGCAATACTAAACCACTCTATATGTGAAAAAAAATTCAAATTTCTCTATTTTGTAGTTTATTCATAAATGTTCCTCAAACTTAGTGAAGGGCAGCATAGGCACCTCCAGCTCCCCTTAAGAAGTGATATGAGGAGAGAAACGAACTAAATTTTATACAAGGTGTACAACTATACTTCCGCCGTTTTTTCCCCAACATTTGAGGCTTTAATGAAACGAATTGGGTACACATGTATCATTCAAAGTATTTTCCATCTCTGACAACTACTTTCTCCCATCTTTCTGGCACTGTACGAATCCCACGTCGAAAAAACTGTTCATCTTTTGAAGCGATCCTCGAATCGATCCAATTTGAGACTTCTTCATGAGATCGAAAGCGTTGGTCAACCAGGCCATGCGCCATTGATCTAAACATGTGCTCGTCAGAGGGAGCAATGTCTAGAGAATACGGCGCTTGGGGTAGGACTTCCCATTTTAACGTTTCCAAGTACGTTTCGACCTACTTTGCAGCGTTGGGTGACCGTTGTCTTGTTGCAAAACCACTTTATCGTGCCTCTCGCTTTACTGCGGCCGTTTGTCTTTTAATGTTCTGCTCAGACGCATTAATTGCGTTGGATAATGAGCACCTGTGGTTGTTTGACTTGATTTTAACACCTCATAGTACACATCGCCAAGCCGGTCCCACCAAATGCAGAACATAATCTTGGAGCCGTGAATACTTGGTTTGGCTGTCGACATGGAAGCAAGGCCGGAATATCCCCATGATTGTTTGCGTTTAGGGTTATCGTAATGAACCCATGTTTCGTCCCCGGTCACAATGGGATGCAGAAATCCCTTCCGTTTTCGCCTCTGAAGCAACTGTTCAAAAAACCACAAGCTCCGTTCAACGTCTCTGGGTTTCAGCTCACACGGGACCCAACTTCCTTCTTTCTGAATCATGCCCATAGCCTTGAAACGTTTTGAAATGTCTTGCTGTGTCATTCCCACTAATCGTGCTAATTCTAATTGAGTTTGACGCGAGTCTTTACTCAGCAATGTCTCCAATTCTGCTTCTTCGAAAACATTCTATCTTCCACCACTATGCCGGTCTACAACGTTAAAATCACAGCATCCTTACCATACGTACCTGAGAGCATCCGATGAGACTCAGCCGCTGTTTCCTTCATATTGAAACAAATGACGAGGATTACGATCGTAAACTGACATTTTCAATCAAGAACAACTTTATGATGCAGACACAAATTGACTACTGTTTGGATGAGGTTATGTTGACAGAGGTCCAAGATAACTGCCTGACGTCTGCGACGTGTTTCTTTCGACCGCTACTTGCCGTTGTCGCCACCTATTGGCAAACGGTGGAAGCAAAGTTGGTGGCAAACGGTGGAAGCAAAGTTGTACACCTTGTATAACTAAGGCATTTACTGTGCGTCTCTGTTGCAGAGAGGTCTGGAAACTTACCTAACGCAGACAGATGAGATTCTAGTGTCTGAATCGAGATTCTTAGCGGCTATGGAAGGGTGCAGAGAATCAGAAACAATAAAATTGTTGATATTAGGAAAGAAATATTGAACAATTAAGAGAGACTAGCGACAGCCGGGCAAGGGAATTTCCTTCTCATACAGAGCCTGACATTAACACTAAAACATAAAGGGGTGCGTCTGGGGAGTACCGTGACCGGTAATCACGGACTGACGATGAATGACGTCACATTGTGTTCAGTGGTGAATCGTGGGTCTGTACGGTAGAGACTGGAATACATCCAGCAAATAATTGAGGACACAGGTTGCAAGTGTAAGTGCTACTCTCGGATGAAAAGGTTGCCACAGGAGAGGCACTCGTGGCGAGCCGTATCAATCCCGAATGACTAAACTCGGCGAATATAGCGGTGATCTGAGTAAGGGTTCCATTGTTCTAATGCGTTGGAGAAGCACAGCAGTGCTGGAGTGCCATCAGGTATGACTTCAGGCCATGGCTGGTAATAATGAGGAAACTCTGAAGTCAGAACAGTACGTCACGGACGCCCAGCATCCTCACTTGTTACATCTCATATGATAGTATGTCTGCATGATGTTAAGATATTCCAATATGAGTAAAAGCCTTAGGTCTGTTACTGATAAAAATTTTGGAGGACAGCTCAGGCGTCAACTCCGTCCCAGCGCCAGTATCCAGAATATCAGAGACCAGTTGCTGTATTGTGGGCCAGCTTGTTTCAGGCGAGGATATAATGGTTTTATGACACCCCTTTTCAACCGAGTAAGTGCATTCACACAGGCCAGAAGGGACAGAATTGGTAAATGGGCTCATGCTGCAAAGTTATTTGTATATTTGACCCAGTACTGTAATCGCTAAAATAGGTAATGTCACGCAGATTCTCAATCTGTGAAGTTTCATGCCACCCCCTTCTCCACTTCTGAGAGTTTCAAGTGAAGTATTGTATTATAAAACAGCAGAACATATGGTGTACACGGACAATCACAATAAAATAAGTACAGGAAAAATAGAGGAGCAGAATGAAAGAGGCAGTGTCAGAAGAATTCCAAAAATGTAAGGAGTAAGTGATATGTAGACAAGGCAAGTATTGCAGTACTTTTAGTCACTTAATATTGAATCAGGACTGTGGGACAGGTGTTTGTTGATTCTAGGGCTTCCAGCAGATTACGCTTTCGGCCTTTGTTTACTAACTGGAGAACATGGGATAGTGGCTGGTAGCTATGGCCTTCTCTCAGTGCTAAGGTCGCAGATTCGAATCCTGCCTCGGGCATGGATGTGTGTGATGTCCTTAGGTTCGTTAGGTTTAAGTAGTTCTAAGTCTAGGGGACTGTTGACCTCAGATATTAAATCCCATAGTGCTTAGAGCCATTTGAACCATTTGAACCTCGCTCAGTGCATACTAGAAAAAGTGCGGTCATTATTCTGCAACCTCAAGCTGTGTCCATATTCAGCCAACTTAGCTGTTACTTCTCTGCCTGACTGATCGATGCAAAACATATCATTATCACTACAAGCAGTTTTGTAAAACCTGCTACTGGCTGGTAAATAGATCTTATCATTACTACTAAAAATAAACTGGGCTGTGACGTTCCTCGCGTGGTAACAAATCCTGTAGTGTGCCAGGATTTTCGTGTTTTGGCTATACTCTGCAAAGTTTGAAATGTGGAATACTATAAGTACAGTATGGCAAGATGTATGTTTAACGTCTGTATGTTGCGAAAGCCGTTGTCAGATTTCTTCGGGCTGTGTGTAATGCTCTACTATATGTTTCCAATCGTTTTTGGAGTTCAAAAAGGTTGAAACGTAAAAAAAGTAAACGCTTTGTAAGATTAAGCCCCGGAAATATGTGACAGTTGATTACAACTTAACGTAATTACGTTATTCCTTGAGGCCGTAAATGCCACATGTTTGTGCTGTCTAATTCAGCTGAACAACTGAGAATGTATACACGTTTCTGAATATAATAATATTGTCCCTACTGATTTCCTTACAGTCCCAATGAAACCTTAAAGCCCGGAAGTATTATTACCTGCCCCCACAGGTCTCATCTGATTTACGCTCCTGGGTCACACAAAAATTTGTACTACATGTGATTACAACTCGATGAAGGCGTCTTAGAGAAGCTGAAAATCACAAGAAACGGAACCATAGTTTTGACGATGAAGAAGGTTATGATTAGACAGAATTGCATGATGAAATGAATTCTTAGAGCACCGAAGGCCTGACAGAGGCTTAAGATGATCTCTGGCAATGATGCTGAGAATATGTTCCTGAGTTCCGGAAAAATGTGTCTGGTGGCGAAATGCTGTTTTAGACCTCCATTTCTTTACTATACAAGTTAATTACGTGTTCACTAATGGTAATCGCCAATCACAAAAGACAAATATAAATTAAACATAAGTATACTGATCATAAAACGTACAGACTCTGATAGATCCAAAGGAGAATTGCAAAAGAAGAAACAAGAAAATTTAACCACGACAATATGTTCAGTTAACACTTCTGGACAAACACGTATGGTGGTGCACAAAACGAAAGAAGTTAAGAGCTCACATTGTATCCGTACCTCAAAAAATAATTTCATGAGTATCCTGAAAAAATGTATTTTAGATCATAAAGACTAAGTGTGTTCAACAAGCGAGAGTTTACTCTCATATCCCTTTGAAGGAGGTTAGTCACTCTAGATACAAATTCTGATGGGTTATATCGAATGGACGCACTAAATCACGTGGCAGACTTGTACATAACCATTCAGAGAAACCCTAAGTCCCTGGCCCACAATAAATCACAACCGTTAAGAAAAATGTTATGTAAACGTAAGGATGTAGAGGCTTATCTCACTAGGGGTAAAATAGATACTGCCTACAGGAAAATTAAAGAGACCTTTGGAGATAAGAGAACCACTTGCATGAACATCAAGAGCTCAGATGGAAACCCAGTTCTAAGCAAAGAAGGGAAAGCAGAAAGGTGGAAGGAGTATATAGAGGGTCTATACAAGGGCGATGTACTTGAGGACAATATTATGGAAATGGAAGAGGATGTAGATGAAGATGAAATGGAAGATACGATACTGCGTGAAGAGTTTGACAGAGCACTGAAAGACCTGAACCGAAGCAAGGCCCCCGGAGTAGACAACATTCCATTGGAACTACTGACGGCCTTGGGAGAGACAGTCCTGACAAAACTCTACCATCTGGTGAGCAAGATGTATGAAACAGGCGAAATACCCTCAGACTTCAAGAAGAATATAATAATCCCAGAGACAGCAAAGGACTTGGAAGAGCAGTTGAATGGAATGGACAGTGTCTTGAAAGAAGGTTAAAAGATGAACATCAACAGAAGCAAAACGAGGATAATGGAATGTAGTCGAATTAAGTCGGGTGATGCTGAGGGAATTAGATTAGGAAATGAGACACTTAAAGCAGTAAAAGAGTTTTGCTATTTGGGGAGCAAAATAACTGATGATGGTCGAAGTAGAGAGGAAGTAAAATGTAGACTGACAATGGCAAGGAAAGCGTTTCTGAAGAAGAGAAATTTGTTAACATCGAGTATTGATTTAAGTGTCACGAAGACGTTTCTTAAAGTATTTGTATGGAGTATAGCCATGTATGGAAGTGAAACATGGACGATAAATAGTTTGGACAAGAAGAGAATAGAAGCTTTTGAAACGTGGTGCTACAGAAGAATGCTGAAGATAAGGTGGGTAGATCACATAACTAATGAGGAAGTATTGGTTGGTTGGTTGTTTTGGGGAAGGAGACCAGACAGCGTGGTCATCGGTCTCATCGGACGAGGGAAGGATGGGGAAGGAAGTCGGCCGTGCCCTTTCAGAGGAACCATCCCGGCATTTGCCTGGAGCGATTTAGGGAAATCACGGAAAACCTAAATCAGGATGGCCGGACGCGGGATTGAACCGTCGTCCTCCCGAATGCGAGTCCAGTGTCGAACCACTGCGCCACCTCGCTCGGTCCGAGGAAGTATTGAATAGGATTGGGGAGAAGAGAAGTTTGTGGCACAACTTGACCAGAAGAAGGGATCGATTGCTAGGACATGTTCTGAGGCATCAAGGGATCACCAATTTAGTATTGGAGGGCAGCGTAGGGGGTAAAAATCGTAGAGGGAGACCAAGAGATGAATACACTAAGCAGATTGAGAATAATGTAGGTTGCAGTAGGTACTGGGAGATGAAGAAGCTTGCACAGGATAGAGTAGCATGGAGAGCTGCATCAAACCAGTCTCAGGACTGAAGACCACAACAACAACAACAACAACGACAACATACACATAGCTACAATTGATCAACTCTCTTCAACCATTACAAATTAACATAGCAGATATTTTTATCAAAATAATACAGTAAGTTGGAAACCAATCAAAAAAAATTAAAGAAATGTAATTTTACCTTGCAATATCCTAGAAAATTCTTAAAACACAGATAGATAGCCACCAATAAAAAGCAAGTTTGATAGTGTTATGTAATGTTGTTATTCCTGCTGGCAGCAGCGGATACCATAAGTGAAAGGGATAGTTTGTTTCGAAACAATATACACAGCGCTACAACTAATGTTCGCATTTTTACGTACATATTTTCAGTATGTTCCAGATGCAACGACATAAGGGAGCAGCTGTAGTAGTATTCATCTGTACGTCACTTTTACCAGGATGCTAGACATGTCTTGGAATTACAGTGGAAGAACAAGAAAAATGATGATATACATATATGTGTTACCTTTCTCTTTCTTAGACTCTATTTGCAAGATGTATGTCCAGCATCCTGGTAGAAGTGTTGCTCAGACATTTACATACTTGCAGGTCTAGTTTGACAAGAATGGTACAAGTATTCGGTCATAGCTTTGTAGTAGGAACCATCACGAAATTTGCCTGAAGTGCTTTAGGGGAACCACGGAAAAATCAGTATGGCCGGGAGAAGAAGGAGATTACGCCCTCCTGAAAATAAAGGCAGTGTGCTTAAAACAGAGCTGCCTCGTTTTATTTCTCCCTTTCTGTACAATGTGGTTTAACGAAGATTTTTTTTTTATTGTGTGAAAGGCTAGTAGTTTACTGTTCGTTCATTTCTCACTCCATCACTGCGTCACTATACACATTTGTTTACTAATGTGGTACTGTGCACACCAGCAGCTATTGTCACGACCAAGCGGCGGTATTTGGTGTCCGTTTTGTACCGCAACTTCCCATTTTGCTAGATTGAAAAACTGAGTCACTATCACTTTGTAACGAATGAGACGTTGGATTCAGAAAGGATGTTTTAGTAGTATTCATATTTAGTATTATACACTGCATAGCTTTGGGAGTACGTTTTCCAGGAAATAAAGTGTTATATGAGTAATCCTTCAATTTATGGAGTGTATTCCTTAAGGGGTACTATGAAACTGTCTTTTAAAATCAGTTTGTTTTAATAATTTCTTTAATGTCCTTGATCAGTTTATTGTACAACTTTATCCATTGGTAGAAAATATTGGTTCGAGTTTAGTGCTCAGCAGGCCGAAGTGGCCGTGCGGTTCCAGGCGCTGCAGTCTGGAACCGCGAGACCGATACGGTCGCAGGTTCGAATCCTGCCTCGGGCATGGATGTGTGTGGTGTCCTTAGGTTAGTTAGGTTGAACTAGTTCTAAGTTATAGGGAACTAATGACCTCAGAAGTTAAGTCCCATAGTGCTCAGAGCCATTTGAACCATTTTTTTAGTGCTCATTCTTTCCTGGTAAATATAAGTTCATTCTAGATGTTGTGCGATATTCATGAACCGAGTGGTTTCTGCAACTTTTTTTTAAGTATACAATTGGTTGGTCGATGTACTCACGTGCTCTAGTTAAAACCCTCAGTGTTTTGAACAGATCTATACAATTTGCTCAACTACTATTTGTGGTTGTTAGTCTTACGGCCATATTCTGTAGTTTGAAAAATATATTCTAATTTTATGCACTCCATCTCCAGAAAAGAATTATGTTGCCATGGTCTTGGTGTACATGTGAATAGTATGTAACTAAAAGATACTGAATGCTACAGTCTGATGACAGAGCTCTTAGGGCTGATGACGTTCTGTTCGCAAGTACCTTTGTGTGTTCACACCCCTTCTGCTGAGAATCAATACTCATGAAGAGAAATTCGGTGTCTGTTACGCTGTCTGTAGATATCCCACTAAATTTAACAGTGTCATTTTCCAACTTCAAATTGAAATTCATGACATTTATTGCCTTTCATTCAGTGTCACTTAATCCCATATTGATCAGTAAGAAATTAATAAAAACACGATTGCTGTGTAGCGAGTCCCCAGAGCACGAGATTACTTCGCATCAAAACACTCAGAAAATATCCCTGAACAACCTGCGAAATGTTTTCGGTGGAGTACGGGTTCAGCACGTACACAGTTCCACGTATTTACCGCTTCCCCCTGTTGCCTCGTCAGTCAGAGCGCGCTCCCGCTACAAAGTGCACACGTAGCGAGCCCTGAGTGAGCGCTGGGCACGTAATAAGGCGACGCGCCGCTAAGCCGCGCCGACAGCCCTGTGTGGCGTGGCTCGGCCCGGCTGTTTGGGGTTCGTTATATGCCACAGCAGCCGCCGGCTGGTGTTTACCCTGTCCTGGCAGGCAACCCGCCGCGCGCTCCGCCCGCATTTGCTATGCCAGTAGCTCCCATACATTACGGACGCGTACACAGTGCCGTCCGCTGACACTGCGACCACCTGATACTGCCTGCTTGCAACTCGTCACTTCCCAGTAAATTGTTGCCTACCGTGTCTTTTTCTGCATACAGATAGAGAGGTCGCTCTCGATATTCCGAGAGCGTAGGATCCAAGAAAAGACGTGCAACATATTACTTCCTCCCATACTTGTCCCGCGAAATGACCACGACTAGAAATTCAGAAAAAAAATTGAATTCATGTGTGGAGAGTTGTATAAACTTCGATGTCTACTAAAGTGTTATTCTGGGTTGAAGACATTGGGAAAGGACAGGAAATGATGGCGAGCCATTTCAAACCAGAAGATTGTGACCCATAAAAAAAATAGTTGTTGTGGCTTGGCAGGACAGCCAAGCCACTACGAGGAAGCAAAGGCACGCGTTTAAGCTCACGCAGGCTGGCGTGAGGTCTGGAACAGGACACGGAAATGAGACTAGTAAAAAACGTACGTATCTTCTGGAATAATTAACTTTAATCCATAATTGGTGAACATCGCTCTTGACGGTACATGTTTTACAGCATCAATAGTGACTGGTAATGGCGCCATGCTAGGTTGTAGCAAATGACGTAGCTGAAGGCTATGCTAACTATCGTCTCGGCAAATGAGAACGTAATTTGTCAGTGAACCATCGCTAGCAAAGTCGGCTGTCTAACTGCGGCGAGTGCTAGGAAGTCTCTCTAGACCTGCCGTGTGGCGGCGCTCGGTCTGCAATCACTGATAGTGGCGACACGCGGGTCCGACGTATACTAATGGACCGCGGCCGATTTAAATGCTACCACCTAGCAAGTGTGGCGTCTGGCTGTGACACCACAATAGTCATACACCCACTGAATGTATTTGAGATCTCATTTCAGAGAGATAAAGGAAGGTCTCTTTGCCGGATGGTGGAGCTTATGAATGACAATGGCTATGCTCCACCAATAAATATTGTTCTCCAGACTGAACTGTTTTTCAGTTGTCAATTTTTTTTTAATTTACTTAGTGACTACTTTCAGGTAAGGGCCCATTTTAAAATCATCTAGAAAGTCAAAATGTTTTTCCCAAAAATACAAGAACCATTTCAAGATAATTATATACGTATTATGAAGTGCATATAAAAATTTACACCGCACTTCGTAATACGTAAATAACTGTCTCGACATGGTTCTTGTTTTTTTTTTCTTTTTTGGAAATATTATTTTTGACTATCTGGACGATTTGAAAATGGGTCTTGGCCCGAAGCTAGTTATCAAGTGAATAATGAAAGAAGTAAAATTTGCGACTTTGGCCGGATTTCCTTTGTAGTAATTAACAGAGGATGCTGATCTGCTATTATTTCAGCACGCTGGAAGTTCCGTATGTGTTTCTTTCGGTCGAAACGATAGCATCGCTATAAGACTGGGCTGGCTTTTAAGATTATTGACGCCTACTCAACTCACAAGATGACCATCTTCGTTTCCATGCATTACATAGGTAAACCTAGGACTTCCAGGACTGTGAGGATGTCAAAATCGATTCCCTTACTCAATTATCGAAACAAACTCGATATTCTGTCTTCTGTAACTTACCAGAGAAACAGATCGTAACGTGATGCTATTTCACTGTGAACCCGAAATTAACAGGGGGAAGGAGAGGGGGAGCAATCCGGTGATGAAGTTCGTTGCAGCTCGCGAACAAGAACGCTGTGTCACGTTCTCATATTCTCCGCGCTATTAAAAGTTTATATTAGACTGCTAATCTTGCGGTAGAAGATACTTCAGAAGGTACGGTATGCATATCCGATATCCCAACTTTGTGGAAAGTTATCGCGAGTATTGTATTCCAGCAATTTATGGACAATTATAGAGGATGCAGTTAAGATTAAATGCTCAATAAAATACCAGACTTTAATTTTAATAATGATAGAAAGTATCTATATTAAATTTATTACGGAATCGTGACTGTATTGACCATGACATCCCAGCTAAAGCGAACGGCAAAACGATAGATAGTTTGCAAATGAATACGAACTAGTAATAAGGCTACAGTTTTTTCAGAATGAACTTGGACGATTTAAAAGACATTTCATTAGAAGCATGGTTCTCATGTACTAAGGGAAGATGCAGAGTTCCTACCCTACAGCACAAACTGGTAAAACTAACTACTGTTTGGAGAAATTCATGGCTGCTTCATGCGAATTAAGTGGGAAAGTTTTTATTTTCCTGAGGCGTTTACTATACTACAAGAAATGAATACCTTTTGGCATATCCTCTACTTACATCAATAAGCCATCAAACCATAACAGCCCTTCATTTTCCTGACCTCTCTTTCAGGAGACGACGAGTTTGTAATATGCACATCAGCTTCTTAACTCAAAAAGCCTTCGAAGATTTTCGCATTCGATGGTGAGGAACAGAGGCTGGTTATATCAACCTACAGAAAGTTCGTTGCCCCTGAGTTGGCTAACAGGCATAACGGATATTTCCGAGGGGTAGACAGTGGTTGTCTGACACCTCGTGAGGTTGTCTGTTGTCTGCCTAGTAAGGCTGTTCAGAGAGCTGACTTTCCGAAAGTGAAGATTTTGTATCTTTTCAGCCGGAGTCTCCAATTTTCTCTAACTGGACAAGCAATAACTGAGGTTCAAATACGTGGCTCGAACTGACTGCATTATGTTACGTCAGAAATTTCCTAATACATTTGGATAGAAAAACTTTCTGAAACTATTCTGTTTTGTGTGCGTCAGAGTTAGCAGACATGCAGGGAATAAGAAAACCATTTAAAATCTACTGGCATATTTTTCAGTAAACGGAAATTAAAAAAAATTATAATACTAAATCATGTATGGAAATGGTATACACACCGATTTTGTTTCCTAAGAGGATGAAGCTGCTCCTGTTAAATTTTTTGAGAACGCAAATGGAATTAAAGTAAAATAAATATTCTAATTTTCACATGAAAATAGATTTTTGTGATGATGTTTGTGATTTCTTCCAGTGTTTCACTACATACACATGTCAACGTTATTGTTTCGTTGTCGAATATCCAATTTTTACTTCCCAGACAATATCTCTTTCAGGAATCTATGCACACTACATCATGAGTTAACTGGCTTTTGGCAACAGCGTAGTACGCAGATTGTAGAATTAATTATACTCCGTTACTATAAAGGGAGCCTATAGGAGTTAGTTATCTAGGAATTTAGGCGTCAATTTTCATCTTAATGAGGTAGAAAATCGTTCGCAGTTGGCGAAATGACTCATAAATAGTTGTTATTTCTATGTATATAAAAACACTAATTCTTGCACCTCTTTTTCTGTAACAACTGACAGCCATCTGTCCTTCGCTTTCACATCGGAAGATAAAATAGTATTCATTCTGCTGTCATTGTCAGAGGCAATAAGAGCGACGAGTACCAGATAAAATTTCCTACGATCGACTGTCAATCGAACCAGAACGACGTATGCCAGTTACTTTCTGAGTCATCTTGCCACAAATGTTGGACGTAGCTGGACATGATTATTTCCCGATGTGGCACGTAAATTATACCACAAGACACAAAGTGAAATTGCGTTCGCTCGTGTTATTCCGATGAGTGACTCCTCCGTTTTCTTATTGAATCCAGGTAAAATACTGGAATCATGTGGTAGGAGTCCACTAGTCAAAGGCTCCGCATCCGCTGACTGGCTCACTGCTGTCAGATGACTGTCTCCTCTATTTCCTTGGTCTGATGACTCGTTGGAAGAGATGAGTAAATAACTTCCGGTACCAGGCGCAATTTTGTCTCAATAATACACGTTTGTTTGCTACACCAAGAATAAACGTCATGCATTTGATTCCAAGGCGGTAAGACGACTTCTTCTGCATCTACATCCACATTCCGCACGCCACCGTACGGTATGTAGCGGACAGTACTTCTGGTGCCATTATGTTTTTCCGTCTTCCCTGTTCAAGCCGCGAACGGCGCGTAGGGATCATGATTGTCACTAAACCTCAGTGTTGGCTCTAGTACTTTTAATTTTCTCATTGTGGCTATTTCGCGAAAAGTATGTGTGCGCGGAGAGGGGGGGGGGGGGGGGGGGAGTAATATGTTGCCCAACCTTTTGCGGCGCGTCCTTATGGGAATTTCAACTTCCCTTGTAGCATCTGCCAGTGTAGTATGTTGAGCCATAACATCGTCGAGCCTACTAAACGACCCTGTGGCCAAGAACGTCACTAATCGTTGGATCTCGTCTGTTTCTTCTATTAATCGAATTTGGCAAGGGTTCCGTCCTGGTGAGCAATACGCAGGAATTGGTCGCTCAAGAACACTGGAAGCAGCCTCTTTCGTGGATTAATTATATTTCTTTATCTCCATATGCAGTCTACACTGCTGTACATCTGGAAAGACAACGTCGATTTTGATTGGATGACGGCATAAGCCACTTGAGGAACAGTAGATATACTTACAACGTTTTCAACGTCGTCCGCCAACAGATAACGTCGTGACATAGCTACCACGGCACCACCTATATCTACCCTTTAATAGGGAATGATCACAGCCAGAAGGCTCAGTGTCGTGCAAACGTGTGAAGCAAGCAGACAACCACGACACTGAGACTTACTCGTACTTCCTACGTCAAGTGAGTGAGTTTGAAAGGGGTCAGATTGTGGCCTACCAAGTGGAAGCATGGTTCTTTTGGAGAATGCCACACAAGTTCTATATGCTACGTCAGTTGTGCAACGATGCTGTTACCAGTGGTCCCGTGGTCATTCACACACCGTAGAAGAGGTTCCACTAAGGGCGGCGCCACCTCCCTGCCTTGGAGAGCAGCAACCGTGATGGGCGGCGCATGCGCCGTGTACTGAACGGTGGCCTATATAGGACGTCGATTTGCAGCCTGGCGTCAGTTCTCAGAGGGACTCATCAGCAGGAGCAGCATTTTCCTGAAGATGTCGACCAGTTGGATCGCCGAAATATGAAGTCAAGTTGATTTTAGGATGAGGCAGCAAACCCGGAGAGACTTTCAAGACTTATTACGCCGGGAATGCCTACGTAATCAGATCACTTGACCTTCTGACGGCACTACATGACGTGGAATGACATGTCTTGGTCTTCGTCGATGATTGTAGACTCTGCCTGCACGTAAGTAATGGTCGTATGTGCCGGGCGGAGTGGTCGAGCGGTTCTAGGCGCTACAGTGTGGAACCGCGCGACCGCTACGATCGGAGGTTCGAATCGTGCCTCGGGCATGGATGTATGTGATGTCCTTAGGTTAGTTAGGTTTAAGTAGTTCTAAGTTCTAGGGGACTGATGACCTCAGGCGTTAAGTCCCATAGTGCTCAGAGGCATTTGAACCATTTGGTTGTATGCGTGTAGGACGTACACCTTGCGTGCGCTGTCTCTTAGAATACATTCGTGCGTGATAGACTGGCCCCACACCATGCCCTATGCTGCCTGTGCTAATATGGGTGTTTCAGCTTAGGTCGATTCCTGGTACCTTAGAACAGCTTGTGGTATTTATCTATAAATGTAATCAATTCATCTAGTCCATATTCACTGTTGCAACAGTAAATCGAGAGTGAACTAGAAACCTCTTAAAGGGTGTACTGTATTCTTTCTGGCAGTGTACTTTCTCTTCAGTTTGTATGGGGACTCTACCTCAGGTCTCTCCAGATAGTTACTCGTAGGTATTTTACGGTAGTTGCTGTTCCAAGTGTAGTGTCTCTGGCTGTTTAATCAAAAAATTGATTTCTTTCCGAATTTATGCGGACTACATTACATCTGAAACTTCTGTACCTTTCTGGGACTCTAACGCGCAACGTTTCTCCATCGCAGGGACGTCCTCTGCCGACTTAGCTATCCGATCACGACTCACGACTCCCCTCGTAGCTTTACGTCCGCCAGTACCACATCTCCCTCGCAGAACTTATCCGGGATACCTTATGGGACTAGTTCTCCTGTAAGAAAGGATATTACGGAAGTGTGTGATTATATGAATCTTCCTGGCGGACTGAAACTGTGTGGTAGACAGGGACTCGTACTATAATACAATTATCGATATTACCTACAGTGGTATTATCAAAATTATTTATGAGTTTTTACTTGATCTTTGATGTAACATCGATGTAAATGTTTTATTCTTTATTTATGATAATGTATTGTTATTATTCTATTAATGTAATTTCAAATGTAACGTGCGTAAAAGAACGTAAAAGCTAACAATTTAATTCTAATAGTGGCTCATGCTTGGGAAAGTAGGTTCATAATCATGTAAAACTTGGAGGGAACTCCCTTCGCAACGGAACTGGCTAGACGGGAATAGAAAATACGGATCTGGCGGTCGAATTGCACGGCTCCTATGTGGCATTAGTCAGCCAGTGGGTAGCAGGCAATGGGTGGGCATCTTGTGAACTGAAAGAGGCGAGAAGAAATGCAAGATTATACAGGGTGAGTCACTATCTATTGTCACCAAGAATAACTCCGAAAGTATGATAGGAGCAGAAACGTTTGTGGGACAAAAGTTGCAGTGGTCAACGGGGGTCATAATATGACGTTGGTTTTTTGTTGCTACGTGGGGTCGCTTCAGAGATATGGTCAACTTCGTTATTTTGTTTTTTGTTTTTGTTTCTTTTTAATAGATGCTATAGTTTTGTACTTATTTTCTGATAGCGGCTATCGAGACGAATCCAATGATGTGTAACAGTAAGGTCTTTGAAGGTCAACGAGGGTCACAAAGGTGGAATGAACCATTTACAGAAGGTGTTAGAAGTGATGACCATTGGCATCAATGCAGTGCTGCAATCTTTTTATCATGGATTGAGTCATATTCCTTATCACATTGGCACTTATCGAAGCACATGCTCTGACAATTCTGTCGCATATCTTCAGGTGTAGTTGGAAAGTCTTTATTAACAATGTGTTTTACGAATCCCCACAAGAAAAAATCCAGAGGCGACAATTCTGGCGAACGAGCCGGCCACGACACATCTCCTCCGCGTCCAATCCAACGAATATGGAATTGTCTTTGCAACTCATTTCAAGCCATGAATGAATTATATGCCGGACACCCATCGTGTTGATACCATCATCTGTTCCTTGTTCCTAAAGGATTTTTTCCAATAACAGACCTAATGTTTCTTGCAGGGAGATTTCCTTCGATGAAATAGGGGCCTTTATTTCTGTCCTCCAAAATCCCAAACCATACATTTACCGACCACGGTTTTGGTGTGCAACTTGACGCAGCCAACACTGATTTTCAGCTGCCCAATAATGCATATTACGCAGATTAACATTTACATGGTTCATGAATGTAGCTTTGTCATTACATAAAATCAAATTAGTAAATGTGTCATCCCCCTGAATCTGAAGTTGAGCCCATCTGCAGTATTCAGTGCTACGCATGCAATCCGTTCCAGTTAATTCTTCGTGGAGGCTGAAATTGTAAGGATGAGATTTATGGCGATGCAGAACACGAACAGCACTACTCTTGCTCATGCCAGATTCCCTTGCGGTTTGACGCGAACTAACACAACGAGTTCGAACCACAGTGGCAAAAGTACCAATTTCCGTTTCCTCGTTAATAACTTTCCTTTGCCGGATAAGTTTCCGATGCGTTGAAGATCCAGTTGATCTCAATTTATCATACATATATTTAAATGTATGACGTGTAGGATGAGTACATCGAGGATATCTTTCAGCGTGTAAGTCTCTAGCTCTCACTGAATTTCGGTGGCATTCTCCGTAAATGAGAAGCATATCGACTTGTTCTTCGAAGGAATACATCATTCACATTCGTTGATTCGACGATGCTAGTCTTACCGTTCCTATTAGTGTTGTATTGCGGAACCGTCGAATGGTGTTTACATGTCAATGGCACGTAAGATCGATACGCCGTATTCGCCGAATATTTATTACTTGCGCGATATACGAGAGAGAATTGTCAGAGCATGTGCTTCAATAACTGCCAGTGTGATAAGGAACAGCACTCAATCCATGACAAGAAGATTACAGCACTGCATTGATACCAACGATCATCTCTTCGAACACCTTCTGTAACTGGACGTTCATGCCAACTTTGTGACCTTCGTTGACCTTCAAAGACCTTACTGTTGCACATCACTGGATTCATCTCGATGGCCGCTATCAGAAACGTAGTTGACCTTCATATCTCTGAAGCGACCCCACCTAGCAACAAAAAACCAATGTCATATTATGGCTCCCGTTGTCACATGCAACATTTGTTCCACAAACATTTCAGCTCGTCCTACTTCCGGAGTTATTCTCGGTGGCAGTAGTTAGTCACTTACCCTGCATAATACAGCCTCGAATGCGGACGTAATGCGGCTTATTTTTCATGGCATGTTCTTGTTAGCTCTGTACTATAAAAATCCCATGCTATGAACAGATTTCTCAGAGCTTGTTTCACAGGAAGAGCCAGGATATCGACGTTGCCACCGCTTTCATCTCAGTTTATCAGTTGCGTACTGTGTAATTGCATAGAGATGTTGTGAGTTTTCGTTTCCGACAGCAATTTCGTGTTCCGTTAACTTTGTGTTTGGCCATCGTATTTGATCCTTAGTCATTTACTTAGACAGTGTCCTGTCCCAAGCCCTACGTGAATCCTGTTTTACTGACTGAAAAGCAGTTATTTTCCTAAGCAACAGTGAAAATACATTGCCGTGTTGTGAAGTACATAACTATATAGTAAGCATAAATTTTGAAATACTCCACGTAGTTTTCATGAATGCACAGTTAAAGCATTCCGTTCAAAGCTTCCGTAATTGAAGTAATAGTGTTTACCATTTAATGTGTAATGTAGTTAAGAGAGTATCCCATTTTGTGTTGTGACCAAAGTGTTCAATCATGATCAGTATTAGCTTCTGAGTCCACAAGGTGGTTGTTGAGCCAAATTTAAATTTCATATTGCAATAACAGCAATAAAAAATAAGCAGCTGGCCACCATTATACAAACTATACTAGATCCAGGTGCCACATATTCCACGTGAGCTAAATAATATAAGGTAGTGAACATTCCTTGAGAATGCAAATAATAATCAGTACAATAGAAACTATTAATTTATAACTACTTCAGTATTAGTAATTCCTATACTGAAACTGACAAAGGAGCCTTTTCTCCATGACAGTTGTGCTCCACATTAGTAATCATTTACCTATAATTATCATCATCTTATTGCAGTAATATGCAGATAGTATGTATTATTGAGAGCCAGTTGTTGCCTAAGCACATTAATAATTCTCCAGTGTAGTTCAAGCCAATTCACTGGAACATTACTTGCTAAATCGTGTTACATCCCTCTATCTTATCAGAAAACACAACTTTGCCTAATTTAGCTGCCAACCGTTTCTTTGTACGCAATTACAGTCTGCTTGATTACTCATGGAACGTCAGATTCCCAGAATCGGAAATAGTCCGATACCTCTCCATTACACACAGTTCTAGTCACAAAAATCCTTTCACAGGAATAATTCTATGGTGATAATACTAATGTAATAGCTGCCGGTAGTATAACATTACCAGGAAGATCTGCCTCTAGCAGGCTAGTACTCTACCAACTGAGCATCGAAGCATGATTCACAACCCGCCCTCAAAGACTTATTTTCAGCAGCAACTCAACTCTTCTACGAAGTTTGCATGGTGAGAAAGGCGACAGTAGTTGATTTTCTGATCAGCGATCACATACGTCATATACGCCAAAATATAAGAATTCTTAGAATTTTTAGTCGGATCAGACAGCAAAATTGTAGTTTGGAGTGCATTGAAAGCTTCTCTAAATGCTCTCCTTACCCTATCTTTCATTTTGTTCAGCTGTTATTTGTCAGCTGGTCTTTGACTTTGTTTTACTCTGTCTTGAAGGTCTCTTTGCTTACGTAACAACTTTGTGACACAGCTGTTAAACCACGATGGATTTTTCTCAATTATTTAAAACCTTGTTCAGCGGATACTTGTCTAAGCTTTGTTGAATAACACTTTTGAATTTTTTGCATTTGTGTTGATCTTTGCCCTCAATATTTAGTTTTCGATTCTGCCTAATCAAAGACTATGCGGTTTGTCTCGTGTTACACTTGCTAAACAAATATATCTTCCTAGTTTTCTTACCTTTCTTTGTATTATCCATTATTGACACTACCACAACTTTATGAACACTGATGACCGCCGGTCCTTTAACTGATTCGAGAAGTGCAAGTCTCGTTGTTGTTAGGAGGTTAAAGATGTTACCCTCAAGAAATGGTTGTCTATCGGCCAAAAGTAATTTTGAACAAGGTATTCAGAATAACAGGACATTAATCCCTGTCCGTCGTAGCAGTTTAAACTTTGTTCCTCTTCCTCTAAATTATGCGTTATTTCTATGACATGCAGTTTCCTATGTTCAGTTCCTGGTGTTGTGGCTAAAGTAATATTCATGTAAAGATCTTTATATCTCGATCCAGGACATTTTGTGTGTTATCAAGTGGTGGATAGAACAAATGTGGAACAAAACAGATGGGTGAGGGGACAGTTAGTGCAGTTAGTGTACGTTTTGTTGGTGTTTGAGTGTTTTCCATTCAATATTTTTAATATTTTCTCTTTCCTTTATGACTAATGTCACTAATTATTACATTACGCGTAAATACCTTAATGTGAATTTTAACGATAGCTGTATTTTCGGTAGTGAACTGAAAACATAACAGACATTGAATTCCAGGTGGACGGTTACTAAGTAAATAAATAAAAATGTTGTGCGAAACAAATGATTGCAACAAGCGGATTAATAATAATTTGACTTTAAAATTTCTAATTCAGTTCGTTCATTTAGCGAAGCAACTTCCGATTCTATTAAGTACGAGATAAGCTATGTTCAGCTTTATTAATCAGAATGCACGGTATTCAAAATTCATCTATTATGTTAATAACTCTCACAAATAACGTCAGTGCCGTGTTTAAGGTTTACAATACCGTGAGCAGGACGTCGTTTTCGACCACGACACTTGGGAAAGCGTGTGGAACTATGTGGTGCATAATACAGTATTTAATGCAACCTCTAGTATCGTAAACGGAAACTATGGCCCGTCTACACGGAAATTTACCAGGCGAGCAGAATAGCGTGGATGGCAGACGTGGAATTATCCATGCGACTGCTGCTTCAACAATAATAGACCACGATGCACCGTACGGCATGTGTTGGGGAGTACATGGCGTAAGAAAATCACGTATTTCCTTACGCTCTGCTACTTTCGGACGGTTGGTGCGAACAGAGATTGTCGTAAAATTTTATACGCCCGAATTTCTTTAATTGTGCGCTTTGACACTACGCGTGTTATACCGTATAAATGTATGAATGTGGCGTTTCGAAAAAAAATAGTCCAAGATCATGTAAATAGTTTTTCAATAGTTTAACATTTCATTAAAACGAAATATATAAGTCTCGAACATCTTTTAGTTTTCTAATTTATACTTACTAGGGAATATCGTTCGCTTCACTTATCCTGCAGAAAATGAGGACTTTATTACTACATTTAAAGGAAGTTCTTAATTCTTCTTTTATGTATTACTCTTCCGTAGTAAATGAATGTCATAAGCTTTAGGTGGAAGGTTTAAAAATTATTTTTAACCTTGCTCTTTAATTTGTTCGTCGGTTTCAAAAAGTTGCGACTAACAGGTTGTTGCAGAAGCTGTGCTACGATGGAGATACGAAAAGTCTTTACTTCAGTAATTGGGCACGGCGCAGTGCACAGGGTAGTCAGATGTTCTGGAACTAATAATGATGTCCTTCCTTTGGCTGGAGTAACTACTTTAACGTCGTAAGCTTCTACGTCTTCGTCCAGGAAAGTCTTAAACTTTAGTGAAAAATGTACATCGGTTTTCATTATCCAGCCATGGCTTCTGCAGCCAGTTAAACAGCGACCGTCAACTGTTCTCGTACGGTACACAATTTAAACTTCAATGGAATTTCTTTGCGGCGTTGTACGCGGTATTTGATCTTGTTGTCACGAAAGTGACGGGGCCTCTTCGCTAGTTTACAGCTATCATCTAATCATCATATTTAAATATATGAGATTCTTTTGATTCTTCATTTTCTATACCATTCAGTTACTTTGAACATCCTGATATTAGGAATATCTGACCAATAACTTCAGCGTGCACATAAGATGTCTGTACAACTTTCATCAGCGCAAAATGAACTGTTTCTGGTTCTGTTCAGCGAATCTGTCCCACTATGCAGCAATATTTTCATGCTGTAGCTTACCACAAAACCAAGGGGTCACTGCCGCTAATCATATAGCTAGTGGGTATTAGATCAGATGATTAAAATGCATTCTACAGTAAATATGATAACTGCAAGAGTTCAAATCAGTGGTCACGAACAAGTTCAAAATCGAATTAAATAATGACGCACTATCAAACAAGAGTTCTAAATTCAAGGCTAATGATGAATAGTGAAATATCAATTGTATCTATCCATCAAGACCGGTATTTATTTCCTGTGGCGAAACAACAGCTATCCGCATGAGATGACACCTGAAGTAGCCGAAGCTGGACGCAGAACTATCTGCCACACAGATAATACTACCGCCACTCACCAAATATGCCTTAATGTCACATGAGTGGCGGAATATTAAAAATGTGTCAAGTGTTTCTAATCTTCTGGTCTTTTCTATAACCTTCTACATCATCCCACATGACACAAAGCCATTTCTTCGTAACATGTTTGATTATAACGCTTAGTAGAGGCACTATGTACAACACATTAATTCTAAGTATTCTGGTTGCCCGAAGCGTAATGTCTGCATTCGGAGCTCAAATTGCTCACAGCATTTGTGTGTTTACATTAGTCTGCGCAGGAGCTCCGTCTGTTTCCTCTTCGGACGGAGCACGTGTACACATCTGCAGTCAACTGCTCGCCATGGTCAATACGACAGTCGATATCGAAGAAACGTGTCACACCGTTAGGTTTCAGTTCTTATTCAAACACAGTTGTGCATTAATATGCAATGACAAATACTTTTTTAATGACTGGAGCATTTTCGTTTCTTTTATTTCGGACCAGGTACAGTTGTTATTTAACCAATTACTGTTATTAGCTTGTTCTGTGTAAAACTATGGTTCGTTTAAGTTCTACCTAATCCAGATCTAATTTTCAAAGTGTTAATAATAGTTTCTGTGTAATTTTCAGAAAAAGGACAGGAACGAAGTGGCAATGTATGACACTACAGTGACACATTTGTATCTACACAGTAACTTACACACAAAGAGTAAACTAACTTTATTTCTTATTGGGATTTTAGATAATTCAGAGTATACACGGTACCAATGAAACATATAGAAATGTTTTCTTGAGGACATCTTTGCTGTTTCGACGGTCTGTGACACGCCGCAAGTGATACGAGATTGAAATGGTATACCGAGGGAACAATCCCCCTGTTATCGTTTTGACAACATGATGCAGCTGGTCTCTCATCCAGGCAGGTATCACATCCCAGCACTGGTTGGGAGTAAGTGCCATTTTACTCAGGAGCGTCATTGACCCCTCTGTAGATCTGACAGAAAAATCTGTCATACGGTCCAGAGGACAACTGGCTATTTACTTTGAGCCCAGAGCCCTATGCATCAGCGTGCCAGCCTGTGGCGTTCCATTTGTCCTTTGTAGTATAATCGAAAACATACAAAATTGTTAACTCTAAGTATCACATAGTATATTTATACAAGTACAAGCATCATAAAAATTGTCTTATCTTAAGAATTAAATCTTGCATTGACAACAGTTTTATATGGTCTCATAACCTTTTTAATGCTGAAATATGAAAATTGTCAGTGAGAGTAAGACTAGTAATATAAATGCACAGTTTCATACATATGTGAATCAACATTCTGTAATGAGAATAAAAGGTTTCGCTGAGCGATGTATAAAATGACCACACTACTACATAATTCACGTAACTCAGCATATCTAAAGAAATTCAAATCAAACAAACGAAGTGGCAATGTATGACACTACAGTGACACATTTGTATCTACACAGTAACTTACACACAAGATCCCTTGACGACATTCCACACTGCATCATTGGTTACAAATGGAATAGAGAAAAGTATTGTACTTTGGTACACATTACAGACTTTTGCCTCTATTTAGCAGTGTAATAGATTTTCTTATTCCATTTTGGAATGATAGCATTCACTTTATTTGTGCTGCAAATTTGTCTGACATTTTAAAAATTTCTATGGAAGAGTGAGGCTATTACAAATGTGAGAAACTGTTTCAGGTAAACAACTTCATAGAATGTTGTTGTTGTTGTGGTCTTCAGTCATGAGACTGTTTTGATGTAGCTCTCCATGCTACTCTATCCTGTGCAAACTGCTTCATCTCCCAGTACCTACTGCAGCCTACATCCATCTGAATCTGCTTAGTGTATTCGTCTCTTGTCGTCCATGTTTCACTTCCATACATGGCTACACTCCATACAAATACTCTCAGAAACGACTTTCTGACACTTAAATCTATACTCGATGTTATCAAATTTCACTTCTTCAGAAACGCTTTCCTTACCATTGCCAGTCTACATTTTATATCTTCTCTACTTCGACCATCAACTGTTATTTTGCTCGCAAAATAGCAAAACACATTTACTACTTTAAACGTCTCATTTCCTAATCTAATTCCATCAGCATCAGCCGAATTCATTCGACTACATTCCATTATCCTCGTTTTGCTTTTGTTGATGTTCTTCTCATACCCTCCTTTCAAGACACTGTCCATTCCGTTCAACTGTTCTTCCAAGTCCTTTGCTGTCTCTGACAGAATTACAATGTCATCGGTGAATCTCAAAGTTTTTATTTGTTCTCCATGGATTTTAATACCTACTCCGAACTTCTCTTTTGTTTCCTTCACTGCTTGCTCAATATACATTTTGAATAACATCGGGGAGAGGCTACAACCCTGCCTCACCCCCTTCCCAACCACTGCTTCCCTTTCATATCCCTCGACTCTTATAACTGCCACCTGCTTTCTGTACAAATTGTAAATAGCCTTTCGCTCCCTGTATTTTACCCCTGCCACCTTCAGATTTTGAAAGAGAGTATTCCAGTCAACATTGTCAAAGGTTTCTCTAAGCCTACAAATGCTATAAACGTAGGTTTGCCTTTCCTTAATCTTTCTTCTAAGATAAGTCGTAGGGTCAGTATAGCCTCCATGTTTCAAAATTTCTATGGATTCCAAATTGATCTTCCCTGAGTACGACTTCTACCAGTTTTTCCATTCGACTGTAAAGTATTCGCCTTAGTATTTTGGAGCTGTGACTTATTAAACTGATTGCTCGGTAATTTTCACATTTTTCAACACCTACTTTCTTTTGGGATTGGAATTATTATATTCTTCTCGAAGTCTGAGGGAATTTCGCCTGTTTCATACATCTTGCTCACCGGATGGTAGAGTTTTGTCAGGACTGGCTCTCCCAAGGCCGTCAGTAGTTCCAATGGACTGTTGTCTACTCCGGAGGCCTTGTTTCAACTCAGGTCTTACACTGCTCTGTCAAACTCTTCACGCAGTATCATATCTCCCATTTCATCTTCATCTACCTCCTCTTCCATTTCCATAATACTGTCCTCGAGAACATCGCCCTTGTATAGACCCTCTATATACTCCTTCCACCTTTCTGCTTTTCCTTCTTTGCTTAGAACTGGGTTTCCATCTGAGCTCTTGATATTCATACAAGTGGTTCCCTTTTCTCCAAAGGTCGCTTTAATTTTCCTGTATACAGTATCTATCTTACCCCTAGTGAGGTAAGCATCTACATCCTTATATTTGTGCTCTAGCCATCCCTGCTTATCCATTTTGCACTTCCTGTCGATCACATTTTTGAGACGTTTGTATTCCTTTTTTCCTACTTCATTTACTGCATTTTTGTATTTTCTCCTTTCATCAATTAACTTCATTATCTCTTCTGTTACACAGGGATTTCTGCTAGCCCTCGTCTTTTTACCTGTTTGATCCTCTGCTGCCATCACTATATCATCCCTCTAAGCTACCCCTTCTTTTTCTACTGTATTTCTTTCCCCCATTCCTGTCAATTGTTTCCTTAAGCTCTATCTGAAACTCTGTACAACCTCTGGTTTTTTCAGATTATCCAGGTCCCATCTCCTTAAATTCCCACCTTCTTGCAGTTTCTTCAGTTTTAATGTACAGTTCATAACCAATAGATTGTGGTCAGAGTCCACATCTGCCCCTGGAAATGTCTTACAATTTAAAACCTGGTTCCTAACTCTCTGTCTCGCCATTATATAATCTATCTGAAACCTTCTAGTATCTCCAGCGTTATTCAATTTATACAACCTTCTTTCATGACTCTTGAACCAAGTGTTAGCCATGTTTAAGTTATGCTCTGTGGAAAATTCTACCAGGCAGCTTTCTCTTTAATTTCTTACTCCCAATCCATATTCACCTACAATGTTTCCTTCTCTCCCTATTTCTACTATCGAATTCCAGTCACCCATGACTACTAAATTTTCTTCTCCCTTCAGTACCTGAATCATTTCTTTTATCTCATCATATATTCATCAATTTCTTCGTCATCTGCAGAGCTAGTTGGCATATAAACTTGTACTACTGTAGTAGGCGTGGGCTTCGTGTCTATCTTGGCCACAATAATGCGTTCACATGCTGTTTATAGTAGCTTACGGGCACTCCTATTTTCTTTTATTCATTGTTAAACCTACTCCTGCATTACCCCCATTTGCTTTTGTATTTATAACTCTGCATTCACCTGACCAAAAGTCTTGTTCTTCCTGCCACCGAACTTCACTAATTCCCAGTATATCTAACTTTAACCTATCCATTTTCGTTTTTAAATTCATAGAATGGTGTTTAATAATATATGCGTTAAATAATTGATTTACTACAAAACAATATCAGTAAGTGAAATCAAACTTTGAAGAAGGGTTATCAGTGACCAATTACAAGTCCAAATTATTTTGAAATGGAATGTATTGGCTGCTAACACTATTCCATTTACAAGGCAAGGATAATTGTTAACGTGTTATAGAAACTCATTTGATTTGCGAGGATCACATGTTCCATAGTAGAAGATCTTCATGTGTTTCAAGAGACAAGATGATGCATGGCCAGAGAAGTATGGCTTAACCATCCACAAGCTACGTAACTAGGTTTAAAAGTCTACTGCAGTTTCCTCGCCATAAAAACGTTTATCTGAAAAATTAACAATAGCCTACTAACAGATTTTATATGTTATACTGCATGTAAACATATAGAACTTCTTATGTTTACAAACACTGCAAAAACGCAATTTCGTGTCTCACGACAGCAAACACAGCAGACAATGCAAGAAACTGCCTGTGGTATACTCTAGTACACATAGCTTCATGTGATCCTAAAATCAGTTTCTAAATAAAAACTTTGACTAGGAATCAAAATGTGTTCCAAGGTGCACTGTCCTGCAGATACAACACTCAACCTTAAAATGTCACAGAGTGCTAACAACATCACATGTTCTGTCTGGATACATACATCAAATTATAAACACAGCAAAATCCAGGATGGAATAATGACAATATTACGAGTAGGACATTTGCTACTCACAGATAGGCACAACAAAAAGACTGTCAAACAAGGCTTTCGACCAAACACGTCTTCATCAGAATAGACAAAAAGCACACTCACTCACTCACTCACTCACTCACACACACACACACACACACACACACACACACACACACACTAACGCAACTCTCTCTCACACACACACGCACACACACGCACACACACACACACACACACACACACACACACACATGCACACACGCACGCATTAAGTGGGACTACCGAGAGGGAAGACCATCGTGTTCGGCGAATGGCTCTGGCGCACCGTACTTTATCTGTGGCAGCAATTTGAGCAGCAGTTGGCACCACAGTGACAGAAAGAACTTCAACAAATCGGTTATTTCAAAGAGACCCCTGTAACTTGAATTGCGCTGACCGCGAACTACCGCCATCTGCGACTTCGGTGGTACCCAGGGAGAGCTCTTTGGAGGACAGGGTAGAGGTCTTGTGTTTGCTGATGAAATCTGGTTCTTCCTCGGTACCATTTATGGCCGTCTGTTGGTTAGGAGAAAGCCAGTTGAGGGCCTATACACAGCTTGTGTGCGTGCTATACACAGTGGACCTATACCTGGAGCTATGGTATGGGCTACGATTTCGTATGCTAGCAGGAGCACTCTCGTGGTTATCCCACACACTCTGATTGCACATTTTACGACAATCTGGTGATTCGACTTATTGTGCAGCCATTCTTACCACTGCTGAGTATCCTGCTCAACCTGACTGCTAAATTGTACGTTGCTATTTATACCGCGGTTGTTACATAACTTGCTCTACAGCGTGTCAACATGTTGGTTTGGCCTCCCCGATCACAGCATCTGCTTCCAGTCGAACACATACGGGACATCATCGGACAACAAATCCAGAGGCATCGATAAACAGCAGTAACCGTCTCTTTATTGACTGATAAAATGCGACAGGCATGGAACTCCATCCCACAAATTGACGAACTACATCTCTGCAACGCAATGCATGGACGTTTGCATGCTTGCATTCAACACGCTGATGGTTACACCAGTTGACAATGTACCAGTATTTCACATTTACAAAAGCTTATCTCGCGATTACATTAACCTGTGAACTTTTAATGTTAATCACTTAAAGATATTACGTAGACAAATGTATTCCCGAAACGTCATTACTCTACATTAATTATTTTTTGGCGTTGCGATTTTTCCGTCTGTTCAGTTACGGTATAAAACAATCTGATTTGGCACCCGACGTCTTAGTGAGTAACAGAAAATGTAACAAGACATTGATAAGGTATAATCATCGAAAGAGTTTTCTTGCTATAGTTCAGCAATTTATGATTGAAACTGCATGTCACCTAGGATATCCTTCATGGATGCTATGGAACAATTCGATGCAGTGCTCTAGGTCTAAGTGAGAAATAATAAATCTGTAGTCAGGGTGGTGATAAAACACAACTACTGGCAAAGTTTGTCATGTAAGCCGGCTATCGGATCAGAAAAAGCGTTTTTAAGTGATTATAGGATATGAACATACATCTGCGTAGTTACACCTTACTATCACACAATCATTTTAAGAATAGCGTTAACAAAGACGTTAGTCAGATAATATGTTGGAATAAACTTATTAACATGGGTGCAAATGTTGTAAAATCTAACATATAAACAATAGCGATATCAAAGGTAGAGCAAGACGCAGAACGAAGCCTATGTAGGTGGCATGTTTCATGAAAACATTTACCTTCGTGTAAGACACATATAAGTATTCTCCCTTATAATGATAACAAATGGCAGGACATACAGTTAACATCAGTTATGAGATGTACAATGTTGTCACAGTTCTCTCAAGTTGGAGCAGCAGGTTTTATAGTCCGAGGTCTAGGTCATACTGGTTAAAGGCAAGCATTAACCGATTTTCTTAAAAACGGATAGGTTTTCGATATCTTTGTAAGACGTGTAACAGTATTACAACAGCAGAACCGTATCAATTAGACAACACTGTGATATTTACAATCATCGCAAAACCTGTGTTGACAAGTACATAAGATCTAGCTTATTTTCCAAGGCTGCGTGTTCCATAACGTGAGGGTAAATATGGTTATAAAAAAATATATTTATTTGTAAACCTCACTACAATCGGACTCCATTCCTGATCTTTCTCTCTCATTCTTGTGCCAACTTTTTCCAAATCTGCTGCTTCTGGTCTGCCTCTGACTTACAACAGGCTTATCCATTATATGATTAATAGTACCAGCACGAAAGTAAGAGCAATCTCTTTAAAGTTATGAAAAACAATACAAGTTCACAAAAATCACAACTTCTAACACCAGTAAAAAATGCAACATTCCTCCTATAAAGTTTCACAAATCATCTTTGAAACACAGTAGGTAAAATCACATACCTAAACTAGCTTCTAAGCAGCCCACAGAATCTCAAAATGAAAGAAATTAGAAAAAAATAACATGTTCTCAAAATGTTCAACGCTCTCTAAAATGTGTACTGAAAAGTTAAGTAATCATTCCAAAAATGAGTAGAATTCATCCACTCAGGTACTTGAATAGTTACAGAACCACAAGAAATCTCTGTTCAGATTAATTCTGGTTATTCCCAGTACTCAGCACCCTCTGAACATATGAGAACGACTCCATACTCAGACTTACACAGTCCCATTCTGTTCAAGCATGTGTGTGTGTGTGTGTGTGTGTGTGTGTGTGTGTGTGTCTGTGTGTCCGTGTGTGAGGGAGGGGAGGAAGAATTATCCATCCTGCACTCTAGATTCAAACACTGAATTAATAGAAATGAACCCGCAAACTGTGATTATGTTCAGCTATAGAACATTTCAGAAGAAATGAAAATTTATGCCTGACCGGAATTCGAACCCGGATTTCCCGCTTGTCGCGAGGGCTCCTCTTAACCACATCGGCTAGGCGGAAAACGGAAAGCAAAGAGCTTGCCGTAGAAGAGATTTGTTTCATATCACGGAAGAGGAAGATATAGTCACAGTTCTTACGGTATTCATTTTAAACCCGGTATTTACCAGAACCTTTTGCTCGAATATGCGTTCTTGTCATATCCCTGAATACTGCCCATTCCTCCTGAGACACGTTGTATATATACTGTGTTTCTGGTAAGAAATATTTGAGAATCAGAAAACACAGATCCGTCAACTACGAGATCACACAGAGTACCTTTTCTTCATCTACATGGATACTCTGAAAAGCACATTTAAGTGCCTGGTAGAGGGTTCATCGAACCACCTACACAATTCTCTTTTATTTCAATCTCGTATAGGGCGCAGAAAGAACGAACACCTATATCTTTCCGTATGAGCTCTTATTTCCCTTATTTTCTCATGGTGATCGTTTCTCCCTATGTAGGTCGGTTTCAACAAAATATTTTCGCATTCGGAGGAGAAAGTTGGTGATTGGAATTTCGTGAGAAGATTCCATCGCAACGGAGAGCGCCTTTTTTTTTATCGATGTCCAGCCCAAATCTTGTATCATTTCAGTGACACTCTCTCCCACATTTCGCGATATCTTCAAGAAAATGTACTGACGAAGTACATAATATCAATATGGTTTGCGCCAGTAAAAAGTTAGAAATCGTAACTAATTTGTTATTATGACGTGTAGTCACTTGTGGAATATGCGAATGCTGTAAATAGCTGATAGAAAATAGTAAAATGATATCTTGACTGATGGAAATCGCAATGAATTGTTAATCAGAAGCTTACATTAACCAAACTCACGGTAGCGTGGGTCACTTGTTTTTGCATTACACCAACAGGGTAAATTATTAAATAAAATCATTTGCAACATCAGTTAGTGAGAAGGTCCACAGGAAAACATTTCGAGACATCGGTCGTCAAAACGTAACCAGCTCAATATATTGGGAGCTGACCAAGTAACAGGAGGAGTTTGACTAATCCCTGATCTATTGGAGCTATTACTTGTTATACTAATGTGAATTATCCAACAACCAATTTTGTTACGCAGTCTGACTATAAAATTGGAATCCTGCCTCGGGCATGGATGTGTGTGATGTCCTTAGGTTAGTTAGGTTTAACTAGTTCTAAGTTATAGGGGACTAATGACCTCAGAAGTTGAGTCCCATAGTGCTCAGAGCCATTTTTATAAAATTAATAAAAGAGCCATTCACAATAGAACTCACAACACTCCGCGCAGCTGGAAATTGGCAGGCACAGTTTATATGATTGAACAGGAAACTGAGAAAATCATTTGTAAAATCCTATTAAAATTACGAATTGTGGACGTAGTCAACTTGTAGCCAAGCATAGCGCAATGGGACGATTCCCTGATGTTGTCACATTATTTTAATCTGAAAATGATCGATGACTGAAAAACTTTACCAACTGAGTGATGATGTAGCACAACGGCAAAACCTGCCCACACTTTTCACACGCAGTAGGCATCGCTATCCGGGGAAGTTATTTTACAGTCAGATAAATATATCTACTGACAAAATCTGTCCAAGCATTCTCCATTCCTGAAACAGCGCCTGAATTTACCTTTCACAACCTGAACGTTATTTATGAAATAGAATGCGAATTTTATTACTAATGACGTGGGAGAGCTGCATATGGCAGAGATATTTCATTTTCTGTACCATGGATAATTTTTAAATATACAAAGGGGGATACTGCTAACCTGTGTGGTCGATGTAGACTGACACAAGGCGTGCATGTAAATTATATACGAAAATTAGATACATGGGAGGGCAGAAATTGAAAAATTCTCGACTAGTTTGGATATTATTAATCATGGAGTACCAGCTTAATAGATGTGTTATACTGACCGCGTCCTAAAGGGAAGGGGTTGATCGGTTGAGGGAGTTGTTTCGCACCAGTGTTTCGGCTGCTGAATAATGCGTTAACACAATCAATAAGTTTCATTTATAATAATAATTACAACGGTGGTCCATTGCAATTAAGTGTTGTATTCTTGATTTAACACAAACGTGAAGCAGTTACACGTTTCGCCTTACAGATAAATGATGGTTATACTCACCATAGGTCAATCTTCGTTATTTTCACACGCTATAGCATTAATTGCCACAAACAAATCACAGGCCTCACTGTAACCCAGTAAACCAGGTGATGGCCTCTCTGCAGTCCTGTTTAATACACCACTGCATAGTATCATTGCCTACACCCACTAGCTCATCTCAGGCTAGCAACATTGACACAAAACAAAACGCAAACACAGCTGTGGCGAACAACAACAAAGCACACAAAGCCACAGCAGTGCCCACACAACACAAGACTGGTTTCCCCCCGGTTGTTATACAAAACTACGGGAACCTTAGTGCCCTTAACACTGCATTCGCGGAGAGGCACACAAAGAGCACATTACATGCAAAGTACTCGGGGGATAGGGCCTCACTGTATGTTGCCACAGACAAAGAATATATAGATCTTCTGACCTTCCTCAAAGATCGGAAGATTGAACATTACACGTACAGAACGCTGGACGAGAGAACCCAGCAGTACGTGATCAAGGGAGTGGACCCCAGCACCCCCAACGAGACAGTACATGCGGCCCTTTGTTATCTGGGATTCGACTGCAAAAGTGCCTCCCGGATGACAGGGTTCCGTACACACGCACCGCTACCACACTACATGGTTGAGTTAGCCGACACGGCTGATTCCCGCGCCATCCTGCAGATAAAGAGCTTTCTGCGGATGGACGTACGTGTAGAACACTATGAACCACCCAACGTCCCCCAACAATGCAACAACTGCCAGCGGTTCGGCCACTCGGCCCTCCGCTGCGGCCTGGCAACTCGCTGCCGCGGATGCGCTGGCAATCACAGATACAACACATGCACACAAATACAACCAAACCAGCGACGCTGTGCCAACTGCGGTGGGCCCCATGCGGCAAACTTCAGACAGTGCAACTCATACAAACAGGCGCTGAAGCGAAAGCAAGACATAAGTAGGGTACTGTACGACATACCACGTCCAAGGCCAGCGCCGAACCCAGTAAGGAACGGCGTAACGTTTGCCACGGTTGCACGCCCTGGCGGGACGGCACAGGCTGCGGAACCTCAGCGCCCTACACACACGCGTGAAACAACCGCTGCAACAGCCACACAACAACCACAGGCAACACCTGAAACCCAGCAAACATCGGTACCAACACCTATGCCCCCAAACAACACAACCCCACTCCCGGAAATCACGCGCTGCGAAGAAACGCATCGTATACAGGAAAACACACCCACACAAGAACCCCCCGAACCCCAAGCCCAGAGGAGGAATAGACGCACGCGCAAACACAGGGCGGGGAACACGAAACCACCACAACAGGCCACACAGCAACAACGGAACAGCAACACACAGGAAAACAGTCAACAAGACACCGAGACTGTAACTCACACTACCATCCCCCTCACCACAGAAGTAACACAGGCGCCACAACCTCTGCCACAAAGCACAAATGCCGCTCCTAACAACACACCAATACCCGCACAAGCGGCCGCTAACTCCACAACAGCACCTCAGGCTGCCACACCCAACACCAGCACACCACCTGGGGGAATACTGGAAACACTATTCCCCCGACACACGACCGTTCAAATCCTTACCAAGGTGCTGATGGCCGTCACTACACTCATCACCCAGCTCATGAGCGCCGAACCCGGGCAATACTGGGCTGTCATACACACTGCCATCACAACACTCTTTCACACTCTTACATGAATAATACACCACACCCGGCCCATAACGCAGACCCACATACACTATCACGGATCCTGTTCTGGAATGCAGACTCGATCCACAACAAAAGGGCAGAATTTGCCGCGTTCATGGAGCGCAAGGGAATCCTTGTCGCGCTACTGAACGAGACTAAACTTAAACCGCACAAACAATTAAACTTTCCTGGCTATTGTGTCTATCGTACCGACCGACCGGGCGACGCCGTGGCAGGTCGAACTGCAATCGTCATACACAAAGACATTGAGCACACAAACATAGAGCTCCCCGAACTGGAAAAAATCGAGGCTACGGCCGTCAGAGTCAAGTTCAACGGAGCCTACACCACGCTGATATCGGTATACAACAGCCCTGTAGGCATCTCAACACGCGATATCAGCACATTACTCAACATGTCACCGCGAGTAATAGTCGCTGGAGATCTGAACGCAAAACACCCAGAATGGAATTCACGCATACGAAATCCCAACGGCAAAAAACTGTACGAACATTCGCTAGGTAGAAACTACATTACACTAGCGCCGGCTGAACCGACGCACATTCCCTATCAGAGGGGACACAGGCCAGACGTGATAGACATGGCCCTCATCAAGGGCATTGCAGCGACACTCAACGTTGCCGTTGAAAACGATCTGCCCTCAAACCACCAACCTGTAATACTATACATCGAGGAAACACTGCAGCACACAGAACAACGCAAGATGTTGGACTACGGGCGTGCGAACTGGACATTGTTCAAGCAAACGCTTGATAGCCACATCCCACCTATACACGAAATTAACGAAACAGGACAAATTGACGAGGCAGTGGAAACCCTCACTAACGCCGTCCGGGACGCAATCGCAGGCACCATACCTGATCGCACCTCACAACAACGCAGTGCGGCCCTGCCCCAGGAAATCCTGGGCCTAATCTCAATGAGGAATCGCCTCAGGAGACAATGGCAGCGCACCAGGCGTCCGTACTTCAAACGGCACATTAACAGACTACAGGGCATCATACACGATATAATACAAACACATAGAACACAACAGTGGAATCAAAAACTCGAAGGGCTGGACACCGCACGACCTGGCGTGTGGCCGCTAGCCCGACATTTCACCAGGGAGAAAATATACACCCCAACGCTTCAAGGGCCTGACGGACCTGCATACTCAGCGGAAGAGAAAGCAGAACTAATGGCTCGAACACTCGCAGCGTCATTCACACCGAACCTGGTACCATCAGATCCAGTGTTCACACTTGCTACTGACCAAGAGGTTACACGCATTCTAGCCCAACCATCGCGCGACGACATTCGACATGCTAGCACAGCCGAAGTCTCCTGGGCTATAATGCATTCCGCTGCTAGGAAAGCCCCTGGTCATGATGGCATTCAAAACCGTGTCCTCCAGGAGTTCACGGATAAAGCAACTGAGTACCTAACACACATAACGAATGCCATACTAAAACACCAACACTTCCCCGCCTTTTGGAAGACGGCCAAGGTCCTGATGTTCAGGAAGCCGGGGAAAGACCACAGCCTCCCACGAAATTACCGACCCATCAGCCTTCTGAGTTCGCTCAGTAAGATTGTTGAGAAGGTGATTCTCAAACGCATCACTAGGCACTGCATAACAAATGACATCCTGAGACCGGAGCAATTCGGCTTCAGGAATCACCACTCCACAACACAACAACTCCTACGGGTCGTTGAACATATAACACATGGCTTCAACATAAACAAAGCTACAGGGGCAGTGTTCCTGGACATCGAAAAGGCTTTCGACCGTCTATGGCACAACGGCCTCATCCGCAAACTCAGCGACGCGGGATTCCCTGACGGGCTGCTGCGTCTAATACACTCATACCTCACAGACAGGAGTTTCAACACTGACGTGATGGGAAAACAATCAACACAACACGGTATACACGCGGGAGTACCCCAGGGAAGCATCCTAGGGCCCCTGCTGTTTAACCTCTACATAAACGATCTCCCAACCACACACAACACAATGATGGCAATCTACGCGGATGACACAGCCATCCTTGCGCAAGATTGGAAACCATCAAACATTACGTCACGCCTACAGACTGCACTCAGAGTGGCCGAGCCTTGGTTGGAGAAATGGCGTGTTAGAGTAAACGTCGACAAGTGCGAAGCCGTTCTGTTCACTAGAAGACCGAAGCAACTGCGCAAACACCGCTACTGCAGACCAATAACTCTACATGCACGCCCAATACGTTTCCGTGAGAAAGTCAAATACCTCGGTGTCTGGCTGGACCGGAAATTACTCTGGGGGGACCACATACAACACATGACCAACCGAGCTAGCGCGAGGCTCAAACAGCTCTATCCTATGCTCAACAGGCGTAGCACACTGAACAGAAGGGTGTCGAGGTCCATGTACATGACACTTATCCGACCCCTGATGACGTACGCAGCTCCTGTCTGGGGATACGCTGCGCCTACACGTCTGCGCCGTCTGCAGCTCATACAAAACAAAGTACTCAAAATCATAAGCAATGCTCCACGATACACACGCATCGCGGACCTTCACCGGGAATACCGACTTGAGACTCTCACGGAGGTAATCCACAAACTCACCACAAGACTATACAGAAACTCCAGACATTCGCAGAACCCGTTTATTCTGAATCTGGGGAACTACGACCACAACCATAGATGGAAACATAAAAGACCAAAAGACATACTTGTAAGGACATAACATCTATGGCCAAGCATACGCAAACATAACGGCACAGGCGAGCCCCTGTTAATCAGACCCATTACTGGATATCCAGCTGGATTGGAGTACACTGCCGGATAACTGGCACCACACGGGGAAGCCGTACCGTACACTGCATGCAAACAAGCTCCACACATCCCCCACACAGTGAGATGATCTATGGCCGATCTCCCACTACTGTATAACGATCTTGATTGTTCCAGGAATGCAGCAGCAGCAACAACTAGGACACATCGCCATCGCTTGTCATGGTAATGATGCATGATACCTATACTAACAAATCCAACCTTGCATGAACTATCGCAGCTCGTAAGCCACTACTGCTCTTACTACCCATCCCACTGTCGCAGAGGTTTTTTTTCCCACGGCACGAGCCATGGCACTTTTTTTCCTCTGCTCTTCAAATCGCTACCCTCACTCGCGTTTCGTCCACTATCTATCACCTGATGGACCGTGTTAATGCGTAGCCTTACCCAGACGCACGGACAACATCACAGCCCAGCATCCTGTGATCCACATACTAGACAACTAACATGTTTACGGAGGTGACAGTAGAACTTTTGGTTTGGTCACCACGTTGGTGCGGGCGTGGAGGGGCCCCATCTCTTGTTAAAAAAAGTATCATACAATAAGCTGATAAAAGAGGAATAGTAATGATAAAGTCCTGCCAGATATGCACATATCCAGATGCTGTTGCCATCGTGGCAAGGGATGTAACACCGTTTAAAGAAATAGATGGACAAATGGACGCAGAAGGAACAAGAATTGGGCTTACTGTAAATGAAAGCAACACAAAATACAGGGTTATGTCCAATTCTGAAGCTAGAAGAACACCACAGGACCTGAAGATCTCTGATAAATGCATGAAAGCTTTTTTGTTTGTTTTTTATTATGGTTACAGGGGCCAAAACTGCTACGGTCATTAGCGCCCATTCTGTGGCATAGGGAAGGGTAAAAGACCGAATGTGAAATTAGCAGCAGTGGGAGCGAAACTCAAGAAGGAGGGAAAGTAAAAACTGAAGGAAATCTTAGAAAACTACTATTGAATGGGGGGTTGCATTGCCCTAAAAGGAGCTTCAAATGACCGATGTTATATCACTGACACTGATAAACTCAAGAACGCAATCGGCTGAGCGGGTGTCATCTGCTAAAAGAGAAGATACATCAGGCGAGAACTGTAAACGGGTGCGTAGCGGGTTGAAATAGGGGCACTCAAGTAAAAGGTGTCTCACCGTCCAGGGTTGAGAGCAGTGACGACAAAGCGGGCGAGGATCACCACTTATAAGGTGTCGATGGCTAAAATGACAGTGCCCTATCCGGAGTCTAGTTAAAATTACCTCCTCTCGACGACGAGGCTGGGAATAAGAGGTCCAAGCACAGGGAAGATATTTTACGTCCCGTAATTTATTATCGGGAAGTGTAGACCAATGTGTGTGCCATAAAAGAGTAAAGCTTCAAAACTGTTACATGCTTCCATTATGTAGGTGTCTTCCTAACCAATTGTAATAGTATGAGAAAATGTACAGAAGAAAGGATACAAGCAGGAAACAAAGCCTATTATGCAAACATAAAGATACTCAAAAACTCTCTAATTACAAGAACACAAAAACTGAGAGTGCACTGTTCCCTTGTACGACCTGTTGCAACATATGTATCAGAATCATACACAGTGACAGAAGAAGACAGTAACAGCCTAAGGACATTTGAAACCAAAATTCTTACGAAAAATCTATGGGCCTGCGAGAGAGGCAGAAGGTTGGAGAGTGAGATACAACCATGAAATACAGGAGCTTATACAAAAGAAACATATAGTGAAATTTATCAAATGTCAAAGAATACGTTGGTTAAGATGTGTGTAGAGGAAGACGGAAGACAGGACGCCCAAACGAATAATGAATCCCAGACTGTATTTCACCAGAAGGAAGGGCGGACCCAGAGCTAGATGGATGGACAATGTGCTTGCTGACATTGCAAAGATGGGGATCCGTGAATGGAAGAAACAAGCTGAAAACAGAGAGATATAGAAGAAGATTGTTGAGAAGTCCAAAGCCCACCAAGGGCTGAAGTGCCGATGAACAAGAAGAATAATACTCTTCGCTTTGGTAAGTAACTTTTCAATGACATCACCTGTGTCTGAAGGACTACATAGAAACTCCTGTTTCCGAGTAATCCTTCAGTGATATCTAGTAGTCCTTCAATGAGATTCATGAAACCGTAATCCTTTATAAACCCTTAGAATCTTTTTCAATGTACCCGCAACTGTAAGAATAAGATAATCTGTATATATATATATATATATATATATTATTTTAATAACATATGGGAGAGTGGATTTTGCTGTTGTATATGAAAAGGGACATCAACGTGAACAGTTGGAAACTGTGGTGACGAAATATGATCACAAAGACAAACGCATAAACTATTTGGTAACTTTGATTTCAAAACCAACTTGTCGATGTAGCAAAGCCACATGAAAAATTTGTGACTTTAGTCAGAAAGTTATGCGTAGAATCCCCTCAAACGTATTGTTTCGCCATGAGCTGTATTTCTAGATCTATTGTTTTAATGCCTATCGTAGCAGGTGCAGTGTCAGCGTTACAAGACAGACGACGTGAATGTAAACCACACTCGCGAAGCGTTGCGTACGCCAGAGCGAACACAGGGTAACGAGCGTTGGCACATTGAGAATTCTCTCTGGTTTTCGAGCGAAAAGCATTGGGCCGAGTTCCGGTCTCAGTCTCAGGTGCTTGCATTTGTTCCACTGCTTGTCGCTGAGGTTTTTCAGCGAATCATCAAAGGAATTTCTCGTGCTCTCCGCTTCGGCGATCGTTTCGTCGTGAACAGCACAGAAAGCAAAGCTTTGGCAGTCAGCTGTTCCTCACGAATGGACTTCCGTTGTTGTTGAACGTCAGTTGAATGAGCGGTGGAGTGCTCGTGAAGGAGAATGCTGTGCTGGTAACAGCATATACGTGTCAGAATTGCTTGTCAGGTGCAAGAGATCCGCGGTGCAAAATTGAGGAAAACAAAGTCGCTTGGAAGGATATTGCCAAGGACTTCAATGTTTCAGCTGAAGAATTACAACAAAAAATAAATTCAGTACTTCCGTTTATCAAGAGAAGAAAATATAATGGGCACAATGTCAGAGAAGGTGAAAACCAACGGGATTACGTGACATGATTTTGATGGTGGTTCGTGTGACGTCGTCCGAAGAACGGGATGACAAAGCAAGGTTGTCAACTGACAACGAAATCACAGAGGAGTACACTCGGTGCATGTCACACCGATGAGTGACAAACGCCGGCGTAGTCACGCTTCCTACAATTCTTATACGCCACCACAGTAGTTCTTCTACTTTCGCCTGCTTAATGTCTGAACAGGCGAACGCTCAGCGCAATACGTAGTCAACAATCAAGACGACAGCATCGTCTTAGGCTGCAAGTATGCAGGAACTATGTCAGTTGTGCTACAAGTGAACAGTGTTGTAGATTTGTTTCAGGTGATACTAAACATTCATAGAAGGTTGTAAACACTCAGAAGAGTCCTGTGGAAATGGATTGTACAAAGCTAAGTCAGTCTTCATATTTATACTGTAATAATTTAAATTAATACTTTGTATGTTATAACTCAGCTCAATATGCTAACGAATTAAACCAAAGAACCCACCGTTGTACCGGCAAAAGTATTTTCTCGCGGCAGAACGGTTTGGGATAACGTTTGTGATTGTCTTTGTACCCCCCCCCTCCTCAAACCCCACAAATATAACTGGTCATGACCCTTCAGTACAGAAATATTAAGTATTAATTATTAATTAGCAAGGCAAACTGGATACCCGGCTGGATACCCGGCCATTGGAGGAACTACACTACTGGCATTTAAAATTGCTACACCACGAAGATGACGTGCTACAAACGCTAAATTTAACCGACAGGAAGAAGATGCTGTGATATGCAAATGATTAGCTTTTCAGAGCATTCAAACAATGTTGGCAACGGTGGCGACACCTACAACGTGCTGACATGAGGAAACTTTACAACCGATTTATCATACACAAACAGAAGTTGACCGGCGTTGCCTGGTGAAACGTTGTTGTGATGCATCGTGCAAGGAGGAGAAATGCTTACCATCACGTTTCCGACTTTGATAAAGGTCGAATTGTAGCCTATCGCGATTGCGGTTTATCGTATCACGACATTGCTGCTCGAGTTGTTCGAGATCCAATTACTGTTAGCAGAATATGGAATCCGTGGGTTTAGGAGGGTAATAGGGAACGCTGTGATGGATCCCAACGGCCTCGTATCACTAGCAGTCGAGATGACAGGTATCTTATCCGCATGGCTATAACGGATCGTACAGCCATGTCTCGATCCCTGAGTCAACAGATGGGGACGTTTGCAAGACAACAACCATCTCCACGAACAGTTCGATAACGTTTGCAGCAGCATGGACTATCAGCTCGGAGACCATGGCTGCGGCTACCCTTGACGATGAATCACAGACAGGAGCGCCTGCGATGGTGTAATCAACGACGAAGATGGGTGCACGAATGGCAAAACGTCATCTTTCGCATGAATCAGGTTCTGTTTACAGCATCATGATCGTCGCATCCGTGTTTGGCGATATCGCGGTGATCGCACATTGGAAGCGTGTATTCGTCATCGCCATTCTGGCGGATCACCCGGCGTGATGGTATGGGGTGCCATTGGTTACACGTCTCGGTCACCTCTTGTTCGCATTGACGGCACTTTGAACAGTGGACGTTAAATTTCGGATGTGTTACGACCCGTGGCTCTACCCTTCATTCGATCCCTGTGAAACCCTACATTTCAGCAGGATAACGCACGACCGCATGTTGCAGGTACTTTACGGGCCTTTCTGGATACAGGAAACGTTCGACTGCTGCCCTGGCCAGCATATTCTCCAGATCTCTCACCTATTGAAAACGTCTGGTCAATGGCGATCGAGCAGTTGGCTCGTCACAATACGCCAGTCACTACTCTTGAAGAACTGTGGTATCGTGTTGAAGCTGCATGGGCAGCTGTACCTGTACACGCCATCCAAGCCCTGTTTGACTCCATGCCCAGGCGTATCAAGGCCGTTATTACGGTCAGAGGTGGTTGTTCCGGGTACTGATTTCTTAGGATCTATACACCCAAATTGCGTGAAAATGTAATCACATGTCAGTTCTAGTATAACATATTTGTCCAATGAATATCCGTTTATCATATGCTTTTCTTCTTGGTGTAGCAATTTTAATGGCCAGTAGTGTAGGTACAGTAATATTCGTATTCAAATTAGAGCAACTCTTACTTCTCACTGCAAGTGTGAAAAGTGATCGTTGAAAGTGATCACGTTACACAAGGCCACCTCCTATTAACGATACTGGCAACTTGTGCGAATAAGACGTGATAGAGCTGACAGGGAAGGAGACGGAATGTGCAAGCAAATGTTGATAAGGAAAAGCCAATGGTGTGCAACTTATAGAAGGAAGGACACTATTGCAAGTGGAGCAGGATCCAAGAGTCTGCTACCAAAACAGAATAAATAAAATTATTACAGTATTTTACTTTAATATACATCACTGTATTATTAGATAGTGCCAACGATCTTGCCGCAGTGGTAACACTGGTTCCCGACAGATCACCGAAGTGAAACCCTGTCGGGCTTGGATAACACTTGGATGGGTGACCATCCGGTCTGCCGAGTACTGTTGGCAAGCGAGGTGAACTCAGCCCTTATAAGGCGTATTGACGAGCTATTTGATTGGGAAGAAGCGGCTCCGGTCAAGAAAACCGACAAAAGCCGGGAGAGCATTGTGCTGACGACATGCCCCTCCATATCCGCATCCAGTGACGCGGTGGTCGGTCAGTACCGTTGGGCTTTCAAGGTCTTTTCAGACAGAGTTTAATTATTACACAGTAATTTCTGCAATATTATAAACAATACAAGACAATTCCATCTTTGTTAAAAAGTCGTTTCTTCTGTCGTGCAGTAGTGAACTTACAAATTAGCAAAGAAACACTGAGAAATCCTCTTCCAGCGACGGAATTTGATTTTAAAAAGGGCTCAGAATAAATATGTAATTATGACGGATGAAAGAAAACATCTGCAAATAGAGCACATTACATTAGATATTTTAGGAAAAAATGGAGCATCAGAATTAAAATGGTCAGTGGATCATTTACACAAACCGACGATTCATACATATAACACTGTTAATAAACGTTGAGAAGTGACGGAGTGCGAAGAATGTTGTGAAAGAACAGTAACAGGCAATGTTTCATTGCTCTGAAAGTAGAGTATCATTCCATGTTCACTTCTCCAATATGACTGCAATGGGCAAACATTGGACCGTGACATAGAAACGGACAGATAATTATTAATAGAATGTAGAGACAAGGCGAGTTTCTGGCATTAATTAAGGAGTCCCAACTTTCTTCTCTTTATTCCATTAAATAAATTTTACAATAAATACTGAATAGATGTAAAACCTATTGAACTGATCCGGATTTTTTCAAAAAATATGATCCACAGTTGTGTTACGTCAAGCACCTCGCTCCTTTAACCGAAAAAGTATTGGCTAATGTAATCACTGGTAATAAATAAAAGCCTCGTGCACAAATTCATAAAAGATGCCAGTGCCATTGCCATTACAAGTGTGCTAAAGTAAGATTGAAGGATAGGTAGAAGATTGGTGGAACACTTCAGGTACCTATTAGAACCTTGCAAAGAACCAAGTGAATTGCCTGATACAAGCCTTTTGACATAATATTACTTTGGCGATATGCGCGTCCATTTTCTACTTTTATAATCAAAAGACTTCAGCTGACGTCGCCGGAATGAGAAGAGGTGCCTCCAGAGAAAAATTTTAGAATCTCACCAGGAATCGAACCCTCGACCTCGGCATTACTATCCACCAGCAGGAACGGCTGTTATGCAACTGTTATTCAATATACTGGCTGTCAGGATATGGCTACATACAGTGTGATCACTGGTGCCTTAATATATACGAACTTCGGTGTGTTTGTTGTTTTTCCTCTGCGCCTTTCTTTCAACAAACATGTCACATAATTTACTACCTAATGTTCTCTGCATGGCCATACCCGCACCACAAAGTAAATAACCCCTGTACATCCACACATCAACACCTGACTTGTTGCCCAGGAGGATACAAATACTAATGACCTGCTCGCCATATGCACTTGGAGGTAATTCTTTCTTTATGGAATTGTTCTGTGTTGTCTTAGCAGATTTCCTATCATCCTGTCCCTTCTTCTTGTCAGTGTTATCGATGTATTCCATTTATCATCGATTCTGTGGTGAATCTCCTCATTTCTTTCTTTGTCAGTCCACCTAATGTTCAAATTTCTTCTGTTACACTACATCTCAAATGCTTCGTTTCCCTTCTGTTCCGCTTTTCACACAATCACTGTTTCACTATCATACAATGCTGCGCTCCAAACGTACATTCTTAGAAATTTATTCCTCAAATTAAGGCCAATGTTTGATGCTAGTAGATTTATCTTGGCCAGGAATGCCCTTTTTGCCAGTGCTAGTTTCCTTTTCGTGTCCTCCTTGCTCTTTCCGCCATGGGTTATTTTGATTCTTAGGTAGCAGAATTCCCTAACTTCATCTACTTCATGATCAGCAGTCTTGAGGTTAACTTTCCCACTGTTTTCTGTTCTACTACTTCTCATTATTTTCGTCTTCCTTCGATCCACTCTTAGCAACTATTCTGTAATCGTTAGACCGATCATTTCATTCTACAGATCCTGTAATTCTTTTTCATTTTGACTGAGAATAGCAATCTCATCAGCGAATCTTATCATTGATATCCTTTCACCTTCAGTTTTAACTACACTATTTAACCTTCCTTTTATTTCCCCTCATTGTTTCTTCGATGTGTAGATTGAGCAGAAGGAGCGAAAGACTACATCCCAGTGCGGCGCCGCGGTTCCTTTCAACCTTTTACCTGCACCTACCTGTGAACTCGCTGCAGCAGATCGCCGGTAGAAAAGCCGAGTAGAAACCTACCGTACTGCAACTCGCAACAGGCTGCATACAACCTTACTAAGAATAGGGAAAAAGTCTTAATTTTGAATGAATGGTGGAAATACTGGAAAACTTCGGTATATTCTGAAGTCGAGAATTACACGTTCACTGCCAAGCCCGTAATAATCCTAACACAGTCATGCACAAACCCTTTCATCCACGTTAGAAAGTTTATGGTAATGTATTTCCCGAAATCGGAACAGCTACTAAGCACGGATTGTTCTTAAATTAAAAAACTCGACATACCATTAAGTTCATCGGTGTTCAATACACTCAGGTTTTTAGTCACCGAACTGCTCAATATGCCATGCGGATTAACTGTCTTTTATCATACGTAAAATTACTTAAAAATCCGTACTTTCTGAAAAAAACACACCGGAATAAATATATCTTCACTTTAAATCCCTTTTGAAGCATGTAGCACAACTAAATCCAGGCATATTATAACTTCCTTCGGAATCAGTGATCATAAGGCCGTTGCAGCATCCCTGAATATGGAAGTTAATAGGAATATAAAAAAAGGAAGGAAGGTTTATCTGTTTATTAAGAGTAATAGAAGGCAGATTTCAGACTACCTAACAGATCAAAACGAAAATTTCTGTTCCGACACTGACAATGTTGAGTGTTTATGCAAAAAGTTCAAGGCAATCGTAAAATGCGTTTTAGACAGGTACGTGCCGAGTAAAACTGTGAGGGACGGGAAAAACCCACCGTGGTACAACAACAAAGTTAGGAAACTACTGCGAAAGCAAAGAGCGCTCCACTCCAAGTTTAAACGCAGCCAAAACCTCTCAGACAAACAGAAGCTAAACGATGTCAAAGTTAGCGTAAGGAGGGCTATGCGTGAAGCGTTCAGTGAATTCGAAAGGAAAATTCTGTGTACCGACTTGACAGAAAATCCTAGGAAGTTCTGGTCTTACGTTAAATCAGTAAGTGGCTTGACACAGCATATCCAGACACTACGGGATGATGATGGCATTGAAACAGAGTATGACACACGTAAAGCTGAAATACTAAACACCTTTTTCCAAAGCTGCTTCACAGAGGAAGACCGCACTGCAGTTCCTTCTCTAAATCCTCGCACAAACGAAAAAATGGCTGACATCGAAATAAGTGTCCAAGGAATAGAAAAGCAACTGGAATCACTCAATAGAGGAAAGTCCACTGGACCTGACGGGATACCAATTCGATTCTACACAGAGTACGCGAAAGAACTTGCCCCCCTTCTAACAGCCGTGTACCGCAAGTCTCTAGAGGAACGGAGGGTTCCAAATGATTGGAAAAGAGCACAGATAGTCCCAGTCTTCAAGAAGGGTCGTCGAGCAGATGCGCAAAACTATAGACCTATATCTCTGACGTCGATCTGTTGTAGAATTTTAGAACATGTTTTTTGCTCGAGTATCATGTCGTTTTTGGAAACCCAGAATCTACTATGTAGGAATCAACATGGATTCCGGAAACAGCGATCGTGTGAGACCCAACTCGCTTTATTTGTTCATGAGACCCAGAAAATATTAGATACAGGCTTCCAGGTAGATGCTATTTTTCTTGACTTCCGGAAGGCGTTCGATACAGTTCCGCACTGTCGCCTGATAAACAAAGTAAGAGCCTACGGAATATCAGACCAGCTGTGTGGCTGGATTGAAGAGTTTTTAGCAAACAGAACACAGCATGTTGTTATCAATGGAGAGACGTCTACAGACGTTAAAGTAACCTCTGGCGTGCCACAGGGGAGTGTTATGGGACCATTGCTTTTCACAATATATATAAATGACCTAGTAGATAGTGTCGGACGTTACATGCGGCTTTTCGCGGATGATGCTGTAGTATACAGAGAAGTTGCAGCATTAGAAAATTGTAGCGAAATGCAGGAAGATCTGCAACGGATAGGCACTTGGTGCAGGGAGTGGCAACTGACCCTTAACATAGACAAATGTAACGTATTGCGAATACATAGAAAGAAGGATCCTTTATTGTATGATTATATGATAGCGGAACAAACACTGGTAGCAGTTACTTCCGTAAAATATCTGGGAGTATGCGTGCGGAACGATTTGAAGTGGAATGATCATATAAAATTAATTGTTGGTAAAGCGTGTACGAGGTTGAGATTCATTGGGAGAGTGCTTAGAAAATGTAGTCCATCAACAAAGGAGGTGGCTTACAAAACACTCGTTCGACCTATACTTGAGTATTGCTCATCAGTGTGGGATCCGTACCAGATCGGTCTGACGGAGGAGATAGAGAAGATTCAAAGAAGAGCGGCGCGTTTCGTCACAGGGTTATTTGGTAACCGTGATAGCGTTACGGAGATGTTTAATAAACTCAAGTGGCAGACTCTGCAAGAGAGGCGCTCTGCATCGCGGTGTAGCTTGCTCGCCAGGTTTCGAGAGGGTGCGTTTCTGGATGAGGTATCGAATATATTGCTTCCCCCTACTTATACCTCCCGAGGAGATCACGAATGTAAAATTAGAGAGATTAGAGCGCGCACGGAGGCTTTCAGACAGTCGTTCTTCCCGCGAACCATACGCGACTGGAACAGGAAAGGGAGGTAATGACAGTGGGACGTAAAGTGCCCTCCGCCACACACCGTTGGGTGGCTTGCGGAGTATAAATGTAGATGTAGATGTAGATGTAGTTCATACTACACACGACCGTACCATTGAAAGGCTGGGCTCCGACTCTTCGACTGCTGTAAGCATTCTGTATCTCCAAGAGAAAAGACGCGCGAAGAATACTCCGTTCCGATTGGTCAGTTTTCTTTAAGGCCAATAGCAAAACATTGTTCTTCCGCAACAATCCGCGCTTTTCTTGACTAACCAATCAACGAATAACACACTTTTGAACTGTACTCTTTCCCGAAGTCAATATTTAACATTTCTGATATTTTTTTATACTTTACATTAGTAATTATTTTCATTTGCGGTCGAATTAACTTTCCTTTTACCATAAATTTACTTAACATATTATGATGCAAAATTCCCTGTTGTCTGCATCCACACTGATGGATTTGCCGCGCGGGATTGGCTGAGCGGTCTTGGGCGCTGCAGTCATGAAATGTGCGTCTGGTGCCGGCGGAGTTTCGAGTCCTCCATCGGGCATGGGTGTGCGTGTTTGTCCTTAGGATAATTTAGGTTAAGTAGTGTGTAAACTTAGGGACTAATGACCTTAACAGTTAACCCGTAAGATTTTACAGACATTTGAACATTTCTTAAAAATTTCTCACGCTAGATCGTACAACGTTTATCAGTAGAAGAATGATCCACATATTTACTTTAGACCACATTCACGCATCAATCACACTACTAAAAGCATATACAAAACGGTACAAACATCAATAAACAAAAAACTCCTTCAATAAATAAACAGAAATATTCACAAAATCATTCTCTTGACCTGTTTCTTAAGGTCAGTGTGAATTACTGGGCTCTGGGGGGTGAAAATTGGAACTACATACTTGACTGAGCCCGCTTCAGACCATCTGTCACTGAGAACGTATGAGTTATTCTCGCAATACACAGGCTGTAGACAGGAGCGGTGTAAGACACCACGCCTCTTACCCCTGTGATTATAAAGTTTTTTTTTCAAAAATTTTTGAATTATACAAATTATATATTTCAAAAATTTGTCATTCTTATAAGCTAAAATTACCTATTTCTTATTCTGGACTTTGCAGTCTACAACTAACCTAGCCTAATCTTTTAATTTCTTTGTGAAAAATCATTTATTACCTGACAAAACTGATGCAAATTTTCAATACAAATTTTCTGCATTTCAGTGACTTTTCCAACATTGCTAAAGTCATGTTTCATGAATGTCCTTTGAAGTTAACTACTTGTACACTTTTTTATTTAAAGGCACCGTGATCTGTGTCCTTCAATTTAATAATGGTACTTTACCCCACCTTAAAAATAGCTCACCACTATCGTTTCTTAGTCAAGTTGATTCCCCTGATTTTTTATTATGTCACCTGTACATTTTAGCATCCATAACAATCCTCCATTTCTCGGTTCGTCGAATATCTGTCCTTCCAGGGTTTACAAGCAATGTTGTCTCTACAATCCTACCTCCAACTAAAACTACTTTCTTCACTCACATTCTAATACACAATCACTTATTATTTCAAAATATTGCTTAATGATTTTATGTTTCATTTAACTTGATTTCAAATTAAAGGACATTAATAGAATATTTCTTTTTTATTTTACTTTAATCAGCCAGATCAAATCTACTAGCAACTTATTTTCTAGAATTTATTTGCCTTAGAAGATTTAAAAAGCTGTTTTTTTAAAAAAAAAAAAACTAGTTGTTGTAGAAAGCAAAACTTAAACATTTTCTTTACTTTCACTCAACTTGAGAAGATTTAATTGTGAAAAACATGTCACACACAAAGCAATTATTTACAAACATTTTATAATACATAGTTACCACTTTTATGCAGTGTCTCTTTGGATCACTTCTTATTCATATTTATACCACTACTTTTGATTCACAATATAAATGTATATTGTAAATAAAAAATTTTGATTTCCTTTCAATAGTGGTAAAAATATAAATAAGAGGTGATGCAAGTGTTAACTATGCCTTATACAATGTTTGTATATATATATATATATATATATATATATAATCTCCACATTCATTCACACTCCTTTCATAATATGTGTTCTTCAGCTTTATCTCGGTATATTTTTCGTCCTATTTGTTAAACTTCCTTTAACTGTGTGGCCATTGTATATCCATTTTCATCATTACAACACGCCTTTCTCTGAACACTACATTTTAGTATTCATCATCAGGGTCTCCCTTATTAACTGCACTTGTCATATGCGGTTACTTTCATGTCCCTGCATTTCACTCAGCCTCCAATTTATTTTCACTTATTCCAAGAGGATATTCCTTCCTATCTACCTTGGACCTTGTCGTTGGTGGGGAGGCTTTCGTGCCTCAACGACACAGATATCCGTACCGTAGGTGCAACCACAACGGAGGGGTATCTGTTGAGAGGCCAAACAAACGTGTGGTTCCTGAAGAGGGGCAGCAGCCTTTTCAGAAGTTTCAGGGGCAACAGTCTGGATGATTGACTGATCTGGCCTTGTAACACTAACCAAAATGGCCTTGCTGTGCTGGTACTGCGAACGGCTGAAAGCAAGGGGAAACAATAGCCGTAATTTTTCCCGAGGGCATTCAGCTTTACTGTATGATTAAATGATGATGGCGTCCTCTTGGATAAAATATTCCGGAGGTAAAGTAGTCACCCATTCGGATCTCTGGGCGGGAACTACTCAGGGGGACGTCGTTATCAGGAGAAAGAAAACTGGCGTTCTACTGATTGGAGCATGGAATGTCAGATCCCTTAATCGGGCAAATAGGTTAGAAAATTTAAAAAGGGAAATGGATAGGTTAAAGTTAGATATAGTGGAAATTAGTGAAGTTCGGTGGCAGGAGGAAGAAGAGTTTTGGTCAAGTGAATACAGGGTTATAAACACAAAATGAAATAGGGGTAATGCAGGAGTAGGTTTAATAATGAATAAAAGTATAAGAGTGCGGGTAAGCTACTACAAACAGCATAGTGAACACATTATTATGGTCAAGACAGACACGAATACCACGCCGATTACGGTAGTACAAGTTTACCTAGATAAACTGAAAGAATCAGAGGTCTAACAGAGTTTCAGGGAGCGCATAAGGGAACAATTGACAGGAATTGGGGAAAGAAATACAGTAGAATAATCATAATAATGGCGTGTGACGAGGGCTTCCCGTCGCGTAGACCGCTCGCCTGGTGCAAGTCTTTCGATTTGACGCCACTTCGGCGACTTGCGCGTCGATGGGGATGAAATGATGATAATTAGGACAACACAACACCCAGTCCGTGAGCGGAGAAAATCTCCGACCCAGCCGGGAATCGAACCCGGGCCCTTAGGATTGACAGTCCGTCGCGCTGACCACTCAGCTACCGGGGGCGGACAGAAGAAGATTGGGTAGCCTTGAGGAATGAAATAGTGAAGGCAGCAGAGAATCAAGTAGGTAAAAAGACGAGGGCTAGTAGAATTCCTTGGGTAACAGAAGAGATACTGAATTTAATTAATGAAAGAAGAAAATACAAAAATGCTGTAAGTGAAGCAGGCAAAAACGAATACAAACGTCTCAAAAATAAGATCGACAGGAAGTGCAAAATGGCTAAGCAGGGATGGCTAGAGGACAAATGTAAAGATGTAGAGCCTTATCTCACTAAGGGTAAGATAGCTACTGCCTACAGGAAAATTAAAGAGACCTTTGGAGAAAGGAGAACCACTTGTATGAATATCAAGAGCTCAGATGGAAACCCAGTTCTAAGCGAAGAAGGGAAAGCAGAAATGTGGAAGGAGTATATAGAGGGTCTGTACAGGGGCGATGTTCTTGAGGACAATATTATGGACATGGAAGAGGAGGTAGATGAAGATGAAATGGGAGATATGATACTGTGTAAAGAATTTGACAGGGCACTAAAAGACCTAAGTCGAAACAAGGCCCCGGCAGTAGACAACATTCAATTAGAACTACTGACAGCCTTGGGAGAGCCAGTCCTGACAAAACTCTATCATCTGGTGAGCAAGATGTATGAGACAGGCAAAATTCTATCAGACTTCTAGAAGAGTATAATAATTCCAATCCCAAAGAAAGCAGGTGTTGACAGATGCGAAAATTACCGAACTATCAGTTTAATAAGTCACAGCTCCAAAATACTAACGTGACTTCTTTACAGACGAATGGAAAAACTGGAAGAAGCCGATCTCGGGGAAGATCAGTTTGGATTCCATAGAAACGTTGGAACACGTGAGGCGATACTGACCCTACGACTTATCTTAGAAGAAAGATTAAGGAAAGGCAAACCTACGTTTATAGCATTTGTCAACTTAGAAAAAGCTTTTCACAATGTTGGCTGGAATACTCTCTTTCAAATTCTGAAGGTGGCAGGGGTAAAATATAGGGAGCGAAAGGCTATTTACAAAAATGGTTCAAATGGCTCTGAGCACTATGGGACTCAACTGCTAAGGTCATTAGTCCTCTAGAACTTAGAACTAGTTAAACCTATCTAACCTAAGGACATCACAAACATCCATGCCCGAGGCAGGATTCGAACCTGCGACCGTAGCGGTCTTGCGGTTCCAGACTGCAGCGCCTTTAACCGCACGGCCACTTCGGCCGGCGGCTATTTACAATTTGTACAGAAACCAGATGGCAGTTGTAAGAGTCGAGGGACATCAAAGGGAAACAGTGGTTGTGAAGGGAGTGAGACAGGGTTGTAGCCTCTCCCCGATGCTATTCAATCTGTATATTGAGCAAGCAGTAAAGGAAACAAAAGAAAAGTTCGGAGTAGGTGTTAAAATCCATGGAGAAGAAATAAAAATTTTGAGGTTTGCCGATGACATTGTAATTCTGTCAGAGACAGCAAAGGACTTGGAAGAGCAGTTGAACGGAATGGACAATGTCTTGAAGGGAGGGTATAAGACGAACATCAACAAAAGCAAAACGGGGATAATGAATGTAGTCGAATTAATTCGGCTGATGCTGAAGGAATTAGATTAGGAAATGAGACACTTAAAGTAGTAAAGGAGTTTTGCAATTTGGGGAGCAAAATAACTGATGATGGTCGAAGTAGAGAGGAAGTAAAATGTAGACTGGCAAAGGCAAGGAAATCGTTTCTGAAGAAGAGAAATTTGTTAACATCGAGTATTGATTTAAGTGTCAGGAAGTCGTTTCTGAAAGTATTTCTATGGAGTGTAGCCATGTATGGAAGTGAAACATGGACGATAAATAGTTTAGACAAGAAGAGAATAGAAGCTTTCGAAATGTGGTGCTACGGAAGAATGCTGAAGATTAGATGGGTAGATCACATAACTAATGAGGAGGTATTGAATAGAATTGGGGAGCAGAGGAGTTTGTGGCACAACTTGACTAGAAGAAGGGATCGGTTTGTAGGACATGTTCTGAGGCATCAAGTGATCATCAATTTGGTACTGGAGGGCAGCGTGGAGGGTAAAAATCGTAGAGGGAGACCAAGGGATCAATACACTAAGCAGATTCAGAAGGATGTTGGGTGAAGTAGGTACTGGGAGATGATGAAGGTTGCACAGGATAGAGTAGCATGGAGAGCTGCATCAAACCAGTCTCAGGACTGAAGACCACAACAACAACAACATTTAACATTGTTTTAAGTGATACATTAATGCTTTGTATACTTCCACATACCATGGAATAACTCGTCTTATTACTACAGTCAATCCTTACTGTCACCTTTCAGCAAGATAATGCACAATTTTTTCTATTATCCTTTTACGTCACCACCCTCGTGCCTCATTTATCTTCCTACGTCAACATACTTATGTCCTCCCTACACTCCATTACCATTTGACCGCTATTTCTCCCTCTATAAAACTTATTTTGTCATAATACACTATAACGTCCTCCTAGGCTCGCAAGTACTTTTTCTTTACTGATAGAGGAGAAAATTAAAGATGACAGATTCAGCTCAGAATAACGTATTAGGAAGAGTGACAATAAGAAAAAATTAAATAGCTTTGTCATTAGCTCGAGCACCTGGTTTCGTAAAACACGTAGCATTGCATAGGTTGTAACGGCCTCTGAAGCCACTCTATTTTTCTTGTACCACATTAATTTCCTCAGGGTCTACCCTCACATCATCCCCATTCTCATTGTAGCCCTCCAAATCTACCATCATTCTACGTTACCTAATTGGTATACTGGCTACTTCTTCTTTTTATCAAATAATTTTTTCGAGAAAATGGTACAGCCACATCATTCCCATTTATTTCAAAATTTACTACACTTTCATTAAAATTTAGTTTGTACTGGTTAAACAAATCTACACCATTTAGCATTTTTATACATAGATAAGGAATTATAAGGAAGTTATGGAGTACTTGCTCCCCATTTATTTTTGTTGGCAACAGAACTTCGTGTTTCACAAGGTTTTTCTAACTTTTCCTGTAGCTACAATTATCTGCACCCACATTACTGGCATTATTACAAGTTCATTCCTATTTGGCAACGATTCTAACCAACTTTTACTCACAGCACATAAATCACTGCCACTATCTGCTAAACACTGTACTTGTTAGTTTCACACTTTCAGACTAATTGCTGGCTCACTCAACCCCTTCCTTTCATTGAAACTGTCAGAAAACTCCTCCAACAAATCGTTCACAACCTCCCTTCTATCGAAACCTTCACAGTTTCCAAACATTACACAGATTTTGACAGAATTTCCCTCATCACTTGTCTTTCCCAAACTAACTGTTCTGTTCACTAATGACAGCTCGAAGTTTTTCCGGCTTGTCGCCATTCTTCCTTTCCTCTCTCTCTTCCTTTTTCCACAATTAATTGGGTAACCCCATTTTGATCACCATTTTCCTGCCTCTCCCTTATAGCCTCACAAATGTCGTCATTTAGAGACGCTAGTATTTCTTCTATACTGACATCACTAATCTCCCATAATTCTGCAGCTCATGCACTTTATCCTTCCCCAGAACATGACTCGAATTCAACTTGGTTGCTGAAGACTTTGTGGGAATCAGATTCTGTTACATTTTTCACTAACACATGACCCATTTCATGTGCAATTCAGTAGCTATTTTGTTTACGTGTGTACAAAAAATCCCGCAAAACTCCGTTAAATATACAGATATTTATGTAACTCGTTTCATCTGTTTTTACTACCTTCTTCTGCTCCTCACTTATCATCCCTGTCTGTTTAGTGCTAACGCGTACGGACGGTATTGCTAGCGGGCTCAAATCACCACTTCCTGTCTTGTAAACGCTAGCCCGTTCACAGACGGCAATTAGTTTGGCGGATTCTTGGATTCTGTACCATTTCTAACGTTTTCCCCTATTTGCTGTCGCCTTGACGCAACATCATCCACTTGCATCAGAGAATACGATCGATAATTGTGCACCTGATCCCCATTATTTCGCCTGTCATTTGCTGGAAAGCGCCAGCTCCCGTCACCTCTGCTCCTGTTATTTCCACGGTACACGTCAATTCCGTTAACATTTACATTCTGCCGCAGTTCTGCATTATTTGGTGGTCTGACGTTACGATCTGCATGCTCCTCCTCATGCTACAACTTCCCAACTCTCTCCAAATAAATAATGAATTTATGAACGTAATCCCTCGGAGCTGCAATAATTTTGTTTCTCCAGTTCATGGGCAGTTTACCTTCCAGGCCCATAACAATTTGTTTTGGATCTAATTCATTGTTTAAATATGACAAATTTGTCATCTACTTTGTAACGTCCCCTTAGAAAAATTTATGAATTACTGTGCTGATAAAACTCTTACGCTATTTGATTTTCAAACAGCTGAGCAAAACTGAACGTACTCAGACATTACTCTCTTTACTTATTCTGATCAACACTAAACTGACACACAGTATTTTTTTGCGCAACGCAATCTGACTTTCAATAATCCCTACAAGAGAATGACCCTGACTAAATTAACCTATACGTTTCACAAATCACTTACCTCACAAAAATCTTCATTACTCGAACTACTGCAATACAGCGAGCGCCACTACTGCCAGCTAAATAATAGATTCAAACTACTGAAGGCACTAACTACTGATAGGCATAGTTAGCAAATGAAAGATTTTGATAGAGAACAAACAATGTATTTAACTTAATAGTGTTCAAAAGTGATAATATATATAGCAGTTCATGATATCCAATATTACAAATTTACTCTTTCTGATGGACACACCTCCAGATCGTCCGCTCTCAAAATTCCGCCATCTCTCTCCCCACATCCACCACTGCTGGCGGCTCACCTCCAACTGCGCAAAGCTACACGCTGTTAACAGCCAACTGCCCAACACTACAATAGCGAATATTACAACAATGCCACCCAGCCACAGACTGCACACAGCACAGCCAGTGATTTTCATACAGTGCGCTACGTGGTTTTACCAATATAAAAACCTAAACAGCCGACTTGCAACTTTAATGCGAACTTTCTTACGCTTTCCTTTCTGGGATTAAAATTTTCCTCAGCCCAGAAGCTATTTAGCAACTCCATTTGTTTTTTCTTTCCCCATTACTCTTTAAAAAATACCTCTTTAAATTTATCTAGAGTATCGTACTGTTCAGTAGCGATAAACCCCAAGTTATAACCTCTCCCAAGACTTTAGACGTAATAAACCCTATTTTTTGTCTGTCTGACCACAAACTACGTAGAACACCTTCAAAGTCATTCCAGAACTCTTATGGATGCACATTTCCTGTTGGATCAAAACGCAGGAACTGCCTGTTACCAACATCTGATATTTCAGACGACTCTGCTACATAACTACACCCACTACTGTTAGTTCCATGTCTGAGGTTAGTTTCAACTTGGCAAGATCTACTGCTATGCTCATGCAACTTACTTTCAACCTCATCTATCTGGTTAGTTAGCAGAAGAACATTTTCTTCAGACACACCTACTCGGTAAGACACACTTTTTACTTCATTCATGCTTTTGGCATATTTGGAACTGATTTTACTGTCTAAAAATTTGTGAACATTTACACAAATAGACTCTACCGCTGCTATTTTGTCCTATACTTTCTGCAGACTTTCTTTTATCAAATCTACCCTTTGTTTTCAGCAGCAACTTTTTTGAAGGCATCTGCTTTTTCCCTTTTTACAGCTTTTATGGATTGTTGGAAGTTATTCACAACTTGAGAAATTTTGCCATCCACTTTACTTTCTAACGACTTGAAATCGTTTTTCCATATTTCTTTTAAAACCGCAGCTTGCTTTTCAAGTTTTTCATTAAATTCACTAGTTTGCTTTTCTATTCTCTGACCAATTGTTTCAGCCAAATTAGTATATCTATTTTTTTTTAGAACGCATTAATGCTGCAAATATTTCTTGCTTAGTTCCAGGTTCTATTTTCTGCATTACTGCGTCATGTTTACCTTGTTCCACCGGTATTATACCAAATTTGGTATGCACATTTGACACATATGTTTCAGAAACGCTTCACACGCTGTCATCACTCAATTGATTGTTACCGATTTCATGATTAATGTCACTTTCAGGATTTTCATTAACCCCACTAGATACATTAAGTGACGTACTTGAAGCAGATTCTGCTCCACTGTCCGTAAATAAAGTAGAAATATCATCAAAAACCTCCTCTTTTACCTTAACATCTACTCATTCTCTCTGTTCAGGCATACTAGTTTGTGAAGCACTTACACTGAATAAGAGTCCTTCGTCTTTTATCGTATTTACTAAATCATTATCACTTTCCATGTTCCTCAGTCTTTCAGCACACACACACACACAACAAATGTAAGAAACGTAACTTATCATTCCTTGACTGCCGCAGCCTCAGAATGCTGAAACTGCGAGTCAGATCTCCTTCGCCTGCCATACCAGTTTCAGAGTCCCCGCTCGTCTTGTTAAGTTGGCAGCTCTGCCCTGCCGTACTGCTGCTCGTTGATACCGCTATGACGTCGTCTGCTGCTTTGATGCGCTTTCTTTGTTATTGTGACTGTTTGACATATTCTTATTTCTTGTAAGTCTCTCCGGTGACTCGAAACGCGTTCCGTTCATAATTCCGCGTGACCCGATTGTCGTTCACTATACGGTCCTACACAAAATTTCTCTTAACCACGGATTCAATGTATTACGGCTTTTTAACTGTTTCCGCGGCTCAGATGCACCATGTTCGGCGGCGCGGTTCGTTTCGTTCTCTTAATATTACACCTACATGTGAACTTCTTGCAGCAACCTGCCGGTAGGAAAGCCGCTACGGTCGCAGGTTCGAATTCTGCCTAGGTCATGGATGTGTGTGATGTCCTTAGGTTAGTTAGGTTTAAGTAGTTGTAAGTTCTAGGGGACTGATGACCTTAGAAGTTACGTAAGTCCCAAAGTGCTCAGAGCCACTTGAACCACATGAAGTCGAAAATTAAACATTAAGTTGCAAAGCTTGTGCTAATCCTAACACAGTCATGCACAAAACCCTATCATTCACGTTGGCAAGCTTTGGTAATGTATTTCCCGAAATCTAAACACCTACTAAAATTAAATTAAAATGCTCTCCATACTATTAAGTTTATCGCTTTCTAATGCACTCGAGTTTTCGGTCACCCATCTGCTCAATATGCCAGGAGGAAGTACTGTCTTTTTCATACACAAAATTACTTAAAATCCGTACCGTCCAAAACCCACACCGGAATAAATATGCCTTCACTTTAAATCACTTTTGAAGCATGTAGTATTACTAAAACCGGTCAATTATAACTTCCGTCGGAGCTCATACTACACACGACCGTATCATTGAAAGGCTGGGCTCCGACTCTTCGACTGCTGTTGTAAGTAGGCTGTTTAGGTTTTCTTATTGGTAACGCCACGTAGCGCTCTGTATGATAAATCACTGGCTGTGCAGTGTGCAGTCTGTGGCTAGTTTGCATTGTTGTCTACCATTGTAGTGTTGGGCAGTTGGCTGTTAACAGCACGTAGCGTTGCGCAGTTGGAGGTGAGCCGCCAGCAGTGGTCAATGTGGGGAGAGAGATGGCGGAGTTTTGAAATTTGTAAGACTGGATGTCAGGAACTGCTATGTATATTATGACTTTTCAACACTATTAAGGTAAATACATTGTTTGTTCTCTATCAAAATCTTTCATTTGCTAACTATGCCTATCAGTAGTTAGTGCCTTCAGTAGTTTGAATCTTTTATTTAGCTGGCAGTATTGGCGCTCGCTGTATTGCAGTAGTTTGAGTAATGAAGATTTTTGTGAGGTAAGTGATTTGTGAAAGGTATAGGTTAATGTTAGTCAGGGCCATTCTTTGTAGCGATTACTAGCCAACCGGAGTGGCCGAGCGGTTAAAGGCGCTACAGTCTGGAACCGCACGACCCCTATGGTCGCAGGTTCGAATCCTGCCTCGGGCATGGATGTGTGTGATGTCCTTAGGTTAGTTAGGTTTAAGTAATTCTAAGTTCTAGGGGACTTATGACCACAGCAGTTGAGTCCCATAGCGCTCAGAGCCATATGAACCATTTGTAGCGATTACTTAAAGTCAGATTGTGTTGCGCTAAAAACATTGTGTGTCAGTTTAAGCCCAGTCGCGTATATAATTTTTGATAAGGGGACGTTTCATATGGCGACCCTGCCAGGATACCTCACTGGAATCTTCTGATTTTTTCTTGTAGTTTGTGTAATTAGTGTAGCTTTTGTTTATTGCTAGCGCATAGAGAGAATTTCCTTTGTAGTAGCAGTTTTTCATTGTTGTACAGTAAAACAGTTGTGGCATGCATGTAGATTTGCAGCAAGTATCTCACAGCTGCGCTTGCAAATAACTAGATATTATTTTCAGTGCTATGTTAATGTGTTCTCTTATTTTTGCTCTTCAAATTCTGTTTTTCTGTGTTGCCATGTGAAATATTGTGACAATAATGGCGTGTGAAAAACGTAATACTAGGCTCGAAAGTAAACTGAGAAATGACAGTGAAGACGAAAGCAGTGTGTTAGCGCCACTGTGTAATGAATTAACTAATCTTCAACATAGTAATTTGGTAATTGTGCACAGGGAAATGGAGCGGGCGGGAATCAATGGCGTAGGCAGTGAAACAATTAGTGAACAGGGAAGCATTATCGGTCGATCGGTCGGCAATAGCTCGCCTCAGGAATCCGAAATGACAGGACACAATTCTGCAAATACTGTAGATTCAGGTTTTGCGTCCTCACCGTTTTCTCAAATAAGTCAAGACACATTTTCTGCTTGTCAAAATGTGCATGTTGCTGGTGCAAATGCACTGCCGAAAAGCATAAAGGAACAGATTTCAGACACTAATACATTGTTATTACAGCTAATGCAAAAAATGGAACAAAATCAGAGACAAACACAGCAAAAGCTTCATAAGTTAGACACAATGGAACAACACCAGAGACAAACACAACAAAAGCTTCAAAAGTTAGACACAATGGAACAACACCAGAGACAAACACAGCAACAGTTAGACGCAATAGAACAAAATCTTCACACCAAGCTTGAACAAACACGTTAAGATTTAACTACTGAGTTACATAAAATCGAATCGAAATGTCAAAAAGTCTGTAAAGACGTAAAAACACAAATTTGTGAGCATTTTCAACCTATTTTTTCGCGGCATGAAAATGCATTACAGAATCACGAAGCAGCCGTAAAAGAACTGCAAATTATTGTTCATGAAAATCATGAGACCTTGCAAGCTAAAATTGACTCAGTTGCATCTACCGACTAGGTTACGCAACTTGCAAAAACTCAGGAAAACTTAAAGGACACAGTAGAAAGACACATGGAGGAAATTAGTTCTTTATCATAGAAAGTAGTTGAACTTTCGGATCAGCTAAATAATTTATCTACCAAGGTAGATGATAATCTGAATGACACAAAACCGGTAGTCTTTAATGACACTGAAGAGTGCGAACAAATTAGGAAATTCAAACAAAATCAGAATAAAATTAATACGCAACGCCAAACAGAAATCCGGGAAGTACAAGATCAGCTGACACAAGTAATTAAAAAATTACATATTTCAGAGGACACTCGCGCTCCAACACGGGAAGAGGGACGTAGAAACACGGAATAACCACAAAATAATAACACGGGACACTTCGGAAATTATGAAACAAATTGGCAAGGCACACCGAATTTTGAGATGGAACCGCCGAAACGACGTAACAATGACCGACATGTGACTCGCCGACTTGATGATTTTGACTATAAGCTGTTCATTACTACACGTAAATTCAAAACATTTAAGATTTCTGGCAACGACATTCATCCACAAGCATGGCTCCATCAATTCTCTCATTGTTTTCCTCCCAACTGATCATTAGGGCACAGATTAGAATTTATGTGTGGCTACTTAGAGAATGAACCAGCTGTAAGAATGCTATCGGTCATTTACGTTTGTCACAGTGAAGGAGACTTTTACCATGCCTTCCTCTCAGCAATTTGATCTCAAGCTACACAAGACCGAGCAAAACATAGCATCATAATGATGAAACATTTCGAACAATCTGAAATTTCCAGTCTTGTGAAATATTTTGAAGACATGTTGCACAAGAATCAGTACCTGTCAAACCCATACAGCCCCTCAGAACTCATCCACATTTGCTTAATCAAATTACCTGAACATTTACGACATACTATTTGGGAAGGACGTTGCAACGACGACATTGAAGCTTTTCAGGACTCTTACAAGAATTAGAAATTGACACTGATAATCGCGGAACGCGAAAACAGGAATACAACAATTACAGGTCACATCCGTCGCAATTCCACGATGAAAGAAATAATAACTGGACACGACAAGGCTATTCTCACAACACAAATCGTGACCAAAACAGACACCACCCGTATGACAACCGTTGGCAGAGTAGTAATAACTACAGTTAAAGATCACCTCTCTGCAGTAATGCCTACCACAGAGACAATCAGAGAAACAGACAATATGGGAACCAAAATAAATATTATCAAGGGAGACAGAATAACTTTAGACGCAACGGACCAGCGCGCAGTTACGATTCAGCGAGAAGTTCTCCACCACGTGACCGACAAGAAAGAAACTATGGAATCTACCGACATGACGACAGACGATATGATCGTAACGACGGACCTGAATTGCATCAGAACTGGCGGGATTCAAACAGAGCAGGGCCCTCTCGACAAGGTGAATTTGTAGAAGTTAGGTCTCCAAATCCCAATAACGACGCGCGCCAACAAAGAGACAGTAGGCAATGACTCATACCGCTGGCAGCCGCGAAACATACGTATGAAACTGACGACGCAGCTGAAGTAGCCAGTAATTACGTAAAAATGGAAGACATTAGGGACATCTTACTCCAGGAACACGACGTAAAACATAACAACATTGCATATCCTGTGATTCACATTACAGTAAATGACGTAAAATTTACTGCAGTACTTGACTCTGGCAGTCCCATTTCAGTAATTAGTGAAACAGCCTTTAGCAAATGTAACAAATCGAACGATTGCCCCACACTTCCATTACGTAAGATTAAATTACAAGGTGCAATCTTTGGAAATAGTGTAGATGTACGCCAACAAACCAACTTAGAAGTCTTTTCTCAAAGCCACAGCTTCTCTATGAACTTTCTCATTGTTCCATTATTGTCGACGGAAATTATATTGGGAGTAGACTTTTTGAATGAATACAAAGCAATCTTAAACTTTCACGATGCTGAAATAAGTTTAGAGAAAGAAGGAAAGTCAACAGCTTTGAAATTTGAAGATTGGCTCTCAAACCATGACGAGGAAATTAATCGGCTTTACCTTCTGTTAGACAACAATTCGGAATTTTCTACGGAACTAGACACTAACAATCACTCTGCAAGTGCTGACAGGGATGATATCGACGACATATTTGATACTAATGAGTTAATTCAGAATAAAATTTGAACAATTGAGAACTGTAATGACACTGATAGGCAAGACCTGTTTGAGATTTTAGAAGCACATTCCACAGTTTTTACTCACAAAACAGGAACAATCAAGGGATTTCAATACCAATTTCGTGTTCGTGAGCATACTAAATTTTGTGTTAGACCATACGTAATTCCAGCACATTATAGGGACCATGTTAGAACAGAAATACAATCTATGCTTAATGAGGGCATTATTGAGCCTGCAGTAAGCTCATACAACAATCCATTACATGTTGTTGAGAAGAAAAATGGATCGATCAGACTTGTCTTAGATTCGAGACAAATCAATACTATCATCATTCCTGAAACAGACAGGCCGCAAACGATGGAAGATCTTCTTCAAAATTTTTATGGCGTAAAAGTGTTGTCTTCTATTGATCTCAGATCCAGCATTTATCAGATCGAACTTCATCCAGAATGTAGAAAATACACAGCTTTCCTTTGTTTCGGCGTTTGTTATCAGTTTCGGAAACTTCCTTTTGGTTTGAACATTTCTTCGCCAGCATTCATTCGCGGGCTAAATTCCATATTACCTGAGTTCTTAAAACGTCACATCACCTTATATGTGGACGATATTCTGATAGCAGAAGCCTCATGGGAACAACACAATCGCATCCTCAACAGCGTGTTACATATTTTTGCAGAATCTGGAATTACAGTTAACTTGGAAAAATCTGAATTCGGTAGGTCAAAGGTGAGGTTTTTGGGACACATTATTTCTTCTGAAGGCATTCAGCCGGATCCTGAACAGTTAGAAGCAATCAGAGCCATTCCAGTTCCATCCACAAAAAAAAAGTCCGCAGTTTTCCAGGTCTCGTAAATTTTTACCGTCGTTTTCTAAATACGCAAATTCTTTTTACACCAAAATTTTGTTCTCTCACTGGAAAAAATACTATTTGGAACTGGGACGAACAAGCACAATTGGAAATCAATTCTTTGAAAGAATCGCTACTTAACGCGACAATACTAGCTCAACCAGATCTGTCACAAGATTTCTGCCTTAGCATGGATTCTTCTAAAGTCGGTCTTGGTGCCCATTTATTTCAAGAAGCCATAGAAAATGACACTACTGTTCAGAAAACCATTGCTTTTGCTAGCCGAGTGCTAACAAAATCTGAAAAAATTATTCCGATACTGAATTAGAAACTTTAGCTATCGTTTGGACATTTAACAAATTCCGTTTCTTTCTTTCTGGTAAGCACGTAAAAGTATACAGTGATCATTGTGCATTAAAATTTCTTATGTCTTCAAAATTAAATCATGACAGGTTAAAACGTTGGGCATTGTTTCTGCAAGAATTCCGCTTCACAATAGTCTACATTCCCGGCAAGGAGAACATTGTTGCGGACGCACTGTCACGCGCACCGGCTGGGCTTGAAAAAAGTAACACAGAAGGCAACCTCGAGAAAAATTTCAGTATTCTTTACATTCAGAAAGTCGCCTTTGGAAACGTCATCACCACATCTTTAAAGGACATTGCTCATGAACAAGATAAAGATCCGATTTGGAAAGACATCAAGAGCAAATGGCATGAAAAGACACACACAAAGATTCGGCATTATTACCTGGTTGGAAACAACACACTCTTCAAACGCTGCACTGTTGATGACAAGCTATGGGTACTTTGCATTCCAGACGATTTTGTTAATAGGCTCATTTGGTACATTCATTTCAGCTACGCACATTTAGGTCCACGAAAATGTTATCATATTCTTCGAACGACTTGTTATTTTAACAATATGGAAAAGAGAATTCGAAGAGTCTTGTCTATTTTTAAACTTTGTCAAAAGGCGAAACCATCTACTGTCTCACACTGTGCTCGGTTGTTTCTTATTATTCCTTCTAAATTAAAAGAATTTGCTGCTGTTGATCTCTTGGGACCGCTTGTCAGAACATCTAATGGATTTTCGCACGTTCTAGTCGCTGTTGAACTTACTTCAAAATTTGCTTCTTTCACTCCGTTACGTAAAGCCACTGGACGGTCTGTATCCAACGCCTTTGTTAAAAATTTCTTACGTGAAGTTGTACATGTTAGTAAAGTCATTTCAGATAACGGACCGCAATTCAGATCTGCTTTTTGGTCACGCATGCTTCGGAATCATAAAATCAAACCTGTTTTTATTTCATTGTACTCACCACATTGTAACCCATCTGAACGGATTATGAAGGAAATCAATAAGCTTTGCAGACTTTATTGTCACATAAAGCATCAGCATTGGGACAGATATTTACACTTATTTCAAAACGTGCTGAATGAAATGCCTCACGACTCCACTGCTTTACCACCTAGTCTTGTACTAAAGAATGAAGAACCACCGAACAGAATCAGAGAATTTGTACCTTTCCCGAATACACGTAAACTTCGACACAAAGACATAATTGATTTGTCTATTATAAATATAAAATCTGCAGCAGACAAAAGGAGAAAACTATATGGTAAAGCAAATGCAAAGAAATTATATATTGATCAGAAAGTTCTCATTTAAGCCCATTAATTGTCACATAAGAAGAAACACTTGCGTCACAAATTCTTTCTAGTTTACAATGGACCTTACAGAATCCGACGTATACCACATGATAATTGCGTTGAAGTTGAAACTCTGCGTACTAGGAAGAGTAAAGGTTTACACCACATTTCACATGTAAAATCGTTTATTGAAAGATAATCTGCTTTTTAACCTTGTCTTTGCCATAAAACTTTTCACTTCACATTTCTAGTATGCTTTGTCAGACTTAAGAAATTGTTAACATGCAACAATGTTTGAAGTTAAATATCCAGTCTAGAACCTAGGGAACATTTTTAAACCGAAATTACGAATGCATTGTTATAGTGAACAGACGACATAGTGTTGTATTTGTACATTCTTGCTTGTTAGTTGCACGATTACGTAACGACTATCAGGGTTACATACCTAGGACACATACTGGTACTGCTAATGAGATTTTAATGCAACATTTTGGTTTACTTGAAAATACATTCTGGATTTAAAGTACTTTCAGTGAGATACCAGATGACACAGTGTTTGGTTTATGTGACAGCTACACGATTTTATCACGATGCTACTAATGAGTGACAATTTACAATGTTGCTTTTGCAGTGTTTCTGTTTTATATCTGCACAGTTTTCTGTTTTATTCTGGAAAGTAAAGCATGTTTTAGTAGTAACTTTTGTGGTATAGCTACAATGAGACAGCCTTCTCTGTAACACAACAATACATTACAGTACAGTACTTTCTACATCACAACAATAAGCATAATAACTATGATATCTATACACAAAGCATTTCACTTTTGTTTATCATGAGATAAGTACATTGACTTCTGCAGAACTTAGCTTTCGGAGGGCGATAACTATGAGACTTCCACAGAGACTATCTCACAACATGACGCACAGTTTAGCGCTACAGTACACGTACTTGAGTGATTAATTTCACACTTAAAAATTTTTTTTTTTTTAAGATATTTGAAGTACAATGATACAAGGGTTTTCCGTGATACATTTCATTCCATTGCTGTAATCTGTAACACCTGAGGGTATAATTACATTAATCCTCAGGGGGTACACACATACTTTGTGTACCATGTGTTTGGCAAGCACAATGAGCCCTAGCTAATATGGTACTTGCTTACACAACTTTACACATCGGTACCATATTTCTGTAACACAGAATTACACAGCTATCTGATCATTTAACTGGGAGAGACAAACATTTATTTTACTACATCAGTGACAGATATCTATATAATTACACAGTTGAATAACTTCACACTTATGAAACTGTATTTTGTCTGTACTGTGTGAACTGTTCATATTTTTTCGGAACCATTGTGATACTATGAGAGCTTTGAATGATGTATTTGGTATGAGATACATGATTTTAAAGTACGTTTGAGATAGAAGACACTATTGAAATGAGCAGAGAATTTTTTTTAGGTTTTGACATTATTGCAGAAAGCTAGAACGTATTGAGGTTTGACTGAGGTGTTATGATGTTATTATTACGATGATGATGTGTATTATGCTGCTGAGGTATGTTTATGATTAATAAGCTGATGCTATATGAGTTATTTGATTATGCTACGTATCTGTTATGATGAAATATTGAATGAGTGTCGACGAATATGTATATGTGTAAAAAGGTAAGGAATAATGAGTAGTGGTTAGGGACTCTGGTTTGTGAAATAGGTTGTTGGAAACCAAGAATCGTACTTTAAGAGTTATGAAATGTATGTAAATGCGTGAATGTATTCTAATGCAGACGAAAATTTTTTGGACACTGTTATATCAATAGGATTTTGTTTCTACACATTTGTAACGCAAATTCTCAACCTGTGGAGTTTTTTTATATGAGACTGCCACTGTAGCAGAAACTGCTGTCGTAAATATTTCAGTAAGAAAGGTAAGTGACCTTGACGTAATGCGTTTTGGGCGCCCAGCTGAGAGGTAGTCGTCTCACAAAAGAAAGCCATTAGGTGGAGAAAAAAAAGAGGCCATTATCCTCGCCACTGACATTCCTTTAGAGAAAGCATCGCGTTTTTCTACGAGAGTTGAGAGAATTTCTACTAACTTATGAAATGTCATATGACTATTGAATGATATTTTTATGCTTTGCTTTTCATAATTGCTTATTTCATTTGATATCTAGTTTCCAGCTGTGTTGCATCATTGGTTTTATAAAATAAAATAAAATGCATTTGCTAATGCTAACAGTTTCCGTCAACAGATCTATTAAATAATAATTTTGTGATCCACATTCTTCAAAAAAGGAGCACTTAGAAAGGAAAGAACAATAAGAAGGGACTAGTAACAGTAACTGCATACATAATTTTCTTTTCAAGTACATGGTAATATTGTTTTTTTTTACAATAAGTTGTTGTGGTGCACCACTTTAATTACATAGACACTAAGATGTGACATAGGTATTAGACATGGCCATCTTTACTGTAATAAATTTTCTGCTTGAGCTTTGTCATGTTTAGATATAAGTTATTGCATTTGCTGCTGCTCTTTGCCAGGCATAATGTTACTGAATTGGACTTTGTATTACTCTGTTAAGCCAGTTTTACTACTGATTTATTTTTATTGTTTGCTGCACATTACCTTATATTAGTTGTAATATTGCAATATCTTTGATAATTTCTATAATGCTGCTTGCTTCGCCAGTTTCAATTTTTTTGTCATTGCTGTTTGTATTAATTGTTTTGTGCTGCTGCATTGCCTCGTCTCTTAGTTTATGCAACTGAGCTCAGTAGATTTAAGTTAGCTTAGGAGGGGGTAGACTATATAAGAAACTGACTATGGACAATAGGGAAAGAATGCATTGAGAAGTTATATGAAAAAGATTTGGGCCAAAATGAGTATTGTACACCGAGAAATAATTATTTTGAAAGAAATATGAATAGAATACAGAAGGCATTTATAGATAGGACTTTTTGGGTATAATGATGAATGAAGAGAGATCTCCAAGAAGCAAAGAAAGTTTTGTTTGCAAAATACTGCTGTAAAACAAACCCTGTCCTTTTCTTTTGAATTATTCCGCTATATGTTTGTGTACCCTTGTGTATTTGTGTTCATCCTGTCTTTATGTGTTTATCTGATACGATTTATGTTGTAGATTTTTTCTAATACTCAGCTACATTCACTATGATGAGGAATACTGTTATCCTCAAATATAATTTGCATTAACAATATGTTATTTACTTTGTAAAGATGTTTAGACATTATTTATTCTGTTCTGTTTTCTTGCTCATGTGTGAAGTTGATGATTCGAAAGTTATTCTGATCTTCTATGTATGTACTCAAGTCATAATTCTTGTAACACTGATGTATATGTTATTTCGATTCTTTTGTAAAGCCTGTACTATAAATGTTATCTGTATTGTTATGTTCTTTAATGATGTATTTTGTACCTTTGTAATTGTATTCTTATGTTGTAAAATTGTAATTGACACCAGTTCATCATATTATTAACTTGTTAGTTCTATTTCACTGCACACGTTTCTGTTGGTCATAGTATATGGACAATATATGAGAAGTAGGGAATGTTAGTGTTTGCACGTGTGTTAATAATTCAGCAAGGGACTGGATAACAGCATTGCTGGTTCTAAGGAAAATTCCAAAAACTTTGTGAATGCACAAGTGGTGGTTATGGATTTGCTATATTATCCGCAAGACTCTTCAATGGTGATTGTGCACCTGCACAGTCACAACAGATGGCTGCTGGCCATCTCTACAAGGACTACAGTGGGTCTGCATCTTTGATGACCCACCAATACTATTATTTCTACAAGGACTACAGTGGGTCTACACCTTTGCTGACTCACCAGCACTATTATTTCTACAAGGACTGCAGTGGGTCTGCACCTCTGGTGGCCCACCAATACCATACTCCCAACCAAGACTATAGTGGGTCTGCTCTGTGATGACCTACCTACCAATATTCTTCAAAACTTCGACTAACTATGTGATGGGTTTGCTCTGTTGTGGACCATTACCTGTCTGCATGTCAAGAGTCAGCACTGCCTTTCCGTTAGAAGGACAACACTACTTCTTCAAGAGTGCATGGAAATCCACTACTTCTGTGTGCATTTTCTTTTACTGCTCAGACTTTGAGAAAAACACTGCAATTTTACTGTGATGAACGATCAGGACTATCTTTATGGACTGCGAGAAAATTTTAGCTTTTGACGAACATTGTATCGATAAGTGTGTGCATTTGATTTCTTTGTTGTTGTAATTACGAAAAATTTTATCAAATCATTATTGGCCACTGCCCAAAACAATTTGTAAAAATTTTTGTGGGGAGCATGGGGGCTATGTAAGTAGGCTGCTTAGGTTTTCTTATCGGTAACGCCACGTAGCGCTCTGTATGATAAATCACTGGCTGTGCAGTGTGCAGTCTGTGGCTAGTTTGCATTGTTGTCTGCCACTGTAGTGTTGGGCATTTGGCTGTTAACAGCGCGTAGCGTTGCGCAGTTGGAGGTGAGCCGCCAGCAGTGGTCAATGTGGGGAGAGAGATGGCGGAGTTTTGAAATTTGTAAGACTGGATGTGAGGAACTGCTGTGTATATTATGACTTTCCAACACTATTAAGGTAAATACATTGTTTGTTCTCTATCAAAATCTTTCATTTGCTAACTATGCCTATCAGTAGTTAGTGCCTTCAGTAGTTTGAATCTTTTATTTAGCTGGCAGTAGTGGCGCTCGCTGTATTGCAGTAGTTCGAGTAATGAAGATTTTTGTGAGGTAAGTGATTTGTGAAAGGTATAGGTTAATGTTAGTCAGGGCCATTCTTTGTAGCGATTATTGAAAGTCAGATTGAGTTGCACTAAAAACATTGTGTGTCAGTTTAAGCCCAGTCACTTATATAATTTTTCAAAAGGGGACGTTTCACTGTAAGCATTCTGTATCTCCAAGAGAAAAGACGCGCGAAGAATACTCCGTTCTGATTGGTCAGTTTTCTTTATGGCCAATAACAAAACATTGTATTCCCGCATTAGTCCGCACTTTTCTTGGCTGACCAATCAACAAATAACACACTTTTGAATTGTACTTTTTCCCCAAAGTCAATATTTAACATTCTGATATTTTGTTTGTACTTTATGTTTGTAAGTATTTTCATTTGCACTCCATTTAGCTTTCCTTTTGCCATAAACTTACTTAACATATTATGATACAAAATTTCCTGTCGTCTGCATTCACACTGTACTAAAAATTTCTCACGCTATTTCGTACAGCATTTATCAGTAGAACAATGATGTAGATATTTACTGTAGACCACATTCACGCATCATTGACACTACTAAAAGTATATACAAAACGGTACAAACATAAATAAACAATAAAGCCTTCAAGAAATAAACAGAACAATTCACAAAAACATTCTCTTGACCTGTTTCTTGAAAGTCTGTTGTATTACTAGACTCTGGTGGATGAAAATTAGAACTACGTACTCGACTGAACCCGCTTCAGACCATCTGTCACTGTACACGCATGAGTCATTCTACCGACACACAGGCTCCAGACAGGAGCGATATAAGGAGCCACGCCTCACCTGTGTTATACAGTACCTTTTTAATCCGAACACTTAATTCTTGTTCTTGCACTCTTATTGTCCTCTGTTGATTCTTGTACATGTTATTTCACGTGTTTCTCTATAGCTCACCCTTATTTTTCTCAGAATTTCGAACATATGGCACAATTTGACTTGTCGAACGCTTTCTCCAGGTCGACAAATAATATGAACTTGTGTTGATTTGTCTTTAATCTGTATTCCATCCCCAACCACAACGTCAGAACTGCCCCTCTGGTTCCTTTACTTTTCGTAAAGCCAAACAGATCGTAATCTGACAGATCGTCAGTTTTTTTCGTTTGATTTGCATGTTATTCTTGCCAGCAACTTGGATACATTAGCTGTTAATCTGATTTTGCAATAATTCTCCTACTTGTCGGCTCTTGCAAACTTCAGAATTCTGTAAACGATATTTTGCCGAAAGTCTGATGATATATCGCCAGTCCCATACATTCTACTCACCTGGTATAACCAACAAACACACTACTCCTTATAGCTATACCTATTAGTCTGCAAATGAAATAAATACTGAGGTAATGTTGTTGTGTCATCACTGTCATCACTCATTAATAAAGATATCTGACCGTATTCGACTAACACCCTGTAAATTTGTATAGCCAAACACTCGTACAAGGTTCGTTTAGTAAGTTATGCAACACATCATTTTCTCGGGCATTTTCGGTTAAAAATATGCGGATTTTATCAGGTTACGTTCCATTAGGATAGTGGGTGCACTGGGAGACTTATGTGATTTATAAATTACAGAGCGCAGCAATCAATCGTCCTTCTTTTTGCAGGTTTTATTACACAAATCCAGATATCGGCTAGTGCCTACCCATTCTCAGTGCACTATTTTCCAATCTCTACGCATCGAGATTAGAAAATAGTGCTTTGAGAATGGCTGGCCACTAGCTGAAATCTGGATTTGTGTAATAACACCTGAAAAAAAAGATGACTGATTGCTGCGCTCTATAATTTATAAATATGCGGCCTGTTTTGTGGGACATCGTGTAATATTTTCGCGTCAGCTCCTATAGTTTCGCAAGGCTGCGACAGGTGGTAGCTCTATATGTAGTCTTCAAAATGGCGTCTGTAAAGCAGGTGCGTTCCAAGCAGAGAGCTACTTTCACAGAAAACCAGAGCATCGCCGATATTCATAACGCTGGTAGAATATCTGTGGAGACCTGGCAGTGAACAAAAGCACGATTAGTCGTTCAGCGAGGCATCTCATCGTTGCAACAAGAACACGCCAACTCATCCCCCCTACATCCCGGATCACCCACATTCCTACTTCCCCTGTTTTTCCCAAAGATGAATGCACTCCAGGGCGTTCAGTACGTGGACAACGGGATGGCTGCTAATGCAGGAAGATCGTTGGAGGCTCCGACGTCCACTAGTAGAGTGGTACCACGCTGGCCTACAGGACCTTCCAGGGAGATGGTGTAAGACCGCCCCACTGACCGGAGATTATGTTGAAAAATAGGGTTTCGTAACAAAAAAGCACGGAACTATATATTGTGTTGTGTTCCTGAAAAAAACAAACCTGCTTTCAGGAAAATAGTGCTGCACTTTTATTGAACTCCTCTCGTAAAAAGTAAGATCATGTATCTATATACTGGTAGTTGTGATATTCACTATTTTTGACTTCATTAAAACAGCAAATACGAGTAGTTAATACTTTCAGCCAGAAGGCAAATACTTGTTTGTAAATAATGATTAATGTATAATGAGGCGTCGCATGGCGACGGTGGAATTTTCTAAATAATGTAATTCGTCGTCTTTGGGCGGCAATATAAACAGAAAAATACGGATTGATATGCGATCCTTCACTATTTTGTTCGCTGAAGAACAAATGAAGCCTTGAGCGCTAAAAAGACTTGTACTGTTTTTCTCAAGTAAGACGGACGCAGATTTGTGGCAGTCTGATCTAATTTTTTTTACTAAATGTATAAAAACGTGTTATGTCTAAGTTTGAAGTGTAAATAACTGTTATAACTTACCGTGACGACGCACGAGCGACTCAAAGAAGACAATGGCCACATAAAAGAGCGCTCAATGGACATGATACGGACATAAAAATCTACCGTCATTGTAGTACTAAGCTTAAGGTACGATATATGTTTCAGTTTATAATAAATATTTGTTCTGGGAATACTGAATCATTTAGCAGTGCTCATTCCTATCATCTCCTCAGTATTATTTTCATTTTAATTATGCATTTTGCTAAGATTACAGACACGGAGACCAGCAGTCCAATGTGCGTGTTACATTGATAAAAAGAAAACTGTTTTATCGTCTTCTTGCATCAGCTTTAATATTGAATTTCCCTTTTGTGTGATGTTACAGTTGTTTTTGCGCCCTTAAGAACTTTCTGGTCCCTTAGGAAATTGTTTTGTCATAACAATAACTTCACAACCGGGTATGATCGTATCTACGATCATGAAGTAATTAGAAAGACGATAATGCGATTTCTTAATCAATAGCACGCTAGTTGTGACTGCCTCAAGCCACGCGAAACTGCAAGTAAAAAGCTATTCACATCTCATAATGCAATATTTTATGACAATGGTCAATCCATGATTCTTACGCCAATTGTGATTGATAAAACAGTAAGCTAAATCTCAATTTCCAACTTTCCATTGAATAACAACATCACTTTTATTTTGTAACATCACATAGTGAACATTCATAATGAACTTCTACATGAAGCTGAAACTCTTCACGATTTCAGAACATACAGCACGCACTGTTAATTAGCAAAGAATCTAGGCATAATCGCTTCTTCTATCCTAGAGCGCGTAGTGAGTTTGCTTTTGCTGCTCTAGCACAGTATTTACTGCTATGACATTAGAAGACTTGAAAGGCCATGCGTCATGCCAAAAGAGTGAGTGATGACTGCTGGAGAAGAGAAACTTTGGCTGGCGAAGAAACTGAAACTATAAATGAATCAGACGGCATACATTCGAAAACAGCACTAGCCCGTGAGAAGCAAAAGTCCCGAGTTCGAGTCTCGGTCCGGCACACAGTCTTAATCTGCCAGGAAGTTTCATATCAGCGCACACTGCGCTGCGGAGTGAAAATCTCATTTAGGGTCAACATTATCATCCGCGACTGAAAGAGGAGACTACGAATCAAGAGACACTGCTTTGGAAGATAACATTATCCCTGAGGAAGGTTGTTTTACTGAAAGCGAAGCGTCTTAAGTAGCTAAGGTGAGATACACTGTATGCCCTAATTTTGCTCACACACTTTATTCACGACAGTGACATGTAGAGACGTGTAGCACGTAACAGCGCTCCACTTCTACAAAGCAAACATCTCCTACCTGATCTCATATGTTAAGGAGATAAAAACACATATGTAAGATATCACCCCCAAAAATCGATCACACACGAAAATTTGAGCGATAATTCTGACAGTACAGAGTTACGACCTTCTGAATGTACGCACTCCTCTTCGCTCGCTTCATAACACTGCTGGCAAGTGATATCCAGTACCAGAAGTGTTATACAGTAGTGTGAAGTTTGTGAAGTAGTGTTTTATGTGAATGCATGGTGTCTGGCTGTGAGTGAGGATATGCCCGCCGTGGTGTCTTTGCGACGTCGCATGCCCTGTCACCGCCATCTGAATTACGTGACCCGTGAGTATAATGGAGGTAAGCCTATTCCCATCCACAAAAAACATTCAAAGTACAGTTTTTCAGCGATCGTTTCAATGAAGCAGAACTGTGCATTACTTCGGTGTCACGTGGGACAGCAGGCTAATGTGGCGCTAGCGTGTACAGGAGTTGCAGGGGAAGGCACAAGCTTTATGCCTGCAAGGCACAGGCTGTGTGAAGTAAACATAGGCAAGAATGATAGGTTCTTGTCTGTAAGCAACACATACTTCTGAGCAACATGTAGTGTTGCGTACTCTCTAGGCAAACGTTCAGAGCTGGACGTTAATTAGTGACACGGATGCAATCAACATATATAACGAATCGGTATCCCGGTGTGTGTGCTGTAGATTTTTATGGACTTGTGGGACTTACTTTGCTACTCTAGTAAAAATTATGAGACTATTAAAGATACAAAAATACAGTTTTCGTATTTCAACTTTAAACATTTTTCTGCACGGGCTCTATGTTTTCATAAGCCTGAGAGGAAATATTTTTGCGTCTGGTGACAATTATGAGCGTTAAACTTTATCTGCCACTTGTCTAGGTGAAAACTGTGGACGTTAAACTGTCGTCTATCACTATAGCTGTTAAAACAAAATCAGCTTACTTATTTCTGTTACATTTTCCTTTATTTATTAATTCACTAATATTGAGTCCAGAAATTTAGCGAGCACACGCCATCTTCTATGTTCGTTTGGTGCTGCTCGGTCGGATTGTTCCTCCGCCGTCCCCACGTGCCTTGAGTCTTGTAATGACCTACGCTGTAGGGTACCGCGGTGTAGTTTCGTGTAGTTTGCTTACAGCTTCGACGCGTCACCTCATCTTTTGTGGTTCCAGTGACGCGAATACAGCGGCGGTGTCGTCGACGTAACCAAAGCCAAGGCTCTGAAACGAAAAAGTACGTGAGTAAAAGCTTACTGCGAAGTGTGCTAGCTAGTACCTGCAGATACCACGGCCTATCTTCGTATCACTCGCAAAAAAACTTCAACGTCGCGATAATTCGTAAACAACTTCGTCGCCACTCCCTCAAAATTTGCGCTTTGAGCGACTTGTACATGGCGGTTAAACAACTTCATTGTCACCACTCCCTCAAAATTTGCGCTTTCAGCGACTAGTACTGGCGGTGGAGTCGTCGTACTCAGATACATCCAATGCTCTGAAAAGAAACAGGGAGAGTACGTGAGGAAATGTTTACTGCAAGCCGTGAAAGTTCTAAAGCGCTCAGACACCACGGCATACTTCGATATCGTTGACAAACAGCTTCGACGCCGCCACTCCCTTAGCTTCTGCGCTTACAGCTATTTGTACACGGCGGTGGAGTCCGTCAAGATACTCAAATGAACCTAAGGCTCTGAAAAAGAAGAGATTACATAAGCAAAATTTACTGAGCCAAGGGATTTCGTACGTGCTCAGATATAATGGCATACCTTCGTATCGTTCGCAAACAGCTTCGACGCCGCGACCTTATCAGCTTTTACATTTCCAACGGTTTGCACACGGCGGCGTCGTCGTCGTTGACAAATAAATGGATTGCTCTGAAAGTAAACTAAAGCACATGAGCAGGAATTTACTGCGCTACAGGTGAGCCCGTACGTTCTCTGTCACCACCGCATCTCCAACGATGCCACTCGTTCAGCTTTTCCGCTTTCAGCGACTTCTACAAGGCGGGAGTCGTCGCCAGACTCAAATTCATGGCTCTGAAAGAAATGGGTACATGATCAAAAGTTTGCTGCGAGTTGAGGGAGTTCATACATGCTCAGAGACAACGGCATACCTTCATACCGTTGGCAAACAGCTTGGACGCTGCTACGTTGTCAGCTTTTGCGTTTCCACACTTACACACGGCGGCGCCGTTCTCGTCGTATCCAAATCCAAGGCACTGAAAAAAAAAGGAACACATGAGCAAAAATTGACTGCGAGTGTTGTCTCAGAAACCACGACAGACCTTCAAATCGTTCGCACACATCTTCGATGCCGCCATTTCGTCAGCTTTTGCGCTTTCAGCTACTTGTACACGGCGGGGGAGTTGTTGCCATTCTCAGATTAACGCAAGGCCCTGAAAAAAAAAAACAGTGCATGAGAAGGAGTTGTGTGCCAGTCGTGGGAGCTAGTACGTTCTCGGACACGACATACCTTCGTATCTTCGGGAAAGAGCTGTGACGCCGACACCCCATCAGCTTTCGCGCTTCCATCGACCTACACACGGCTACGCCATCGTCTTTCACAAAGAAATGCAGTTCGCTGAAAGAAAACCAGAGTATATGAACAACAGTTTACTGCCAGTCAGGGGAACTCCTACGTGCTCAGACACCACGACTTACCTTCGTATAGTTGGCACACAGCGTCAACGCCACCACCTCCTCAGCTTTTGTGCTTGCAACGACTTGTACATGGTGATGGCATCGTCCAGAAACATTCGCATCTGCTGCATGCGGTCTACTCGCAACGATCTGTCTCTGAAACTCTACCGAAACTTCCCAGCGTCATTCCTTATATGACAGTGCTAAGTGTGGTTTCCGTGGAAATGTGCTCTGACGTCACTTCTTCACACATTGTCGATTACAATTCCACAAGCATTTATCGATACTGCAAATCATTCGTGAAACACGAAGCGAATAAAGTGCACTGAATCACCCATTGACTGTAGGTTAGATATTTAGACTGAAAACTGGGTGATCTCAATCCCCAATTAGGTTTTAAGCAACTTGCTGTCATTATCTCGTACACTACCTTTTAATCTCCTTATCCTATTTAAAACTGTACCAATGTTTCTCTCGCTTATAACAAGCATTCAGACAAACGCCACACACAACATTATGTAGTTTTAATATTAGTGAGAAGGGCAGAACAATTCTTAACGCACCAGAGCGGTATTCGGCTGATACTAGATTCCATTCTCCGAATATTGTCTATATATTCTTATTTCGTTATTTCTTTTCACAGCTTGACTCAAATGTTTACCCCACAACCGTTCGCATACGTATCTTGTGACTTTGCTGCAAAGAGAAATTAGATTCTAAGCTTCATCTTTCTTATTTGAAGAAATGCATCTCTGCGGCATCAGCTGTTTAAATACACCTTTATCTCTACTGGTTTAGGTTAACTAACCATATTCACAGGAGCAGTATGAAATGTAAAAACAGGAAAGGCATATGTTGTATACACAGACGAAAGAAGCACATGTTTGAAGAAGTCAGTTACAGCGTATATGCAAAGCAGTACAATGATGAATTACCGAAATATTACCTCCAAATCAACTCCAATCATATGTTCATATAATCGCTCCATAAACTCAGATGCCCCCCATGAACCATGGACCTTGCCGTTGGTGGGGAGGCTTGCGTGCCTCAGCGATACAGATGGCCGTACCGTAGGTGCAACCACAACGGAGGGGTATCTGTTGAGAGGCCAGACAAACATGTGGTTCCTGAAGAGGGGCAACAGCCTTTTCAGTAGTTGCAGGGGCAACAGTCTGGATGATTGACTGATCTGGCCTTGTAACATTAACCAAAACGGCCTTGCTGTTGTGGTACTGCGAACGGCTGAAAGCAAGGGGAAACTACAGCCGTAATTTTTCCCGAGGACATGCAGCTTTACTGTATGATTAAATGATGATGGCGTCCTCTTGGGTAAAATATTCCGGAGGTAAAATATTCCCCCATTCGGATCTCCGGGCGGGGACTACTCAAGAGGACGTCGTTACCAGGAGAAAGTAAACTGGCGTTCTACGGATCGGAGCGTGGAATGTCAGATCCCTTAATCGGGCAGGTAGGTTAGAAAATTTAAAAAGGGAAATGGATAGGTTAAAGTTAGATATAGTGGGAATTAGTGATGTTCGGTGGCAGGAGGAACAAGACTTTTGGACAGGTGATTACAGGGTTATAAATACAAAATCAAATAGGGGTAATGCAGGAGTAGGTTTAATAATGAATAAAAAAATTGGAGTGCGGGTAAGCTACTACAAACAGCATAGTGAACGCATTATTGTGGCCAAGATAGACACAAAGCCCATGCCTACTACAGTAGTACAAGTTTATATGCCAACTAGCTCTGTAGATGATGAAGAAATAGGTGAAATGTATGACGAGATAAAAGAAATTATTCAGGTAGTGAAGGGAGACGAAAATTTAATAATCATGGGTGACTGGAATTCGTCAGTAGGAAAAGGGAGAGAAGGAAACATAGTAGGTGAATATGGATTGGGGGGAAGAAATGAAAGAGGAAGCCGCCTTGTAGAATTTTGCACAGAGCATAACTTAATCATAGCTAACACTTGGTTCAAGAATCATAAAAGAAGGTTGTATACCTGGAAGAATCCTCGAGGTACTAAAAGGTATCAGATAGATTATATAATGGTAAGGCAGAGATTTGGGAACCAGATTTTAAATTGTAAGACATTTCCAGGGGCAGATGTGGATTCTGACCACAATCTATTGGTTATGAACTGCAGATTGAAACTGAAGAAATTGCAAAAAGGTGGGAATCTAAGGAGATGGGACCTGGATAAACTGAAAGAACCAGAGGTTGTAGAGAGTTTCAGGGAGAGCATAAGGGAACAATTGACAGGAATGGGGGAAATAAATACAGTAGAAGAAGAATGGGTAGCTCTGAGGGATGAAGTAGTAAAGGCAGCAGACGATCAAGTAGGTAAAAAGGCGAGGGCTAATAGAAATCATTGGGTAACAGAAGAAATATTGGATTTAATTGATGAAAGGAGAAAATATAAAAATGCAGAAAATGAACCAGGCAAAAAGGAATACAAACGTCTCAAAAATGAGATCGACAGGAAGTGCAAAATGGCTAAGCAGGGATGGCTAGAGGACAAATGTAAGGATGTAGAGGCTTGTCTCACTAGGGGTAAGATAGATACTGCCTACATGAAAATTAAAGAGACCTTTGGAGAGAAGAGAACCACTTGTATGAATATCAAGAGCTCAGATGGAAACCCAGTTCTAAGCAAAGAAGGGAAGGCAGAAAGGTGGATGGGGTATATAGTGGGTTTATACAAGGGCGATGTACTTGAGGACAATATTATGGAAATGGAAGAGGATGGAGATGAAGACGAAATGGGAGATAAGGTACTGCGTGAAGAGTTTGACAGAGCACTGAAAGACCTGAGTCGAAACAAGGCCCCGGGAGTAGACAACATTCCATTAGAACTACTGATGGCCCTGGGAGAGCCAGTCATGACAAAACTCTACCATCTGGTGAGCAAGATGTATGAGACAGGCGAAATATCCTCAGACTTCAAGAAGAATATAATAATTCCAATCCCAAAGAAAGCAGGTGTTGATAGATGTCAAAATTAACGAATTATCAGTTTAATAAGTCACAGCTCCAAAATACTAACGCGAAATCTTAACAGACGAATGGAAAAACTGGTAGAAGTGGACCTCGGGGAAGATCAGTATGGATTCCGTAGAAATGTTGGAACACGTGACGCAATACTAACCTTACGACTTATCTTAGAAGAAAGATTAAGAAAAGGCAAACCTACGTCTCTAGCATTTGTAGACTTAGAGAAAGCTTTTGACAATGTTAACTGGAATACTCTCTTTCAAATTCTGAAGGTGGCAGGTATAAAATACAGGGAGCGAAAGGCTATTTACAATTTGTACAGAAATCAGATGGCAGTTATAAGAGTCGAGGGGCATGAAAGGGAAGCAGTGGTTGGGAAACGAGTGAGACATGGTTGTAGCCTCTCCCCGATGTTATTCAATCTGTATATTGAGCAAGCAGTAAAGGAAACAAAAGAAAAATTCGGAGTAGGTATTAAAATTCATGGAGAAGAAGTAAACACTTTGAGGTTCGCCGATGACATTGTAATTCTGTCACAGACAGCAAAGGACTTGGAAGAGCAGTTGAAAGGAGTGGACGGTGTCTTGAAAGGAGGATATAAGATGAACATCAACAAAAGCTAAACGAGGATAATGGAATGTAGTCAAATAAAAAAGGGTGATGTTGAGGGAAATAGATTAGGAAATGAGACACTTAAAGTAGTAAAGGAGTTTTGCTATTTGGGGAGTAAAATAACTGATGATGGTCGAAGTAGAGAGGATATAAAATGTAGACTGGCAATGGCAAGGAAATCGTTTCTGAAGAAGAGAAATTTGTTAACATCGAGTATATATTTAAGTGTCAGGAAGTCATTTCTGAAAGTATTTGTATGGAGTGTAGCCATGTATGGAAGTTAAACATGGACGATAACTAGTTTGGACAAGAGGAGAATAAAAGCTTTCGAAATGTGGTGCTACAGAAGAATGCTGAAGATAAGGTGGGTAGATCACGTAACTAATGAGTAGGTATTGAATGGTATTGGGGAGAAGAGAAGTTTGTGGCACAACTTGACTAGAAGAAGGGATCGGTTGGTAGGACATGTTTTGAGGCACCAAGGGATCACAAATTTAGGATTGGAGGGCAGCATGGAGGGTAAAAATCGTAGAGGGAGACCAAGAGATGAATACACTAAGCAGATTCAGAAGGATGTAGGTTGCAGTAGGTACTGGGAGATGAAGAAGCTTGCACAGGATAGAGTAGCATGGAGAGCTGCATCAAACCAGTCTCAGGACTGAAGACCACAACAACAACAACAACAAACTCAGATGAACTAAACATAATCTGTCTGAGTTTAGGAAGCAATTGATTGGAGTTGATGTGAAGACAATGTATTCGTGAATTATCATTGTTCTGCTTTGTATGTACTTTTTGACTGTTATTCACACATGTGCTTCTTTTGTCTGTGTGTACTGCGTGTGTTTTTTTCTGAATCTATATTTTGTGAGGTGTTTCACCGAAACCGGTAGTGAACATACGTGTATTTGAACAGATGATGGCTCAGGGACGCATTTATTCTATATTTAGCAGCTGTAAACAATTAACGAATAAATATTCTCATCTCTCTTAATTTTGGCTATACGTTAGAAAGCTAGACTTCCGGTACAAAAAGTCATCATCATTCTGGCAACAGCCTTTAGAAAGAGTGCGAGGAGGTGAAAGAGTTTCAGACAATGCTCTTGCCCTCGGAATGGGGAACCGTGCGTCAAAGTGAGACTCATAAGCAGTAATCGACGATACGACAATGGAGAATGGACGGAGACCATGGCATTAAAGATACATAATATGTATCTGCGAACAAAACTGCTCCATTACAAGTAGCGGTTTACATAAACCAGTCAGGAAACAGAAAACCTCTCCCCGTAAATAAGATAATTTCCATCATTTTCATAGTAGGCAACGTAACAGACTGCTAAAAACAGGTCTCTGATTCGGTCGTAGTTACTGGAAAACTGTTAACTTAGGCTGGAAAACAGCTGCGGAGTTATGTGAAGTCCCCGCAGCCCTCATATACATAGACTACTTAAGCCGAGAATTAGGCTGCGGTCGATAAAAATGGTTCAAATGGTTCTGAGCACTATGCGACTCAACTTCTGAGGTCATCAGTCGCCTAGAACTTAGAACTAATTAAACCTAACTAACCTAAGGACATCACACACATCCATGCCCGAGGCAGGATTCGAACCTGCGACCGCAGCGGTCGCTCGGCTCCAGACTGTAGCGCCCAGAACCGCACGGCCACTCCGGCCGGCTAGGCTGCGGTCGGCCGCTGTACTAATGTCATTTAGGATGATGCAGCTTCACTCGTCACTTCTCGAAGATCTCAGTTTCTGTGTCGGTTTGTAGGAGTAAATACTTTGCTTTCACATGTTACGGTGAGGGAGAAGGAATTGATGTATGACCTTCCTAACACCTTGAACTAGAAGCTATAGGAAACACACTGCCTCACACAAAACGTAAAGCACCTGGTAGACAAGGTTGGATGTCAATGCAAAGTAGTTCGCGTGCTCACCGTCGATGGGCAAGTAAATGATTTTAGTTGGAATTCCCCGTGTCAGGTAGAACAGGCACCAAAGCACATTAGTATTTTCCACGTTTAGTGATTTTACATTTTACCAGGACTGGTAGGGTCTGTAAGTCTTGTGAACATCGTCAGATGTCGGATGAAACAGTGTTATCAGCACCACAGCGCATTAGCGTTCTTCGTGTTTAGTGAATTTACCAAGTGTGGTTGGGTATGTGAGTGACGTGAACAGTGGAAGATACTGACTGTTTACAAATGGCTCTAAGGAATATGGGACTTAACATCTGAGGTCATCAGTCGCCAAGACTTACAACTATTTAAACCTAAAACCTATGGACGTCACACATATCCATGCCCGAGGCAGGATTCGAACATGTGACCGAAGCAGCAGCGCGGTTCCAGACAGAAGCGCGTAGAACCGCTCGGACACAGAGGCCGTCTGACTGTTTACAATGAGGGACACCGAGGTGACGTGCACGCGTATGTGGCAGTGTTATCAGCAAGAGTATGACACTGGCGTCATTGTTCGTCTTCATTTGGCTGGCTCGTCAGATTGCGCAATAACTTGATCTATTGGGATCTCCCACGTGACGTTAGCCCGATGTTTGCCTGCATGGGAAAGTGAGAGCAGGAATACTTTTAGTCAGTGTTCCAGTCGAGCGTGTATGGCCACAGCAAGGAAGGATCGACGTATTTTGCACCAAAATATTCACATCCGTGCCAGTCATCACAGAAACGGTAATAGTCTCCCAGCATAGATCTGTGTCATTCCACTAAGTCGGCCGCAGACTAGGTAACAGCCAGACTAGAGAATTACCGTCCCATGCGCCGCCTAACACGAGAACACAAACATATGCGTTTGGAGTGGCTGTGACCGGAAAGAATGAACTTTTGATGAATGACGTCGCCACGTGATCAACGATGAATCATTGTTCAGCGTTGCCCCTGATGACCAAGAGCCGACAGGTATGGTGGCGATCGGAAGAGCAGTCCTTCTCTTCCAATGTTATGGAGAGGAACTGTGGTGTTACTCTACAGGTATGTATGCACCTACATACATACTCCTCAAGCGATCGTGTGGTGCGTGGCGGGGGTTGCCTTTTATCACGACTAGCCATTTCCTTTCCTGTTCCACTCACAAATAGAGCGAGGGAAAAATAATTTCGTATATGCTTCCATACGTGCTCAAATTTCTCTTATCTCCTTCTCGCAGTCGCTAAGCAATATGTAATTTTACCGGCAGTGGAGTAGTTCTGCAGTCAACTGCAAAAGTTTGTTCTATAAATTGCCTTAATAGAGTTTCACGAGAACAAAGCTGCCTTCCCTCCACGGGTTCCCATTTTCGTTCACGAAGCATCTCTGTAACATTCGAGTCTGGATTGAATCTACTGGTGACAACTCTGGCAACACGCCTCTGAACTGCATCGTTGTATTCCTTTAATCTAATTTGGTGGGGAGCCAAACCACACGAGCAGAACTCAAGACTAGGTCCCACAAGTATTCTATCCGAGATCTCCTCTGTACATTACCAACACTTCCCTAAAACACTCCAGTAAACCAAAGTCCACCATTCGCCTCCCCTGTTACTATCCTTGCTTGCCCGATCTATTAGATATACACTACTGGCCATTAAAATTGCTACACCATGAAGACGACGTGCTACAGACGCGAAATTTAACCGACAGGAAGAACATGCTGTGATATGCAAACGATTAGCTTTTCAGAGCATTGACACAAGGTTGGCGCCGCTGGCGACACCTACAACGTGCTGACTTGAGGACAGTTTGTAACCGATTTCTCATACTCAAACAGCAGTTGATCGGCGTTGCCTGGTGAAACGTTGCCTCGTGTAAGCAGTGAAACGTCCCCTTTGAACAATTTATACAGGACTGTGCTTAACCTGACACACAATATTTTGTTAGCGCAACGCAATCTGACTTTCAAAAATCCCTACAAAAGAATGACCCTGACTAACATTAAACTATACCTTTCACAAATCACTTACCTCACAAAAATCTTCGCTGCTCAAGCTACTGCAATACAGCGAGCGCCACTACTGCCAGCTAAATAAAAGATTCAAACTATGGAAGGCACTAACTACTGATAGGGATAGTTAGCAAATGAAAAATATTAATAGAGAACAAACAATGCACCACACACCGGAAGCAGCTACTAGGGTAGCAGAGTACGTGTGGCGTGCACACGGGGGTTTTTTAGGTTAGAGGGACCCCCCCTTGGGCGAAACGATAAATTACCTGACGGCTTACCAGAGAGGACATTATCATCGTTGATAAAGAACGTCCGTCCTCAGAGACCAAAAACAGGAAAAGTCAACGTAATATTGGTAAACTGCAGGAGTATCCAGGGCAAGGTTCCTGAATTAGTATCTCTTATTGAAGGAAATAGTGCGCATATAGTATTAGGAACGGAAAGTTGGTTAAAACCGGAAGTGAACAGTAACGAAATCCTAGACACAGAATGGAATATATACCGCAAGGATAGGATAAACGCCAATGGTGGAGGAGTATTTATAGCAGTAAGGAATTCAATAATATCCAGTGAAGTTATTAGCGAATGCGAATGTGAAATAATCTGGGTTAAGTTAAGTATCAAAGGTGGGTCAGATATGATAGTCGGATGCTTCTATAGACCACCTGCATCAGCAACCGTAGTAGTTGAGCGCCTCAGAGAGAACCTGCAGAACGTCGTGAAGAAGTTTCGTGATCATACTATTGTAATAGGGGGAGACTTCAATCTACCAGGTATAGAATGGGATAGTCACACAATCAGAACTGGAGCCAGGGACAGAGACTCTTGTGACATTATCCTGACTGCCTTGTCCGAGAATTACTTCGAGCAGATAGTTAGAGAACCAACTCGTGAAGCTAACGTTTTAGACCTCATAGCAACAAATAGACCGAAACTTTTCGACTCCGTGAATGTAGAAGAGGGTATCAGTGATCATCAGTCAGTGGTTGCATCAATGACTACAAGTGTAATAAGAAATGCCAAGAAAGGAAGGAAAATATATTTGCTTAACAAGAGTGATAGGGCACAAATCGCAGAATATCTGAGTGACCACCATCAAACGTTCATTTCTGAGGAAGGGGATGTGGAACAAAAATGGAAAAAATTCAGAAACATCGTCCAGTACGCCTTAGATAAGTTCGTACCGACTAAGGTCCAAAGCGAGGGGAAAGATCCACCGTGGTATAACAATCATGTACGAAAGGTACTACGGAAACAAAGAAAGCTTCATCATAGGTTTAAGAGTAGTCGAATCATAGCTGATAAGGAAAAGCTGAACGAAGCGAAAAAGAGCGTAAAGAGAGCAATGAGAGAAGCATTCAACGAATTCGAACATAAAACATTGGCAAACAATCTAAACAAGAACCCTAAAAAGTTTTGGTCATATGTAAAATCGGTAAGCGGATCTAAATCCCCTATTCAGTCACTCGTTGACCACGATGGCACCGAAACAGAGGACGGCCGAAGAAAGGCAGAAATACTGAATTCAGTGTTCCGAAACTGTTTCACTGCGGAAAATCGTAACACGGTCCCTGACTTCAGCCGTCGCACGCACGCCAAAATGGAAAATATTGAAATAAACGATATCGGAATTGAAAAACAACTGCTATCACTTAGTAGCGGAAAAGCATACGGACCAGACGAGATACCCTTAAGATTCTACAGTGATTATGCTAAAGAACTTGCCTCCTTTCTATCAGCAATTTATCGTAGATCGCTGGAAGAACGTAAAGTACCTAGCGACTGGAAGAAAGCGCAGGTCGTTCCCATTTTCAAGAAGGGTCATAAATCAGATGCGAATAATTATAGGCCTATTTCGCTTACGTCAATCTGTTGTAGAATAATGGAACATGTTTTGTGTTCTCGTATTATGACGTTCTTAGATAATACAAATCTCCTTCATCATAACCAACATGGATTCCGCAAACAGAGATCATGTGAAACTCAGCTCGCCCTATTTGCCCAAGAAATTCACAGTGCCGTAGACACTGGCGAGCAGATTGATGCCGTATTCCTGGACTTCAGGAAGGCATTTGATACGGTTCCGCACTTACGTTTAGTGAAAAAAATACGAGCTTACGGAATATCGGACCAGGTTTGAGATTGGATTCAGGATTTCCTAGAAGAAAGAACACAACATGTCATTCTTAACGGTTCAAAATCTGCAGATGTAGAGGTAATTTCGGGAGTACCGCAGGGAAGCGTGATAGGACCTTTATTGTTTACAATATACATAAATGACTTAGTTGACAACATCGGTAGCTCCGTGAGGCTATTTGCAGATGACACGGTTGTCTACAAGAAAGTAGCAACATCAGAAGACTCGTACGTACTCCAGGAGGACCTGCAGAGGATTAATGCATGGTGCGACAGCTGGCAGCTTTCCCTAAACGTAGATAAATGTAATATAATGCGCATACATAGGGGCAGAAATCCATTCCAGTACAATTATGCCATAGGTGGTAAATCATTGGAAGCGGTAACGACCGTAAAATACTTAGGAGTTACTATCCGGAGCGATCTGAAGTGGAATGATCACATAAAACAAATAGTGGGAAAAGCAGGCGCCAGGTTGAGATTCATAGGAAGAATTCTAAGAAAATGTGACTCATCGACGAAAGAAGTAGCTTACAAAACGCTTGTTCGTCCGATTCTTGAGTATTGCTCATCAGTATGGGACCCTTACCAGGTTGGATTAATAGAAGAGATAGACATGATCCAGCGAAAAGCAGCGCGATTCGTCATGGGGACATTTAGTCAGCGCGAGAGCGTTACGGAGATGCTGAACAAGCTCCAGTGGCGGACACTTCAAGAAAGGCGTTACGCAATACGGAGAGGTTTATTATCGAAATTACGAGAGAGCACATTCCGGGAAGAGATGGGCAACATATTACTACCGCCCACATATATCTCGCGTAATGATCACAACGAAAAGATCCGAGAAATTAGAGCAAATACGGAGACTTCCAAGCAGTCGTTCTTCCCACGCACAATTCGTGAATGGAACAGGGAAGGGGGGATCAGATAGTGGTACAATAAGTACCCTCCGCCACACACCGTAAGGTGGCTCGCGGAGTATAGATGTAGATGTAGATGTATTTACCTTGATATTATCATATATAAATATAGCAGTTCATGACAAATTACAAATCTCCGCCATCTCTCTCCCCACATCCACCACTGCTGGCGGCTCACCTCCAACTACGCAACGCTACGCGCTGTTCACATCCAGCTGCCGCTGCCCGACACTACAATGGCGAGTATTACAACAATGCAAACTACCCACAGACTGCACACAGCACAGCCAGTGATTTTTCATACAGAGGTGGCGTTACCAATAAAAAAACCTAAACAGCCTACTTACATAGAGAAAACATAAACAGCCTACTTACATAGAGAAAACATGAACAGCCTACTTACATAGAGAAAACATGAACAGCCTACTTACATAGCCCCCATGCTCCCCACAAAAAAATTTTACAAATTGGTTTGGGCAGTGCCCAATACAGATTTGAAAAAATTTTTCATAATTACAATAACAAAGATATCAAATGCACACACTTATTGATACAACGTTGGTCAAAAGCTAAAATTTTGTCACAGTCCATAAAGACAGTCCTGATCATTCATTACGGTAAAATATAGTGTTTTTCTCAAAGTCTGAGCAGTAGAAGAAAATGCACACGGAAGTAGTGGATTTCCATGCAGTCTTGAAGAAGTAGTGTTGTCCTTCCAACGGAAAGACAGTGCTGACTCTCGACATGCAGACAAGTATTGGGTCACAACAGAGCAAACCCACTGCAGAGTCAGTCGAAGTTTTGATGAATATTGGTAGGTCATCACAGAGCAGACCCACTGTAGTCCTGGTAGAGATTACGATATTGGTGGGCCACCAGAGGCGCAGACCCACTGCAGTCCTTGTAGAAATAATGGTACTGATGGATCATCAAAGATGTAGACCCACTGCAGTCCTTGTAGAGATAATGGTATTGGTGGGCCACCAGAGGTGCAGACCCACTGTAGTCCTTGTAGAGATAATGGTACTGGTGGGCCACCAGAGGTGCAGACCCACTGTAGTCCTCGTAAAGATGACCAGCAGCCATCTGTTGCGATTGTGCAGGTGCACATTCACCATCGAAGAGTCTTGCGGAGAATATAGCAAGTCCATAAACCACCACTTGTGCACTCACAAAGTTTTTGGAATTGTCCTTAGAACCAGCAATGCTGTTATCCAGTCCCTTGCTGAATTATTAACACACGTGCAAACACTAACAGTCCCTACTTCTCACATATTGTCCATATACTATGACCAACAGAAACGTGTGCAGTGAAATGGAACTAACAAGTTAATAATATGATGAACTGGTGTCAATTACAATTTTATAACATAAGAATACAATTACAAAGGTACAAAATACATCATTAAAGAACATAACAATTCAGATAACATTTGTAGTAACAAACTTTACAAAAGAATCGAAATAACATATACATCAGTGTTACAGGAATTATGACATAAGTGAATATATAAAATAATGAGAATAGTTTTCGAAACATTAATTTCACACATGAGCATTAAATCAGAACAGAATAAATAATGTCTAAAGATCTTTACAAAGAAAATAACATAGTATTTGAAAAATTTTACAACATAAATCTTATTAGCTAAACACATAGAGACAGGAAAAAGACAAATACACAAGGGTACATATACACATACCAGAATAACACAGGAGAAAAGGACAGGGTTTGTTTTCAGTGTAACATTTGGTACTGCAGTATTTTGCGAACAAAACCTTTTTTGTTCTTGGAGATCTCCCTTCGTTCATCATTATTCCCAAAAAGTCCTACCTGTACCTCTTTTCTGTATTCTAACCATATTTCTTTCAAAATAAATATGGCTCATTGTACAATACTCATTTAGGCCCAAATGGTTTTCATATAACTTTCAAAGCATTATTTCCCTATTCTCCATAGTTAGGTTCTTATATAGTCTACCCCCTCATAAGCTAACTTAAATCTACTGAGCTCAGATATTAAACTAAGGGACGAGGCAATGCAGCAGCACAAAACAATTAACACAAACAGCAATGACAAACAAATGGAAAGTTGCAAAGCAAGCTACAGTAAATTTAAATTACCAAGCAATTCAACATTACAACTAATATAAGGCAATGCGCAAAAAAAAAAAAAAAAATCTGGCTTTGCAGAGTAACACAAATTAAAATTCAGCAACACTATGCCTGGCAAACAGCAGCAGAAAATGATATACCTAAACATGACAAAGCTCAAGCAGAAAAAATATTACACTAAAAATGGCCATGTCTAATACCTATGTCACATCTTAACACTAAGGTGATGCATCACGATAACTTACTCTATGAAATAAATTACCAAATATTGTAAAGAAAATTATGTATGCAGTTCCTGTGAAGGGAAATATCTTTTTGTGCTCCCTCATTTTTTTTTAAATATATCACAAAACAATTATTTACTGGATGTGTAGACAGAAAATATTTATAATAGTACATCTATAAAATTTTATTTGAACCAATGCAGCAGTGCAGCTAGAAACTAGATATCAAATGAAATAAGCAACTATGTACACAGCAAAGCATAAGAGCATCGTTCAATAGCCATGTGGCATTTCATAAGTTAGTAGAAAAATCTCTCAACTAGAGAGACAGTAGTCATAATCAGGTGTATAGACATAAAAATATTTCTCGTCATTTCATTAGGCATCCAGTGTAATCATATGTTTTCAAGTTCGACCGTGTCGTTTTTGCGATGCTTTCTACAAAGGAATGTCAGAAGCGAGGTTAATGGCGTCTTTTTTTTATTTTTTTTTTTCTACCTGTGCCGCTGAAAAGGGCTCGCAATAATGACTTTTCCTCCAGGCAACTGGCACACCTGGCCGCTCGCAACGCGTTATGTCACGGTCACTTACCTTTCTTACCGACATATTTACGACAGCAGTTTCCGCTACAGTGACAGTCTCATATAAACATTTCACAGGTCGAAAATTTGCGTAACAAATGTGTAGAAAAAAAATCCTGTAAATATAACAGTGTTCAAAAAATTTTCGCCAGCATTGTGATACATTCACGCATATACACACATTTCATAACTCTTAAAGTACGATTCTTGGTTTCCAACATCCTGTTTCACAAGTCAAGAGTCCCTACCCACTACTCATTACTCCTTACCTTATTACACATATATATATTCGTCGACATGTCAATCTTGCGACGACACTTCAATATTTCATCATAATAAATACATAGCATAACCAAATTCCTCATATAGCATCATCTTATTGATCATAAACAAATCTCAACAGCATAATACACATTGTCGTCGTAATAATAACATCATAACACCTCAGTCAACTCTCAAAATCGTCGTAGCTTCCTCCAATAATTTCAAAACCTAAAAAAATTCTCTGCTCATTTCAACAGTGTCATCTACCTCAAACGTACTTTAAAAATCATGATCTCACACCAAATACATCATTCAAAGCTCTCATAGCATCACAATGTGTCCGAAAAAATATGATCAGTTTACAAAGTACAGACAAAATACAGTTTCATAAGTGTGAAGTTACCCAACTGTGTAATTGCGTAAACATGTGTCACTGATGTAATAAAAAAAGTTTATCTCTCAGTTAAATGATCAGATAGCTGTGTAATTTGTGTGTTACAGAAATATGGTACCGATGTGTAAAGTTGTATAAGCAAATACCATATTAGCTAGGGTTCCTTGTGGTTGCCACACACATGGTACACAAAGTAAGCGTGTACTCCCCTGAGGATTAATGTAATTATACCTTCAGGTGTTACAGATTACAGCAATGGAATGAAATGTATCACGGAAAACTTTCTTTGTAATTCAAAAATCTTTAAAAATAAATGTTTTAAGTACAAAATTAATCACTCAAATACGTGTACTGTAGCGCTAAATGTGCATCTTGTTGCAACATAATCTGTGTGGAAGTGTCGTAGTTATCGTCCTCCGAAAGCTAAGTTCTGCATAAGTCAATGTACTTACCTCATAATACCCAAAAGTGAAATGCTTTGCGTATAGATATCGTAGTTATTACGCTTATTGTTGTGATGAAGAAAGTACTGTACAGTAAAGTATTGTTATGCCACGAAAAAGGCTGTCTCATTGTTGCTATACCACAAAAGGTACTACTAAAACATGGTTTTCTTCCTAGAAGAATTCAGAAAACTGTGCAGATATAAAACAGATACACTGCAAAAGCAACATTGTGAATTGTCACTCATTAGTAGCGTCGTGATAACATCGTGTAGCTTGTAATATTATTGGTATTTCCGTACTACGAAAGCTTTGAGTATTCTTTGAAAGACATTTGTTTTGTATAATTTACGTAACTGTAAAGATGCGCATCTAGCGCGGACGCTAATACATCGATTGCGCAGTCAAAGAAACATTTTAACAGAAGCTGAACTGTCGTTCCGTTTCGATCTAAATAAAAGATGACGGTAGAATACGTTTGTAGATCTTCAGATTTTAATGTACTTCTGCTTGTGGTGTGAAAGCGTAAAGGAGGTCGACTTAAGCTAAAAGAGTGAGCGGTCTTGCCAGCGTGCAGACAACATTATTAATTAATAACATTCAAGTAATTTATGTTCGAAATTGTAACTCGGCAAGCTATTGTTATCGGGGGTGTTGGACAGTGCAAGAATTGTCTTCAACGAAGGAGAAAAGTGACTGTAATTTGTGACAAAAAACGCGAACATGGGAAACAGCACAGGACAGGCTGAAATCTGATCGCACCATACTGTTAGAAAAGTAATTATGTAAGTTGTATTGTTTATAAATAAGCCCTAATTTGCTAGTGAGAATTGTTTGAATATATTTAGTGTTTACCAGATTTCTTATTCTATTCTTTTCCTTTATACTTCTTTTTTAACCTCCAGGCCATATTATTTTTAGAAATGTCAAAAAGCCTTTACTACAGCAGAAAATACTGCGGCATCCTGGTCGTGTACAGAAGGCCGCTCCTTGTCTTCTATACAATTCATAGCTGCCCCATTTATGAATGATTTCATTTGCAAATGCATTTTTTTTTACTGTTCATTGTTAAAGGTCCCTTAGGTAATTATAAAATTCATACTGATTACGTAAAGAAATCCGGGTTGTTCTTTTCCAAGTAATAGAAGTCTTTGCGTAATCAAAAACTAGCCTCCTTCTGACAACGATCAGGAGCCGACCAGAAGACGGACGTCTTCGACCGCTTTCGTGTGTCCTGTGGCAAAGCTGTGCCAAACTGGGAACACGACATTCTAGTATGAAACACAGATTTAAATTGATAGAATTGAAATATATTTAATAGTAATAATAATTTTTTTTATCATACTAGATGTGGCGCCCGAACAGGGACTTGATAAAAAAATTTTAATCTGTTCTGTTATTGTTTCATGACATCATCCGGTGGACATCGGGAAGCCGTAAAGGAAGTACTGAACGAAATCGAGGAAGTATAAAAAACAAAGAGAAAAATTCGAAAAATAACAGCAGTGCGCAAAACGACTGATGTAAGTACGGTTTTCATTACGCATAAAATCTCGCGTCTTGTATAATATAACTGATTTCCGGAATTTCTTTCCTTACTGCTTCATTTTATCCTATCGCTGTTATTTCCTTGCAGAGTTGCTTATTTACGTAGTTAGAATTCATTTCTGATCATCTCTTCATGCAAAGTTTATTTGTTAGTATTATGAGCATCTTCATTGTTGCTACGGTTAAGAACACAAGATGGATGCCATAATAGCAGGATTCAGTGTCTAGTAGGTGTTTGTCACTTATTTTCAAAGTTAGGTGCCATCTTGTCTTCTACCCGGTATAGCTCTGCAATTGTCACCTACCGCGGTGTGACGTTTGACTATCAGCGCGCGCATCTGAGAGTTGACGATCGGCGTACCGCGAAATATTTCTTTGAGCAGTTACGTCACAACCTTGAAAATAAACATGGCAGATGACAAAGGAAAGCCGACAAACAGTCTGGATGACGGTGATGACACAGTTGTCTTGTCATACCCACTACGTTCGCGAACGGGAACAGGCAGACCCGAATCGCGAATGGAGACAATGGTAGACGATGATGGTGTGCGTGACGTATCGTCACAGCAATCATCGTCACAGCAAGCGGGAGAAAATTCGATGGTTGAAATGATGAGAATTTTTTTTCAAGAAAGAGAACAGGAGAAACGGGAAAGGGAAGCTTATAAATTACAAAAACAACGAGATAGACAAGAAAGGGAACAAAAAGAAAGGGAAAAGGAACGGGAGACAGAGCGAAAATGGTTTGACCTGAATACCATGATTGGTACAATGAAAAATAGGTTAGATAATATTGATGCCAACTTAGAGGCAAGAATAAGGACAGTCACGGTGGAATATATCTCGGAATTAAGTACTAAAGTTAATGAAAGGATAGAAGGTATTCTGCAGAAGGTAGATGCATATGAGAGCACAGTAGGTAACGTGCACAAAGACATCAAAGTACAAATCGAAAGTTGCCAGGCAATTACAACAGAAGTTTCAAAAAAGTCCGTTGAGGTCGGAGCTAAAGTAAACAAGCTTGCAGACAATGTCGTCACTCTGCAAGGCCAGGTCAATGACCTGACACAGGCGCTATCAGAAATAGACATTGAAAAGAGGGTGAATGATGCTGCAGCCAATGTACGTTCCACGATACGAAAAGAATTTGTAGAATGGGTCGAGACTAAGGAACAGTACATAGAAAACAAGGTTCAACACGACTTAAAAGAAGCCGTTAAGTCAGCCACAGTTGAAGTTTTAGCTGCTCCAGGTACATCAGGAGATACGATTCTCACTGAATTAGGGGAGATTCGTAGAGTTTTTCACCGAGATCTTCCCGAGTGGAAACGACACCTCACTGAGGAAATCGAGCAGTTGAAACATAAATTCAATGATTTTTCTAATGACAATAGAAGTGAGCATTCACACTTGCTTTCTTCAGAACATGTATACAATAATAATCCCGTGTCTCGTGTAGAATTCTCTCCACTTGTACATGGACACAGCAGTAAGAATCTGTTAGTACGCAACCAGAATGATCAAGTAACTCTTGTCGAGCTCATGAAACAAGAAAGCGTTCTCAAGCACCGCGTATTCCAGCCTTTTCTGCCAGAGAAACGCAACATCCACCCAATGGTTTTTCTGAAGTCATTTAATGGTGTTTTTCCTGAGAGCTGGGATGACAAGCAACGTATGCGCTTTATAGTAGGTTACATTCAAGGAGAGGGTTCTGTCTGGGGAACAGAAGTAATTGACAGATGTAATAATTACGCTGACTTCGAAAAGCAATTTCTGAACAAATTCTGGAGTTCAGGCATACAACAACGCCTTAGAAAGGAAGTATATAATGCTGAACCGTTTAATGCGAGAAGTGCTGGTCTCCGTAGATACTTCGAGAAATACCTGAAAAAAATACAATATTGGGACACGCCCATTTCCACGAAGGACGTAATTATGATCCTTAAGTCAAAGCTACCGGTATCAATCAGGGAGAAGTTAGTAAATGTCAGTGACGACGACACGGAGGCTTTTCTGTCAGTACTTGACAACCTTGACATGATTCAAGAAGACGTGCGTGCTAGTGCGAGGAGTAATTGTAATCTTGGCCCGTACACTACACAGCCGCACGGTGTAGGCGCAGACTCAGGTATGTCATACCAACCCAACAACAGTAAAGGACACGACGTTCCGTGCGATAATAACAACTGCTATTGCCGTAACGGGAAGCAGAAACATAAATTCCAGGATCAAAATAGGTACCACCCCATATACCAGACAACACAACAGCAATACGGTAATTCACCAGTTAATTACAATGATCGCTATAATAATAATTTCAATGGAAAAGGACGTTGGCTTAACACCAACAGTCAGCAGCAGTATGGTAACCAGCCTACATTCCAGCACCGTTCTCAAGGGAGAAATCCTCCAGATCCTTCCAAGCAATACAAACAACAGTATGCTCCAAACTTTAGGAATAGTCCTCCGCCTTTTACCAACTATCAAAGTCACAATCATGAACCTCAAAATTCTCGCATCTATTATGCCCGAGCAAACCCGCCAACACACACCATCTCGACTGAAATTCCGGCAAATAGCTCGCAACTTAGGTGGAATACGGAAGCAAACCTCGTACCGAGCGTACCGCCCGGTACTTCAAAAGTAATTGTGAGCGAAATTCAATCTAATGAACATGCGGAAAACTAAAAGCAGCTTCTTTTTCTTGCCTCCTTGGGGAAGCTGCGGAACATGTCGGGGGCGATTTCATTAGGGGGCAAATCAACCTTATACGATATGACAATGACTCTGACTTACGAGATGACTTGCTGAAGGAGAATGACGTTTTGAATGGTGAGGATTTATGGGAAAACCAGGTTCAGGCATCCACTATGATTCATATTCATGATGTACCACTTGTCGCTATAATAGATACTGGTGCCAATATCAATGTTTTGTCTTTATGTGTATATAAGAAAGTGTGTTCTGTAGCAAAAGTTCTGTCATTGCCAGTACAAGGGTGTACCGTCTCCGGAGCTGTAGGCTCTCTAGTTCAAAAGGTGACGCTACAAATTCATGTACCAGTGAGATTTGCATCAGACACCATACTATGTACTTTTCTAGTTGTGAAAAATCTGTCAGTACCTTGCCTCCTAGGAATGGAGTTTCTACGTAAGAATCGTGTCATCATAGATTTGCATGAAGGTACATGTACTTTCAGATGCAGTGATAAGAGTATAGTGATTCGACTTATGAGGACCAAAGTTAAGTTGTCCAGCCAAGAACATAAAGTAAAGCTCCACAAGCTCACATCTCGGCAACAATATTTCAATTATTTAGACGAGTCAATAGATGCAGCCGAAGACTTTGACTTATTACCGACACATGAAGAATTACTGACGAAGGTTAATGAATCTGAAGGATTAGGTGACCGACAAAGACAGGAACTATACGATCTGTTGACACAATTTACCAAAGTGTTTTCTAAGAAACCGGGAATCATAGCCAACTATGTATTCGACATGAAGGTTAAGCCCCACAGCACCTACTGTAAAACCACCTATGCAGTTCCGCATTCCCGCAAGGAAGCAGTACGACAGGAAATCCGCAAAATGTTATACTGGAAAATAATTGAGCCCTCTGACTCTCCATATTCGAGCCCATTATTGTCTATATTTAAACAGGACGGAAGTGTTAGGCTTGTTCTAGACGCTAGGAACATCAACAAAATTATTGTTCCTGTGTGTACCCGACCGGAAGCATTGGAGGAGCAACTGCAAAGGTTTTATGGTATCAAATTTCTAACCTCCATCGACCTTCGAAGTAGCTATTGGCAGGTGAAGTTGTCGCCTTCTTCAAGGAAGTACACGGCCTTTATCTTTGCGGGTCGGTCATATCAATTTCGTGTCGTACCCTTTGGCTTGAATATTAGTTCAGGTGTCTTTATTGCCGCACTTGACCATGTCTTAGGTCATGATTTACTGGACAAAATAACTGTCTACGTCGATGATATCTTAGTAGCCTCGACTTCATGGGAGGAACATCTTGACTTGATTCGGAAAATCTTCGTGAGGTTTGCTAACTTTGGCGTTACTGCCAATTTACAGAAATCAAAGTTTGTAAAAAAAGGAAGTAAAATTCCTTGGTCATATTATCTCTTCTGAGGGAATCTCTCCCGATCCTAACAAACTGTCTGCAATAAGGAACTTCCCTGTGCCCTGCACCAAAAGACAATTAAAAGGGTTTCTAGGGTTAACGTCTTTCTTTCGTCGCTTTATACCAAATCAATCCATGAACAGTCCAGTGTTGCACAATCTATTAAAGAAAAACGTTCATTGGGTATGGACCTCTGAATGTCAGCAAGCCTTTGACAAAATCAAACAAGCTCTTCTGAATAGCAATATCCTCAGTCATCCGGATATGAACTCCGAATTCTGCATTTCTTGTGACGCCTCATTTCAAGGTTTGGGCGCTTGTTTGTTCCAGCTAAAGAAAACTAGAGATAAAGAAGAGATTAGGATAGTTAGTTTTGCCAGTCGTGTGCTGACGGAGTGCGAAAGATCGTATTCTGTTACAGAGTTAGAAGGATTGGCAGTTGTGTGGGCGTTCCGCCGTTTTAATTATTACGTTTATGGCCATCCGATCAAAGTGTATTCCGACCATCAAGCTGTTAGCTTTCTCCTTTCGTGTAAGCTCTATCATCCGAGGCTTACTCGCTGGTGCCTATTTCTACAGGAGTACAATTTCGAAATTGTTTACGTGAAAGGCAAGAACAACATCGTTGCAGATGCACTGTCACGCATGCCGGAAGGTATGCCGGAGCCTACGGAACTTGTAGAACAGATTTCCAATCACAAGATACTCCTTATGAAAGATCCCTTGAATCGTAGTTATTTTCTACGTCTTTGCCGACAGATGGGTACTCTGCAAGAAAGTGACCGAAAATGGAAGAGAGTCAAACAGCTTCTACAAGACAACCCCAATCATCGTTTGTCGAAATTTTATAAATCACACAATGGTGTTTTATTTCATCGTACATCTATGTTGACGGAGCAATGGTGTGTTTGTATTCCTGAGGAGTACGTTGAATATCTCATATGGTACACTCACCTATCCTGGGGACATTATGGCCCCGAGAAGTGTAAAAGAAAGATTTCTGCCTATTGCTACGTACCCAATCTGCATAAGAGAATTCACAAACTGCTAAGCACTTGTGTAATCTGTCAGAAGGCAAAGCCCTTCAATCTTTCGAATGTCATACCATTGAATCCTATCTACACTGAGCGTCCTAACCAAATAGTCAGTCTCGACTATGCAGGTCCACTTCCTAGAGGAAGAGGAGGTGCTAAGTACCTTGATGTTTTGCTAGACCTCTTCACTAAGCACGTGCGTTTATACGCGATGAAGTCTTCCAGTGCAAAATCTTTAATAAGACGAATAGAAAAGGATTATTTTCCTCGTTTTGGTAAGCCGGAAACCATGTTGTCTGATAATGCTTCAAACTTCGTTGGAAAAGAGTGGAGACAGTTTCTTGCCAATAATGGTATTAGACAGATTCTAATCTCAAGATTTAGACCGCAAAGTAACCCGACAGAACGAGTCTTCAAAGAATTTAATCGTTTTATTCGCACCTATGTACCGAACCAGCAAACACGGTGGGTCGATTTCGTTACTCCATTTGAAGAGATTGTAAATAATCTTCCGCACACTTCGACCGGTTTCACACCTTCAGAATTAATCTCAAGGCAAAGGGAAAGCAATGAATGGACTGATCCCATTCCCAAGATAGAAGGTCCAGAAGTCAACCTAGATAATAAGTTAAGACAAGCCCTGATCTCTCTCACAACTCATGCCAATTTAAGAAAAAAGGCATTTGACAAGCATGTCAATAAAGTTCTGTCGTATCGCCTGAACGAGCGTGTTCTTCTGAGGACACACTTCAAACCATCTCTCATCGTACGTAAAAATCGTAAGTGGCAACACTTATACGAAGGACCGTTTGTTATAGTCAGGAAGCCACATATTGGTTGTTACGTGTTGGCAGATCCAGTTAGTGGACGAATAAAAGGACTTTACCACCATGTAGACCTGAAGAAGTACCATGAAAAACATTAAAAAAAATATCATTTATTATGTTAAGCTGCAACTTGAAACAAGAGTGTGATCTGTTTAGAAAGTAAGTGAATCAACAGCATGTACATGTATTCTGCAGGTGGCGTAATCATTTGAGTGAAGTGGTCATGAAGTAATGATGGAGCTTGAAAGATATGAAGTGATTGAAGAAGGTACTCTACGTATTTGGAAAATAAGATTTGCTTTAGTTTTAAGGTAGTTTTAAGTCTCTTGAGCACGAGAAGACTGCAGTCGTTGGATTGAGTAAGGGATGTGCCAAAGTGCCACCTGCTGCTTTAGTTTTAAGTTATGGCAAATCTCCTTTTTACCAAGAAGTAAAGGTTTTCTTTAAATCCCTCATTCAGACCAGAATGTCCGTATATGTGAAGTATTAACCTAAGTTAAGCCTTCAAAGGATTGATATTTTAAGTCGCTAGAACCATGTACGATGCAAAACTGATACATTGTAATCTGTAGATTACACCGAGTATAAGCAGCAACATATAGTTAATGTACAAAGAAATGAATAATGGTACTCGCAACTGGAGATCAACCTTAATTTATTTGTTACTATGAGTCAACCAGTTAAGAAATTTGCATTTATAATAAGAATTAGGTCCTGTATTGGAGAAACTTAGAGAGACTATTCCTATGTCACGAGTATTATACAGAAACCTTCGATATTAAGACACCTAGTTGAGGACTGAGATAATCTGCTTATATTCTTCTGCTATGTCCGCATGCCGTGATGTTGAGATATATTTGAAGATGCTTTGGAAACGGATTTGTGCGAAATTTTAATACTGAAGTCAAGTTATGCCACGTGGATGACATTAAAAACGGTGGAGCCGAAGAATGAATTTGCTCAACTGATTATTTCACCTATTATCTATCTTCGTATCTTTCATTTCCTTGCACTATCCTATTGTAGTTTTCATCTTTAGCGTTCTTACCTTTCTACCCTACCCGGTAGGGGAAGAAATTTGGAAATTGGTTCAAAAGACTTGACGTGTGTATATTGTGTGTATTGACGATCGTGGCTCGTTGGTTAATGCGTATCTGCGGTTACTTATCGGAACGTGATGTAAATCTGATTTGCTGTGAGCAAAAGCATCCCAGGAAATAGGAATAATTTTCCCGATTTCTGCTAGATGAAGTTTTGAACGTGAACTGTTAGGCACGCCAAAGTGGGTATATTTACTGATTATTGATGTAACCGAATAAATGAAAAAAAAGGGGGCTGTTATAGAACAATAAGAAAAGGAAAAGAATCAGATTTAAAATATACACTCCTGGAAATTGAAATAAGAACACCGTGAATTCATTGTCCCAGGAAGGGGAAACCTTATTGACACATTCCTGGGGTCAGATACATCACATGATCACACTGACAGAACCACAGGCACATAGACACAGGCAACAGAGCATGCACAATGTCGGCACTAGTACAGTGTATATCCACCCTTCGCAGCAATGCAGGCTGCTATTCTCCCATGGAGACGATCGTAGAGATGCTGGATGTAGTCCTGTGGAACGGCTTGCCATGCCATTTCCACCTGGCACCTCAGTTGGACCAGCGTTCGTGCTGGACGTGCAGACCGCGTGAGACGACGCTTCATCCAGTCCCAAACATGCTCAATGGGGGACAGATCCGGAGATCTTGCTGGCCAGGGTAGTTGACTTACACCTTCTAGAGCACGTTGGGTGGCACGGGATACATGCGGACGTGCATTGTCCTGTTGGAACAGCAAGTTCCCTTGCCGGTCTAGGAATGGTAGAACGATGGGTTCGATGACGGTTTGGATGTACCGTGCACTGTTCAGTGTCCCCTCGACGATCACCAGTGGTGTACGGCCAGTGTAGGAGATCGCTCCCCAGACCATGATGCCGGGTGTTGGCCGTGTGTGCCTCGGTCGTATGCAGTCCTGATTGTGGCGCTCACCTGCACGGCGCCAAACACGCATACGACAATCATTGGCACCAAGGCAGAAGCGACTCTCATCGCTGAAGACGACACGTCTCCATTCGTCCCTCCATTCACGCCTGTCGCGACACCACTGGAGGCGGGCTGCACGATGTTGGGGCGTGAGCGGAAGACGGCCTAACGGTGTGCGTTACCGTAGCCCAGCTTCATGGAGACGGTTGCGAATGGTCCTCGCCGATACCCCAGGAGCAACAGTGTCCCTAATTAGCTGGGAAGTGGCGGTGCGGTCCCCTACGGCACTGCGTAGGATCCTACGGTCTTGGCGTGCATCCGTGCGTCGCTGCGGTCCGGTCCCAGGTCGACGGGCACGTGCACCTTCTGCCGACCACTGGCGACAACATCGATGTACTGTGGAGACCTCACGCCCCACGTGTTGAGCAATTCGGCGGTACGTCCACCCGACCTCCCGCATGCCCACTATACGCCCTCGCTCAAAGTCCGTCAACTGCACATACGGTTCACGTCCACGCTGTCGCGGCATGCTACCAGTGTTAAAGACTGCGATGGAGCTCCGTATGCCACGGTAAACTGGCTGACACTGACGGCGGCGGTGCACAAATGCTGCGCAGCTAGCGCCATTCGACGGCCAACACCGCGGTTCCTGGTGTGTCCGCTGTGCCGTGCGTGTGATCATTGCTTGTACAGCCCTCTCGCAGTGTCCGGAGCAAGTATGGTGGGTCTGACACACCGGTGTCAATGTGTTCTTTTTTCCATTTCCAGGAGTGTATATAAAATCTAACGTGCTTCAGAAGCACCATTCAGAATAGCAAACACGTTTTTCGTTAGGTCTTGGACAGTAATTAAAAAAAAAAAAAAACTATGTATATTTTGTAAATGATCCTTTCATGATAAGTAATTTTAGCATTACCTGTGCTACTCTGTGGTATAGAGAGACCTATATGAACACGTATGGATTGCTGCGTGTGACTCTGTGACAAAATGATGGACACGTGTGTAAAATAGTAATTTGACACATGTATGGGCACGAGAAACTAGTTATCTCTTGTGTGAATCAGAACTGTAATAAACTTATGGACACGAGTGATGTGCCGCGTGTGAAGTAGCATTACAAGTATTCTCACGTTGCAACGACGATACAGTGACTATCAGTCAAAGGATAGACAAGCTATTGTACTTACTGCAATAGGAGACAGTAGTCATTTTCATCGATGACTGTTCTTCGTCGCTGGTGCAGTCAATTTACCGTCCAGGTTGACCATGTCGCCTTGACGAGCTGCTCCAGTACCCACGATTCAACAAAATGCACAAGTTAAAAGAAAGGTTGGCAGCCACAGAACTATCTGCCTCGTGCAGGACGCGGACTGCCAACGCTGTTAAACCGCCAGTTCGTTACCACGTGACTGTGAAGCACTGTGGCAACATTCAATGACTGCTCGCCGGCCCGTACTCAACAATAAGCATTCCTCTCCATAACGGGCGCAAGCGTGCTCCAGATTTGAGATGAAAATGGACATAAAAATAATAAAACGTTGATAAACTACGCACGATTTTACTATATTTATATTTAAAGGACACTAATGATGACTTTTCCTTAACTATAAAAATTGCTACGGCAATATTGCTAAATACATTGCTTAAGAAAGACCTGTACCAGATGAAACGTGTTTTGCTAATATTTGCTAAAGAAAGAACATAAAACCTAGACACAAAATATGAATAATATATAATGTATGTGTACATAGTCTATGTAGTAATTTTTATTGTCTTAAATTCTTACTCTATATTCCCTTAGATTAAGATGCTAGTTAATGAGCAAGTCCTAATACAGATTTTTTTTTCTGTATTTTCATGTGCTGTAACATGAATTGGAATGAGATTAAGACAGCCACCAAACTGACTCATTCGTCATTGAACCAGTCATCAACTTTCCTGATTCCCGACATGACCCGGTGGATCGTCGAGTCAAGAAATATCACTTCCCCTTCACATAGTGAAATTCCCAGTGTTTTTCCACCAGAATGTGAAAAGGTGATCCCCAGTTTTAGTGCAGTGAAAAGTGACAGGTGATGAAAGAATTCCCCTGTGAAAATCACCCGAGTTCATGGGAAATACTCCCAACTACAAAGTGAAGAGTGACGTCGCTACGAGAAAGACTGATAAAAGTTTTATGTTCTGTTCACAATTGGCGGAAATGCACCAATACTGTAATAGATTTTTTTTCTTATTGTCAATATTTATGTATTTTGTATCTGTATGTGTATTTAATTTGTACTTGTATCTATGTTAGTATTTCAATGTTTCAATTGACTGAATGAGAGTAATTCTTGAGAACCTATGTTAAATCCTTGAACACTTATGATGACATCATGCCACAACCAAGTTTGTTAACGATCAAGCAACTGTGAGTAGCTTTGACGACTTAGTATGAAACGCATATAATTCTATGTGCCTTATGTTATGTCTGTTTTGCTCCCTACAAGGAGACATCCTTAAATACTTCATTCACTAAGTACGTGAATCCAATAATATTACGACTGCGCGTGAGTCGTAACGATCTTTCAGACTCATTACTCCTCACGCGGGAAGCGATGTAATATTATTGGTATTTCCGTACTACGAAAGCTTTGAGTATTCTTTGAAAGACATTTGTTTTGTATAATTTACGTAACTGTAAAGATGCGCATCTAGCGCGGACGCTAATACATCGATTGTGCAGTCAAAGAAACATTTTAACAGAAGCTGAACTGTCGTTCCGCTTCGATCTAAATAAAAGATGACGGTAGAAAACGTTTGTAGATCTTCAGATTTTAATGTACTTCTGCTTGTGGTGTGAAAGCGTAAAGGAGGTCGACTTAAGCTAAAAGAGTGAGCGGTCTTGCCAGCGTGCAGACAACATTATTAATTAATAACATTCAAGTAATTTATGTTCGAAATTGTAACTCGGCAAGCTATTGTTATCGGGGGTGTTGGACAGTGCAAGAATTGTCTTCAACGAAGGAGAAAAGTGACTGTAATTTGTGACAAAAAACGCGAACATGGGAAACAGCACAGGACAGGCTGAAATCTGATCGCACCATACTGTTAGAAAAGTAATTATGTAAGTTGTATTGTTTATAAATAAGCCCTAATTTGCTAGTGAGAATTGTTTGAATATATTTAGTGTTTACCAGATTTCTTATTCTATTCTTTTCCTTTATACTTCTTTTTTAACCTCCAGGCCATATTATTTTTAGAAATGTCAAAAAGCCTTTACTACAGCAGAAAATACTGCGGCATCCTGGTCGTGTACAGAAGGCCGCTCCTTGTCTTCTATACAATTCATAGCTGCCCCATTTACGAATGATTTCATTTGCAAATGCATTTTTTTTTTACTGTTCATTGTTAAAGGTCCCTTAGGTAATTATAAAATTCATACTGATTACGTAAAGAAATCCGGGTTGTTCTTTTCCAAGTAATAGAAGTCTTTGCGTAATCAAAAACTAGCCTCCTTCTGACAACGATCAGGAGCCGACCAGAAGACGGACGTCTTCGACCGCTTTCGTGTGTCCTGTGGCAAAGCTGTGCCAAACTGGGAACACGACATTCTAGTATGAAACACAGATTTAAATTGATAGAATTGAAATATATTTAATAGTAATAATAATTTTTTTTATCATACTAGAAGCTGTCACATAAACTAACCACTGTGTCCTCTGGTATCTCACAGAAAGTACTTTAAACCCAGAATGTATTTTCAAGTAAACCAAAAGTTGCATTAAAATCTCATTAGCAGTACCAGTATGTGTCCTAAGTACGTAAGCCTGATAGTCGTTACGTAATCGTGCAACTAACAAGCAAGAATGTACAATTAACAACACTGTGTCGTCTGTTCATTATAACAATGCATTCGTAATTTCTGTTTAAATAAGTTCTCTTGGTTCTTGACTGGATATTTCACTTCAAACATTGTTACATGTTAACAGATTCTAAATCTGACAAAGCATACCAGAAATGTGAAGTGAAAAGTTTTATGGCAAAGACAAAGTTAAAAAGCATATTATCTTTCAATAAACGGTTTTACATGTGAAATGTGGTGTAAACCTTTACTCTTCCTAGTACGCAGAGTTTCAACTTCAACGCAATTATCATGTGGTATACGTCGGATTCTGTAAGGTCCATTGTAAACTAGAAAGAATTTGTGACTCAAGTGTTTCTTCTTATGTGACAATGAATGAGCTTTAATGAGAACTTTCTGACCAATATACAATTTCTTTGCATTTGCTTTACCGTGTAGTTTTCTCCCTTTGTCTGCTGCAGATTTTATATTTTTAAGAGCCAAATCAATTATGTCTTTGTGTCGAAGTTTACGTGTATTTGGGAAAGGTACAAGCTCTCTGATTCTGTTCGGTGGTTCTTCATTCTTTAGTACAAGAGTAGGTGGTAAAGCAGTGGAATCATGAGGCATTTCATTCAGCACATTTTGAAATAAGTGTAAATATCTGTCCCAATGCTGATGCTTTCTGTGACAATAAAGTCTGCAAAGCTTATTGATTTCTTTCATAATCCGTTCAGACGGGTTACAATGTGGTGAGTACAATGAAATAAAAACAGGTTTGATTTTATGGTTGCGAAGCATGCGTGACCAAACAGCAGATCTGAATTGCGGTCCGTTATCTGAAATGACTTTACTAACGTGTCCAACTTCACCTAAGAAATGTTTAACAAAGGCGTTGGATACAGACCGTCCAGTGGCTTTACGTAACGGTGTGAAAGAAACAAATTTTGAAGTAAGTTCAACAGCGACTAGAACGTACGAAAATCCATTAGATGTTCTGACAAGCGGTCCCAAGAGATCAACAGCAGCAAATTCTTTTAATTTAGAAGGAATGATAGGAAACAGCGGAGCACTATGGGAGATAGTAGATGGTTTCGCCTTTTGACAAAGTTTACAAATAGACAAGCCTCTTCGAATTCTCTTTTCCATATTGTTAAAATAACAAGTCGTTCGAAGAATATGATAACATTTTCGTGGGCCAAAATGTGCGTAGCTGAAATGAATGTACCAAATGAGCTTATTAACAAAATCGTCTGGAATGCAAAGTACCCATAGCTTGTCATCAACAGTGCAGCGTTTGAAGAGTATGTTGTTTCTAACCAGGTAATAATGCCGAATCTGAGTGTGTGTCTTTTCATGCCATTTACTTTTGATGTCTCTCCAAACCGGATCTTTATCTTGTTCATGAGCAATGTCTTTTAAAGATGTGGTGATGAAGTTTTCAAAGGCGACTTTCTGAATGTAAAGAATACTGAAATTTTTCTCGAGGTTGCCTTCTTTGTTACTTTTCTCAAGCCCAGCCGGTGCGCGTGACAGTGCGTCCGCAACAATGTTCTCCTTGCCGGGAATGTAGACTATTGTGAAGCGGAATTCTTGGAGAAACAATGCCCAACGTTTTAACCTGTCATGATTTAATTTTGAAGACATAAGAAATTGTAATGCACGATGATCACTGTATACTTTTACGTGCTTACCAGAAAGAAAGAAACGGAATTTGTTAAATGCCCAAACGATTGCTAAAGCTTCTAATTCAGTAAAGGAATAATTTTTTTCAGATTTTGTTAGCACTCGGCTAGCAAAAGCAATGGTTTTCTGAACGGTAGTGTCATTTTCTATGGCTTCTTGAAATAAATGGGCACCAAGACCGACTTTAGAAGAATCCGTGCTAAGGCAGAAATCTTGTGATAGATCTGGATGAGCTAATATTGGCGCATGAAGTAACGCTTCTTTTAAAGAATCGAATTCCAACTGTGCTTGTTCGTCCCAGTTCCAAATAGTATTTTTTCCAGTGAGAGAACAAAGTTTTGGTGTAACAAGAATTTGCATATTCAGAAAACGACGGTAAAAATTTACGAGACCTAGAAAACTGCGGACTTGTCTTTTTGTAGATGGAACTGGAATGGCTCTGATTGCTTCTAACTTTTCAGGATCCGGCTGAATGCCTTCAGAAGAAATAATATGTCCCAAAAACTTCACTTTTGTCCCACCGAATTCAGACTTTTCCAAGTTAACTGTAATTCCAGATTCTGCAAAAATGCGTAACAAACTGTTGAGGATGCGATTATGTTGTTCCCATGAAGCTTCTGCTATTAGAATATCGTCCACATATAAGGTGATGTGACGTTTTAAGAACTCAGGCAATATGGAATTTAGCCCGCGAATGAATGCTGCTGAAGAAATGTTCAAACCAAAGGGAAGTTTCCGAAACTGATAACAAACGCCGAAACAAAGGAAAGCTGTGTATTTTCTACATTCTGGATGAAGTTCGATCTGATAAAAGCTGGATCTGAGATCAATGGAAGACAACACTTTTACACCATTAAAATTTTGAAGAAGTTCTTCCAACGTTTGCGGCCTGTCTGTTTCAGGAATAATGATAGTATTGACTTGTCTCGAATCTAAGACAAGTCTGATTGATCCATTTTTCTTCTCAACAACATGTAATGGATTGTTGTATGAGCTTACTGCAGGCTCAATAATGCCCTCATCAAGCATAGATTGTACTTCTGTTCTAACACGGTCCCTATAATACGCCGGAATTACGTATGGTCTAACACAAAATTTAGTATGCTCACGAACACGAAATTGGTATTGAAATCCCTTGATTGTTCCTGTTTTGTGACTAAAAACTGTGGAATGTGCTTGTAAAATCTCAAAGAGGTCCTGCCTATCAGTGTCATTACAATTCTCAATTGTTTGAATTTTATTCTGAATTAACTTATTAGTTTCAAATATGCCGTCGACATCATCCCTGTCAGTACTTGCAGAGTGATTGTTAGTGTCAAGTTCCGTTGAAAATTCCGAACTGTTGTCTAACAGGAGGTAAAGCCGATTAATTTCTTCGTCATGGTTTGAGAGCCAGTCTTCAAATTTCAAAGCTATTGACTTACCTTCTTTCTCTAAACTTATTTCAGCATCGTGAGAGTTTAAGATTGCTTTGTATTCATTCAAAAAGTCTACTCCCAATATATTTTCCGTCGACAATAATGGAACAATGAGAAAGTTCATAGAGAATCTGTGGCTTTGACAAAAGAATTCTAAATTGGTTTGTTGGCGTACATCTACACTTTTTCCAAAGATTGCACCTTGTAATCTAATCTTACGTAACGGAAGTGTGGGGCAATCGTTCGATTTGTTGCATTTGCTAAAGGCTGTTTCACTGATTACTGAAATGGGACTGCCAGAGTCAAGTACTGCAGTAAATTTTACGTCATCTACTGTAATGTGAATCACAGGATATGCAATGTTGTTATGTTTTACGTCGTGTTCTTGGAGTAAGATGTCCCTAATGTCTTCCATTTTTACGTAATTACTAGCTACGGCAGCTGCGTCGTTAGTTTCATACGTGCGTTTTGTGGCTGCCTGCGGTGTGAGTCATTGCCAATTGTCTCTTTGCTGGCGCGCGTCGTTATTGGGATTTGGAGACCTAACCTCTACAAATTCACCGTGACGAGAGGGCCCTGCCCTGTTTAAATCCCGCCAGTTCTGATGCAATTCGGGTCTGTCGTTACGATCACATCGTCTGTCGTCATGTCGGTAGTTCCTGTAGTTTCTTTCTTGTCGGTTAAGTGGTGGAGAATTTCTCCCTGAATCATAACTGCGCGCTGGACCGTTGCGTCTCAAGTTATTCTGTCTCCCGTAATAATAATTGTTTTGGTTCCCATATTGTCTGTTTCTCTGATTGTCTCTGTGATAGTCATTACCGCGGAGAGGTGATCTTTCCCTGTAATTATTACTACTCTGCCAACGGTTGTCATACGGGTGGTGTCTGTTTTGGTCACGATTTGTGTTGTGAGAATAGCCTTGTCGCGTCCAGTTATTATCGAGGAATTGTGACGGATGTGACCTGTAATTGTTGTGTTCCTGTTTCCGCATTCCGCGATTGTCAGTGTCAATTTCCAATTCTTGTAACAGTCCCTGAAAAGCTTCAATGTCGTCTTTGCAACGTCCTGCCAAAATAATGTGTCGTAAATGTTCAGGCAATTTGATTAAGCAAATGCGGATAAGTTCTGAGGGGCTGTATGGGTTTGACAGGTACTGATTCTTGTGCAACATGTCTTCAAAATATTTCATAAGACTGGAAAATTCAAATTGTTCGAAACGTTTCATCATTATGATGCTTTGTTTTACTCGGTCTTGTGTGGCCTGAGACCAATATGCTGAGAGGAAGGCATGGTAAAACTCTCCTTCACTGTGGCAATCGTGAATGACCGACCGCATTCTTACAGCTGGTTCATTCTCCAAGTAGCCACACATAAATTCTAATCTGTGTTCTAACGACCAGTTGGGAGGAAAACAATGAGAGAATTGATGGAGCCATGCTTGTGGATGAATGTCGTTGCCAGAATTCTTAAATGTTTTGAATTTACGTGTAGTAATGAACAGCTTATAGTCAAAATCATCATGTCGGCGAGTCGCATATCGGTCATTGTTAGGTCGTGTCGGCCGTTCCATATCAAAATTCGGTGCACATTGCCAATTTCTTTCATAACTTCCGAAATGCCCTGTGTTATTATTTTGTGGCTGTTCCGTATTTCTGTGTCCCTCTTCCCGTATTGGGGCGCGAGTATCCTCTGAAATACGTAATTCTTGAATTACCTGTGTCAGCTGATCTTGTACTTCCCGGATTTCTCTTTTGTACTGTGTATTGATTTGATTTTGATTCTGTTTGAATTTTCTAATTTGTTCATACTCTTCTGTGTCAGTGAAGGCTACAGGTGTTGTGTTATTCAGATCATCATCTACCTTTGTAGATAAGTTAGTGAACTGATCTGAAAGTTCAGCTACTTTATCCGATAGTGAAATTATTTCCTCTGTATGTTTTTCTGAACCAAGTTTCAGAGTATCTACTGTGTCCTTTAAGTTTTCCTGAGTTTTTGCAAGTTGCGTAACCGAATCGGTAGATGCAACTGAGTCAATTTTAGCTTGCAAGGTGTCGTGATTTTCATGAACAATGGTTTGCAGTTCTTTTATGGCTGCTTCGTGATTCTGTAATACATTTTCATGCCGCGATAAAATAGGTTGAAAATGCTCACAAATTTGTGTTTTTACGTCATTACAGACCTTTTGAGATTTCGATTCGATGTTATGTAACTCAGTGGTTAAATCTTCACGTGTTTGTTCAAGTGTAGTGTCTAACATTTGAAGATTTTGTTCCATTGTGTCTAACTTTTTGAGATTTTGTTCCACTGTGTCTAACTTTTTGAGATTTTGTTCCACTGTGTCTAACTTTTTAAGATTTTGTCCCATTTGTCTCTGATTTTGTTCAAGTGTTGTGTCTAACTTTTGTAGTTTTTGTCCCATTTGTTGCATTAACTGTAATAACAATGCACTGGTGTCTGAAACATGTTCCTCAGTGCTTCTCGGCAGTGAAGTTGCACCGGCAACATTCACATTTTGACAAGCGGAAAATGTGTCTTGACTCATTTGGGAAAACGGTGAGGAAAAAAAACCTGAATCTACAGTATTTGCAAAATTGTGTCCTGTCATTTCGGATTCCTGAGGCGAGCTGTTGCCGACCGATCGATCGATAATGCTTCCCTGTTCACTACCTGTTTCACTGTCTACACCATTGTTTGCAGCCCGCTCCATTTCCCTATGCACAATTACCAAATTACTACTTTGAACATCAGTTAATTCATTACTCGGTGGCGCTAACACACTGCTTTCATTTTCACTGTCATTTCTCAGTTTACTTTGGAGCCTAGTATTACGTTTTTCACACGCCATTATTGTCACAATATTTCACACGACAACACAGAAAAGCACAATTTGAAGAGCAAAAATAAGAGAACACATTAACATAACACTGAAAATAATATCTAGTTAATTGCAGCTGCAAAATACTTGTTGCAAATCTACATGCATGCCACAACTGTTTTACTGTACAACAATGAAAGACTGCAACTACAAAGGAGATTTTCTCTACAATTACGCGCTAGCAATAAACAAAATCTACACTAATTACACAAACTACAACAAAAAATCAGAAGATTCCAGTGAGGTATCCTCGGCTAAGGGTCGCCATATGAAACGTCCCCTTTGAACAATTTATACAGGACTGTGCTTAACCTGACACACAATATTTTGTTAGCGCAACGCAATCTGACTTTCAAAAATCCCTACAAAAGAATGACCCTGACTAACATTAAACTATACCTTTCACAAATCACTTACCTCACAAAAATCTTCGCTGCTCAAGCTACTGCAATACAGCGAGCGCCACTACTGCCAGCTAAATAAAAGATTCAAACTATGGAAGGCACTAACTACTGATAGGGATAGTTAGCAAATTAAAGATATTAATAGAGAACAAACAATGTATTTACCTTGATATCATCATATATAAATATAGCAGTTCATGACAAATTACAAATCTCCGCCATCTCTCTCCCCACATCCACCACTGCTGGCGGCTCACCTCCAACTGCGCAACGCTATGCGCTGTTCACATCCAGCTGCCGCTGCCCAACACTACAATGGCGAGTATTACTACAATGCAAACTACCCACAGACTGCACACAGCACAGCCAGTGATTTTTCATACAGAGGTGGCGTTACCAATAAAAAAACCTAAACAGCCTACTTACATAGAGAAAACATAAACAGCCTACTTACATAGAGAAAACATGAACAGCCTACTTACATAGAGAAAACATGAACAGCCTACTTACAGCAGGAGAAATGCGTACCATCAGGTTCTAAACTTTGATAAAGGTCGGATTGTAGCCTATCGCGATTGCGGTTTATCGTATCGCAACATTGCTGCTCGCATTGTTCGAGATTCAATGACTGTTAGCAGAATATGGAATCGGTGGGTTCAGGAGGGTAATACGGAACGCCGTGCTGGATCCCAACGGCCTCGTATGAGTAGCAGTCGAGATGACAGGCATCTTACCGCATGGCTGTAAAGGTTCGTGCAGGCACGTCTCGATCCCTGGTTCAACAGATGGGGACGTTGTCAATACAACAACCATCTGCACGAACAGTTCGACGACGTTTGCAGTAGCATGGACTATCAGCTCGGAGACCATGGCTGCGGTTACCCTTGACGCTGCATCACAGACAGGAGCGCCTGCGATGGTGTACTCAACGACGAACCTAGGTGCTCGAATGGCAAAATGTCACTTTTTTCGAAGAATCCAGGTTCTGTTTACAGCATCATGATGGTCGCATTCGTGTTTGGCGACATCGCGTGAACACACATTGGAAGCGTGCATTCGTCATCGCCATATTGGTGTATCACCCGGCGTGATGGTATGAGGTTACATGTCTCGGTCACCTCTTGTTCACATTGATGGAACTTTGAACAGTGGACGTTACATTTCAGACGTGTTACGACCCGTGGCTCTACCTTCATTCGATCCGTGCGAAACCCTACATTTCAGGAGGATAATGCACGACCACATGTTGTAGGTCCTGTACGGCCCTTTCTGGATACAGAAAATGTTCGATTGCTGCCCTGGCCAGCACATTCTCCAGATCTCTCACCAATTGAACATGCCTGGTCAATGGTAGGCGAGCAACTGGCTCGTCCTAATACGCCAGTCGCTATTCTTGATAAACTGTGTTCTCGTGTTGAAGCTGCATGGGCAGCTGTACCTGTACACGCCATCCAAGCTCTGTTTGTCTCAATACCCAGGCGTATCATGGGCGTTATTAAGGCCAGAGGTGGTTGTTCTGGGTACTGATTTCTCAGATTCTATGCACCCAAATTGCGTGACAATGTAATCAAATGTCAGTTCTAGTATAATATATTTTTCCAATGAATACCCGTTTATCATGTGCGTTTCTTCTTGGTGTAGCAATTTTAATGGCCAGTAGTGCAGTTCTGCGACTTAATGCCTGAATAGTTAATCGATGTAAATGTTTCCAGCAGTACACCAGTGATGCCATATTCGAATCTTAGTGGATTTTTTTTTTTTTTTTTTTTTTTGCTGTCATCTCCATTAATTTACTTTCTTATACGATTAGAGCAAGCTGCCCTTTACCACACGAAATGAAACTTCTCTCCAGATGATCATGCATTCTTCTACAGTCACTCAACCACGACACTTCCCCACACAGTATGGTGGCATGAACGAACATTTGTACATTCCTGCTCACCCTACACGTCAGATAGTTGATGTATATAAAGAACAAGAGAGGTCCTATGACGTTTCCATGTAACAGTCCTCGAGAAACAGTTGCCTGTGATGAATACTCGCCGTTCAGGCCAACAAATGGGATGCTATTACTTATGAAAGTTTCCAGCCATTCACATATCTGAGACCGTCTTTCGTACGCCCAGCAGATTTTTGTTAACAGTCTGCAGTGTAGGACCGTGTCAAACGCATTTCAGAAATATGGAACTATCAAATCATTTTATTGCTCTTCATCCATGGTTCGCGGTATATCGTGTGAGAAAAGGACAAACTGAGTCTCGCCCGAGTGGTGCTTTCTAAATCCGCGTTGTTTTGTGAAGGGAAACTGTTCTATCTCAAGAAACGTTTTCCCATTAGAACTTGGAATATGCTCAAGAATTCTGCAGGAAACCGACGTTAAGGATATTAATCTGTAATTCTGCGGGTCTCGCACTAGCCAAAGACCATGATGCTTGAAGACGTATAGGGGGTAGAACGGCTTTTGCACATCAAGACGACTTTGTTTTATAATGCTACTGGAATCATTCAATTTGGGAAAATTTTAATTGCCTTGCAGAACAAAAAAAAAAAAAAAAAAAAGAAAAAGCACAGATGAGGGAAGAGGAAACTGCATAGACTGAGAGGATACACGATATTTCTTCAGCTACTGCAAGATCGAGACAAATTTACAAACAACTTGGCAGTATGAGTCACTTATGAGTATGACGGTGAATGTACTACATTAAGGGATATTGGTTCAAATGGCTCTGAGCACTATGGGACTTAACTGTTAAGGGATACTACTTAGGCAACAAATTACATACATAAGAGTTTACATGGTTAACGTAATGAACTAAATAAACTTCCTCCTAAATTGAGAAACAGCGATTGCACCGCTTTCACCATGCATCACCTCTTCATCATTGCATCTCACAGGGCAACATAGACAGTGGCACAGGTAATCCCTTCTCGGTTCTCCTTCACATTCACATTGTGTCGGTCCTTCGTTAAGCCCCATTTGTGAACTTTTTCGCTGTACTTACAAACATCTGATCTTACCCTGTTCGAAGATCTTCTGATGGACCTGTTAAAAGTACTTCCATGTAGTAGACACTCAGGAGGTTTCATCGGCGTTTGAAGTTTGTCACAACTGTTCTCTGGCATCACATGAAACATAGTAAGTGCTGACACTGAATTAAAGAAACGATTTCTGGAGCTTAGGTCTTGGTGGCGGATGGCCATGGAAAGAGTGTAAATAATTTAGTTCAACAGGGCTGCAATAGTTGGAGTACTGGAAATGTTTCGCGAAGGAACAGAAGTCGATTCTTCGCATGTACACACATCAAAAAAAGTTTTGCATCACCCCGGTTCCCAGAAATAATGAAGACAGACGTTGACTGTCGATAATTTACCACAGACACAGTCCCTTTAACTGTTCAGACATGTCATTAAACCCGCTCAAAGATGTAAACAACGGTGCATGATCATCGTCTATTATAAGGAGGGGGTCCTACACCCAATCAGTTCCAGTCTTTCCACCAGGAATGAGGTACATGGATCGTATTGTCTGTAGTTCGACCCTGCCTTGACAGTCAATACTGCGGTACGATCGCTTCCGCATTGTTACTTTGTGCCAGGAAGGGCACTCAACAAGGGAAGTGTCCAGGCGTCTCGGAAAGGACCAAAGTGATGTTGTTCGGACATGGAGGAGATACAGAGAGACAGGAACAGGCCGCTCAATGGCTACTGCTGCAATGGATGACCGCTACCTACGGATAATGGCTCGCTGGAACCGTGACTGCAACGCACCATGTTGAATAATGCTTTTGGTGTAGCCACAGGACGTCGTGTTACGACTCAAACTGTGCGCATTAGGCTGCATGATGAGCAGCTTCAATCCTAACGTCCATTCAGACGTACAGATGGACCCAACAAGATGCCGAAAGGGCCCCTCAGTATTGGCATCACGTTGTCTTCACCGATGAGTATCGCCTATGCCTGCAACCAGACAATCGTCGGAGACGTGTCTGAAGGCAATCCGCTCAGCCTGACCGCCTCATACACACTATCCAGCGAGTGCAGTATGGTGGAGGTTCCCTGCTATTTTCGGGTGGCATCACGTGTGACCATCGTATGCCACTGTTGGTCATAGAAGGCGCCGTAACGACTGTACGATACGTGAATGCCACCCACTGACCGATCGGCAGTACATTGGCGAGGAATTCGTCTTCATGGGCGACAATTCGCGCCCCCATCGTGCACATCTTGTGAATGACTTCCTTCAGGATAACGACATCGCTCGACTAGAGTAGCTAGCATGTTCTCAAGACATTAACGCTACCGAAAATGCCTGGGATAGATTGAAAAGGGCTGTTTATGGACGACGTGACCCACCAACCACTCTGAGGGACATACGCTGAATCGCCGTTGAGGAGTGGGACAACATGGGCCATCAATCCCTTGATGAAGTTGTGGACAGTATGCCACGACGAATACAGGGACGCATCAATGCAACAGGACGTGTTACTGGGCAGTAGAGGTACCGGTGTGTACAGCAATCTGGACCACCACCTCTGAAGGGTTCGCTGTATGGTGTTACAACATGCAAAGTGTGTTATTCATGAGCAATAAAAAGGGTGGAAATGATGTTTGTTTATCTCTATTCCAATTTTTTGTAGAGATTCCGGAACTCTTGGAACCGAGGTGATGAAAAACTTTTTTGATGTGTGTATATTCAGCCTTTAGTTTACGTCATCACTTCAAGCCAAGTCCATATGTGATCGATGGGATTTCAGTCAAGGTAATGGGCTGTTCACTCTTTTTGCCGCTTAAGCTCTTATTAAAAGAGCTGCTCCACCTGCTCTATTAGAAGCGGTCTCGCACTGTTATCCATTAAAATGAAGCAAGGGCCGAATGCGCTGCTGAAAAGACGCTGAAGGGGAAGGAGTACTGCGTCAAAAGAACACTGACCGGTGAGTGTAACATTTTCAAAGATTTGGAGGTCAGGACCTCATTGCAACATTAGTCCTCCTCGCATCATGTTAGCCAGACCACCAAACACATCATGTTCAGTGCTGGAGGTACCCTTATATGGCAAGAGATGGGAATAATTAATAAACACAAGAACTTTATGGAACGTGTTTGTTTTGGTGGTCTAGAAGTTACAGCGTAGGGAGGCATAAAGCTGCACTGGCCTACTGAACACCAGATCTTTGAACAAGGTGCAATCGCCCGGCAGATGTCATCGTATGCCATAAGTTCCTATAATTTACAAACACACTGACTTCAGCAAGTAACTTTTGGTCAATTTGTGGGGCGAGGGCACTGCCACTCTCAGCTATCACGTCATCCAAAAGTAATTAAGAGTAGTGATGGTTCAAATGGCTCTGAGCACTATGGGACTTAACATCTATGGTCATCAGTCCCCTAGAACTTAGAACTACTTAAACCTAACTAACCTAAGGACAGCACACAACACCCAGCCATCATGAGGCAGAGAAAATCCCTGACCCCGCCGGGAATCGAACCCGGGAACCCGGGCGTGGGAAGCGAGAACGCTACCGCACGACCACGAGATGCGGGCTAAGAGTAGTGAGTGCCTGCTTATAGGCACTGATATTTTCTGAGCCGGGTTTAAAAGGGGACGAGTTCTGAGATGAATCTCCAGTGATCAAGGCGGAGACAAAATTACGACAAGGATTTTCTGTAATGTACCCCGCTGTGAAGTGTATTCTACATAAGTATAATCTCCGCTTGTGCTTTAGTATAGGAGTTTCCACTTGTTATTCCATGAATCTCATTTACCGTCACACATCTTTAAGAAGTTCTGTTATTGGAACATGGTCAGACGCTTTTATCTCATGGTGAATTGCGCTCTTAGCCATTTCGTCTCGTACCACAGCGCTCAGTCACCCATAACATAACACTCTGTTGTGGCGGTGGAATCCTCCAAGCTGCTCTAGTAGCTAATGTTACTGACTAAACGATTCTGTGTGAGAAACAAAGCTAGCCGCGAGTGCGGAAGTGCCCTCCGTGGCGTGTCTTTGCGATGCCGCTTCGCTGCCAACCGTTAAGTATAAAGGTGATATCGCTGTTCAAATCTATATAAAACATTGAAAGTACAGTGTGTAGCGACGTTCGTTGCTATGAAGCAAAAAGTTGCATTAACTCGGTGTCACTTTGGACAACAGAGTAATGTACCGCCAACGTGTGCGGGAGACTCAGGGGAAGGCACAGGCTCTATACCTGAAGGTGATACACGCGGGTATCATGGGCTCTTGTTTGTAGGAAACACATATTTCTAAGCAACACGTAGCTTTGAATACTCTTACGGGAAACGTTCAGGGCAGGACAACGTTCAGGACAGGTCATCGGTCAGTGGTACAGATGTAATGAACACATGTTCGCTTCGTTTCGTGTGTGAAACCTTATAGGACTTAACTGGTAAGGTCATCAGTCCGTAAGCTTACACACTACTTAACCTGAATTTTCCGAAGGGCAAACACACACACCCACGCCCGAGGGAGGACTCAAATCTCCGTCGGGACCAGCCGCACAGTTCATGACTGCAGCGCCCTAGACCGCTAGGTAATCCCGCGTGGCTGAACACATATAAATGACCTCTTTCTCTATAAGGGTATTGTGAATATAGATGATTAGCACATGTTAATAATCCATTTCTCTGTAGGGGTATCTGAAGTGGTATTGTCTTTGCTTCACTAAATTTCCCCATTTATCTGCAGCTAAAGCAGACATAATAACTGTAATTTTCATACTTCAACTTAAACACATGTGTTTCTGTATGTATTAATAAGCCTGAGAGGAAACGTATGAGCCTCTGCTGAAAATTATTAGTACTGAATCAGTATATTTTCCGTATGTGTAGCTTTATAGGAGTTACAACAGAATTAGTTTACTAATTTCAGCATCATTTTATTTTTTTCTGCGTCATTTTATTCTGTTTACAAGTGCATTAATATTGAGTCCAGATTTTAGCGTGCAAGTGCCTCTTCTGTGCTCGTCAGGTGCAACTCAGATTTCTCCTTAGCCAACCCCAAGTGTCTTGAATCTTGCAATGGAGTAAGCTGTCAGGCACCACAGTGTACTTTAGTTCGGTTTGCACACAGCTTCTACGCCGCCATTTCTTCAGCTTTTGCGCTTCCTGCGACTTGAAGACGCCGGCGTCCACATCGCCATACTCAGATCAGGGCTCTGAAAAATGAAAAGAGTACATGAGCAAAACTTCAATGTGAGGCGTGAGAGCTCGTACGTGCTCTGCACCACGACATATGTTATATCGTTCGCAAACAACTATGACCCCGTCACTCCAACAGCTTTTGCGCTTTCAGCGACTTGTACTGGTGGTGGAGTTGTCGTCATTTTCAAATATATCCAATGCTCTGAAAAGAAAAAGGGAGAGTACATGAGTAAATGTTTACTGCCGGTCGAGAAAGTTCGAAAGCGCGTATCGTTGACAAATACCTTCATATCGTTGACAAACAGCTTCGACGCCGGCACTTCCTCAGCTTTTCTGCTTCCAGCGATCTGCACACGTCGGCTGGATCGTCGTCATAAATAAATCTAAGGCTCTGAAAAAAAAAAAAAAAAAAAAAAAAACGGAATACAAGAGCAAAATTCTACGACGAGTCGAGGAAGTTAGTAAGTGCTCAGATACCACAGCATACCTTCGTATCCTCATAAAACAGCTTCGTCGCCGTCACTCCCTTAGCTATCGTGCTTTTAGCTGTTTGTTCATGGCGGTGGAGTTGTCATACTCAAACAAATCCAAGGCTCTGAAAAAGAAATAGTACATGAGCAAACGTTTACTGCGAGTCGAAGTAGTTCGTAAGTGCTCAGTCACCACGGCATACCTTCGTATCGTTGGTAAACAGCTTCGGCGCGGCCACCCTCTCAACTTTTGCGCTCGTAGCGACTCCTGCACGGCGACGGCATCGTCCAAATACGCTCGCTTCTGCAGCACGCAGACTGCTCACAGCGACTTGCCACTGAATCTCTGCCTTAACTACTCAGCGTCTTTCCTTATATAGATGTATAACAATGTTAATCATGGTTTCCGTGGAAATGTGCTCTGACGTTATTCCTTCGCCCATTGTCGATTACAGTTCCACATGCTTTTATCAACACTACTGAACCCCTCGTGAAACGTGAAGCGATGAAAAATGCACTGTATCACAGACTCATTCTACGTTGCATATCTAAACTGAGTGACTTTAATCGTCAGTTTTTAGGGAATATGCTGTCATTGGCGTTTTTAATCTCCTTTTGTTATCTAAAATTGTACCAATGTTTCCTCGCTTATAACAAGGATTCGTAGAAATTGCATACACATTATAATGTACTTTAACATTAGTGAGAGAGGTGAAACAATTCTTAAGGCACCAAATAGGAAATCGAATGATAGTGGGATCCACTCTCCGGATAGCTTAGTTGTCTGTATATTCTTATTTCGTGGTTCCTTTTCACAGCTTGGCATAACCGAGTAGCCCTCAATCCTTTTCTGGCTTAGCATCGGCTCCTTCTGTCTTCATTGGCTAAGAGAAATTAAATTCTAAGCTTCATCCCTCTTATTTGAGGAAATGCATCTCTGAACCAGCGGTTGTGTAAATACCCCTTTATTTTCCGCCGGTTTCTGTTAATTAACCATATTCACAGGTGGACTACAAAATAAAAATCAGAAAAAACATCTGTGGTATACACAGACAAAAGAAGTACATATCTGAAGAACAGTCAATACATTACACTATTTGATCAAAACTATCCGGACACACTCAGAAACATACGTTTTTCATATTAGGTGCATTGTGATGACTCCTACTGCCAGGTACTCCATATCAGCAACCTCAGTAGTCATTAGTCATCGTGAGACAGCACAATGGTGCGCTCCGCGGAACTAACGGACTTCGAACGTGGTCAGATGAATGGGTAATACACGTCTGTAAGCGAGTTTTTCACACTCCTAAACATAGTTAGGTCCACTGTTTCCGATGTGATAGTGAAATGGAAACGTGAAGGGACACGTAAAGCACAAATGCGTACAGGCCGACCTCGTCTGTTGACTGACAGACACCGCCGACAGTTGGAGAGGATCGTAACGTGTAATAGGCAGACGACTACCCAGACCATCACACAGGAATTCCAAGCAGCATCGGGATCCAAGTACTATGACAGTGAGGTGGGAGGTGAGAAAACTGGGATTTCATGGTGGAGCGGCTGCTTATAAGCCACACATCATGCCGGTAAATGCCAAACGACGCCTCGCTTAGTGTAAGGTGCGTAAACTTAACGATTGAACAGTGAAAAAACGTTGTGTGGTGTGACGAATTACGGTACCCATTGTGGCAGGGTGTGGGTATGGCGAATTCCTGGTGAACGTCATCTGTCAGTGTGTGTAGTGTCAACAGTAAAATTCGGAGGCGGTGGTGTTATGGTGTGGCCGTGTTTTTCCTGGAGGGGGTTTGCAACCCTTCTTGTTTTGCGTGGCACTATCACAGCACAGGCCAATACTGATGATGTAAACACCTTCTTGCTTCCCACTGTTGAAGAACAGTTCGGGGATGGTGATTGCATCTTTCAACACGATCGAGCACCTGTTCATAATGCACTGCCTGTGGCGGAGTGGTTACATGATAATAACATCCCTATAATAGACTGGCTTGCACAGAGTCCTGACCTGAATCCTGTAGCACACCTTTGGGAATCCTGTAGCACTTAACACTTTCGTTGTAGGGTCCTTTTTCAGTTTTTGGAACGCTGACTTCGTGCCAGGCCTCACCGACTGACATCGATACCTCTCCTCAGTGCAGCACTCCGTGAAGAACGGGCCGCCATTCCTCAAGGAACCTTTCAGCACCTGATAGAACTTTCATCTGAGTCTAAGTACCAATTACATGAACATATCATTGGAGTTGACCTGAAGGTTATGTATTCGTGATTCATCATTGAGCAGCTTGTAAGTACTTTCTAACTGACTGTTCTTCACAAATGTGCTTCTTTTGTCTTTGTATACTACAAATGTTTACTCTGATGACTTATTTTATAGTTCTCCTGTGAAAACGGTTATTTAAACAAAACCAGTTGTGAATAAAAGTGTTTTGATACAGCCGATGACACATGTACACCAACACACATACTACGCAAGCCACCGTATGGTGCGTGGCAGAGGGTACCTTGTACCACTACTAGACATTTCCTTTCCCATTCTACTCGCGAACATAGCGAGGGAAAACCGACTCACTATATTCCCGCTTACAAGCTCTATTTTCTCCTATTTCCTCTTCGCTGTCCTTAGGCTAAATTTTCTTGGCTGCAGTAGATTCATTCTGCAGTCGGCTGAAATATCCTGTTGTCTAAAGTTCGTCAACAGTCTTTCGGGAAAAGAAAGTTATCTTCCCTCCGAGGATTCCAATTTGAGTTCACAAAGCATCTCCATATCTCCAACGAGTTTATCGAACACACGAGTAGCAATTGTGGCAGCACGTCTCTGAACTGCTTTCATGTCCTCCTGTAATCCAATATGGTCGTGAGCGCAAACACTAGATCGTTACTCAAAAACGGGTTGGACAAATATTCTATGCACGACCTCTTTTGTGCATGGGTTACATTTTCCTAAAACTCTCTCTGAAAACCAAAGTCGATTTTACTCCTTCCCTGTTACCACTCTTATTTGCTCATTACATTTCATAACGCTTTATGCCTAGATAGTGGTCGTGTCCAGCAGCACATCACTAACACTCAGCTGCATTTTCATACTCATTTGCATTAATTTACATTTCTATAGTTTTAGAGGAAGTTGCTCTTCGTGACACCAAACAGAAATTCTGTGTAAGTCATCCTCTGTCCTTCTATAGTCACTCAACGACGAAGCTTTCTTATGTAGCATAGTGTCATCAGCGAACAGTCCTAGACTCATCCTCGATTGCTGCTCACGCTATACGTCACATAGTTTATCTATATAAGGAGCAACAGCGGTCCTATCACATTTCCGTGTGACAGTACTGACGATACCCTAGTCTCTGATGAACACTTGCCGTCCAGGGCAATGACTTGGGCTCTCTTACTTAAAAAATCTTCTAGCTACTCATACATCTGGGAACTAGTTCCGTATGCTCAGCAGACTTTCTTTAACAGCCTGCAATGTGACAACGTGTCAAAAGCAGTTCGGAAATACAGGAATATGGAATTTTCCTTTTGCACTTCATCCACGGTTCGTAGCATATACTGCGAGAAACGGACAAACTGAGCTTCGCACGAGCGATGCATTATGAAACTGTGATCATATGTGGACACAAACTGATTTCTGTCATGGAAAAGTTTTCCATTCTAACCTGAAATATGCTCAATAAGTCTGCCATCAACCGACGTTAAGGTATTAATGTGTAGTTTTGCGGGCGTCGTCCTGGAGTGAGTAGGTTAGTGAGAGAGAGAGAGAGAGAGAGTGATAGTAATAGTTTCTGGATGAGGTATCGAATATATTGCCTCCCCCTACTTATACCTCTCGCGGAGATCACGGATGTAAAATTAGAGAGATTCGAACGCGCACGGAGGCTTTCCAGCGGTTGTTCTTCCCGCGAACCATACGCGACTGGAACAGGAAAGGGAGGTAATGACAGTGGCACGTAAAGTGCCCTCCGCCACCCACCGTTGGGTGCCTTCTGGAGTATAAGTAGATGTAGAATGATATTAGAAATTCCGGCGGAATGTTATTTATCCCTTCTGCCTTGTTTGATCTCAAGTCTTCCAAAGGCCTATTAGATGCTGACACTAATACTGGATTCCTACCTCGTCGGTATCGACTCCTGTTTCTTCTTTTGTTATCAGACAATTTCCTCCTCCTCCCCCCCCCCCCCCCCCCCAGCCATCAGAGAGAACTTCAACATACTCTTTTCTCCTTTCTGCTCTCTCCTCTGCATTTAACATAGGACTTCCCACTGTACTCTTGATGTTACCGCCCTTGCTGAAGATTGTTTTTACTTTTTTGTATACTGAATAAATCATCAGACAATCATTTCTTTTTTGATTTCTTCATATTGCCATTTAGCCTTAGCTTCTCTGCACTGCCTATTTATTTCATTCCTAAGTTACCTGTATTTCTCTTTTCCTGAATTTCCCTTCTTTCGTCGATCATCTGAAGTGTGTATACATATTGTTACCCGCGGTTTCTTCGCAGTTACTTTTACTCTACCTATGTAAGCTTCCGTTTTGCAAAGGTATTTTTTATCTTCTGTAGGAATGGAAGAGCTTTTTATTAATCGCAGGGTAGCACTTAACACTTTCCTTGTAGGGTCCTTTTTCAGTTTTTTATAGGTGGTAGGATCCAAGAGGTCACTGATCTTTCTATGATAATCCTCACTCTTCCGCACGACAGTAGCACTACCCTTATCAGCAGAAAGTACAATAATATTCCTGTCCTCGTTGATCTCCCGTAACGCCTTCCCTTTTCCTAGGGATAAATTACTGCTGGGTGGCTTGGCTTTACGTAACATCCTGGCTGTTTCCATCCTGATTTCATCAGCAGAATGCGGTGATAACAGACGAATCCCGGCTTCTATACTGGCAACAATATCTTCCGTGGGAATCTGTGGTGGAGTGATAGCAAAATTTCCTCCTTTCGAGAGAACAGAGACTTGCTCTTTGGATAGTTCTTTCCCGAAAAAGTTGATAACTGTATGGGAATTGTCTGTAGTCAATGTTTCCGGTTTTTGTAAATGCTCAAACTTCTTCTTCTGTCTATTAGAAGACACTTCTGCGCTAAGTTCCATAGATATAAATGTTAATCTATCCACCTTATTCCAATCACCCAACCGCATAGTATTGCTAATACGTAAATGAAGATTTAACAGTGGACTACTAGTTACCGCAAGTCCTCGACGTGTTTGATGGATCCGCTCCCGCAGCATCGCCAATTCCATGCTTAAATAAGTACGGTTCGCTTGCGCTGTATGGAACATTCTTCTCGCCTTCAAAAACTTCGGAACTGTCCCAGTCCCACGACAACGTAGCAAAAAAGTGAGTGAACAAAGTTGTTGAGCTTTCTCCTTACGTAGGCTCTCCAGTCGTCGTACCATAATCGACACATCCTCCCGGTAGGGGTGTCTAATCATAACATGTAAGCTTTCACGGTCGGCGTCTTCATAAATAAAGTTTATATGACTCCTCTCTTCTGCCTAGGATGATGATTCGAATTCTTATGTAGCTAACGATCGGTGTGTGTGTCTTTCCTATATACCTTGTGCCCTAAGGTCCCATCTGCCCGTTTAATAACCAATACATCCAAAAAATTTAGTTGTCCATTACTCTCTTTCTCCATGGTGAATTGTTATCTTTGGATTGGACCTGTTTATGTGCACCAAAAAATCACTCAGTTCCTCTTCAGCATGTTTCCATATCACAAAGGTGTCATCCACGTATCGATACCATTTCAAAGGGCTTATAAAAACTTTTGTGGACAGGGCTAATAACATTTGTGAGCCAATTTATTTGCAAGACGAATTAAGCCATTTGCGAACTCTTTCAAGAGAAATGGGTACACTTACATCGAAACAGATCGAGCACTCCTCCCTAGAAGAAAAGTGTCCGAAAATACACGACAACGGCAACCGTCGGCTGGAAAAGTTTTTCTTCCATTTATTCATAACATCACGGACCGTATTGGGAAAGTTTTGGCCAAGTTTCAAGTGGAGACAATCTTTCGACCTACCAAGAAAATTAGTGAAAGTTTAAGATCGGTGAAAGACGCACAATACCCCTTAGCTACCGGAGGTGTGTATAAAATTCCGTGTAGCTGTGGTATGGTTTATATTGGAACAACTAAAATGAGTGTTAATACCCGCCTAACGGAACACAAAAGGAACTGTAGATTGGGACAAATTGACAAATCAGCTGTAGCGGAACACGTTTTCAAAGACGGTGATCACGAAATAAAATTTTGTGAGACAAACGTGATAGCTAGGATCTCACATTATTATACCCGCATGTATAGAGAAGCTATAGAGATCTACAAGCATGAAAATAATTTTAATAAAAAGGAAGAAGGTTTAAAATTAGACAAGATATGGCAGTCGACTCTGTGCCAACGAAGTGACTATCGATTACCTATAATCGAGAGAGATGGCACTAGCAAGAGATAGTTTTAAAGTCGAAAGCACGTGATGAGTGGTGGCGCCATCTAAGCGCTCTATATTAGCGGGACCTCCAGTGCCTAGCAGCCAGTCACCGACTCACCTCAGAAGATGTTGCCCGTAGTAGGCAACGAAACGTCAGGAAGGAGAAGCAGTTTTATATATGGACCACGGCAATTCAGCCCGGAAGTTTTAAATAATGAAGACGCCGGCCGTGAAAGCTTACATGTTATGATGAGTATTAGCATTTCCCTTTTCTCATTTTCTAGCTTACCTATAGCATTGAAAGTTCTGACATTCGAAGCTCTGATCCGTAGAATGATAGCCTTTCGTTGACTATTCAAAGTTTTTCTCATAGTCACCTCCCCATTGCCCGTCCCCTCCCTGAGATCAGAATAGGGGCCTAGTCCGGAATCTTGTACTAATGTAGAGGTCAGCGTGACCCTTTTTCAGTTACAGGGCACGGTTTCCATTCATTCTGCATCTTCATGACGCTAGTAATTTTTTGATCCTTCCGCCTTTTAGGGAAATTTTCCTAGTTTCACACCCCAAGGGCAAGAGAGGCTCTAAACCACTGTCTCTTTCCTCTTTGACAAGGCCGTTTGCAAAAAGGTGTCTTCTTATGACAGGAGTCTTCAGCGCCATTGCTGACAATTATGATTTAAAATCTATGCATTAATCAAACACGCTACCCCTGAACCTCGGATGAAACTTCAAGACAATAGTAATCCCGCTACTAATAATTTGAAATTTTTCCATCCCCCTCCCCCCTCCAACGCGATAGCTCTAAGTCGTAGAGGAAAAATGGACTTTTTTGTAGGAAATTTAACGTAGTTTAATTTTGTATTGCGCTCAAACCTCACCTGTGGGAATTTTTAGAATATTGTTCATGATGGCCGGCCGGGATGGCCGAGCGGTTCTAGGCGGTACAGTCTGGAACCGCGAGACCGCTCCAGTCACAGGTTCGAATCCTGCCTCGGGCATGGATGTGTGCGATGTCCTTAGGTTAGTTAGGTTTAAGTAGTTCTAAGTTCTAGGAGACTGATGACCTCAGAAGTTAAGTCCCATAGTGCTACTATGTACCCTATCAAGGTACAAAATTTTACGGCTACGTTGTTTCTCTCCTCTAATTTGTCTTTCTTGACTGGACTAATACCCCTACTGATAGCCATACCAACTAGCAGCTTACAGCTGATGCCAAGGCAAACTTTTTGTCTCGATAGCCGCAAGGGATAGCCGCGCGGCTCCCCCCTTTGAGTGTTCGAGTCCTCCCTCGGGCATGGATGCGTGTGTTGTCCTTAGCGTAATTTAGTTTAAGACAGATTGAGTAGTGTGTAAGCCTAGGGATCGATGACCTCAGCAATTAGGTCCCATAGGAACTTACCAAATATTTTCAAACAATTTTGTCTCGGTGATTTGTGATTTACCCTATGTTTCGAATTTCACCCAAATAGAAGAAATGGTCTTGTGATATCGAATGAATATGAAACATCCTGAGTCTTTCTAAATCTCTGTGCAACCGTTGATACTCTTATTCGATGACTTTCACATGCAACATACAATTCCCAGGTGTATCCGAAAAAAAAGCGAGACACTAGTTCTCTAGTTCAGATACAATGATTTTGTCTACTCACTGCGTCAGATTCTGCTCTGTGCCTCAAATACATAACTGAATTTATTATAGGTAAATTTTTCGTATAACTTATTAACGCACGCATAAATGTGCGTTATATTTCGCTCCGCCACCGAAAATTACATTCGCAGAATTCTCCAACCGCAACCTGACATGTGACGCACGCAATATTCGTTACGCCACCGTACAGCCGACGGCTATCAGACGACTGGCGTTAATTATTTGAAATTAACAGTTACGCGGCAAATACTTTTTATTGTGGTATCGTTTTTTGTGATGCAGTTATCTTGCTGTTATTCGTGCACAATCGTTCCTGAAGCAATATCGTTTACCAATTCGTTGAATAATTTCATAGCAAGGAAAAAAAATGGGAAACCGAAGTTCATCTTGCATGTATATGGAGAGCTTGAATATTACCTCTGAAATATAATAATTCTGACAGCAGTGGAAATCATCGTTATCAACGAGAAGGATATGCATCATTTTGGCTCTGATTTGTAGATTCAGTAGCAGAATTATCAACCTCCCAATGTAAAAGGTGAGAAGTAGCTATTGAGAGTCAGTCGGCAAATTAGGTCGTCCAAATAAGACGCTGTATTTACGAGTTCGTTTAAGTGGCGAAGTCACTATTTGATATACTACATTGATTTTCAATGGTTTGTAAGAAACCTGCGGTAATTTCATGCCACTTCGTCAACTGTATCGAAATGTGTATATCTCTACAATGTATTTATCGTTATGGATAATAACTACAAAAATAGTCAGACAGCATACATTAGAACCAAGTCTTATTTCTCACCTGTGTGCTAAAACCGATATTTATTTCGTGCAGAAAATTTACAAAGAATCCTAGAAATAATGAGAGCTGATAGTAATTGGCTGTCGATGACAGCGGAACACGTGAATGGTAAATGGCGGATATACGCTGGATTTCCGAAAGTAAGTTTAAAAGGAGTCTACTGGGGTACACTTATATGTGGCAGACGAATACTGTAATGACACTAATGTAAACTAAAATGAAACTATTATGTTTTAAACGATGTATGTCTCTCATGGGCTCTATAAAGCGGATCGCTGACTTTGGACGACCGCAGACCCAAAGATGGTGCTTCTGGTCTGAGACTGTAATGTTGGAGTAAGAGAGCTCTTGGCACGCAGCAGTGAGTGTGTATCAGTCTGTGGACGAAAGGGGATACAAAGGCAGTTTTTGTGGTGTGCTCTGTAAAGCCATCAAGTGTTAGATTATAATGTAGGAATTTTCTCATACGAATATTTTGTGTTACATCGCACGTAAAATACGTAGTTAGAAACGAAGAGTGATTTTATAATGGAATGAAAAGTCAAATGATGAAATATAAATTTAATTGTGATAAGAAAGGGTTACTGGATTCGTATTATTGGAAATATAAATATTGAAGCAGAAGTCTTTGCTATTGCCAGCGTGTTAATGTAAATGAGTTGACCGATAATTGGTAACAGTGAGATGTATTTTGAGGAAGCATAGAAATTATGTAAACATATTTGATGTACAGACTAGTTAGATATTTCCCTTTTGTGGCGTTTCTAAGATATGTTAACACAGGTACACGTAATTTGACGATTTGTCTTTATGGCTTTTAGTGATATTAGTTAATACACGACTAGGTCATATGCTATTTGAAGACACAGAAATTTTCTTAAATGTTTTGATTTATCAGCCAAAAGAATTTCATGTCTATTTCGAAGTATTACGCCAGCATTCCATACAGCTCAGTTGGCAGCAACTATATTTAATTCTTCTTCATGAGAGAGCAGAATATAATGCGATCCACCGTTGCTGCTTTAGACGCAAGACATTTTCTTTTTTGTTATTTGCACAGGGACCAAAGTTATCAGTTTGAACAGGGCCAGAGGATTCAGTACCCAAGGGGCTGAATTTGTTTTGCACTGACTATTTCTTTATTGGTATTGGGAGTTGCACTGCCCAATCAGTTCGTATAAAGTTTTTCTGACAATAACACAGAGTAAGCACACCACTTGCAGTTACAACACGCTACACGACAATTCAAGTTTTGTATGCTTCCCAATTCAGGCAATCATTTAAGTATTTCAAGAAATATGAACAACATTATAAGTTAAACCTTATTATGTCACACCTAGTAATTTTTATTGAATGCTGCAGTACACTTCAAAGTGACACAGATACATGACACTGATTTTCAACACAGTCACTAAGGTTTTTCAAACAACAGTCAGCACGTACTACCAAACGTTCAGTTCCTCCACGATAGCAAACCGTTCATTGGTCACGGACCCATTCGATAACCATTTCGTCAACGTCAGAGTCTCCCCCCCCCCTCCCCCCTCGCCGCGGATCTTCTTTCAGGTTACTAAAGAAATGGAAATAGCATGGCACAAAACCTAGATATTCTGATAGGCTTCACACACGACGGTGCGGCCTTGGTCAAATAGTTGGCACCATTTCTCTGCTGCTGGGTGCAACGTTGTATTTGATCCACATACACTACGTGATCAGAAGTATCCGTACAAGCCCAAGATAATACGTTTATCATATTAAGTGCGCTGTGCTGCCACCTACTGCCAGTTACTCCTTACCAGCGACCTCAGTAGTCATTAGACATCGGGAGAGAGCAGAATGGGGCGCTCCGCGGAACTCACGTACTTCGAAGGTGGTCAGGTGATTGGGTGTCACTTGTGTCATACGTTTGCACGCGAGATTTCACACTCCTAGACATCCCTAGGTCCACTGTTTCCGCTGTGATAGTGAAGCGGAACCGTGGAGGGACACGTACACCACAAAAGCGTACAGGTCGATCTCATCTGTTGACTAACAGAGACCGCCGACAGTTGAAGAAGGTGGCAATGTGAATAGGCAGACATCTGTCCAGATCATCACACAGGAATTCCTAACTACATCAGGATCTACTGCAAGAACTGCGACAGTTAGGTGGGAGGTGGGGAAACTTAGATTTCATGGTCGAGCGGCTGCTCATAGGCCACACATCATGTCGGTAAACGCCAGACGACGCGTCTGATTGTGTAAGGAGCGAAGCAGTGGACGATTGAACAGTGGAAAAACGTTGTGTGGAGTGACGAATCACCGTACACAATGTGGTGATCCGATGGTAGGGTTCGGGTATGGCGAATGTCCGGTGAACCTTATCTGCCAGCGTGTGTAGTGCCAACGGTAGAATGGAGGCGGTGGTGTTTGGTGTGATGGGTGTTTTTCATGGAAGGGGCTCGCACACCTTATCGTTTTGCGTGGCACTATCGAAGCACAGGCCTACATTGATGTTTTAAGCATCTTCTTGCTTCCCACTGTTGAAGAGAAATTCGGGGATGGCGATCGCATCTTTCAACACGATCGAGCACCTGTTCATAACGCACAGCCTGTGTCAGAGTGATTACACGACAATAACGACTGGCCTGCACACAGTCCTGACTTGAACCCCCTAGAATACCTTTGGGAATTTTTGGAACGGCGACTTCGTGCCAGGTCACACCGACCGACATCGATACCTCTCCTCGGTGCAGCACTCCGTGAAGAATGGGCTTCCATTCCTCAAGAAACCTTCCAGCACCTGATTGAACGTGTGTCTACGAGAGCGGAAGCTGTCATCAAGGATAAGCGTGGGCCAACATTCTATTGAATTCCAGCATTACCTATGGAGGGCGCCACGAACGTATAAGTCATTTGCAGCCAGGTGTCCAGATAATTTTAATAACAAAGTGTACCTCTAAAATGTCACGGTGGATCTGTGAGTAATTGAGATGTTTTGTCGACAAGAATCGTACTGTCCGGCGCACTTCAACTCTGGAATACATATGCAGCTGGTACTTTATTTGGGGACTGAACCGGAATAATAAGAACATCAATAACAGTAACGATGTGCTATTCACTCGCAGTCTGTGATGCATCTGCTACTCGTACCGCGGCAGAACCGTGTCTGCAGGGAACCCGCAACTTGTGCTCTCTTCTGACAATGTGTCACTTTTGTTAGACAAGGGTCTTAGCGTGGGACCATATGTATAACTTACTTTACACAGTCTGTAAGTACCTAAAATGTTTTTTTGCTGGTTTTGCTTCAGATATTTTCAATGGTACACTGAACATTGACTTGACCTACAGATCAGTACCGTGTATGATCTATAGTATAAAGAGGAATGATTAGAAAATTGTAATGTAACACTGAATACCACAATAAAAAGTCCTTAGAAAGAGCAATCGCAGACGATGGACAGACAAATACAGGTACAAGGATGGTAGCTGCGAATAAACCTTGGGTAGCAGAAAAAGATAAGCAAAAGATTCAGTATTAAGAGTGCAAGAGGAATTCCACTGTTAAATGCAGAGGAGAGAGCGGACTAGCGGAAAGACTACACTGAAGTCCTATACGAGGTGCGGGAACTGTCTGACGATGTGGCATGAGAAGAAAAGGGAGTCGATATGAATGATTTAGGCCAATCAGAACCAGCCTGCTTTTGGAAGAGCTTCGGAAGATCTGAGATTCAGACTTCTGTAATAGCATCCATTCAGTCCCAAAAACAGCAGGAGTATATAAGTACGAGAGCTACCGCACAATCAGCTTAAAAGCTGACGCATCCAATTTACTATCAGGAATAATACAAAGAAGAATGGAAAAGGAAACTGAGGAAGATTTAGATGACGATCAGTTTGGCTCTATGAAAGGTAAAGCCACCAGAGGGGCAGCTCTGACTTTACGCTTGATAATGGATATACAATTTAAGAAAAATCAAAGACACATTCATATCTTTAGTCAAGTAGAAACAAGCAAAGTTTTCGTAATTCTAACAAAAAATAGGTGTAAGCATATGGAACGTTCGGTAATGTAGATTATGTACGTGAATCAAGAGAGAAAAACAAGAATGTAAGATCAATAACGAAATGCTCGATAGCGAATAAAACAAGGAAGTAGTCTTTCGTCCCTACCTTTAAGTTTATGTATCGAAGAAACCGTGACGGACATAAAAGAGAGATTCACGAGTCGGATTATTATTCAGAGTGATAGGATATCAACGGTTGAATTTGCTTGTCATACTGTTATCCTCAATGAAAGGACCGAAGAACTGCAGGACATGTTGAACGGAATGATCAGTTTAAGTAGAACACGCAATGGATTGAGAGTAAACGGCAGAATAGAAGTAGAAATGAGGTTAGCGACAAACTTAATATTGAAATCGTGACCAAAATTAAAAACACCTACAGCCGTCCTTAACATTTTATTTTATTTTGTCGCTTCCGGTTTCGACGCTTCATTGCGTCATCTGAAGGCTGTTTTGATGCGGTACAGGTTGATACGACCTCCTGCATAACCCATGGGGATCTTATCAATCTGTACCTAATCAAAACAGCCTGAAGATGACGCAACGATGCGTCGAAACTGGTAGCGAAAAAATACAATAAAATCATAAGGACGGCTGTAGGTGTTTTTATTTTTTGTCATGATAGTAAACGGCCGTCGCCCCAGAGATGTCCTGCTAAAAGGATGGACATACAAAAGCTTAATACTGAAATGGAGACAGCGTGGTAGAAAAAGTGAAGGAATTCTGATACCTTGAAAGCTAAACACATGGCGGGCGAAGCAAGGAGGATAAAAGGCTAGCGCACTCAATGAGGCCATTCCTTGTCACGGAAAGTCTAACGGTATCAAATCATGGTTTCTTAGTTGTTATGCTGTAACGCATTTCGGAAATTAAGCGGACAAGGTAAGAAATGAGGAGGCGCTTCGCAGAATCGACGGGGAGTGACATATGTGGAGAAGACTGGCAAGAAGAAGGGACGGGATGATACCACATTTTTTAAAAAGGCATATATAACTTTCTGTTGTGTGCCAACGCTACTCTGAGCTCAATAAGTTGACACGGAAGAGGAAATCGTAGCAGAGAACATCGAACGAGTCTGTAGACTGATGACCCGTAAAAAGCCATTGTTTGCAGGAAATTCGCTTTCATTGGGTCACCTGCTCGTGTTAATATGAAATCAGCTCCTGAGCTTCGGAGTTAGATCCTCATTTGTGGTACTGGCGTCGATAGTTCTATATTATAGAGGCAAATATCCATCTTATCGAAGCCCGGCATGGATGAATTATTGGCATACTGCACTGCTCCATAGTTCTCTTGAATCGTTATGCAGCTTACTGGATAGAGTTTTGATAGAAACTTTATTGTTAAAATCTTTGCTCCAATTATTTTACCAATTATTTGCTGTTGGTGATATGGTTGTGGAATGGAAATGCGGAAGAACAACCACAGCTGAACCAGCACCACGCAGACTTTACATTCTGACGGGCGGAGACTGTCCAGAAATGCGGATCGTTGTAAAACATCACATGAAATCAGTGGCAGGAACCAGTCGTGAGTTGAAATGTGGTGCTAACAGTCAGTTAGCGCAATGGCTGTGTTTTATCTGAAGAAAAAACCTGTGGGAAACTCTGGACAGAGACTGCGAACATGTGGCACTTAGTGGGAGTGTGGATTGGCTGTGAGGCGTACCACAGTCCATGCAGTTGCGATGACGCTGTTTGCCTGATGGCACCTGCCTAGTAATCAGGCGATGCTGGGTTCGAATCCCCTTCCCGTATACATTTTCGCTCGTCGCCGCTGACTCCGCTTAAAGCAGCTGATAGCAGTGATCCTCCTTCAGTTTACATACAAAGGCTGTGGGCAGCGAGTTAAAAAAGAATGGGTTACAATCTTTCGAGTAGCTCATCATAAGCCAAACATTTCTGTAGGCCCTTGACGTAGTGTAATAAGCTACTGGACGAGTGATTTGGAGCGATGAAGCCCTGTCGCAATCCTACAGAAGTTTGTTGGTTTGATGAATGTCTTTAGATAGTTACCTGCTATCATGTGCAGCAAGATCAGTGAAGTACAGAGGAGTTGGTGGTACCATACAGGGGCGTTTTCCGTGGTTGCGGTATGGCCCCTTATTGCCCTTAAGAAAAAGCTAAATCCTGCTAGACATGTAACACATTTTACTGCATTTTGCACTGTGTACACTAGAGGAACATTTCGGAAAGGGTGAGACTGAAAATGCGTCCTGCCATAAAACAGCATTGGGGAGACATGGGTGTGTGGAAAACAGCATTAATGAAATGGACTGGCCCACCAAGAGTCCCGACCTGAACGCAAACAAGCACCTTTGTGATGAACTATATAGTCGACTTCACACCAGACTGTAGTATCCAACATCCCTAGTACCTCTGGTTTCGGCATTTGAGGAAGAATCGGCTGCCACTCTCCCACCTCACTGAATGTGTCCGCAGCGAAGTTCAAGCGTCAAAAACGCGAAATGTGGGCACGACCTATATTAACGTTCACTAGTAGGTGTCCAGATACTTTAAACCAGGTGACGTATATTTACAATTTGAAATCAAAGACTTGCCACACCACACACTAAAAATAATATTCTTACCAAAAAAAAAAAAAAAAAAAATGCGATATACAGCGTAATAGTTGGCAACGGATGACCGTCGATTACATAAGATGGCTGATCGGTAAGAGAATAACATTCAATAAACGTCTTCGTTGCGTTACCTGTATGAAGATACCAGGTGGCATAGATGAAGTATAGTTTGTAGCAAATGATAAGGAACGGAAAGTGCGGTTAAATAGTAGCTGTGCTACCAAGCCCAAACATAATAAAAATATTGCAAATAATAACATATTCAAAAAGAAGTGCCACATATAAACTTCAGTGGTGACTGCAAAAATCATCGCTGCTCGTTTCGTTCGCAGCAATTTCAGCTATGATATTTGGTTCCAACTTAATCACCACCTCAGAACCCGCAACTTATTTCCAAAAAAACCTCAAAAATAGATGACAGTCGTGACTCCAGCTGTCATGACTGCTGGTTTCATTCGCAGCAATTTAAGCTGTACTGTTAGGTCCCACTGCATCCACCACCACGACTATCGCTGCGTATTTTGAATTAAACGGTACGCCAAACACGACTTGATAACGTCTGCCTCGAAATCAATGTTACAAACTTCACTTTTTTCCCACATTTTTATTAGTTCGTAAGTTCGAAACTTGTTCGTATTTACCTACAAGAATAGCTACACTTGCATGTTCTTTAACGTTTGCCAACTCTCCTTGTGTTCGGATCAGTAGTTCTGTTCAGTGTCTGTAAAGACAGTTCGTCGGTTTTAAACAGTAAGTTCCTTGCTTTCGCTTGACGTTTATCTTTCTTACCAACTGTCTCCGCCAATAAGTGCTTGCTTTTCGACTTGCAGTTAGTGGAGTTGAGCTCAAGTTAAACAGTCCGATGTCCTCGTCATGATTAATTACGGCCCCAGTGCCACAACTGCAGTGAATGGCTCTCGTATTGCTACTTGTTCATCCGTGTTTGCTCGTGCAACGGGATTATCCGCACCACGTCACTGTTAATTCTGTACAGTTTAATTTTCTGTAAGTCCTTTTGCTGGCGCTCAGGTAAACAAGTAACCGCACAACCATTAATCGGATCCAGTAATCGCAATGCTCTCGTCACCTGCTGTGGATCACCGTAAGAGCTGGAAGTGCAGTCTACGCTTTTAGTCGAGTGACGTATCACAGTTAGCTGTGTACACACGTCAAAAGATGTAAAAAAGTTCAAAAGCACTTCTGCGCTTGACGACAGACGTAAGCATTCGAAAACTAACCTCAAATAAAGGATAAAATGCAGAGCGATCTTTACAGCTGATAGCGTCTATGCTGCTAGGACAACATTGACAGAAAGATGTGCTAAGATTAAGTCAGTCCTGAGGAGAGTGACATTTTTCTTTGGATGGGTGCCTTCCATAATATCTTCTGCCTTTGTGCTCACAATCACAGAAATCCATGTTGAATGATCCAATTTTTGTCCATCACAGCATATGCCCCCCCCCCCCCCCCCCCAGTAAGTATTCTGAATAAATACTGACTAAACTAGTGGTATTCTAGACATTTTTTCCTTCTCAAATGTAGTGTGGTACCGTTACTTTCCGTACTTAATTTTTAACATGATTTATCTAATGCCACAGAACAAATGCAATTTTTCCTTGTCCAGTTTTGTCACTATTCTCGCTTGGCTTTAGTGTAACGCTGTGCTCAAACTGTCAGCCTGAAAATCTTCCTTATTTCATATCAATGTGTGAAGTCAGTAAATTTCATATGTTGAGGAAAGGTTTTCTCTGCGACAACAATCTCATTCTGAATTGGGCTCCATGCGCTTTTAGGATGGGTGAAGCCCTACCATTTTATCTAAATGTCCACCCAAATTTTGATGTCTAGTAAGTCAACATCCACTTCCCCTCTACACTCCTTTCCAATCAAATTAAGTTGTCGTATATCCCATTTCATGGACAAATGGTGAAAACTTTCTTTAGGGCGGAATATATTGTATCAACAGTTGCTTTATTGAGTGTACCTATATGAGCTCTAATTCAGGAAACGTTTACAATGCTGCAGTCAAACTATTTCACATGGTGCCTTCTTTCTGGGTACAGTGCTGTACGAGTTGGGAAGAGCATTTGAAACTGCCTCAAAGAGATTTTCCTCTTTGCAGGACGCAAAACAGAGTCGGCAACCGGTTAACGATCAACGGCAGTAGGTTTTAGCGAGAAATGAAACTCTCTAATTTTGAAGATTGCATCTGGATTTTACGAAACTACATATTAGGCGGTTCAGCGTACGCCAAATATTCCACATGTTCTTTCTGACAGGAAGAAAGATTTTCAGATGGTTGAGCCCATTTAGGATCGTTTATTTTTGCTTTCCACATTTCCATTCTTGGGTTGGAAGAAATCGCTTAAAGGCATCCCTGATTTTCTTGAAGTTTTCCAAGTACCTCATTCAGGATGAGTAGAATAGAATTATATAATTGGTGGATAAGTTTCGTTAGCAGGTTTGCCGGCCGCTGTAGCCCAGCGGTTCTAGGTGCTTCAGTCCGGAACCGCGCGATTGCTACGGTCGCAGGTTCGAATACCACCTCGGGCACAGATGTGTGTGATATCTTAGGTTAGGTAGGTTTAAGTAGTTCAAAGTTCTAGTGGATTAATGACCTCCGATGTTAAGTCCCATAGTGCTCAGAGCCATTTGAACCATTTTATCCGGTTTGTTCTTTTTGTACTGGCAGGAACCTCGCGACATTTTGGTTGTGCCACTGATGTCAGACTATCTATGACGTACAATATTTCCTTTCGTGCATCTATCTTCCGACTTGTTTGATGTGGCCGGCTAAGAATTCTTCTCTTGTGCCAACTTCTTCATCTCAGGTTAGCACTTGCACCTAATATTCTCAATTATTTGTTGGCTATTTTCCATTATCTGTCTTGCCACATGTTTCTATCCTCTAAAGCTTCCTCCAGTATCATTGATGTCATTCTTTTATGTCTTGACACATGTCCTATCATTCTGCCCTTCTTCTTTTCATGCTAATTTCCTCGACCATTCTGCAGAGAACCTCCTCGAAAATTATCGGCAGAAAATAAGCTGGTACATAATAACGTAATAATTGGATAGGCTTCATGAACGTGTACGATCTTTCAACAGTGGCAGCAATTTCACAACTTTTGAAGATTCCCTTGTTATCCGACCATCTGTGACCTAAGTACTGAATGAAAATAGGCTGGCACTTAATCATGTAATGGGTGGTTTATTTGTGATCGGTTACGTCCTTTCTAGACCGACAGATACCACACATTTTGGTGATTACCTTGGCCTCAGTACGGTCGCTTACAAAAGGTACTGGAAGAAACTAACATAAGACAGAAGCCAACATGAGCACCTTAGAAGCACGTATCCCCGTTTCAGTAAAGCAGCTTAAATCATTTAATAAACGCAGGTACTGCAGCACCGATTGTATACCAGTCAATTTCCTCTCAAAGTATGCTAATGCAATAGCGTCATATTTAGCAGTCGTGTATAAATGCTCGCTCATCGAAATATCCGTAGCTGAAAGCGGTTCAAGTCACACCAGCAGCGATAAACGGACAAAGAAATAATCCGATGAATTGCAGACCCATATCGCCAACGTCGATTTACGGTACAGTTTTGGAACATACACTGTGTTCTAACATTATGAGTTATTCGACATAAAAGTTTTCTGGATATGTTAACGCATCATAATGTAAAAACCTACTGCTGGTGGAGAAAAACCAACGTTTCGGCTACTGTTGCAGCGGCCTTCTTGTGGGTCTAATGGTTTATGTCGAATGACCCCTGGCCGCGGGAGCCTACGCAATTATGAGTTATCTCTAAGAATATTGTCTATTGAAAAATTGAAAAACAGAAAACATTTCTTCAGAAAATATCGTTCTTGTGAAAAAAACTAGCCCTTTATTCCCACAAATAATGAGTGTTATAGGCAGGAAAACCAAATTCATTCGATAGTTTTAGATTCCCAGAAGGTTCTTGACACGATTTAGCACAAGCTACTTCTAATCAGATTGTGTGCCCATGGAGTACCGTCTCTGCTGTGCGATTAGATCCGTGATTTCCTTTAAGAAAGGTTACAGTTCGTGACAACTGACTGGAGGTCATCGAGTAAAACAGAAGTAATAGCTGGCGTTCTACAGGAACGTGTTATAGACCCTCTGCTGTTCCTGTTCTACATGAACGATTTAGGGGACAATATGTGTAGCCATCTCACACTGTAGATGATGTTGTCATTTACCGTCTGATGTAGTCATCAGGGAAACAAAACAAATTGCAAAATGATTTAGCTAAGATATCTCTTTGGGAAAGTGGCAACTGACTCTAAATAATTAAAAGTGTGAAGTCATCTAAGTGAATATTAAAGGGAATTCGCCAAATTTAGATTCCACGGTAAATGATACAAATGTAAAGACTGTAAATTCAATTAAATACTTAGGGATTACAATTATGAATAACGTAAGTTGGAACGATCACATAGATATTCTTGTTGGTGAAGCAAACCAATGACTACGATTAACTGGCAGAACACTTAGAAAGTTCAACAGGTATACTACACGGACAGCCATCACTAAGCCTTTCCGTCTTCTTCTGGAGTTATGGTGCGTGTTGTGTAATCCGCATAAGAGAGGATAGACGAGGACATCGAAAAAGTCGAAAGAGGGGCAGTTCGTCTTGTACCATCGCGAAATAAGGGAGGGAGCACCACGAATATTACATGCGAATTTGGCTGGCAGTCATTAAAGCAAAGGCGGTTTTTATTGCGACAGGATCTTCTCATGAAATTTCTATCACGAACTTTCTCCTCAGAGTGTGAAAATATTTCGTTGGTGTCCTCTTACGTAGCGAGGTTCAAAAATGGCTCTGAGCACTATGGGACTTAACGTCTGAGGTCATCAGTCCCCTAGAACTTAGAACTACTTAAACCTAACTAACCTAAGGACATCACACACATCCATGCCCGAGGCAGGATTCGAACCTGCGACCGTAGCGCTCGCGCGGTTCCAGACTGTAGCGCCTAGAACCGCTCGGCCAGCTCGGCCGGCACGTAGCGAGGAATGATCGTCATAATAAAGTAACAGAAATCAGAGCTCGCACAGAAAGATTGGAGTGTTCGCTATCCCCGAACGCATTTCGAGAGTGGAACTGTACAGAAACACTTTCAGTGCGGTTCGATTAATCATCTGCCATGCACATTGAGCCGTGGTAAAAACTGCTGTTTTGAAGAGCGCGCCGCAGCGCGTAGTGTGATGCAATGGCCCTCCGTTTCTCGCTGTGGCGCCGCTGTGGCAATCGCAGCTTTGGTGTCTCCCTCTGGTGGGAAAGGGGAAAGGTAGCCTGTTCACCGGCATTTAAACGGCGCGACGAGCTCGCTAGAGGCGGGTCTGGTCAGTTGGAGTGAGTCTGGGTCAGTCACTCGTCACCAGTTGCTTGTCTGTCTCTCGTTCGCATTTGTGCGGCAGTTAGTGTCTGTCTGTCGTCCGGAGTGCTAGTATGTGTTGGGCCGCCAGTCTGCTCGAGTTTGTTTAGGCAATGGTTATTGGCGGTTGGATCGATCTGTTGGTCGCCACGTCAGTCCAGTGGGCTTCGCCGTATAGCGAGGGGTAGTGGCTTCGCGGCCGACACGAGAGCAACAGGAGTCAACCCACGACATAGGTCTGGCCGGGACGAGCTGCGGCGCCGTGAGACAAGAGATCGGCGCGCCTTCCTGCGTCCGTTGAAGCGGTTGGCAGCGGACGGTTCGAGAGATCGTTTTGGAAGGGGGGGGGGGGGCTGCGCCAGGTCTTCACCAGACGTCACAGGTTATTAGAAGTAAAGTGATTCGTGATGTGTTGTTTCATTTACTTGTTAAATTCTACTTGTTTTCTTGGTCAGTCTCTCGTCCCCAGCTTGCTCCTCTGTCTCCGGTCCGCCATTTGTTAGGCAGTTATGTCTGTCTGTCTGTCTGTCGGTCTGCCGTACGTTATTAGCTGTCTCTGTCATGTTTGTTGGATTCGGTGTTAACGAATTTATTGCTTAAGGTGTAAAGCCCGAATTCCTTAAGTATGTTTTATCTTGTCTATCATCTTGAGAGACGGTATATGTGTAACGTAGAGCATGTTTGTACATTTTATGTAAAACTGAATTTCATGGGTTTTTATTTAAATGGTAATTTTAGTATATAAAGTTGCCACCCTTCCACCGTAAGAGTTTTCTTTTAAAAACAAGTTGCACTTTCGGTGACAAGTATTTTTTTTTTTTTTATATGAATGTTTTGTACCATTTCCATCCCTCCTACAGGGTGCATAGTATATGTGTTTGTGTGAGTTGTTAAAATTTTTGGTTTAAAGTAATCTGGTGTGTTGCAGATTTGCACCAGTATAGTCTTTGAGAGGTTGTTGTGAGCGGTCGTGACTACGGCCGTGTTAAAAGAGAGCGCTAAGTTTCTCAGCCCAAAAGCTCATACTGTCAAAAAAAATGTTATTTCTGCCTCTGAATAAATTGTAACTTGATATTTAGAGGGTGCTTTATGATTATAATTTTTAAATCTGTTTTTTTTTTAAATTTCCTTTTGTCGAAATAAATTTGAAATAAATTTGTTTTCATCAGTCACCCACTGGCAACTACTTCCATGCTCACATAGCGTGATTAAATGTGTTAATGTTCTTCATGAATCGCTAGTAAATTCTAAAGTAAATTCTTCAAGGAAAAGATTTTGAAAGTAAATTCACAGTTCACACATAACTGTGAATTGCACAGTAATCATGTAGATGTGGATGAAATGTGAAATGACACGAAAGACATGTGGCGTAAATTACAACATCCCCAGTCAATACGCTGAATCAGTAGCAAGAAAACGTTTCTTTTCGAAATTCTATGCTCTACCTCTGGTGATTATATTTTCTTTTTTTTTTTTCCTGAGGTGGAGAGCAGAGTGCACGGGCTCATGGTCTGCTGCTGCGCGAGCTGGGCGTGATAAGTTACTCGAGCCGCAGCCGGAGAAACGAACTGGCCTAGGCGAGAGAGAGGTCCGCACGCAGATAGCAGGGCGCACGCTGGGCCGGATTACGCCGTAATCTGTTGGCAACGCTCCGGCCGAGTTATAAGCCAGTACAGCCCGGGCTCTGCGTGCCTGCGGCCGTGTTTCACTCAGCCGGCCACACCGACACGCCGCGGCGCGAGCCAGATGGCCGATCCGGCCTCTATAGCTCGCGGCAACCGCTTCAGGACGAACTGCATCGCCGTGCACACGCCACCAAATGCCACATGGTAACACAACTACTGCGTGATAAACTTTAAGGATGAGACTCACTGCCGATATTTTAGTTTATCTGAAAAGAACTGTAAACAGGTGAAAATACACGGTGTTTCAGAAACGATGTTTACCTCGTAAATCACAAAATAGTAAGTGAAAGACATATTTATTCATACAAGTAAACGTAAAAAAAACTTTACTCTTTCTACTGAGTTATTAAAATAATTCCTTTCCATTTGTGTAGAAAACTTAAGGGCGAAAGTAACTTTCGCATGATGCGTCACTACCAAGCAACATTGCTGGATGAAACTTGGCAGGCCGGTGTGGCCGAGCGGTGCTAGGCGCTTCAGTCTGGAACCGAGCGACCGCTACGGTCGCTGGTTCGAATCCTGCCTCGGACATGGATGTGTGTGATGTCCTTAGTTAGGTTTAAGTAGTTCTATGTTCTAGGTGACTGATGACCTCAGTCCCATAGTGCTCAGAGCCATTTTTTGATGAAACTTAGGGCATGCAAAGAAAGGACTTTTGGTGCACAAGGTAGCTGAAAGAAATACGCGATGGGACGAACAGAAATGACACATACATGAAAACGTGGTGTCTGTTCTCGCAGACATGTCCGAAAGAACAGACATCACGCGAAAACCCGCAGCTACGAAACGTATTTTGTAATCTGAAGGCAGAGGGAGGAGAAAGGAAAGGAAAGAGAAGCAACTAACTGTATCAGCTGTATCGGGGTTTTACGCGGAATCAGCGGCGATAAGTGAAAATGTGTGCTGGACTTGGACTCGAAGCCGGATCTGTTCTTTCCTATGCAGTTAAACACTACGCCACCCAGACATAGTGTACATCGCAAATGTGTCGCCTGTCTCTGCACGCTTCCCAGCCGACTCACATTCCTATCCAACGCCATCTATCCGCAAGTCCCGTCTTTTCTGTCGTCTCGTTGTCACTGTAGGGTTGTACTAAGGGACGCAGGGAGAGGATGTTGTTGTGGCCTCTTTGTTCAAAAATGTGTGTGAAATCTTATGGCACTTAACTGATAAGGTCATCAGTCCCTAAGCTTACACACTACTTAACCTAAATTATCCTAAGGACAAACACACACACACACACACACACACACACACACACCCATGCCCGAGGGAGGACTCGAACCTCCGCCGGGATCAGCCGCACAATCCATGAGCCTCTTTGTCTAACATAACTACACACTTATAGGGTGAAGCGAAACTCGCGCACTCGGGCTTCGCAGCGCGACTCCTCTTATGCCAGGGATAAAAAAAAATTCGCTCGGCGATTGCATCCGGCAGAAAATAGACGTTAAAGAGTGGCAATCTGGCAACACTGTAATCACATGTACAACAATGACCTTCGTCAGCACATGATCGTTGTTCTGCCACAGTTGGTGCAGAGGATAGAGCTTTAGGGTTAGCGTGCAGGAGGTCGTGGGTTTAATCCTGGGTTGGGGCACATTTTTTTTATTTGCTAATTTCATTCTGACATTTCATACTGTAATATACGTCGTTTCTTGGGTCACATGTATCCAAAATAAACAACATTTTGTAACTCTGAACGTAACAAATACGTGGCTAGGCAAATAAAATACACAGTTGAAGCAAATATTTTTTTTTTTTTTTTTTTTTTTTTTTTTTTTTTTTTTTTTTTTTTTTTTTTTTTTTACTGCGAGATGCTAAAGGAGCGCCTGTTCCATGCAATGCGCATTACCCCTCTGACAGATATTGCTCTGCATGATTCATACCGCCATCGCTAATTGTGAAATGTTCTGCTTCGAATTACACTGTGTCCCTAACGGTAATAGACGTGATGTTTCCACAGTCCCATCGATAGAATAATAATAATAATAATAACTCATTGAAATAATGCTAAACAGCATCCAGTTACCAGACTCAGTGCTGAAAGGCATGGGACCATGGTGATAACACGTACAAATAGAAACCGAGTTGGAAAATTTGTCGTAAAGCACACTGGTAGTCCTGCTGGTAACGTAAGACCCTAACGAAATGTATGGACCTGAACGAGGCAAGAATAATAGTTGCTACTAATCTCTGGGACCAATGGAGCAGGATACAAAGAAAACAAGTTTCGCATCTAGTGGATGAGGTAATTGTGAAATTCCATGACATGAAAAGGGCTTCTTTCAAATCTGACCAACCTTCCAATCCTACGATTGCAATATGTAAGTGCAGGTGTTTTCTTGAGGACCCGCTCCAATCGCTGTTGACGATTGAGATGCCAGATACCGTACCATCTCCACTACATTTGCCAAATAAAATCGTAGGTCTCAACCCAGGATCGAACTATCAACCTGCTGCATGTTAACCCAAAATTCTATCCACAGCACCAACTGCACAGCAGAAAAATTACGTGCTCACAGAGGTACTTACCAAACATGTGGTTACAGTGTTGCCAGATTGCCACTCTTTAATGTCTATTTTCTGCTGGATGTATTAGCCAGACGAAATTCGGTGACAGACATTTTTGTATCGCTGGCACGTGAGGGGTTGCGCTGCGAAGCCCGAGTGCGCGAATTTCCCTTCTCCCTTTATATTAACAGGGTTCTTAATTCCTAAGAACAGAAAGTTACTTAACTCAAGATAGTGCATATGTTGTAGAACAAGCTCTCTATAATACTCCACGGTAGCCTCACTGCTGGTGAAATACAATGTCCCGCTATGTACACTGCTTTGTTCGCTAGTTCTGACTAACTCTGAGCTATAGGCTGAGTTACCTGCGACTCCCACTGGGCTGCGACAGATGATTTGACTTGTTCACTCACTGGATGACTGACTGGGCCCTCCAGTCCACAGCGGCGATCTAAATACTGGCGGCCAAGAGGGCGTTGGCGGCCCGTTTCTTGCGAGTCTGGCTTTGGCGTCTATCGATCGTCTCACAACTCCTTTGCCATCTGGTGTGCTGGCGACAGCTTACACCTGCACACCATCCATGTCCTCCACGTTCGCTAATTTTTGATTTCCGCTGGAGGGAAATTAGCGAGCACCGCGGAAATGGATAGGGCTGCAGATAGGTAGCCCTGAGTGGGAATGTGAGTCGGAAGTGGAGTGTGCCGAGATAGTCCGCATATTTGCGATGTGCACTGGGTCCAGATGATGCAGTGGTCAACACAGCTGCCAGGTAAGCAGAAGTTCCAGGTTGCGGCACTTATTTCAACTCGTTGCCACTGATTTCACATAAAGTCCCGATGCAGTTGATGTCATTGGTTGCTTTCCTTTCCTTTCATGTCCGAAAGAACAGTCAGTTCATATAACCGATTCTCGTCGATGGACTGTGACTCCACAACCTCCAGTGCTGATGCCCATTTACGTTCGTCTTCCTGCAAGAATGTGAAATTAGGGAGCATGGAGTACATGGTCACGGTCTTCGGATAGATGCCGCTGGGTGGGAATGTCAGTTGGCTGGGCAGCGAGGCGAGATACTCTGTGCATTTGTGATGAACACTGTGTTTGTGTGGCGTTTTGGTTAACGCAACTCCGTAGGAAGTAATAGATTTGGGTTCAAGTCGTTGTCCAACAGATAATTTCGCTCATCACCGCTGATTCCGCATAGGCTCCCGATGCAGCTGATGTCGTTGGTTCCTTCCCTTTCCTTTCTTTCTCTCCACTACACCTTTCATTTACAGAAATGACACTTTTCGTTGATGGGCAATATTTACATTGAGGATACCATAATTTATGGTCACCAAGACATAACAAAGGACAGGAAGTAGTAGTTGTGATCGCTACAGGCTCCCACGCTGGTCACGAGGCTGATAAAGAGTTCGTGATAAGGTGTTCCACTACTCCTGCAATGTGGTCGACAACTGCTTCATGGCCGTTGTTACATGTGGACGTGCTGCATTCCATCTCTTCAGCGCATGGAACATGTGCTTGTTGGGGTTTGAAATTTGCGGTGTTAGCAGATCAGTTCTTCGTCGAATATTTTCCTGTTCCAAGAGCTCGTCTCCTCCGCTTTTCGATGAGTTGGTGCGCTGTGTAACGACTCTTTAATGGGAATGATCAAAAAGTGAGGTGGAACCCTGAAGCTTAATTTATTTTGAAAACTGTGGTTTAAATGAAAATACAATTCTGTAGTTGAAAGAGTATGAACTGGTTTTCAATTTATTTACGTAGTTTATTTAGCGACATGTGAATATCTAGGAAAAAGAAAGCAATATGTGACCTTTGATATTGTGTAATTAATCTCTCTTCGTATTTCTTGACAAATATGATTCTGTTTTGTTTCACTTTGTGACAACGATCAATTGTCCTGGTTATACGTGTGGTAATATGGTTAAAATATGGTTAACAATAATAATGAACGTAACTGGATACAGACGGGCGAGAGGGCGTTGGCGGCCCGTTTCTTGCGAGTCTGTCTTCGGCGTCTATCGATCTTCTCACAACTCCTTTGCCATCTGGTGTGCTGGCGACAGCTTACGCCTGCACACCACCCATGTCCTCCACGTTCGCTAATTTTTGATTTCCGCTGGAGTGAAATTAGCGAGCATCGAGGAAACATCATTTCGTAGTGAAATTTGAATTCTACACAGCAATCATTTACTGAGAACTGAAAAGTTATTAGCACGGCAATTCGGTGATGCGGTCTGGTACTGTGGTGAAGCCCTGCTGTGTAGTCTTATCCGTAACAAAAAGTATCTGCATCTTGCTGCATACGACAGTCGGTGTATGAGAAGTGAAATAAATGTCTCATTGACATAAAAACGTAAATATCAGAGCGTATTAAGTTTCACATCGTTATCGTTGTGCTGCGTAGCCTGCAAACAGTAATTAATCTTTACTGTCTTTCCCGGAAAGAAATAAGCCGATTTAAAATTTGGTGATGCATAGCTCTAGTTTGTTAATAACGGATCTAATACACGTTTCACACAACTTAACAAATGCACTACTGTACTGTACGCTCTGTGATCCACCTTTATCTGAGTTTCAGTTAAAGCAAACGTAAAATAATATTTTAGTCGGGAAAAGCGACATTAATACTGCAATCCACAAAAATGAAGTCACGGCCGAGTGCACCCTTGAAAAGATGGACATGGGCAAGAAGTACAGTGTCATAATAACACTGATCGGTGAGTATACCAAGTTCAAAGATTTGGAGGTCCGTACATATATTTGTATTTACGCTTCCATACACCATAACACCTGGATCACCTAAACGCTCATGTTCGACAGCATTAATAGCCGGCCGGAGTGGCCGAGCGGTTCTAGGCGCTACAGCCTGGAACCGCGCGACCGCTACGGTCGCAGGTTCGAATCCTGCCTCGGGCATGGATGTGTGTGATGTCCTTAGGTTAGTTAGGTTTAATTAGTTCTAAGTTTTAGGTGACTGATGACCTCAGAAGTTAAGTCGCATAGTGCTCAGAGCCATTTTTTTTTGACAGCATTACTAGCGAGAGGTGAGACCACGTAATACAGGAGGGGGCTATCACAGCTGGCTCAAGATGTATGCCAACAAGGTACGGTAGCAATGGAATATGTAGGATTATCAGCTGGCTATGACGAACTGCAAATGATGCCGTAGTCTGAACTCAATGCCATTACTGGTGTTAGCTGTTCAAACTATTGGCTCTCAGCTGTGATACTTCAAGAGCCAGAGCTACCGTAATTTCGTCATTTACTGTGGGTATCTATAATCGTAAGGCGTCTGATGCACTTCTCAGCCAAGAGACTGGATAACTCCTCGCTTAGGTGAAAAGTAATCATTGCACAAAAGAAAGTAACTTGAATTATATGTGGAGGACACACAGGTACATCGTGCAAGTATCTCTTGAAGCAGCTGGCAATAGTAACCATAGACTCATAGTATATTTATTCATTTATTAAATAGTTTAATAAGGGTCCATCTAAGTCTAAGAGTAACTCAGATATACACAAGTAGAACACTAAAAAGAAAACTTATAAGCATTTTCCTTTAATGAATCTAGCTTCGGCACAGAATGAGGCGAAATACGTTGACAGTCTACCCATGGAAATAAGATGTCTGACAGCCAGCAGAGGTCGTTTCAAATGAATATTATAGACAAATAAGTTGAATTTCATAATGCTACCTCAGACTAACTGCTGATCGGCCCATACTGATTTTTTGTTCTGTACAAGTGTAAAGTAACTCCCGTGCTCCTCTTTCTTTGGTATCCCTCCACACTCACAGTCCATCACTCACAGTCCATCGTATAGACGCCCGCAGTGTATGAAGTACCTGCACAGACGAGCCACTGCTCACCCCGACGGTGATCGGTGCTTGCTGCCGTTACGGGCGCGTAACGAGATAAGGAACGTAGATAACCGAAGAAGAGGCGACTCATTCTTGTGATAATACAGCGAAATCCACAGGCACAAGGGACTTCGACAAAGGGCAGATTGTTTTGGCTCGGTGCTTGGGAATTAACATCTCGGAAACGGCGACACTGCTCGGCGATTCGAGTGACTCTCGTGGGCGCGTATGAAAAGTGGTTAATGGACAGCGAAATCGTGAGAATTCAACACGACTCTGTATGTCCCGTGTAACGGTACCACTTAAACGGCAACCGTTGCTAACGTTATATCTCTGCGAGGAATTTTTGAGAACGCTGACAGTGAGATAACCTGATGGAAACAGAACAGTCAAACTGGGATTCGTTTCGAAACACTCCAGCAGAGTGTATCTAACAGTAAACCAGTGGGTCAGGGAACTGACGTTCTCCCAGAGCAAAAGCAAGCTGTAACATTAAATATTAAAACAGGAAGCCATCCTAATTAGGCATCCTTGTGTCAACCAAAATGATAAAGCAGAGGGCAGTGCTAGGGCTAACATACCTTTCCTTGACACACACACACTAAACTCTTTCCTTATATCTGTTCACACAACAACACAGTAACCTAACCTTGCAGATAAATCTGCTACTAACAAACAAATGGCCAATGAGATATTAAGCGGCAACATATGCCACTCAACAACACGTACCTTAAATGAACTAGGTGTAACAGTTTATAAAACCAAATACCGACGCACATGAAACTAGTAGCAATACTGAAAGGGAAAAGCTTGAAAAGATTCTGATTTTAAATCAGGGGTCTGCTAATGATCATTGCTTAGTAATATCTGTGCATTAACCAACTTACATAACAATAGATAACACAGTAAACAGTTTTTTCTTAAAATCGATTTGAAGCCACTAAAGAGAATGTAAGTATAACTACACTGACTCTGAAGGAGCCTTTGAATTGCTTCACTAACTAACTAGCCTAATACATGAGGTCTTTAAATTTTCATGGATAGAAGAACTATGCTCATTAGCAAAACTACACCAGCATGTATGATAAATGGTAAGTATTCTTATCATTAATTATCAATTAAGTAAAGCACAACAACTATAACTCTTTAAATAACAAATGTGGTTTTATATGCAGTCTTTTGACCTACTCAGAAATATAACTGGCTGTGCAATGACACCACAGCATTAAATTCAAGTTCAACCACTTTCTGATAATAAATTAAGACACTTAGAATTAAGTTTACTGGGATAGGATTCCTGTCCAGGTATGTGATTTAGGATAATCATGGGTGTAAGATAGAGTTTTTAGCAACACCACGATTATTATTGAAATCAACCAGAATTTCATAAACACCTGGTCCATTTAGAGGGTGCGAAATCCAAAGAATTTAGTGGAAGACTGGCGGCAGTGGTGGCGCAATTTGAAGTGGCTATTAACCTGGTGGCGACGCAATCATAGCAGTAGTGTTGGTCTCGCCCTTGGCTTCGAAATTATATTTTTAGGACTACAAACAATGCCATGATAATGATATCACCAAATGAAGCATCAGAGGCTCATAAATACAGCCCTTAAGCTCTTCTGCCCTCAAAACTCAAGGAATATGGGCCACAATGATCCGCTACTGCTAGCGAGGTGTTAACCGCAGCACTGCTCAGTCCAGACTCCTTAGTCGTCACAAATGGCGAGTTGCCACTTGCGCGCCAACGACACCTTTTCCACTCCTCCAGGCTACTTCCGAAGCTGCGGGGCTTCCCCACATCCTTTACATTCAACCCTATGTTCCCTAACTATGGACCAAGTAATATATAGTACATTACATATCAATCATTCCATTAGTTATTTAAATCCACAAGCATAATTTAAACAACAACTTTCAGGAGTTTCAGATAACTGAAACATGTATACATAGTCAAAGAATTTTCATGACAGATACAACATTATGCATAAGCTATACTGAAAATTCATATCGAAGTATCGATACAGATACAAAATAGGTCAAAAACAGGTGTTACACACATATCACATAACACTGAGGTCGGAGGCTTGCGCGCTGTGTAAAGTAGGTTAGGCGGCGAAGTGTGGTACGGTAGAGCTGTCGACGGAGTACAATGCTGGTACAGGCGCAAGTCTTTCAGAGCAGACGGTATACATCTACATCTACATTGATACTCCGCAAGCCACCCAACGGTGTGTGGCGGAGGGCACTTTACGTGCCACTGTCATTACCTCCCTTTCCTGTTCCAGTCGCGTATGGTTCGCGGGAAGAACGACTGTCTGAAAGCCTCCATGCGCGCTCTAATCTCTCTAATTTTACATTCGTGATCTCCTCGGGAAGTATTAGTAGGGGGAAGCAATATATTCGATACCTCATCCAGAAACGCACCCTCTCGAAACCTGGCGAGCAAGCTACACCGCGATGCAGAGCGCCTCTCTTGCAGAGTCTGCCACTTGAGTTTATTAAACATCTCCGTAACGCTATCACGGTTACCAGATAACCCAGTGACGAAACACGCCGCTCTTCTTTGGATCTTCTCTATCTCCTCCGTCAACCCGACCTGGTACGGATCCCACACTGATGAGCAATACTCAAGTATAGGTCGAACGAGTGTTTTGTAAGCCACCTCCTTTGTTGATGGATTACATTTTCAAAGCACTCTCCCAATGAATCTCAACCTGGTACCCGCCTTACCAACAATTAATTTTATATGATCATTCCACTTCAAATCGTTCCGTACGCATACTCCCAGATATTTTACAGAAGTAACTGCTACCAGTGTTTGTTCCGCTATCATATAATCATACAATAAAGGATCCTTCTTTCTATGTATTCGCAATACATTACATTTGTCTATGTTAAGGGTCAATTGCCACTCCCTGCACCAAGTGCCTATCCGCTGCAGATCTTCCTGTATTTCGCTACAATTTTCTAATGCAGCAACTTCTCTGTATACTACAGCATCATCCGCGAAAAGCCGCATGGAACTTCCGACACTATCTACTAAGTCATTTATATATATTGTGAAAAGCAATGGTCCCATAACACTCCCCTGTGGCACGCCAGAGGTTACTTTAACGTCTGTAGACGTCTCTCCATTGATAACAACATACTGTGTTCTGTTTGCTAAAAACTCTTCAATCCAGCCACACAGCTGGTCTGATATTCCGTTGGCTCTTACTTTGTTTATCAGGCGACAGTGCGGAACTGTATCGAACGCCTTCCGGAAGTCAAGAAAAATAGAATCTACCTGGGAGCCTGTATCTAATATTTTCTGGGTCTCATGAACAAATAAGGCGAGTTGGGTCTCACACGATCGCTGTTTCCGGAATCCATGTTGATTCCTACATAGTAGATTCTGGGTTTCCAGAAATGACATAATACGCGAGCAAAAAACATGTTCTAAAATTCTACAAGAGATCGACGTAAGAGATATAGGTCTATAGTTTTGCGCATCTGCTCGACGACCCTTCTTGAAGACTGGGACTATCTGTGCTCTTTTCCAATCATTTGGAACCCTCCGTTCCTCTAGAGACTTGCGGTACACCGCTGTTAGAAGGGGGGCAAGTTCTTTCGCGTACTCTGTGTAGAATCGAATTGGTATCCCGTCAGGTCCAGTGGACTTTCCTCTAGCGCACAGTGGGGGAAATGGTACTCTGCAGCAGACGACACCTATGTGTTCCGATGTTGATCCAATGACATTGTCAGTTATGACTGCAGTGACGACGGCATCATTCTAATCGAACCGTGGATCAATGACAAAGTAGCGTATGACCGGATGAGTCACTTTCTTGATGCTTCAGCTCCAGATTCACCATCACACAGACATACGACTATTCGAAACGAGCAACGCGCCACGGACTAAGGCCAAAGTATACTATGGCGGACATACACTTAGGTGACAAAAGTCATGGTATAGCGATAAGCACATATGCAGAACGCGGTAGAATCGCGTATGCATGGTACAAAAGTGCAGTCCATTGGCGAAACTGTCATTTGCACTCAGGTGAGTCATGTGAACAAGTTTCCGAAGTTATTATGGCCATACGACGGTGATTAACAGACTTCGAACGCAAAATGGTAGTTGGAACTAGATGCCTGGAACACTCAATTACGGAAATCGTAAGGGAATTCAACATCCCGAGACCCGCAGTGTCAAGAGTATGCTTAGAATACCAAATTTCAGGCATTACTTCTCACCACGAACAACGCAGTGGCCGAAGGCCTTCGCCTAACGACCGAGAGCGGTGGCGATTGCACAGAGTTGTCAGTGCTAATAGACAAGCAAAACCAATTGAAATAACCGCAGAAATCAGTGTGGGACATACGACAAGCGAATCAGTTAGGACAGTGCAGCGAAATATCGCGTTAATGGGCTATGACAGCAGAGGATCGACGCGAGTGCCTTTGCTAACTGCACTATATCGATTGCAGTGCCTCTCCTGGGTTCGTAACCATATCAGTTGGACCCTGTACGACTGGAAAACCGTGGCTGGTCACATGAGTCGAGTTTTCAGGTGATAGGAGCTGATGGTAGGGTTCGAGTGCGGTGGAGGCCCCATGAGCCCATGGACTTACGTTGTCAACAAGGCCCTGTGATAGCTAGTGGTGGGTGCTTTTTTTTTACATGGAATGAAATGGGTCCTCTGGTCCAGCTGAAGCATTCGTTGATTGGAAATATTTATGTTCGGCTACCATTTGCAGCGTATGATGACATCAAGTTCCCAAACAATAATACAGTTTTTACGGATGACAATTAGCCACTAACAGGGCCTCAATTCGAGCGAATGATTGGGCCATCCGAATCGCCCGACATGAATCCCATTGAACAATTATGGAGCATAATCGAGAATCAGTTCGTGCACAAAATCCTGCACCGGCAAGACTTTTCCAATTATGGACAGCTATAGAGGCCATATGTTTGAGTATTTCTGCAGGGGGCTTCCGGCTTGTTCAGTCTATGCTAAGTCGAACTGCTGCATTACACCGGGAAAATGGAGATCCAACACGATATTAGTAGGTATTCCATGACTTTTGTCGCCTCAGTTTAAAGCATGTCTAATGCATTATTATATTCAGTTGATAATTACGATATGGCTGTTTCTGCCAATTACAATAATACGTCCTCTTTTCAGCAATGAGAAGACCAGAGTGTCCTTACAAAATTCCTCATTTAAAAAAGAAGCTGTGGAGTAATTGCAGGGCGACCGCGATAACAGTACACGCACTTAGCGCTCCCGACTGATACTTCTGCTACAACATAGCTCCAGGACCCTAGAATTGACCACTCTAGCGCACTGTACCTGATTTTTTGCAATAGTGTGGTACTTGCCCTGTACCCTTTCAACAAATATTAGTCTTCAGCTCATCTCTCCTAATACTGCTTTTAAATAACCGTCCCATTTGATATCGCTTCTTATTATTATCCCTCAATACGTATGCTGTTTGCTCAAGTTGTTTGCCCCGTATTCAGTAATCGAATATTACAGTTTTCGGTCGGCAAAGAAACAGTGCGTTTACGGTGACGCACAACGCACATCCTTGATCGGATCTGCACTATGGGAGTATATGAAGTGATGTGTGGTTATGGTGAAGAATATGTAAGTGAAACTAAGATGACAGTAAAATTACGCATTAAAGTCCATGAACGCCACGGATGTTTGAAAGGAATTGTGAAACCTGAGCGGGAGCATACAATCGTTAGTAGAGTCGGAGATTTTCTCTGCTCGAGGACTTGGTGTTGTGTTGTCCATATCTTCGTATCGTCATAAATGACCCGAAAATCGCCTGCTTGGCGTCACATAACAAGTCTAAACATATGTAACTTCGTACCAGGGTAGGGCTTAATCTAACTGAATATTCTGAACTGTCGAAGTGCACTGTCGTAGCATGTTTCCACTATTGAGATGGAGTATGGGTTCGTACTGAAAGCCAATAAATTAAATAAAAAATAGATTTATTAAAAGACACCATAGTCGGCGTTGATTGTATAAAATATTTATTATTACGACTGCAATTTTGGCCTTATAGCCATTTTCAAGCAACACTGCAAAAGTTACATTCTGTCAGAATGTAAAACTATTTGACATGAGTACATGTCGTCTTCAAATGCAGCGTTTTGACTGTGAGAGGCCCACAAGATCCGATGAGTAAGACACTTATTACATCGTAATACGTTGTTAAGTAAGTACTGATCTGTCAGTGTTACCATCGTTCTAATAATCTATCACACATACATGCTCAGATGCACTGACATGTTCCCCGATGACCAACTACTAGCCTTTCTTCTGCATTTCATGATGATTAGGCTGTCGACTTTCCTGTCTTTCGATATCAGACAGCTGTGTTCACAGGGTGCATGAATGCATTCCTAATTTCACGAACACTCAGACACACATAGCATCTCGACTCACCGCTAAAAATTCATTCATCTTACAGTCATATGAACTGTCAGACACTACTGTATTTACAACGAAGGGTGGAAAAATTGGAAATTTGTGGTTAGGTTTTATGGGACCGTACCGCTAAAGTCATCGGTCCCTAAGCCTAGACACTATCTAATCCAACTTAAACTAACTTACGCTAAGGACACCACACACCCATGCCCGAGGGAGGATTCGAACCTCCGACGAGGGAGCCGCGCGGGCCGTGACAAGGCATCCGAGACCGCGCGGCTATTCCGCGCGGCAACGAAGAGTGACAGGCAGAAATCAACATCCCTGCAGTTTGGTAGCGAAAAGGGATCTAAACACCAATAAGTCACTTCAGCTGTGCTACACTGCTAGAGTTGCGCTGTACCGAAACTACAGTTCGGTATTTTTGGCACACTACCTAAGCGACCTAGTAAATGGTAAGATTACCGGTAGTAGGATTGATAGGGGAAGAACCACAAATGAATGTCAAAGAGAGAAACAGCGTACCGTCAACTTCTGTTTGTTTTTTGTTTGTTTGTTTCTCTTGCACATAACTTAAACCGCACATCATTCGTTGTTAATCTATTGTGTATTTTAAGTCCTTACAGAATGTAAACTGCATTTGATAATTAATAAAAGTCAGTTGATCGCCTAACTTCGGCGCATTTATGTAACAAAGCATTTACTTTTGATGCAAGTACAGTTTACGTGCACAAACATTAAGAATGTTGTTGTCGTGGTCTTCAGTCCAGAGACTGGTTTCATGCAGCTCTCCATGCTACTCTATCCTGTGCAACCCTCTTCATCTCCAAGTAACTACTGCCACCTACATCGTTCTGAATCTGCTTAGTGTATTCATCTCTTGGTCTGCCTCTACGATTTTCACCTCCGACTCTTCCCTCCAATTCTAAATTGGTGATTCCTTGAAGCCTCAGAACACGTCCTAGCAACCGATGCCTTCTTCTAGTCAATCTGTGGCACAAATTTATCTTCTCCCCAGTTCTGTTGAGCACCTCCTCATTATTACCGCCTCATAAACCTCCTCATTAGTACCTCTTCATAAAGAATATGCATAATTATTACTGTTATTTTGTAATCAATAGAACGTTCTTCAACACGATCAAAAAGAAGAGTTTGCTGTTAGTATTGATAAATGCGAAAGCTGTTTGTGAGTAATAGAGAAAACGTTCTGTATAATATCGACGAAGTAATGAACTGTTGTTTGATATATCGTTGTTTAGTAGATTTTTTTTATTTTATCTTTTTGTCGAGGAAATTGTGATTTCTAGAGCTGTATGGTACATCTGTATCGTTTAGTTTATTTTTACTGCAACATCCCTCTTTTTTAAAGTGTGAACTAACAATTTTCGAATAACACATGAATTAAAGACTAACTGTTGCAATTTTACTATAAATACTATTTGTTTTTAAGCTACTGACAAGAGGATAACTATGTAGAACAAAAATGTTCCGTAGGTTACCCAGACATTAATATATGATTCAGCTTCTAGACGGTTCATCGCTTCTGATTTTGGTAGGCTGTGACAGTTTATAACTCTATATGCTGTATACCTGAAGCAATGTGTGGACTGTGTTCGCTACCAAAGGGGGGCATTGCCAACTTTAAAGGCAGTGTTATATGGTGTTTTCCATAGCTGATACGTTCCTTTGTCCGGGATGGTTAAAAACATAAACATTAATTATGAAAAGGAAAAGAAGACGGTCAGTATTTTAGTGAAATGATTTATCTAAAAGTAAGAAATGTTTATTGGAGAAACATTTGACACAGTTTTAAGTTATGCTCGAGAACACGTGCAGCAGGTGAGGTATTCATACGTTAGTTACATAAGGAGACCTCTGAGTGAAATTCCACCAGCTAGTACTCTTTAAAATTATACTTTCCGAAGTGGAACACGGATCCTGAAATTCTCAATCGGCACCATGTTCTCTACACATGATTTCGACCGTCACTGAAAGACGCATCAAGTGTTTCTTCATGTAATTTTATTTCTTGTTTATAGACATATTGTTTACAGCGACACTTGAGCTTCTTTTAAAACTTTTTATTTCCAAGTTTTGTTCAGGAAACATGAAATGTAGTAGATCTGAATATCGGTCGGTATTCCATTATTACTAAGTGTATATAGATTACGAGAAAGCTGCGAAGTTTCAATTAATGCTGTGATCTGATATTTTTTAACAATTCATTTACGTAGCGGCTGTTTGTCAAACATTTATATTTTTCCTCAAATAACTAATTACATTTTTCTTAAATGCCCTCATTACTTTCAAGCAATTAATCTTTTCTTTGCAAAACTAGGCCTCACGCTAGTCGATATGATACCCCATTCGTTCATTTCCCACTCTTCGTTTGCCTATCAAAATTCAGACAAAAAACCTCTCGAAAATAACTAATTAAGTTCTTTCTAATTACTCCGATTACATTCAAGCAATTAAGTCTGTATTTGCTAATCTGCACTTCACCCTGGCTGATTTGATACCTCATTTGTCCCTTTCCCAGTTTTCATTTGGCTATGAAAAGTCGCACAAAAACTCGTTGTGTAGTCTCTAGGGAAACTTTTTCGCTCCGGTCAAGTGTTTGGTCACGGAAACTTCAATTCGAGTGCGTGTCTCACTGTTTTTGGGAAGATACGACAAGCGAATGCCATTTGGCCAGAGAGCCATTTATTACTTAGAGACCGCTATCAGCGACAGTTACACTTCTTAGAGAAATTAGTTGCCATCAGTCGCGCAGCAAGGCGCGGAAACATGTCCTCGCTGTTCTATAGGATCGTTTCTCTCTGTCGACCAACGAACGCCACCTGTGTCCGCACTTTTGCAGCACGGCGAGTCACGTAGTGCTGCGGCTGGCGCGGAGGGCAAATGAATTGCATTAATATTCCGGCTGGCAGCCGGCGGCTGGCAGATGGCAGCTGGCGGCTGACGGGCCGCGAAGCGTGGCGAGGCGACGCGGCTTAACGCGCCGGCCGCCCACGCTGCGATGAGCCAGCGGGGGCGTGAGCTGGCAGACAATGGCCGCCTTCTAATTGTCCTCGCGCGTCACACACATCCGACCACTCCGTCCCCCGCCATCCGCTTAGATCTCCGGGCCGTCTCTCGTGCGGCACTAAATCTGATTCGGCTGTCACGTTATCACCAATATCGCAGCTCGCTCGGTGAGCACTAGTTGGCAGTGCAGTACGTTGATGGGCATAAAACGACTTGCTTAAACGTATAAAAACGGATACTGCTTAAATAAGTTAGCACTTCTATCTGGTTTTATTGCGTCGCAATACTTATACGCGTCTATATTTACATTGAGGTGACAGAAGTCATTGCATAGCTATATGCACATATACACTTTGCGGTACAGAATGTACAACAGGGCAATGCATTCATTTTTCAATGCTGTCATTTGTACTCACGTGCATCATGTGAAGCGATTCTCGACGTTATTACGGCCGCAGGAAGTTGGAGACGCATGGGACATACCGTTTCGCAAATAATTAGGGAACTCAATACTCAGAGATCCACAGTGTTAAAAGTGTGCCGAGAATATCAGATTTAAGGCTTCACCACTTACCATGGATCCGGCCGCTGTGGCCGAGCGGTTATAGGCGCTTCAGTCCAGAACCGCGTTGCTGCTACGGTCGCTGGTCGTATGTGCCGGGCGGAGTGGCCGAGCGGTTCTAGGCGCTACAGTGTGGAACCGCGCGACCGCTACGGTCGGAGGTTCGAATCCCGCCTCGGGCATGGATGTTTGTGACGTCCTTAGTTTAGTTAGGTTTAAGTAGTTGTAAGTCTAGGGGACTGATGACCTCCGATATCAAGTTCCATGTTGCTTAGAGCCATTCTTACCACGGACAACACAGTGACCGACGACCTTCACTTAATGACCGAGAGCAGTGGCGTTTGCATGGAATTGCCAGTTCTAAGAGGCAAGCAACACTATATGAAATTACAGCAGAAATAAATATGGCACGTACGACAAAATATCCGTTAGTACAGTGCGGTGAAATTTTGCTTTTATGGGCTATGGCAGCTGACGTCCGACGCGAGTGCCTTTGCCAACAGGGCGACATTGACGGCAATGCCACTCCTGGGCTCATCACCATATCAGTTGGACCATAGACAACTGGAAAACCGTGACCTGGTCAGTTCCGATCTCAGCTGGTAAGAGCTGACGGTAACGGCCTTGCCGCAGTGGATACGCCGGTTCCCGTGAGATCACCGAAGTTAAGCGCTGTCGGGCGTGGTCGCCACTTCGATGTGAGACCATCCAGGCCGCCATTCGCGGTTGCCATTTTTCGGGGTGCACTCTGCCTCGTGATGCCAATTGAGGAGCTATTCGACCGAATAGTAGTGGCTTCGGTCAAGAATACCACCATAACGACCGGGGAGCGGTCTGCTGACCCCACGACCCTCCTATCCGCATACTCCACTAAGGATGACACGGCGGTCGGATGGTCCCGGTAGGCCACTCGTGGCCTCAAGACGGTGTGCTTTTTTTTTAAGAGCTGACGGTAGAATTCGAGTGTGGCGCAGACCCATGGACCGAAGTTGTCAACGAGGCACTTTTCAAGCTGGTGGTGGCTGCGTAATGGTGTGAGCTCTGTTTGCACGGAATAGAGTGTAGACCTTTTGCAGCTAGACATGAACTTCCTTTTCCAAAACAACAATAGAATTTTTATGGCTAACAATACGCTATGTCACCGGGTACAAGTGATCGTAATTTGTTTTGAGGAACAATCTGGAGAGCGTAGCGGAATGATATGTTGACCCATATCTGCCAAATAAATCCCATTGAACCTTTATGAGTCACAAAATCCAGCACGACTACAGAGGCAGTATTGCTCAGTATCTTTATAGGACTTTTTGAGTTCATGTCATATCGAGTTACTGCACTAAGCCGGGAAAAATGAGGTCTGAGACGATATTAGGAGGTATTCCAAGACTTTCGTCACCTTAGTGTATATATAGGCCCTATACGAACCACCGTACTCGTTAACGCAGATTAGCCTTCTTCCCAGTTCCACTGGCGTAGGGAGCGTTGGAACAGTGGTCGAAAAGGTGCCTCAGCCTGTGCTGAAATTACTGTAATCTTGTTTTCCTGGTCTTTACGGTAGCAAGACGTGTCTACCAAGTGAGGTTTTTCGACATTTCAGTGACGCTCTCCCGTGTATCAGACGAACTTGATACACTCGAGCTGCCCTGTTTTGAGTAGATTTTGCTGCTTCCATCCGATCTCTTTTAAAAGAGCAAATGTGGGGGTAGGGGTTATAGACATTGAAATGACCACCTAATTTCCGATTCCCAAGTAACAGGTACATTTGATCTTACATGCTAATCTTCTGCTGTCTTTGTTTTGGCCAGTATCAGACCTCATCTCTTCCAGCAGGGAATTGTAATTATTAATTACAGGGTTGTTGGAGGCAGTGGAGGACTTCTACAGACCAGATTTCGGACAGAGAGTCGGATAGATCTGTTAAAACCTTGCATATATTACTTTAAACACACAAGTGGAAGTGCGAGGTAGACTGTTCCAGTCGAAACATCGGATACAAAGGGAACAATGTGAAACACAAAAGAATGTGTTATTAACTCGTACAGCCCTTGATTAGAGAGAGATAGTGTAAACTGGGAGATAAATTGTAATTATTGTCATTATATATGAGAAAGAATAAACTGAAGCCCAGGCAGAGGCGGTACATACTATTACCGAGGAAGCATGGTTAGCTCTGTCGTTGTATTTGTGGTGGTTTACGACCGAAATAATCGCAGTGGCGTTACCTTTAATGCGAAACAATTGGAACCAGAGTTGTAAGATCCGTCGCTGTTACTGTGTACAGCAGACAAGTACTGAGACATAAATGCGACAACTACTGTGCTAGTGAACTCCATGGACCTGCTCCAACCAATCACTGCAAGCAGCTGAGGACGATAGGACCTCCCCCGTCAACTTTGTTACCGAAAGTATCGCAACGCAGTAAGCGTCTACTGGGAGAAAGAGGGGCCCGTAGCAAACCTAAGCAGAGTGACGGTTAAGTTTTGTTCTGATCTGAAAGGCCTGGTCTCATGGTTCTGAAGTTGGGTTCCCTGGAGTGGCGGCAATCTCGTCGGAAGCGGAGGGACAAGCTCGTGTCGTCCCTCCGCGGCGAAGAAGCCTTTGTTTGGAATTCAAAATATCGGCCCGAACAGCGTTTGTGGCTATGCCATATTCGAAATTTTTAGCATTATTTAAACCAAGGCTCGGGAAATTACTTCGCCCCCACGAGTCAACATTCCTCTGTTTAGACAAGTCTACAGTGATATCTAACTGCCAGGCAAAATTAGTTTGATATGGTTTACTTGACGGTTAATTTCATCATCTTTCTGAATACTAATCGGATCGACCTATGTGATGTTGCGAATGTTTCTTAAATTTGAGTATAGTTTGAATCTACTGTCAGAAAAGTAAATTGTATTGTGGTATGACACACTCACTCTTTTAGAAAGGGTTGTTAGGGTGGCAGTCGTTCCTACTAGTCACCTAGTGGTAGGCTGGAGAAAAGTCTCAGTAAGTCCTGTTAGTACTATTCGGTATCGGCAGCATAGGTTTCAGCAGTGTTATCAAGATGGGACTCACACGCATTTTGTAAGCAGTCTTCTTCATACACGGTTTACATTTTCACGGTATCATCCCACTTAACCGAAGTCTGCTACTGATCGCTGTGTTTCACATCCCTACAAATATTACTTCCAGCTATTTGTATGAGTTGTGTTATGGTAGACAGCTAGGTTTGTGGCGGTTCTCACTGAATCAAAGTCCTCAATTAAAAGGCAGTTTATTTACAGAAATAAAAAATATTTCTACAACAAAATTTTCCAGAGATCCGTAAAATGGCACGAACAAATCTACATAAGACTAATAATGAAGCAAATCGGTCATTTTTTAATTATCAATATAGGTATCAGGTAGGGAAAGCCAACTGAAATGGAGCTCACGCAAACTTTTACTTATGAATAAGATGTATTCTCACCGAAGAAAGAAGAAGTTGATCATTTTCCACCGGACTGCATAATCTTTCGACAATTATAACAACTGCACACAGCTATTCTACTCTATAGCTACGGTGTCCAAAAGCCTCGTGAGTCTGTTCCGCTTCTCAAGGTAGCTCGGCATCAGGCCGCACACAACGTACCTTCAAACTCGCATTAGCGGAGTAAACATCTCAATCAGCACGCTGGTCGCGTCTCTATAGAGCCATTCTTCACTGTCCAGCCTGTCATCTGCTGTCACCTTACCTCTGCCAAAGATGTATCTAAGACGAGCGCAGAGTCGATAGCGTGCAGCGCGACAGAAATACAGGACTTATTTGTGCCTCAACGATATTGTAATCGTAGGATACGACTATTATGCGTTTTATAAAGTGCAGAATTTTACATTGCTGTGATTTCTAAACAGATTGCCAGTCCATGCCCCAAAATATTTTAAAGATGTTCCTGAGTATTTATGCGCCTTTTACGAAATTGCTGCACCAAAGATAACTGATCACCTGCAAGAGGCTGGGGTAGCACTTAATAACGCAGTTAAATTTCAAAGTGAGGATTAAAAAATTCTTTCCAAAAATTTTCAACAGTGGTGTTACATGGCAAACGAGAAAATAGCTTTATTCGTCTCAGAAACTTACTCCACTGGCTGCAACGTACACTGCCGGGAAGGAAATGCAGCGTCCTCAAAGGACACGGTAAATTTATTGACAGATTAGTTGAGAAGTAGTTCATCATTGTTGGAGAATAAGATATCAAACTCACATCAAATGAAACACGTATGTCACAGCAAAGAAGGCTCAACTCAAAGAGTCGCAGCAATACTCTGTGTATCCTCCTTGCGCAGGTACATGTTTACCAGTGCAAACAACCGTAAAGGTGCCGAATGGCATCCTGCGACAAATTGTCCCAAGCACCTTGTATCTTTTGTAGCAGTTCGGCAGTAGTTCTCGCAGATCTTGGAGAACGAGTACGTTCTTGCGTTACGATGTCCTATTCATGTTGGAAAGAGATCTGGTGATATTGGTGACAGGTCAGTTGTTATACACCACGAAGAGCACAATGCGTCGGAGCAGCAGTTGTGGACGTGCGTTGTCCTGCTGAAAAAGCACATCGCCTTCCTGTCGAAGAAATGACAGTAGCACGGGGGGGGGGGGAGGGGTAACAGACAGTACAATATAGGGGGCAATGGTCACTTTAGCCTGCAGAAACACGAAATGTGTCGAAGAGTTTTAACTGATGGGCTCCCACAACATCAAGCCTCGATTGAGACCTGTGTGTCATGGGCGAATGCTCTCCTTAATAGGCCGCTCACCAGGTCTACGCTGTGTACGTGTATGTCCATCATATGTGTACGAGCATCACTCTCATAAAGACTACCCAGAAGATTTTGATTTTACTGTAGAACCTAATATCATGAATGAAGACCACAGAGTGCCATTTCGCACTCCAGTCAATACTTCCGTGACACCAGAACGGCAATGCTTGGCGGTGTCATTGCGTCAGAGTTATCATGGGCAGAGGCTCACGTAGTCGTCGTGGTGCTGCAAGTAGACGGTTCCCAATAGTGCATTGTGACATATCGACATGTGCCCCGATTTCGTCCCTGGATGATGTCTATTCGGCCACTGCTTCTCACACAATGCGTCGATCGTGTCGTGCGTCTGCACTACGCGGACGTCCAGAATCTGGTCTGCAGGTGTGAAGATGTTCCGACCATGTAAAAACCAGCGACACACCACCAATACGTTGTGCGCAACGTAAGCAGTAATCCATTGGTACGTCCTTCGAGCTTCACGTAGGCCCACAATTTTACCCCTTACAAGTGGCTGACACTTTTCAACAGGAGCATGAAGCATCACTGGGGCATGATTGTATCCCAGAATGAGTGTTGCAAACACTGTCACCTCTAAACTCAACACAGTTACTTCTGGTAGAATCAGAACAGAGTGTGCACAAATATAGCCTCCTGAGCGCCATCAGATCGCCGACAACCGTGACAAATAAATCATTAGCTCTCAGGCTGCACTTACTGTAGCCTTGTACTACTGAACACATGCCTTGAGGGTTTTGCATTTCTTTCATGATAGTGTATTTGTCAACTATACTACACTTACAGGAAACTGTCAACGGGTTTCTCTTATAATTGTTGAGGGAACGATTTCAACCGCCATTTGATACCCGAAAAATAATGAAGAATATTTTACAACTTCAAATCGTGCTTGTGGTACTAGGTTAGTGCCGTAAAAAGGCATGGAAGCTGGGGTGCTGATAAAAATATGAGATTGGCAAAATGAAAGGGGACGAAGAAGGGCGACGAACAAGAAGCATTATTGCTGAAACGGCGGAATGTTCTCATTGAATTAAACGTACAAGTTGTGTGGAATTCCTTAGGGCACAAATGGACTGCGTCACCGTAGTGCATTGAGATTAATAACTGAAGACCAAATACCAACGTTTCACAAAATTTGCAGCTGTGATATGTATGGATAACAGCTGTATCCAGAAAATTTCAACTGTAGGATGCCGTTGTACTGCTGTGATAACATCAAACTGCAAAGACCAGAAGAACTCTTGCAGTTCATTGTGAAATACGACCACGAAAGTATCTCCCCGAATTTAAGAGTAGCCCTCTGATCATTCAGAAATTCCTTGCCTTCCTTGTTCCATGGCGCGAGTGTTAACACGGTAAATGAGACGTCAATTACAGGCAGGTGCGTACGTCACGAGTTAGCCGAATTTGAACGTGGAATAATAATCGATGCTAGACGCTTGGGACAAAGCATCTCGAAGATTACACAAGAACCGGGAATATGAGGTAAACAGTATGTAGGATGGTTCTTCCACATCCCAGATATGATGTTTCCTCATGCGTAAATCCCCACACAGAACTACGACAACTGTTTCACGAATGGATGTCCATTCGTCTAGGCAGAGTGATTGGTGGACTTACTGTGAGTCAGATCCCTTTAGACATGAGTGTGGGATGCCAGGAAACAATTTCTGCCCTGACTGTACGGAGACGAAGGCACCGCTTACGCTTCAGCAGACGAAGACCGCCTTCTGCCACAGAACAGTGACTTGTAATAACTTTCGGCCATGTGGTGTGTTTGTGGCAGCCAAAAGATGAACAAATGTTAATTTATAGTAATACATAGAGGGCCAACTTTGTTAGCAAATATCTTTAACAGCTCTTAACTGATTTACAAAAAAAAAAAAATGGCTCTGAGCACTATAAGACTTAACATCTGACGTCATCAGTCCCCTAGAACTCAGAACTACTTAAACCTAACCAACCTAAGGACATCAAACACATCGATGCCCGAGGCAGGATTCGAACCTGCGACCGTAGCGGTCACGCGGTTCCAGACTGTAGCGCCTATAACCGCTCGGCCACAATGGCCGGCTAACTGATTTACAGGCTGACTGAAAAATAAAGAATGGAATTGAATTATTTATAACAAACTGTGAGGTAGAAACACGTTTCGCATGTCACTGGATACAGAAATGTTCAAAGTCCTGACACAGCTGCGCTGTTGTTTGTTTGGTAGAACATAACGACTACATCACAAGAGAAGCGAATTTGTGTGTTGGAATCTGCTTGAAGTCGGTCCATTGTTCAAGTACAACGTGCGCTTCGCCGTCGATCCAGCAGGAAGCCGCCTCTGCAAAAGCAGACGTACGAGTGGAAAAACAAATTCTAGGAAGTTGATTGCACATGAAAAGGAAGAAGCACACGTTAGTCATTCTTGCCGTATGCGGTCGGGCTATATCTTGCTGAAATGTAAGCCCACGGTGGCTTGCCATTAAAGGTCACGAACGGCGCGTCGAGTATCGTCGACAAACCGTTACGCTGTAAGGGTGATACGGCTGACAACCAAATGGGTCCCGTTACGAAACGAAATGGCATGCCACACCATGATTCCCGGTTGCCGGGTATAATGACAGGTGTCAGGTCGGTATTCCACAGCTGTCTGGGCAGACTCCAGACACATATTAGTACACGACGAGTTTCTACTGGTTGTCTTGGTACTTGCCAAACCCTATCTTGGGAAATACGCTTGCCAGATTTTTTCCCAATTGAGAACGTTTGGAGTATGACGAGTAGCGCTCTCGTTCCAGATCGAAATTTTGACGATCTAAAACACCAACTGTACAGAATTTGGCGCTATATTCATCGGCAGGATCCAACAACTTCATCAATAAATGCCAAGCCGAATAACTGCATGCATAAGAGCCGGAGGTTCACAAGCGTGGTATTGAGTGCCTCAGTTTGTAAAGCTCTTTCTCTTGAAAAACTCATCAAATTTTTGCTGTTGAAATTTTAATCATTTGTTTCTCTGTACATGTACTTCACATCGAACGATTTCCGTTCCATTCGGATAAGTCGGTCGTAGTGCGTCTTCATTTCTTCTTTGACTGTATTTAGCAGTTGCTGGATTGCTGCCTACTCCTGTTCACTTAACCTTTGCAGTCACAGAAAAAGGATTTAAACACTTTTAATTAGTTTGTAGTTTGGGAACTTCTTGTAGAAATAGATAAACCGATCAATTCCAGACTGAAAATTACTCTTGCGTAAAATCCTCTTCTGATTTATTGATCCATTTAAAAACAAAAAACTGACGGGTGGGGGATGAGTTGAAGATTAATGAACAAAATATTGATAAATTGGTGGTGCAGGGTGACGGGAAACAAATTCGAATTTAGCCCTTGCCGTCAATTACCCCATTAATGTCACATCGCCTTATGCACTCCCCCCAGCAACGACGCTTCTAGGAGAGATGAATAGTACCTGAAGCCGAGTACCAGCGATTGTAGTCATCACTTTCTACTCTGCTTTGTATCTAGTCTAGTCTAAAGGCCGTGAATTCAGCTAATAAATACGAATTATAGCTGAGAAGAACTTAAATTGAAAGAGCACGTAGAGAATGGTGTGGGGAAGGCGAACCAAGGAATGTGTTTTATTGGCAGAACACTTAGCAAATGCAACAGATCTGCTAACGAGACGGCCTACTCCACACTCGTCCGTCCTATTTTGCAGTACTGCTGCCTAGTGTGGGATCCTTACCAGATAGGAGTAACGGAGTACATCGACAAAATGCATAGAAGGGCAGCACGTTGTGTATTATCGACAAATAGGAGAGAGAGTGTCACGGACATGATATAGGATTTGGGGTGGACATCATTAAAACAAAGGCGTTTCTTGTTGCACCGGAATCTTCTCACGAACTTTCTCCTCCGAATGCTAAAATATTTTGCTGACGCCGACCTACACAGGGTTAAACGATGATCGTAATAAAATAAGGGAAATGAGCGCGCGCACGAAAATATGTAGCTGTTAGTTTTTCCCGTGCGCTTTTCGGGAGTGGAATAATAAGGAATTAGTGTGAAGATGGTTCGATGAATCCTGTACTAGGCACTTGAGTGTGTCTTTCAGAGTAGCCATATAGATATATGTGTAGTTAGTTTCTAATGATGAGGCATACTCAAACGTGGCAGTAAAGATTTTATTACAAGTGGATTCTTATTATTTGGCGACCTGATACCCAGTTAGTGGCGAGTACCTATATTCGTATAATGGTCACAGGCCCTCTGCCAAACTTTATCTCGCAAGTTAAGTTCGTCTCACTATATTTTACAAAGGCAAAATTTAAAGGGCTAGGAATGTATATGGAGTAATTCCTGCGTGCCTTTGTGCGGTTGCTACTCATTGGCATATCTAAGCGGGTAACATACTTCGTGCCAGGAAAACGTACGAATGTTTCCCTTACAATAGGAAGACATTAAAAATCAGATTCCTTCATCTTCCGAGTGAACTGATACATTACCGGAAAGGTAATGACCGTATGCTATGTACCAACGCAAAATCGAAAGACAGCTGAGTGATAATTGTGCCTGTAGCAGTGTGGGCACTCTATAACAGACACGTTGGACTGTGTGCTCTACGAATACGCTGAGCGTAATGGTTGTCAGGCATTAAAAATGTGTGATCTCAAAGGACCACTGAGGAGTGAGATTTTGAGTCGTGGAATCAATTGTTACAGGAATCCAGTAGACAATGGGTGTTGACAGAGGTACCATGAGGGCGGACCCAGTAGTGATGACAACTATCTACAGTCATGTGCGTCAAAATAAATGAATAAAAACAGGATCTGTGATACTAACAGTAAAGCTAGTAGATAAGTAACATTTGAAGGTTTAATTGCCATTTGCAGTTGTAGACGGAAATAAAAGGAAGATTTAAGTGTGGGATTAAAATTCAGAATGAGGGGATATCAGTTATAAGATTCGCTGATTACATTGCTATCCTCCGTGAAAGTAACGAAGAATTACAGGATCTGCTGGCTGAAGTGAACGGTTTAATGAGTAAAGAATATGGATTGAAAATAAATAGAAGAAAGGTGAAAATAATGAGCAGCAGCAACGACGACAGTGAGAAACTTAATATCAGAATTGGGGATAACGAAGTAAAAGAAATCTGTTGTCTTGTCAGCAAAATAGCCCATGATTGACGGAGAAAAGAGAACACGAATAGCAGACCAGCACTGAAAAAAATGTTATTCCTGTCCAAGAGAACTCAAACAGTATCAAACATAGGCCTTAATTTGAGGGAGAAGTTTCTGAGAACGTACGATTGGAAAACAGCATTGTCTGGTAGTGGAACATGGACTGTGGGAAAACCAGAACAGAAGAGAATCGAAAAACTTGATATGTGGTGCTACAGAAGAATGTTGAAAATTAGGTGGACTGGTAAGGTAAGGAATGAGGAGATTCTCCGCAAAATCGGCGAGGAAAGAAATATATGAGAAGCACTGGCAAGAAAAGGGACAAGGTAATAGGGCATCCGTTAAGAAATTAGGTAATGGCTTCCGTAGTATTAAAGGGAACTGCAGAGGATGGGAAAGTAGAGATTGGAATACATCCAGCAAATAGTTGAGGACATAGGCTGCAAGTGCTACACTGAGATGTAAAGGTTGGCCCAGGAAAAGAATACGTGGTGGGCTGCGTCTAACAAGTCAGTACGCCGATGCCTAAAAAAAAATTGAAAGGTAGAAAGTAATTGTACGATTTTCATTTTATTTGAATTATGTATGTTTTTTATTTAATAGCAGGAATAAATATTAATGTATGAATTTATTATTATGCACGAAAATGGAAATTTTATGGCCTATTTCAGCTTCTCAGATAACATTCTGCAACTGTGAAGATCACATAAATAAAATCTTCATTACATATTTACGTTTGTTACATGACGCATTCATGGTATTGTGATCGTAGTGGGCAGCAGTGAAATACACATTTAAATGTTAGGACTTCCTATCCGAGGGTATTTCTCAGTAGTGTAATCTTATGCAGCAGTGAGACGTGAACAATAAACAAAAATGGTTCAAATGGCTCTGAGCACTATGGGAGTTAACATCTGAGGTCATATGTCCCCTAGAACTTAGAACTACTGAAACCTAACTCACCTAAGGGCATCACACACATCCATGCCCGAAGCAGGATTCGGATCTGTGACCGTAGAGGTCGCGCGTTTCCAGACTGAAGCGCTTAGAACCGCTTGGCCACACCGGCCGGCGAACGATAAACAGTTCAGGCAACAGGAGAAGAGAGGTCTTAGAAATACGGAACATCAGAAGAAATCTGAAGATTAGAAGGATGGATTGGATAACTAAAGAAAAGGTGCTGCATTTAGAAAAGAAATTTATGGTGCATGGAGTCGACTGGTAAGACACATCCTAAGGCACCAAGGAATCGTCAGTGTGGCAATGGAGGAAACTGAGAGAGATGAAATTGTACTAGCATCAATGACTGAAAAGTGCAGGTTCAAACGGATGAAGGTTGCAATACTTACGCAAAAGCGTTGAGACTTGCCAGGGTAGTATAGAGTGGCGTACGGCATGAAAGCAGTCTTTCTACGGAAGACCACAATAGTAACACACAAAAGAAGTACATTGCTCTATGGAAGCGCACACAAATTTAATTACTAGTTTCTGAGTTGCTATGGACTTGTAACGTGCGCGTGGGGCACACAATACTCATTAAAGCCTGTACTATGGAAGTGAGCGGGGTTCACCTTATGAGACAGAATTTTCACATAGATATCGACCGCGTGTACCTGAATGGTGGCAAATCAGACTTAAACCCACTCTGTAATAACAATGATCCGTCAAGCAAGTTCGAAATGCAATTACACGTCAGGATGGTCCAAAGCAACACTGAAGATGCTACCAATTTAATAATAATACGGTCGCCAGCCTAATTAGGCATTAACTGAGTTTCTTCCCTGTACAAGTTGGTATATATTCATGCAAAACAACACGTAGTAACACTGCATAATGTAGTAGAATTGTAGAACCAGAAAATCTATTGAACTGATAGTTTCACGTTCTGTACTGATATGGAAAACCCATGAATACATAACACTACACTACAATGTATACTACAAAACTTTATACTGTCTATTAATCTGATTAAAATCGGGCATAGGTTACCCTAGAAATAGCACTTTCGAGCCACACACAAAATGTCAATTTTGATAAAGTTAAAACACTGATAACTTTTGGCTTTTATATTGACTTTAACTTTTGCTGGTCAAACCAATTTAGAACACTTCACAATTCAAATGAATAAAAAGGGGGGGGGGGGGGTTCCTGAAACTATTATGATCACTGTATTAAAAACATTGATTACTGAATTTATTATGCGTTCACGATTTCCAGTATATAAGTTACTACTCTTTTCATCTTATTTACTGCTCATTTACATACCTTCATATCTGTCTCGAAATAATTAAACTTCATTACTATATCAATATTAAAGTTATCTTTCAACTTCGTTAGACCTTCGTTATTCATTTACTGGTTCATTAACGAAACAGTTCTTGAAACACCATTCTAACATAGCTAGGTCTGCAAGTAATTATTATTAACACAAAATTTAATTGCATTAATTGCACAACATTTGGAAAGGACCCTGTCTAGGTTAGTTGCGAGGATAATTAAATGATGGGAAAGTTCTGGTAAAATTTAGGTTATTATTGAACAATTCACTCTATGGTTCAGACGAATAGAGTACTAAAAGTCTCAACCTGCTTGTATCGATGCGGCGGTTGGCGGGCGGCGAGATGGAGAGGCACAGAGCACACATACAACCACAGCTATGGCTCTTGACGTATCGGCACTTTAATTCTTCTTTGCGTCGCAATACTTTTCCATTTAGTGCCTATGGACTTTTGCCATGCTGTGTGGGCGTTGGAACGGCATACCCGAGGCTCAGTGAAGCTACGTCTTCCAGGAGGGCCTCCTCGCTCCAGAAGGTGTTGCTCAAACCAGTCCCAAACTCCAACTACTACTGCTGAGCCCGTTGTGCCGTGCAGTGCCCGTGCGCATTTTCCCGCGCTCGCCTGCCATACACCTTTTACCTCTCCCTTACAGACAGGGTATTCACCCGAGGTTTTGCATTCTACATATCCTAACACATTGCCTACGTATGGACCAGACGCACAGTTACAATTTTAAACATCTTACAACAGTCTCAACATTTGTTACATTTCAGTTCTATTACTATATTGGTTGACATTTGACATAAACATTAATATTCACATTGAAACTTGTTTACAGTTTTCTTAACACAATGACATGAAACAAAAAAGAGATGCAATCAGAACATCAATCACACTAGTTTATCGAAAAATCAGAACAAAAAAAATTACTTATATGTACAATGGTACAGTGTCGTTGTTGTTACAGACTAATCGTATGCAAACTACTAAAAAATTTACATTAATTTTGATCAGCGTAGTTGAAAGTTTAAGAGCATTATGGATCTATTAGTTTCTTGTTTAAAGTGCGGGTGCACAGTTGTTTGTAAAGCAATACTTTAAAATTGATAAAACTTTATTTTGAGTGGGTTAAAGTGACGGTCCATACCACATTTTATATTTATCTGTACTATCACGAAACGCAACAAAAATTCGGCTAACACTCACTGGCCTGTATGTTTGTCAATGTATTCCTGATGTGAATCAGTAGTTTTGTTTCTACAGCTAGACAGCCATCAAACCAGATTACTAAAAGGGTAGCGCTCTATGGTATTTGCGCCAGCTGACTGTGCGAGCGGCAGTCCGTATTGTATGGGTGCGACGGGCGTAACAAATGCGGGCAAAGCGGGAGCGCCGCTAGGCTGTGCGGCGGTTTGCCTGCCGTGACAGGGTAAACAACAGCCGGTGCCTGCTGCGGCATATAACGAACCCAACACAGCCGCTGTTCCACGGCTGGGCTTCCAGCGTGGCGTTGAGTCACCGTAGTATAGACATCGCCCTCCCTCTGCGGTTCTTTACGCTCCACTACAGCAACAGGCAAAATGTGTCACTTTTCCATCGATCTGTCATCGGATTTGATGCGGCTTGTTACAGACTGCTTCATTTGCGTGCAGCACGTGCACCCAGCATCACTAGTTATGTGTCGGATATAATCCAATCCCCGTCCACCTGTATAGTTTTTACTCTCTACAGCTTCGTCAAGTACCTTGAAAGCTTTCCTTGATGTTTTAACACATCGTATCATTCGGTCTATTCACCTTTTGACTGCTCGCCGCTTGTTTCTCTCCTTCCGATTCTGTGGAGAATATCTCCATGCGTTACCTTCCCAGTCCACCTAATTTGTAACATCCATTATGGCTCCACGTTTCAAACGCTTAGATTCCTCCTCCGGTTTCCCCACACTCTATGTTTCACTTCCATACAATGCTGTGCTCCCAATATAAGTTCTCTGAACTTTCTTATGGCCGAAGTACTATACTAGTAGCCTTTATTTTGACCAGAAATACTCTCTTAGTTTATGCTACTACGCTCTTAATGTCCTCCTGGCTTCATTACCGAGGGAGGTGGCGAGGTGGTTAGCACACTGGACTCGCATTCGGGAGGACGACGGTTCAGTCCCGTGTCCGGTCATCCTGATTTAGGTTTTCCGTGATTTCCCTAAATCGCTTCAGGCAAATGCCAGAATGTTTCCTTTGAAAGGGCACGACCGACTTCCTCCCCCATCCTTCCCTAAGCCGATGAGACCGATGACCTCGCAGTTTGGTCTCCTCTTCCCATATCACCCAGCCACCTAGGAATCCTCTTTGCCTAACCCGTCCTGTCTATTTTGCTTGTTCTACTTCGTGGCCCCAATTTTGGTGGTCAGTTTCTCATTAATCTTAGTTTTGCTCCTCCTTATAACTTTTGTTTTTCCTGAGTTCACTATCAGTCTCTATTCTGTGCTCAATATGTTTTATAGTTCATGATTGTTTTCATTGAGAGGTAGCAATGTCATCAGCGATCCCTAAGCGATATCACCCTCAATTTCAAACCAAAAGCTGAACATTTATTTTTATTTTGGTCATTTCTTCATATATACATAGAACGTACAGTAGGGGAGAAACAGTACATCCTGTTTTACACTCTTTCTAATCGGAATACTTCGTTTTTGGTCTTCCATTCTTATTTTTGTCTTTGTCACCAGCTTTCATTAGAGTTACCAGCATCTTGCACCATTTAAATTCGTCGAACGCTCTCTCCAGGGTGACAATTCCTGTTCGATTATCTTGAATTTTGCTTTCTAAGCAAAACGTTAAAATTCCCACTCTGATGTCTTTACCTTTCCGAAAACCGAACTGACCTCATATGACAGGCCTTAGCTCTTTTTTATAATCTTCCGTTGTTTGTATTTGTCAGAAACTTGGCTGCTCGACATGTTACGCTGATTGTGTGATACTTTTCACACATTTCGCCTTTGTATTATTCTGGATCATGTAAATGATATTATTCGAAATTCTGATGCCTCCTGACTTCTAGATTTAACAACTATAGTTCATTAGCCTTTTGGTTGCCAACAACCCAAATAGATTTAGAAATTCTGAAGGAAATTTACTAATTACAACTGGACACATGAGTTAAAAATTTATCCATGTCCCCATTGTCACTTTCCAAGGAAACACAGTTAAGTACTCCTCATCTACATCTTCATGTTACTTTGCAAATGACACGTAAGTGTTGCACAGAGGCTTAAATGCAGAAAAATTTTGTATTGTTTCTCGACCATTACACTCTCCAATAGCACTTGGAAGCATAAATACTTCATTCTTTCCAAGCGAGCTAAGCTTTTTCTTCTTTTTTTAAAATTACAAATGCAATTTCTCCCAACGAAGCTGGGCATAAACAAAGTAAATTGGTATTTGGAGAATTGTAGTGACTTACATTTCGTGAAAATATCTCATCGCAACAAAAAAACGCTTTTATTTTTACGAATACCATCACAGTTCACTTATTCGTGACTCACTTTTCTCTGTTTTACAACATTACAAAATGAGTAGCCTTCTTGGAACATTTTCATTGTCGTTCGTCAATGTTATTTGGTAAGGATCCTAAATCATAGAGCAACACAGATAAAACTGGACAAGTGTAGCGTCATTGTATGTGAGTTTCAGATTTCTTTCATCTTCTATTTTGCCAGTTATAGTCGACGAGCCTTCCCCACAATATTTTCAGGTTGATGATACCCGTGATCCCTAGGCATGTAGTTAAATTTACAACCTTTAATCTACGTTGTTCGACGTATAACCGAAGTTTAACAGAATTTTGTAGAACTCATGTGGAGTACTTCACACATTTTTTATTGTTTATGGTCAGTTACGACTTTTCTTATCATGCACATACATTGTCTACATCACTTTGGAATTAGCTTTGGTCTAATCATGTCTTTACCAGTCCGAAAACGGAGGAACATTTGCAACAATCAAAGAGGGCTAATCAGATTGTTTCCTAAATCGTTTGTATGTATGAAGGACACCGGACGACCTCTATAGAAAATGTGAGATAGCACAACGCTTGCATTACATAAGTTGCCGTCAGTTGTTACAAACTATTCTGACAGGAAATCACGGATCTACAAGCACAACTGTGCTGATGCTCAATTCTGCGATTTGATTAGAGGCTGATTGTGAGGAATTGAGTCAAACATTTATGGAAGTCTAGACATATGGAATCATCTTGAGATGCCATGTCGATAGTACTCATTACAAGGGGTGCTTTACAACAAAATTTTCTTAACGCGTGCCGGCCGCGGTGGTGTAGCGGTTCTGACGCTGCAGTCCGGAACCGCGGGACTGCTACGGTCGCAGGTTCGAATCCTGCCTCGGGCATGGGTGTGTGTGAGGTCCTTAGGTTAGTTAGGTTTAAGTAGTTCTAAGTTCTAGGGGACTTATGACCTAAGATGTTGAGTCCCATAGTGCTCAGAGCCATTTGAACCATTTCTTAACGCGTACTGTTTATGTGTCAATAGAGCGTTTCATTCGAGGTAATTCATAATGCTGTAACGGAGTATGTGTTCAAAAATTTTACAACAGATTGCTGTTAATGATATTGGACTATAAGTCAGGGGGTTACTTCTATTTCCTTTCTTCTTTATTGGCTTGACATGTGCAACTGTCCAGTCTTTCGGTACACATCTTCCGTCTAGGGTGTGGTTTTATATATTTGCTGAAATGGAACTAGTTCATTTTCTGAGCAGCTGGGAACTTGAGGAAAATTGGACCATGTCGACCTTATACACATTTTACAAGAAATTTTGTAGCAGTTATTTTTATGAATATCATACCAAAACATTTAGAAAACCAAAATATTTCTCTCGCTGCTACCACTGGAGTTGCTGGTTTCCTCAACTTTATCTTCAGTAACATATTCATTAAGTCCTCCCTGTGGTATTTGATCAGGTAAGAACCGTAGTATAGGGAGGCTATGTAAGGAATATCTTGGGATTTTAGTTTTGTTGAGGCACTCTCTTGCTGCTCCTGCTTTCCACGTATGCAGTTCATGAGCATTATTCGAGACTTCCCCTTAATCTCTATTTGTAAAATGTCTAGTAATTTTACATTCATTAAATATTTGACAATTACCTGTTGTTGCTGCATCGAGAGCTTTGAAATAATGGGTGTAGGTCTGTTTGGATTCTACAACTCACTCCAACTGCCATCTAGTGTCAGCTTCCACACTGGGCAGGTCAGACTGTTCAGTATAGTCTGCTCCCTGTCGAAGGACCTTGTAACCTACGTGCAGAAGTGGATCTCCTAGGCCCTTTGTGCTCGCAGGTAAGATCAGCAGTTGTAACGGCCGAGCAGGTAGCTGCGAGACCCCGTAGCGGACGGGCGTGTATGTCTTCCAGCTAAGCCAGGACCCGCAGTTGGCGCGCTGCCTGTGCACATTGTACAGGTTCTTAGAAAAAACATTGATACCAGATACAGCATTCCGTCTAATTATTGTGAGAGGAAATAAGGGAATGACAGTGAGTCCTCTCGCCTTATACACTCAAACTCAGATGTACCAACATGGGAGGAAGAGCCGTGCATACAGGGTCTGCTTCTAAAAGGGCTCACCTGTGTTTCCTAGTAGAGAAATTGAACAGAGATTATTTTATTTTGAAGCGATATGCTGAAATTACCCACGCATCTCGTACTCAGCAAACACATATATTAACTTAAAACTTGAAATACACACAGTTGTCACACGTTGCTGTATTTGTATTTATTTTTATGGTCCCCAGAATTGCTGTAAATTTTAAGCTTCAAATCACGCTGCGTCACGTTCAATGCTCGATGGGTATTTCCCCTTTTACTTTACTAAACAAAGAGATGTCACTCTTAGAAATACACAGATCTGTTATCAGATTATCTCTTCTTCAATTTAAAGCCGATGTTTGAAACTAGTAGACGTCTTTCCGAGGTATGCCCTCTTACACCGTGCTACTATTCTTTTATGTCCTCTTTGCTTCGTCCGTCATGGGCTATTTTCTTTCCAAGGTAACAGAATTTCTTAACCTCATCTGCTTCGTAACAGAATTTCTTAACCTCATCTGCTTCGTGGCACCGATTTTGATGTCAAGCTTCCGGCTGATATCGTTTTGGCTACTCCTGATTCTCTTCATGTTATTCTCAACATATATTTTGCGTCCATTAGACTGACCAATCCATTCAGTTGGCTCTGTGATCGTTCTTTACTTTCGCTGAGGATATCAATGTCGTCAGCGAATCTGATTATTGTCATCAGGTCACTCTGAATTTTAATGCCTGTCTTGAAGCTGTTTCTTACTGCCGGCCGGAGTGGCCGAGCGGTTCAAGGCGCTGCAGTCTGGAACCGCGCGACAGCTGCGGTCGCAGGTTCGAATCCTGCCTCGGGCATGGATGTGTGTGATGTCCTTAGGTTAGTTAGCTTTAAGTAGTTCTAAGTTCTAGGAACTGATGACCTCAGAAATTAAGTCCCATAGAGCTCAGAGCCATTTGAACCATTTTTTTGTTTCTTACTGCTTCTTCGAGATACGGATTGAACAGTAGCGGTGAAAGCCTACGTTCCTATCTTAAAGCCTTTTTAATCAGGGAACTTCGTTTTTGATCTTCCATTTTTAGTGTTCCCTCTTTAATCTTTTGTATATAATATGTTTTTTCTCTTTCACAAAAGTTTACTCCCATTTTTCTCAGAATTTTGGATTTATTGCGCCATTTGACTTTGCCAAACGCTTTTTCCAGTTCGACAAATCAAATAAACATGTCATAATTTTGTTAAGTCTTGGTTCCTTATTCTGCACAAAACCAGAAAAACTTATCTGGTGCCTTTGCGTTTCCTAAGGCAAAATTAATCGCCATCTAACAGTTCCTCTATTGCGTTTCCATTCTCCTGTATATTATTGTTATCCATAGTTTGGATGCATGTGACGTTAAGCTGACTGCATAGCCATCACACTTATCGACTTTTGCTATCTTCGGAATTGTGTCGATGACCCTTATCAGCATGTCTGATGGAATGACTACAGTCGCATTAATTCTACACACCAACTAAAATGGGAGTTGGAATGCCACTTTCCCGAACGGTTTTAGTAGTTACGAAGCAGAGTTATCTATCGCTTCAACCTGACTTCATCGATCGGTTGCCATATCTTCTTCTATCATATCGACAAGTCCTGTGCAGATAAAATTGTTAATACATTAAGAAAACTCAGTTAATTTGCACTTGTTCCGTGTTCCTTGGCCAAAGACCTGCTCCTGTTTCCAGGAAGAAAATAGGCTTTCCGGCCACGCGTTATGTGAATAATTTTAAAAAGAATATACAGAATTTTATTAGCCTTACAATTCTGTACCTGAAGCGTTGACAACACTTTCCAAATAGTTTTAACGTATTATATGGTATTTAAATGTATACAGCTCAAAACATTCACAAATCTGTGCAAAATGTTCCATCATGTTCAGGAACAATAATGGCAGAAACTGCTAATGGCAGTCTCTAGTGTGCACTCCTTCATGTGATCTTCAAAATCAGTCACTGGACTGAAACTACGAGCAAAGAAAATCATGCGTTCCTAAGTACACTATCCTCTAGGTACAGTACAATATTCTCCTCTCCTTAATTCATCTGTCAGTAATCAGCCACTCTTTTATGTTAGTTCAATTCCGGTGATCTTCATTCAGTCTATGATTTCCGACACACACACACACACACACACACACACACACACACACACACACACACACACACACATACATACATACATACACACACGAGGTAGAATTCAGATGCAGCCGATAACGGAACACGCTAACCACAAGGATACGAGCTGCTGACAGCAAGGTGAACCTAAAAGTGAAATTAGTAGTGACGCAAGGAGTGAATGAAGTAACCGAAAGTTAGCTTAGTGACACATGGAGTGAATAAAGCAGTCGAAAGTTAGCTGCCATTTGCAATTGTAATGTGCCTAACCATGAATTCCGTTGTCCTATATGGTGACATATATATTCCAACATAAATACAAATCGTATTTACGATGAGTTGACAAAAGTCATGGGATACTTCCTAATACTGTGCCGGACCTCCATTTGCCTACCGCAGTGCAACAATTCGATGTGTAACCGACTGAACAAGTTGTTGAAGTGACCTGCTGAGATATTTAGCCATGCTGGCCCTACAGCTGTCCATAACTGTAAAAGTGTTGCCGGTGCAGGATTTTGCGCTCCAACTGACCTCTACATTACGTCCCATAAATGTTCGACCTCATGTCAGGTGGCCTTATCATTCACTCACATAATCCAGAATGTTCTTCAAACCAATCGCGAACAACTGTTGCGCCGTAACATGGTGAATTGTATTCCATAAAAATTCCATTCTTGTTTGGGAACGTGAAGTCTATGAATGGCTGAAAGTGGTCTTTAGGTAGCTGAACATAGCCATTTCCAATCAATAATTTGTTAATTTGGACCAGAGGAACCAGTCCATTCCATGTAAGCTCGGATCAATCAATTAATGCGCCACCACCAGATGTCACAATGCCTTGTGCACGGCTTCATGGGGACTGCGCCACATTCGAACCCTACCATCAGCTCATACCAACTGGACACCTCTGCTGGCATAGACCATTATCGCCAAATTTCACCACACTGTCCTAACGGATAGGTTCGTAGTACGTCCTACATTGATTTCTGCATTTAATTCATACAATGTTGCTTGTTTGTTAGCACTGACAGCACTACGCAAACGCTGCTGTGTTGCCTGTAGTGAGAGGTAATGCCTGAAATTTGGCTGTCTCGGCTCACTCTTGACACTGTGGATTTCGGAATATTGAATTTCCTAACGACTTCCGAAATGTAATGTCCCATGCGTCTAGCCAAAACTACCATTCCGTGTTCAAAGTCTGCTAATTCTCTTCATGCGGCTATAATCTCGTCGGAAACCTTTTCACACGAACAACCAGAGTGCAAATGACAGCTCCGCCAGTACACTGCCCAATTATACCTTGTGTACGCGCTACTGACCCCATCTATAGTGTGCATATTGCTGTCCCATGACTTTGAAACTTCAGTGTGTTGGCGCGACCTCGATGTGTTTTCACACTCGAAGCGGAGAAAGTGTGGTATCAACGGTCAAGTAATTACGAAGAAAAAAAACCGTAATGAGCCCGTTTCGCTGGCCGGGGTGGCCGAGCGGTTCTAGGCGCTACAGTCTGGAACCGCGCGACTGCTTCGGTCGCCGGTTCGGATCCTGCCTCGGGCATGGATGTGTGTGATGTCCTTAGGTTAGTTAGGTTTAAGTAGTTCTAATTTCTAGGGGACTGATGACCTCAGAAGTTAAGTCCCATAGTGCTCAGAGCCATTTGAACAATTTTTTGAGCCCGTTTCAGAAAACCAAATTCATCAATTTAAAATGGCAACCTCTGAACACGTGGAGAAGAGTTTGACGTACAAAACAAAATTTGGTAATGAAAATGGCTTTAAGATATCAGAAAATCTATGGAAAAATACCTATTCTTTAGCTCACTTGAAAAAAGCTCACAGAGCAGTTGGTTGTCTGCCATTACTCCATAATTTGATCTGACAGGCTTCGGACCACAAAAGCACTGAAATCATAAAGCAGACAGTAATAAACACAAAATTTGAAGTAATTTTCGGGGCTGAAATTTAGAAACGTTCCATCAGCAAAACTGGCATTGCGAGGAAACGGTTGCTTACCACTCGTCCCACACCACTGGTGAAATGCAAGACTCGTTTTAAAATGGTTGTCCACTGTCGCGATAACGTCAAATCGTACATCATCTGGCCTATACCCAGCAGCTTAACTTGCTGCAATATTGACATAATACGTAATCCTACAATCTAAACGGTCTATCTTGCCAATTTTAGCGAATTTAATAAAATTCAATTTGCATAATTACTAAAATATGTGGAAAAGCGGTATCCCTTAGGGGAAATGCTGGTAGGCTGTCTCAAAGAATTTAGATTTAACGAACTGATGATTGATTTATCTGCTTAGACATAGAAAATAATCGAAATGGTGGTCTAGTAAGATACATACACAAACACAAATGAAAATTAACACTATTAAAAGATTGCTGTAGGGGTTACTCATGTGTGTAACAAAGTGATAGTAGATTCCTCAAAAATTAACTAGGGACCTTTAGGGTTTGAAATACAAAATGATTGTCATTTCACAAATACTTAAAGTTCAATAAAGCGATTAATGTACCTTAACTCACAAAATCTGCAAGTATTCCAACAGGCTAAACTATAATGAACCTTAAAAGTATTTCAAATTCCAGACATGCACATCGCCAGACACTCGCGAAATAATAATAGTTCCAAATGTCTCCTAGCTTCTAACTTCACCCGAAAGCTGAAGTATTCACGTGACTTCTTCTTGCCCAAAACCTGTTTAGAAGTTTTTTTTTTTTTTTTTTTAATAGAAACAATCTCGTAGCGTTCCGTTTGTAGTACCATAACAAACGGTGCTCTCTCACGACTTGATAGCAAGCAAGCTAGCAAGCGACTAACATTTCCATGATCGAGCATTGTCCTTTTCGCCGCGTTTACAACTCTCTTTCACAATAAATGTTATCTCTGCCTGACATGTTACTTTGGACTTAACTTTCGTCGTACTGATTTGCAGTTATTACTGAGATGTTTGACAGCTAATTAAATATAGCCTTTCTTTCTTTCCACCTTTATATCATGACATACTCAGCAATTACTGAAATTGGTGTTTATCAAAACTTTATATCATGACATACTCAGCAATTATTGAAACTGGTGTTTATCAGAACGTTAAGGTGTTATATTATTGTCAAAGTTGTCGTACCTGCCAGGATAACACTGTTCCCTACATTAAATTATGATGACATTTTTATTTGGGTTTTCAGGTATCTTAGGGTGTTACAGTATGTAGACGAAGGTTCAACGAATGTCATGCAGCGTTCGTTTTATGTGTAAGTGTGTAGGAATAGGTGTTGTAACCCACTGTATAATTATAACTAAATAAAACATTGCATAATTCAGTATATAAAATAGACACCAAAGCGTAACGTCTGTGATGGTATTTAGTGACCTCAGCTAACGTCCAACAGCTTGATCGTAAAAATGTGACTAATGTATCAGGAAAATCGTCTTTGATCCCAAAGGAGGGTTTCTCTAACCTAAAATAGCCGCATGTGCACACCGCACATACTCCGCTGACCTAGAAGCCGTTTCCTGCCTGACCTATTAAGGGAAACCCTACAATTCTGCACCTAACAGCAGATGTCAATAAATTCACATCCATTACCGTCGCAGCGTCGTCTGAGAATCTGATTTAGACCGCGTTCAAACCTCACTGTGATGTTACATATAGACGGCTTAGCCTGTACCCCACGTGCGATGCTAGTTGCATTCACCAAATCAGCCATCGTCCTAAATGAGCCGAGGATGCTCTCAGAACCATAGCGGCAGGCTTCATTCGTGCCGACATGGGCCAGTATTATACGCAGCCGGTTGCACCCAGTGCGCTCGATAGCCGCGGCAGGGCCTCCTCCACATCACGGACGAGACCCCCTCCCCACCCCCTCCTCCCCCCCCCCGGCAAATATAGTGAACACTGTCATTCGTTCCCGCCTTGCCTGCTGTTTCCCTGAGAGGCTCCATTACCCGCCTGACATGGGAGCCCCCAATGACTCCGTGCACTTGTCTGGAAAGGGCAGAAAATCGGGCGCTGGCCCAACAGGAGAGGCATCCCGTGCTGGCTGAGATTTATCATCAACGCTGGGTAGCACCCCGTACCTGCTGTTAAGCCGCAGGGAGCCAGCCGCACTACCTGCTCCGTCTTTCGCCTTCCGTCCAGTGACAGGCGAACCCACCACTGTCTGCAAACCACGCTCGAGTGAGGACGGACCGGTCAGACGCTGCGTATCAGAAGATGTAGGGACACCAGGATCACCAGGCGATTCCAACGGCACGGAAGGATTCACAGGTCTCGTCACCAGCGCACCGGCGTCACCGAAATTCGGCATTAGCCAGAAGCATGGCGAAGGTTGCCAACGCAGCTGTTTACGGACAGCAGCCAATTCTCCTTGTGGCCGTTCACAACAAGCAAAGTCACCAGCCGTATCGCAATGTATAAGAAATAGATATAAGATCTCAAATGGCGTTACTGAGTCTGGAATGTACGCGAAATATAATGAGCATAATACAGAAATACTAAAAATTGCTCTGAAAATTTCTCACTATACCTTGAGACGGCGAGCTTGTAAGAGGTCCATGACTAAGGAATTTATTGCCAGCGCACTCGAGCAGATGTAATTTCGATGGATTGCTCACTCGCTGCCTGCGATATGTAAGCTATAAGATAATCTCAGACCAAAGAGCAGTGTTGACTGCAGTAGGAACTGTGTGGCAGTAGAAGTAGTAGCGAGCAGTCGTGTGTATCGAGTTGGCTACGCCGGTCGTGGGGAGCGGTGGCGGTGTCTGAGCAATATAGTATAAAGTAAAAGCAGCCTCCCGCGTATGTACCATTGTTATATCAAGTCCCATGTATATGTTTTTAAGAAATTTCTTAGTAATAATCTTTCCCATAAAAATTAACTTTTGACAATCATTCATCTCAATTTAAAGAATTTACTAATTTCTCCAATCCATGGTCATCCCGATTATTGTAAAGAAAATTCAGTTTTTCTTTTTATACATGACAAATCTATCGGCCAGCATTGCACTGGGCTGTGCCAAAAAAATTTCTTATAGGAGCAGATATATACGCGTTATCCGGCGACCTTATTGAGGTAAGAATTTTCAATTTATTCAGAATGAATTTTCGGGGCCATGACGCAGTACTGCTAACGTCCAAAATTTACCAGTTTTAATTCACAGTCAATTATTGAAAGGTTATAAGTGAGTCACAATTTTATTGAGTGGTTAGTCACATTTTATTGTTCCAAGGTTACATAAGTAAACTGTTGGTAGGTTACGCTGAATGTGAATGTTATACATAATTATTTTTACTGTGGGGAGGTTACACTGAATGTGATTATTATATGTATATTTTTTTAACTGTTGGGAGGTTACAAGCGCTTAAATAGAAATACATATCTCTACTGAAGTGAATATATCTACAGTTACCTGTCACTAGAAACTTTGTTTACTCGAAAGGTACTGCATGAGATGAGTATTCAAACTAGAATGCACTGGTCTGAACTATATTCTGTGTGGCAGCACGAGATTTAAGTTCGATGGCGTCGGGTGGAGCTTTTGGCGGGGGGAAAATTACTTCAGGAAGCCGCGTTACAAAAGGATATGCACAAAGATTTACGCATAAAAAAAGATACTTACACTGATTTGTGAGTCACTAGTCAGGTATAGCTGACATCTTGGCAAAAGCACGTGAAAAAATAGAAAAAAAAACGAACAAAGCCAAATTACTGTGTATCAGTCAGCTATACCGCTCCTCTCGCGTCCACTCGGATGGTCTGCCGGTACACAATACAATCCCAACGGTGGGTGACACACAAAAAATTAAAATTTCGAAGTGCTTTCACCACTCTAAATATTACAAATACCTGGTGGCCTGGCAGCGATTCCAAAAACATACGAAATTAACAGCGACTCAAACTCGTAAATTTAAATTCTAATCGAAAAGAGCGGGTAATATGCTGCGCACAGCGTCACACGTACAGTAGCCACAACTCTACTGCAAACTGAAAATAAAAAAAAAAATAAAAGTCCCACTCTATAGCGGATGCTTTTATACCATCAGACAGGTCTTTCCGTATCTACAAGACTCAGATTTTTCGGCTGTATTAATTTACCATACCCGTATCGTTAATGTTATCAAAAAGTTATTGTCACAATTTAACTGATTTATGTGATAACTCACAGTGCACTTTAAGTTGAATAGTTCTCCTAGTCTTCATAAAAACGTAGTTATCGAACTCGTACATTTAACAACGTAATGTGTGCTGTGTTCATGTGTTTAACTCAATGTAAATTACGGGGGATTGCAATTATGAAAAAATTAATTAGCTCAAAATAAACAATTAAATCGAGTTATATGTAGTTATAAAAAACCGTGTTGCCATTGGAGATTTCCTTATACTTGCTGAACTATTCAATTAAACTTGTTATTCGATCTGCATATAATTCCATTTAGCGGCGAAATGTGTTGCCGATGAAAACTTGAGTCTCAGGGGAAGTGTATCGGAAAAACCTGTAGCTAAATCATCGTAGTTGATTAAGAAGTTATTAATTTTGTAACATTTATCTGTTACACCCTGACTTCCCTTGATGAATTACATCTTATTTATATGATGGAGCATGAAGATTAGCAGTCGGCCGGGGTGGCCGAGCGGTTCAAACCGCTACTGTCTGGAACCGCGGGACCGCTACGGTCACAGGTTCGAATCCTGCCTCGGGCATGGATGTTTGTGATGTCCTTAGGTTCGTTAGGTTTAACTAGTTCTAAGTTCTAGGGGACTAATGACCTCAGCAGTTGAGTCCCATAGTGCTCAGAGCCATCTGAACCATAGCCAGTACGACGAAACTGGGTTCGCCATAATGAAGCATGTGTCGAATCGACTGGTGGGCGTTTTGAACACTTATTGTAGCAATGATGAAAGAGGGAAGAAAATAGTGTGGGTCTCATTTCCGTTATAGTATTGTTGTACAAAATTATAATAATCTGAATTTAGTTTTTCTTATGCTTTTGTTGTAAAAAGAGGAAACAGTATATTGCAATTAATGCACAACGAATTACGTGGTAATTAGTTGATTTTGTACTAAGGGAAATATTTGATTTTATGTTAGCTTCTCTTTATTACCCGACCTTCCTTATGATAATGTTGTAAAAGAGGAAACGTCTGGTAGTACTTAATTCACTGTTTATGTAAAACTAATTACACGTTCTTGACAACCCGATGACTGTTTACGTTGCTAGTTTCGGGAGCACCTGACCGTCACGCCGCGTCGTTAGACACGTTCAATGTTTGCAATGCTGTGTTTTGTCCGTTACCGTTCTCTCACCGCCGCCACGATGTCGCTAATACACAAAGCAAGATCGTGTACCGCCAGCTGACAATGTAAACAGAAATGCGTCCACTATTAGTCCGACAAATATCTCTTTTGTAAATACAAAAATTAAGAACATGATACAACGATACTTCAATAGAGTTTTTGTCAAGCACACCGAGATGTACCGTCTGTGTAATTTTGGCAGCTTATACCGCTCCCATCCTGTATAAAACCGTTGTGAGCGCTCGGTATTAACAGTATTTAACGTGGCACTGTGACTAAAAATACAAGTGTGCGGGCTACGGCTATGTGAGTGAATAAGCGGGGGCCGGCATGACGGTTTTTTCAATTGGGACCTCAGTCCCTCTTTATATTTCTTAGTGAAGGCTCTTTTCCTTTTTGTCTCGATTTATTCAAAATCAAATTTGTGTTTTTCGTCAGCTTACCTCTGGTTCCACGAAACTTGTCGGGCTTGTCTTTACCAGCAGCTGCAGACACCCCGTGAGCATGCGTGTTTGCCTGCCTGGAATGTGCCCTGTAGCTTGTAAGCACGTAAGCGTACCCATGTGGGCAGACCCTGTGGGAAACATCTGAAAACAATCTTGTGTTAAGTACAGATTTTAATTTATTAATTTCCTTTCCATTTTCGAGACGTTTACTATTCTCCTACTTCGTTCTACGAAAGTTAGATGCTGAGTTTGGAAACTGATATATGTAAAAACATAAACGTATCTACTAATTCCTTCTGCAGTTGTGCGGTTTTGGCCTCTGACCACATAAGCTCTCCTCTCTTGTCTGAATATGCACCTGCGTCATTTGCGTTTGACGTTATAACTTGCCAACTTGCGAGTGGTATCACTGAAAACGGAACGTATTGCATTTAAACCTCAAGCGACTGTTGTGTCCAGGGCAGCAAAACTGAACAAAAAAGATAGGAAACGGAAGGCAAAGATGACTCAGCGAAGCACGGAGCAGAAAAACGCCGCGCGCTTCAGAGGGCGGCCAGCTAGTGGCTCCGCTCTGCTCGTAGTTCAGCGCTGCGCCGGCGGCGGCGCTGACAGCAGATGACGGGGCTGAGCCTCTCCTTACGTCCGGCCGCTTCGTGTGCAGCGCTGCGAGCGCCAGATAAGCCACGACTCGGCTGCTGCCTCGTTCGCCACATTGCCCACGGATTCCGCTGTTACTCTTTTTCCCCCGGAAGACTGTCGAGGGCTGCGCCGACAGGGATGAACTTTGTCTTTCGCTTGTGAATCACCATCTCTCGCAACGTTTAATCCGGAGGTTTGCTACGTGCTGACATATTTCATTGTCTCCTGGTTTTACTAAACGATAATGTCCACGTGTTCTATGAGACGATATATATTCGGAGGTCAGTCGTGGCCGCTGGCACACGACAGAAATCGCAGTTCGAAGCTTTACATGTTACCTTGGAAAGCATCTACTTTCGTGGTGTGTATCTCATATGTCACATTTATGTATCCCATGTGGTAGAGCTTAGTCTGCGCTTCCACAGCGAGATGACGTATTAAACTACCTTCAGATATTTTCTTCCTGTAAAGCCACTCAAACAGTCTTATTCCTGAAATATAATTACTCAGAAAACCACTGACGTCATATGAGCTTCTACTGTAGAAGACACTAAATTAGTAACCGTAATAGGTACCACCTTGTCTGTTGCGCTTCTAAAATTTAAAAAAATGTCGAATAATACTAAATACAATATCGCTTTATTTAAATATGCACATATTTATTGACTTAGTATAAATTGCTTTTCATTATGTGAATATACTGGTTGTAATATTGCAGAATAAAGTCCTTTGTGGGGTATGAAATATTTGCTTACATTTCTAACATTTTAACTGCGTATCTGTAGTATGAGAAAGGTTTTGGGTACTTTTGTGCCCTCTGCCATCTAAACAAGCATCCTTCTCATTTCAACTAACCTAATTAAGACACTTGAAATTTGTTAAATTACAAATTGTGAGACTAGTCTGCACTGATAAGACTATTAGCATAAATCATCTTTATGATGTTCATTGATTTCCAAAAACAATTCCAAGTATGCAAAATTATGATTTTACTTGTGCTTATGGCCCAAAAATATTCTGAAATAAGCGTTTGTAACTGATTATCTCTCTCTTCATTGACCTCATTCTTATTTAGATTACGATATGTTACACGCGGAAGTTCTTAGTTGGCTGCTTGGACTTGAAATGTAGATTTGTTAGGAATTATGTGGCTCCTTCCTTCGGTGATTACATGAACTTGTAATCTGTGTCTGCGATTATTGTTTTTGAAATTAAACAACAATCGGAATAATTTTTTACTGCCCACTATAATGGTAAACAATAACGAGGCTTATTGATGTGTTTTCTGCTACAATAAGCAGATCTAGAAACATTAAAATCATTATATAAAATGCAAAGACTGGAAACGGCGCGTATGAGTAGAGTCCCTAATGGGGCACAAAAGATGCTTATAATGAGAAATCAGAGACAGAAATTTGGAGGCAGTTTCAGACTGTGGCAGATAACTTAAAATCCCAAACTATCCTATCATGCAAATTCAGACGCGGAAGGACCACAGCTGAATCAGGGACAACTGCCAGAACGGTTTTTCACAAATGGCGAAACAAGTAAGGAATTTTTTTATGGAAGGCCCTGTTAACAGTAAATTAATTTAAGTTTCGTTTGTGATAAAACGAAGGATTACGTAAAAAGTTTGAAAAATCTCCAACACAATATAGATACCAAGGACAGGGTTGTAAAAAAAAATATAGTAACTTACCAGGGGAACAGAAAGAAACAGGTCCTATGAATGAGGTACGAAGTACTTCAGGATTTAGGGAATTTCTGGATCACTTGTGAAGATTTAGGAAACGGAGAGAGGTTGAGGGAAAAATAGTGGGAGAGAAAGCAAGAACATCACGAAGGGTATTTGTGGAAGAAGAGCGAACAACAGCAAGCCGAAAATGAAGAAATACTGGTGACAGAAAACGGAATTCGATAAATGAACACAGTTATGTAATTGCAGCCCACAGGTAGCTGGAACTGTCAAATAAGGCAATAAATAAGAGGCTTGTAAAATGGTACATTGTCAGACTTTCGCCTGGAGCCAGCCCTGTAGCAGAATAAAATATATTCAAGTTCCATTTTTGAACGTTGGCATTCGTTTTTTATGTACTGCAGTCTTCTTACAAAATTGTAAAATTACTCTGAAAAATTTTCCAAATGAGAAAACATGTTTGAAGTTACAACATGCTCATGTGCCTAGTAACAAATATTCTATTGTAATTTGAAAGCGGTGCCATCGTTAACATCTTGTCAATACTTTATGTAACAGTCTACCTTTAACGTTATTGCTCTAATACACAAGAATAAACAGTAAGTGAAACCAGATCAAGCAGAAGTATTATCAAAAAGCAGTTACAAGTTAAATACATTCTGAGATTCAAGCTTTGATCAACTAACTCTAATTTTCATTTTTGCCAACGGCCTTGCCGCAGTGAGACAAAGTGAGCAGCTACTTGATTGAGAAGTAGCGGCTTCGGTCTCGTAAACTGACATACAGCCGGGAAGAGCGGTGTGCTGATCACATGCCCATCTATATCCGCATCCAGTGACGCCTGTGGTTGAGGATGACACAGCGGCCGGTCGGTGCTGTGGGCCTTCCAAGGCCTATTTAGACGGAGAGAGAGAATTTCCATTTTCAAGACAGGTAAAACTCTTAAGACTTAAAAGACACTCAGTTCATTGGCATGTATCAGACACTTAAGGGTACAAGAACTTCTGTTTCCAGGTATGGTGCACTACTGGCCAAATATGGCTTAACCGTCCACATGTTACACAGATAGTTCTAAAAATAAATAACATTTACTCACTATAAAATCCTGTACCTTAACAATTTTTCCAATAGCTTTAATATGTTATACAGCATTTAAACGCATAGAACGTGAAATATTTACAAATGCTGCGCAAAACACAACCTCATGTCTCACAACAACAAAAACCGTTGAGAATGGCGAAAATTGTTTGTGGCGGTCACTAGTGCGTACTCCTTCATGATTTAAAATCAGTCGCTAGCTTGAACTACCGATCAAAATATCAGCGTCTGCTCCGTGTACAAAAGTCTCTCCTAATGATAAGAAGAATCTTGTAATTTCATAGGTAGGAAGTTTACTTATTTTCTCGTAGCTATTTTACTGCTATGTGACTACTCATTTGAAAGCTGGAGATGAAATGGTTCAAATGGCTCTGAGCACTATGGGACTCAACTGCTGAGGTCATTAGTCCCCTAGAACTTAGAACTAGTTAAACCTAACTAACCTAAGGACATCACAAACATCCATGCCCGAGGCAGGACTCGAACCTGCGACCGTAGCGGTCTTGCGGTTCCAGACTGCAGCGCCTTTAACCGCACGGCCACTTCGGCCGGCCTGCTGGAGATGAAACTGCCAGGAAAATAAATTAGTTGCTGAGACATAATACCGTAGCTATGTCAATCACCACATCAGCAAAACTTCACCATCATTCGTGACTAATGGTCAGTGAGTAACTGTCCCTGCCAAATCAGTACTGTTCTCAAACAACGACGTCCCTATCAATTGGGCTAAGAAAGATTACGCAGTAGATGAGACACTTTACCCATATTCTGGAGGACCGGGGTTCAATTCACTGTCAAGTCGTCAACATGTACTTTTTTCTAAGTTTTCCCTAAATTACTTGAGGCAAATGTTAGCACGGTTCTTTGAAAATGAAAGAATAAGTTTTATTCCCTATCCTTCCCCAAACCATGTCTGCTCTTCATTTCACGGAACTCGTCGTCTAAATTCGCTTCATTTGTAGACTTTAATGCATTGTTGCACGAGTTTCTAGAGCTTTCCGTTGTGAATCAAATCCCAGGATCTGTCGATGCAGTATGACCCCATGTAAGCAAACATTTTGATCTTATGGAACAGGGCTCCAGATGTGACGCCCCTAATTAAAGTGGTGTCCAAATGCTGAAAACTGATTCTATCAGTAGTTAGATGCTGTCGACGCTAATATAAGTTCGAGATATTTGCCACCTCAGCAAAAGGATTCATTTCTGCCTACTTAAAGGGACTCTACAACATAAAAGGACTCTACACAGTACCTTATTTTCAGTCCTGTGAGGCGTACTGATTTCGACGAACAACAGTACTGCGCATCCCTCACATACTGTCAGAAACGAGACCTGTTTCCACACTCTATAGACCCCTGTCGGATTTCACTGCTCGCTGTAGAAGGGAAATTTCACGAGGATGAATGGAAAGGCAGCTTTCGCGAGGATACCTTCTCAAAATGTCAGTGCCATGCAGTTTCAGGCTACCTTTGTTGCGAAGAATTTCAGAAAGGACAAGAGTTGAAAATCTGTATTAATTGTTGTCTCTTGGAGGGGGATGGAAAATAAAAACCGAGGATTTGTTTGACGACAATCGTTTTCGCTCTGGGAAAGATAAAGTTTCTTGAGAGGCAGATCTGTTGTTGCTCTAGATTATGGAAACAGGCATTAAGAATAATTGAAACATCTCCGTAGGGTTTGTAGGCTTATAACAACAGTCCGAGAACATAAATTGGTGCAAGATGTTTTAGATTATCAAAATAATACCAATAAGCTACTCGGAAAAATGGGTAGTACACAGTCTGTACCAGAATCAAGGAGTTGCAAGTAAGACCAAGTGAGAAGTGGTCGGGTCAAAACAGGTGCAAGGAGCAGTCTTTCTACTCTATCCTCGAACCTATACGTCGAAGACGTAATGGCGGATATAAAAGGAAACTTCAGGGGTGGGACTGAATTTCAAGGTGAAAGAATATGAGTGATGAGATTCGCTGATCGAAACAGCGGAAGAATTACAGAGCGTGCTTAATGGCAGGAAAAGGCTGAAGTACAGAAAATACAGTCTGGAGAGTACGGAGTGGCCGCTGTGAAGAAATTTTGCTATGTTAGAAGCAAAACAGCAATGCATGACGCACCAGGAAAGTAGCAGCAGACTAGTACAGATTAAGAGGACATTGTTCTGTAAAGAAAGTGTACTACGATCAAACAATGATCTCAGTTAGAGGGAGAAATCTCTGAGAATAAAGCATAGCACTGTATAAAAGGGAATAAGGGTCTTCGGGAAAGCAGGGAAAGAAAGTAACCAAAGCGATTCATTTGTAGTTCTATGGAAGGACGTTGAAAATTAAAGTAATAAGGTAAGACATGAGTAGGTTCTTTGCAGAATTGATGACCAGGCGATATGTATAAAAACACCGACTACCGACTGGAAGAAGGGACAGGATGACAGTAAATGTATTAAGAAATTTAGTAACTCATTCCCAAGGTACCTGAGTGAGCCTGTAGAGAACAAAACTGTAGGGGAACACAGACACTGGCTATAGGGTGTTCAAAAAGTAATTGAGAATGTTGAGTGTAAGTACAACTCCGAAATATATAATTATCACGGAGAGGATGTTGTTACGTCTAGCATCAAACCAGCATTATAACCGACCATAAACAAAACCGAAGTGACTATTCGTGAGGAAGCCGAACTGCCCCTGCGATATTGGTGCGTTTCGGCTTTACTTCTGAGATGAAGTATTATGCAGATAAAATATGGGCTTCTGCAGGCAAACCCACAGGGCAGTATGCATCATTGCAACTTCAGACCCAGACTGACACCGCTCCAATTACACCACCACTTCACATTCGTAGTGGCACTTACACAATTATTATTTCTGTTTGCCAACGTCATTCAACAGTTTAGTGGTTGGTGGGCTGCCTGAAACAACCCAAACAGAGATGCAGTAGCAGAACAATTACTTACGAAAAACTTATCAAAACACATCACATATATTCTTGGACAAAGAGGCACGTCTTCTTCAGTGTGAATGCTTACGTATTCCTCAATGCTATAAAAACTAATAGATATTAACATCTCTTTCAGCTGTCTCTAAAATACGCCAAACGTTTCGTATTTTTTATTTCAGCAGGCAATGTAGTAAGGATTATTTTAGATATACACAGTGTGTTTCTGATACAGGCCCTTTTTGTGCGGAAACATTTCCTGCTTCCAGACTTCTAGTTTCATAATTGTGATCTTGACTGTTTAATGTTGTAAAATTGAAGTGTGATTTACGGTAACACAATCATATTCGTATACGTACAAGAGACAATGGTTTAAATTTTTGAAAGGTTCCGCTTCATGATTCCGTATCGGTGATCTCTATTATTATTCTTGTAGCTTGCTTCAGGATTTTAAATGTCTTACAATACTTAAATTTCCACAGAACATCACTGTAGCATCACGTTAATAGTTTATCGGCATATGCATAGCAAACTCATAGTACTGCGCCAGTTTTACAGTAATCCCTTAGCATTCTGAAGATATAACCATATTTCCTCAACCTTTTGACAAGCTGTTCAAAATGTTTTCGCCATCTTAAATGGTCTGTCTTTTCGTATCATATTGTGAGTACGTTCTCACATTAAGACATTTTTACCTGTCTTTTCACACATAATAATGTTTCTTTTAGCGTATTCTGGAATGGCTTAACTACTTGTGCACGCTACACTCTGAGTGCTGACCAACTGTCGACTTATCAATGGGAACTTACTCATTTTGGGAGCACTTGGATTAACTATAAATGTCGCTGTAACTCATTCAGTTTGACTGTAGATCACACATTCATAGTATTTAACTCTACTGTAGGCAAATTACTCCTTTTTTGCGCTATTACCTTACCGCTTGTTTGATTGTCAAATATTCGACTCTGTTCTCGAGCAGCAGAACATTCAATACATCCACAGTTCACATCATGATACAATATGTGTATATATATGTACTGGTATCATAAATACATTCTGTTACACACACACACATATATATATATATATATATATATATATATATATATATAACGTAATGTATTGATTCTTGATCATCTCAATTTTATTCTCTTTGCTTTACGTAGAGGTACCTTTAAACTTGTATTTCTTTAGGGTTTGAAAATTGTAATTTGAAGATGGCCTCCTTTCTGCTCAATGCAAAGTCGCAGGGCTCTAAATCTATCTAGCACATTGCCCACTGAAGACCGCCCCTGAAATGGATGAGACGGTCAGGGAAGTGTTCGTGGAAGAGAGTCATTGACATTCGCAACGTGTGAACCGTATAGAAGTTTTGTTGGAACGAAACAACCCTCACATCCATCTCTTCAAGTTTGGTAACAAAAGAACTCCTTTATTATCTGTAAATAACGCTCAGAAGTGACTGTAACTGCCCTATCGTCTTTTTCGAAAAACCATGGGACCATAATAGCAATTTTGGATAATACACACCAGTCACATGTTCTGTATGCAGGAGCTGCTCATGACGTCCTCGGGGTTTTGCGCTACGCCCATATGGCATGTCTTCTTTATTCACGTATCCAGACAAATCAAAATGCGCCTCGTCGCTGAGGAATATAAGGGCGTCATGAGGCAATTTTCGATAAGGGCTTCGCATAGGTTTTTGTCACGAAACAAAATGGCGTGGATGCAGTGAGCTACTTCCAGTCCATATGGCTGAAAGTCTTGGCGAAGAAGTCGTCTCACTGAGAGATCAGAAAATGCAAAAAGCAACTGCATCTTTGGGTGCAGATTGCTTGGGGGAATTCAGCATTTCCAGTCTGCTTTGTTGACTTTTTCTGGTGCCCTCGTGTCTGGTATTTAAAGGTTCCGGTTTCTTTTCCTGCAAACTACCTGTACTCATAAACGTGCCCAACCACACAACAATCGACTTTCCATCAGAACAAGGCCTATAGAGGCAATATTATACTGTTCTCCGAATGCACATTGGATTGCGATGACCGAAGGCCCACTGCAAAAATAAGTCACCATGGCGAAAGCGCAATGCCTTCTCGTATACTGTGTCTGGAGAAACCCGGGCAGCAGGGGGATTCCAGACTATTGCCTGCCATACGGCCCGACGACCATGGATTATCCCTTTGGTTGTCGTCCGCTGCACCGTCACTTCCAAGATAACGCTCGTCCGCACGCGGCGAGATATTCTACTGTTTGTCTTCGTGCTCACCAAACCCTATATTGGCCAGCAAGGTCGCTGTATCTCTCCCCATTTGAGAACGTCTGGACTACTATGGGTAGGACCTTCCATCCATCTTGGTATTTTGGCGACCCAACGCGCCAATTGAATTTGGCACGATATTTCTCAGAAGAACATACAACAACACAACCAATACATGCCAAGCCGAATAACTGCTGTATAATGGCCGGAGGTGGACGAATGCGTTAAAGACTTACTCAATTTGTGAAGCACTTACTCTTCAGTTTGAAATGCGAACATTTTTGGTTAGGTTTTACCGTGACAGTTATTTCCATTAAATGAGCAACTAGTTTACTGTTACCAGTCACTGTTTATCTCCACGAGGCATTTCAAAGGTTTAGACCTAAATCCTCAGGTGGATTTACATTTCTTAGTATGACACATGTCATATTAGCGAATCTAAATCCACCTTAATGGTCTTAGTTGTCTTCTATATCCTCCGTCCACTTTGATAAGGCTGTTAGAAGAATGATGATGGCTTGTTCCGCCGGAAGTCCAGTTTCGTACCATGTAGTCAAAACTAAGGGAGTGGAAGGTTAGAATTTAGTTTCTCTTTGGCCAAAAAGCCACGAGAGGCGAGCGCACACCCAGAAAAGTATTGATTTTTTAAGTAATAGAACCCAGTACTTTTTCCTCGATGGTGAGTGTTCATCGGAAGGGAGGGTATCATCTGGAGTGCCCCAGGGAAGTGTGGTAGGTCCGCTGTTGTTTTCTATCTACATAAATGATCTTTTGGATAGGGTGGATAGCAATGTGCGGCTGTTTGCTAATGATGCTGTGGTGTACCGGAAGGTGTCGTCGTTGAGTGACTGTAGGAGGATACAAGATGACTTGGACATGATTTGTGATTGGTGTAACGAATGGCAGCTAACTCTAAATATAGTTAAATGTAAATTAATTCAGATGAATAGGAAAAAGAATCCTGTAATTTTTGAATACTCCATTAGTAGTGTAGGGCTTGACACAGTCATGTCGATTAAATATTTGGGCGTAACATTGCAGAGCGATATGAAGTGGGACAAGCATGTAATGGCAGTTGTGGGGAAGGCGGATAGTCGTCTTCGGTTCATTGGTAGAATTTTGGGAATATGTGGTTCATCTGTAAAGAAGACCGCTTATAAAACACTAATACGACCTATTCTTGAGTTTGGGATCCCTATCAGGTCGGATTGAGGGAGGACATAGAAGCAATTCAGAGGCGGGCTGCTAGATTTGTTACTGGTACATTTGATCATCACACGAGTGTTACGGAAATGCTTCACGAACTCGGGCGGGAGTCTCTAGAGGAAGGGAGGCGTTCTTTTCGTGAATCGCTACTGATGAAATTTAGAGAACCAGCATTTGAGGCTGACTGCAGTACAATGTTACTGCCGCCAACTTATATTTCGCGGAAAGACTACAAAGATAAGGTAAGAGAGATTAGGGCTCGTACAGAGGCATATAGGCAGTCATTTTTCCCTCGTTCTGTTTGGGAGTGGAACAGGGAGAGAAGATGCTAGTTGTGGTACGAGGTACCATCTGCCACGCACCGTATGGTGGATTGCGTAGTATGTATGTAGATGTAGATGTAGAAGCGTATTCGTTTGTGTTACGTTATGAAAAGAAACCACGAAAAAAGAATATACAGACATCTTCCGAAGAACTGAAACTGGTATCATTCGGATACCACTCTCATGAGTTAAGAACAGTTCCACCTCTCTCACTAGTATTAAAAGTACATAATAATGTGTATGACGTTTGTACGAATCCTTGTTAAAAGCGAGGGACACTTTGGTACAACACTAGACACCATAAGCAGTTTAACAACGCTATGTAAAGGACAGCGTCTGCGATTTACGTAAAAATTATCTGAGGATTAAAATCATCAAGCTTTCAGTCTAGTTATCCAACATAGAATGAGTGGGAGAGCCAGCATATATTTCCTCGCTTCATGTTTTACAAATGGTTGTGCAGCATCGATACATGCATGCATGTGCAATTGCAGTCGACAATGGATGAAGAAATGACGTCAGATCAGATTTCCACGGAAACCGCGCTTAGCATTGTTATACTTCTATATAAAGAAAGACGCTGGGAAGTTAAGGCAGAGTTTCAGAGACAGGTCGCTACGTGTAGACAGCGTGCTGCAGATGCGAACTTACAAGTCGCTGGAAGAGCAAACGCTGAGGGAGTGGCGGTGTCGACGCTGTTTGCGAACGATAGGAAGGTATTCCTATGTGCCTGAGCGCGTACGAGCTCCCACGTTCTCACTATAAGCTTTTGGTCATGCGTTATCCTTTTTTTCAGAGCCTTGGATTTGCCTGCGTACTATGTGACGCCCCCACCACCTACAAGTAACTGGAAGCGCAGAAGTTGAGGGGGTGGCGTCTTCGAAGGTGTTTGCCAACGATAAGAAGGTATGCTGCGAAGTCTGAGCACGTAAGAGCCCCCATGACTCGCAGTAGACTCTTGCTCATGCTCTCACGTTTTCTTTCAGCGAATTGTATTTATTTGTGAATGAGAACGATGGCACCGTCGTTTACAAGTCACTGGAAGCGCAAAAGCTGATGGGGTGACGGCGTTGAAGCTGTTTGCCAACGATAAAGTATGTCGCATATGGGCACGTACGAGCTCCCACGACTCGCAAACAACTCGCCGTTGGAGCTGTTTGCCAACGATAAGGTATCTCGCATATGGGCACGTACGAGCTCCCACGACTCGCAAACAACGCATTCTCATGTACTTCATTTTTTTTTTCAGCGTCTTGCATTAATTTGAGAGCGACGACTCCGCCACCGTGTACAAGTCTCTGGATGCGTAAAACCTGAGGAGGTGTCGGCATCGAAGTTGTTTGCGAACGATTTGAAGTCAGTCGTGGTGCCTGAGCATACGACTCGCAGTAAACGTCTGCTGATGTAATCTCCTTTTTTCAGATTTGTGAACGACGACGACGCGGTGTACAAGTTGCTGGAAGAGCAAAAGCTGACGAGGTGGCGGCGTCGAAGCTGTTTGCAAACTACACCAAAGTACGCCGCGGTGTCTCACAGTTTAGGCCATTACAAGACTCAAGACACGAGAGGATGAGGAAGAGCAATCCAACCCAGCGGCAACTGACGAACGTACAGGAGAACGTGTGCATGCTGAATTTCTGGATTCAATGCTAATGCTCTCGCAAATAAAATGAAACAGAATTAAGTAAACTGATTTTGTTCTAACTGCTGTAGTAGTAAACATACTGGATTCAATGTTAATGCCGTCGCAAATAAAATGAAACAGAATTAAGTAAACTGATTTTGTTCTAACTGCTGTAGTAGTAAACATAAGGAAGATCTACTGGTTTAAGATTCATAATTTTCACCAGAGATGCAAAAGTATATCATTTCAGACTTGTACAGTGTGTCTGTGGAAAAAAAATAAACACTAAAGCTGAACGATGAACACTAAAGCTGAACGATGAACATTGCGGTTATTCTATTAGAAAAAGCGATAGACGAAAGATAACCCGTTTGAGTCTCGTTGAAGCTCATATAAACCTACAGCCCATACAAAAGAGAAAGATACCCGTTTGAGTCTCGTTGAAGTTCATACAAACCTACAATCCATACAAAAGAATGGATTGTAACGTATGTGATACTAAATAATTTCCTACCCTGAAAGTTTGTCTTAAACGAGTATAGAACGCTGCATGTTACTCAGAAGTATGTGTCGCCCAAAAACAAGAGGCTATGATTATTGCTTACGTGTTCCTCACGTATAGAGACTGTCCATTGTACACGCTGTCATGTCCCACTGACGAGTCCTCAGAGGGAGTGGAAGGACTGCAAGAATGCGCGTCAAAGGACTTACTTGACAGGAGGTCTCGTGGTCGTGGGCAGCCTTCTGCGCAACTGCTCTACTGAAAAGAGGGCTGTAGGGTGAGTTAGGATACGGAACTCGGCTGCGATATCAGGATACACTAGACGCAATCATAAATCAGTGCATAAGGATATATACATTGGAATCAGCACTGGCACATCCGTTTTATAAACAAGTCTATATTCAAAGTTGACTAACTGCCTTTTTAGTAGTGTAACTTCTCATAGTTCCCTGAGTTTACGTCCCGATGTAGCAGAGGCGGGCGCGCCGGACTAAGTGCTAACTACGTGGAAATAAGTCTAAGACTGCTCGTAGTTAGGCAGCACTGCACTGCGATCTCACAGCATCAGAACTCCACCTAAACCATATCTGACCGACCGACATGCTGCTCCATCACTGCCATCACTCCCATCACTCTCTCAACAATATGGTGGCTAGCCTTTTTATAGCGGCAGTGCACCCGGCACCACTTGTTCTAGAAGTTTCCAGTACTCTTGAGCATTGCGTATGTGTCACGCAGTAGCACGTGAGGCCTGCGTGACGAACAGGACGTACGCCGCTGTCCAAGGGTTGCGTCTTGCAACGGCTCTCGAGCCTCGTCGTGTGGCATAGTCGGCTCTTGCTAGCAGAGTAAACATTACACATAAGCCACGTCCGGTCACGTCCGCCTCGCTGGTAACAAGAATTTCCAAGCCTACATCTCCCTTGAGTTTTAACTCTATTTTCTATCATTCGTGACAACGCTGGTGGGACGTTAACCTAGTCTCCAATGTGACACCGAGGTAATGCACACTGTACTGTAACTTTTGGACGTTTTATGTGGAGGTGCAGCTTCTACACTTATGGGTCATCTAAACAGATGCCGTTGACAGTGCATGTTACGACGAAACGCACACGACTGTGGGCAATACCAACTTCTTCAGGAAGTTTTCTTACGCAGAGTGAAGCTCACTGTCTCATTCGTGGCCAGCGTTGCAGCTCCACAGGATCGTGCGGCCAGTAACACCGGCTGGTAGAACGGAATTACATCGCCACGACTACAGAGTTATGTCATGGGTGATGCAGCACTGTGGTGTCCGATGAAATGAAAAGGTCGACGTTCCAGGAAAGAGGGACAAAACCGTATCACCATGTTCCGTATAAACAGGCCTTCTTAAAAGTGTGACGGTAAATTAAACTCGAGGAATAACAACTGACTCCTACTATACGAACTTAGGAGAAGCGATTATGCTGATACCGTGCAGGACATCCATGCTGAGCAATGGTACACGTTTTGGATGAATCATAGAAAATTCCTCGTCAAAATTTTCTCGTCTCCGCTTTAATAAAGGGAGATTCATGCAGCACCTCCATCGTCTACGACGGACGGAAACACCTGTGTAGCTGTGCTGCGGAGGAGCCTTTCCCATAAGAAATATTGTCAATACCAATTATTTTTATGTTCCTTACTTTACAGAAACTGCTAGCCGTTTATGCGTTCTTCATTTCTTCAGGTAGTGGAGAGAACGTCATTTTATGTTGATACACAGCGTAATTCTCTGATATAAGACACGAGTACATCATTTTCGGCTGCCACTGCGGACCCTGTGTGTGTGGGGGAGAGGGGAGGAGGGAGGGGGGGGGGGCAGGTTGGGAGTAATCCAGAACCCTCTCGTTAAATTTTAAACCCAGCTCAGAAGAGTAGATTGCCTCTATACAGGCACTCACGACTTTTAATTACATTTGGCTGACGTATTAGCCTGAGAGTAACAGCTCACTCTCCCCTCAAAATCAACAAAAATTACTTCCCAGACATAGCGTGTTTGCTTATTATAAGAGCTTACGTCGTGTAACATCTGCCATCCGTATCAAACTGAAAGTAACCAAATTACTAGATACCATGAAAATCAGTAGGTAGTATCTGTATACAACAATTTTTTGTCGAAATACAGTTACTTTTGATCTAGTGCACCATCTACCACTTTTTCAATTCGATAGTTACTGAAAAGCCTCCCGTCAAGATCATACTAATTTGTAAACTACGCAGATGAGTGAGTTGCCTAAATACAGGAGCCTATGTCCTTTCCAATCTGTCGTGCGAAGAACATCAGCAACAGACACATACTTTCCACCCTCCCTCTCTCCCTACCCCTCCCTCCCTTCCCCGCCTCTCTCTCTATCTCTATTTCTATCTCTATATCTATTTATCTTTCTGTGTCGCATCTGTGTATGAGGTTGTGGCATTACGAAGCGGCGTGAGAAAGAATAACAGCTTTTGCTAGGGTGTTGCAATTAAAATCAGCGATTTTTGAAAAAGTTTTTAAAAGTGTCGGTGATATTTTTTCATCACATCGGCGTTTAAATGAACCACGAGAGGCAGTAGTTTTGTAGCACAGAGACTGAAATTGTAGTTAAATTTCTTTGTTTCGATTACTCAAATCGGTAAATTAAGAGATCTTAATTTTTGAACAATCCTGACATCATAGAACACAATGAAAGTACTTTCCCGAATTTTTATCGATTATGGAACACCTCTTTTTGAGAAATCATTTGCCAAAAACTTTCAGAATGTGGGCTTGTGTAATCTACACTGTGCATCACAATTCCAGGACCACTTTTTTAAAACCACGTAATTGAATCCATTTGTGAGGTGTAAGTTTAAAATTTGGCTCAAAGTTGGCTACCACCTTCGTCTGTGATGGTACAAAAGCGCGGCGCCCTGTGGCGTCAACCTCTGGCTCGAAACGACACTTCAGACTGCAAGATTTGGGCACAGGTGCAAAAAAGGCCAGAGATCGGACGTTTATATGATGATACATTGGCACAAAAGTTTGCCACACTTTGTCCAACGCCATCGTGAATGCTTCGCACGATGGGAAGGTAGCCACTCCCTCTTTTACCATCACATCACCCCTTCTTTCGAAACCCAGCGTTGAATTGACGCGGTTTTCTTATGAGCGGCCAGGGAAACGTTTTCAGGCACGTCGCAGCATGGAATCGGCACGAAAAGGCCTCTGGTGGTGGAACAGAGGACGTCACTGAAAGCACTCGTTTCCTAGGGGCGTTACGGCCGTACAAATCATGGTCTAATGCCGCAGTTCTCAGTGTGATGAGCAACAGAACGACGTCCTTGACAACCTTGGACGCTACTGACACCTATGGTGTTTCAGTCCCTCTCTAAGGGCAATGTTGGGATACATCCTCATTGAACGTCATCGCACCCCTTTGGAGTATAGCAAAACGACAATTTTTACTGCCGTGTACAGGTTGGAATCACTAGTGACCGTTCAAAATCATTCCACGAAATGATAAGATATCCAAAGCAGCAAAACTTGCTTACAGCTCACACGAATTTCCGTGCTCCGTCCTTTTCTCGAATGTGTCGACACCTTGCTGCTTTGTCGAGCCCGAGGGCGACGACGTCTCGCGCCACGCTGTCTTTCATTACAGAGGAAGGTTGTTGGCACCTTTTAGCCAAATTTAAAACCGATGCGTTACAATACGAGACAACGACGAAATTTCGAAGAAGTAGTCCTTTAACTGCGGTGCGCAAGGTATTTAGTAGCTTAGATGACAGTTAACTGTGTATGTGGGTGCATTAAAACAATCGAAACACCGAAAAAACCGAGGCATTCTGAATGTAAAAGACTTTGTTCAAGACTATGTGTGACGTATTTATTATATCTTTCTCAGAAAGAATATGTATTTATTATATATATCTCATAAAGAATATTGCCGATGTGAATTATTTTCACTTTCTTTAACGCTACAGAAACTGCTAGTCATTAGGATAAATTTGAACTCTTTCGTAAACTTCTATAACGTTTTCGTGAGTGCCGAATGACATGTCACTTTGTGGAAAAATGGCCTTAAACCTTCCCTGGTCGTAGTACATTCCCGAGTTGCTTACATAAAACTTGTTCTTGAGACTACAGTCGACATAATCGTCTTGAGAGAATTGGCTTGGCTCTGAGCACTATGGGACTCAACTGCTGAGGTCATTAGTCCCCTAGAACTTAGAACTAGTTAAACCTAACTAACCTAAGGACATCACACACATCCATGCCCGAGGCAGGATTCGAACCTGCGACTGTAGCGGTCTCGCGGTTCCAGACTGCAGCGCCAGAACCGCGCGGCCACTTCGGCCGGCTCTTGAGAGAATTCAGCAACTGTATACGAGTAGACTTTTAAGATAATTCTCATTTATTGTTCCGTCTCAGTTGCAGACTTTTTTAATTCTATTGCATGTTTCAGTCACTCTGGATCATCCTCAGATCCAAATCAACGTAAAACTAAATACGTACCATCTAATACTTTACAATAGTGGAAAAGAATTGTATATAAATGTAGAATTTACATAAGTAACTGCATCAGCAACCCGTTTTGTCTACTCTGAACCGATCCTTCAGTCAGCGTCAATCCATTTCCTCTCCCCCTCCTACCACCTACTACCAGTATGTACCTATTTAAAACATTAAACCGCTAATGCTAAGTACAGTACTCTGACATTTTCTTCGTGACACTCTCCTACCGGTCAGACAAACCTGTGACTATTCGTCCACATCTTCTTTGTGTAAGTTCAGTATCTCCTGTTTTTCTTAATTGGTACAGATTCCACACACTACAGCAATGTTCTATGATGTGGCCCATGGATGTTTTGCACTCAATCTCCTTTGTAGACTGATTACATTTCTCTAGTGTTCTGCGAATGAACCTAAGTGTGCATTCTGCTTTACCTAAAAATGAGCCTTTCCGATTATTTCATTTCTTATCCCTGTGACTGACTATTTGAGCAGCTTTTTTCAGGGAGTCATCCATTGTAGATAACTGCATAATCTGCAAAAGATCTGATGACTGTTAATATTGCTGAAAGATAGAAGCTTAGAGTATGTGTCTGAAAATGACCCACGGTGGAAACTGGCCAGTGGCTCGGATAATAAAAAGAATACAGCCTACTTGGATCATATTTTCATTCTCAAAACACATTGAGTCTGTGGACTCCCACAATAACAAAATTTTCAAATGTTAATATATAACCTGACAGGTGAATGTATAAGTACAACACGAACAAAAGTGGTCCCAGCACACTTTCATGGTTGTAGTGATGTACAGGGGAGGAAAAAATGTGGAAAGACCAATAGCCCAACACATTACCATGCCTAATACGTTGCAAGAAAATTGTTGGCACCAAAAACAGCTCCCAGTAATTCCCTAATGAAGAAATACAGGTCACGTTCGGTTTTAAATGGAATTTTGTACCGTTCTTTCTGTAAAATATGGGAAGTTGAGTTTCCGATGTTGGAGGTGGGTAGCAATCAAACACCCTTCTCTCCAAAGTAGAATATAAAAGCTCAATAATACTGAGATCTGGTGATTGCGATAGTCAGGCGACAGGTGACAATTCACCCTAGTTCTCAGAAAAACGGTTCTGGACAATGCCAACTGTGTGGACAAAGGTCCTGTAATCTTTTAACGCAGGGTCGTTATTCGGAAACAAACATTTTGCCACCTGATGAACCTAATGAGCCAAAACGGTCATATAATCCTTGGCAGTAATGGGACTTTTCTGAGTAACCCTGGCATCCATGGAATACTACGGTAAGGCACCCAAGGTCCTCACCCACCCCCGGCATATTTCACTGTTGATGTTGTTGTGGTCTTCAGTCCTGAGGCCGGTATGATGCAGCTCTCCACGCTACTCTATCCTGTGCAAGCTTCTTCATCTCCCAGTACGTACTGCAGCCTACATCCCTCTGAATCTACTTAGTGTATTCATCTCTTGGTCTCCCTCTACGATTTTTACCCTCCACGCTGCCCTCCAATACTAAATTGGTGATCCCTTGATGTCTCAGAACATATCCAACTAACCAATCCCTCCTTCTAGTCAAATTGTGCCACAAACTCCTCTTCTCCCCAATCCTATTCAGTACCTCCTCATTAGTTACGTGATCTACCCATCTAATCTTCAGCTTTCTTCTGTAGCACCACATTTCGAAAGCTTCTATTATCTTCTTGTCTAAACTAGTTATCGTCCATGTTTCACTTCCATACATGGCTACACTCCATTCAAAAACTTCCAAAAACGACTTCCTGACACTTAAATCTATACTCGATGTTAACAAATTTCTCTTCTTCAGAAACACTTTCCTTGCCATTGCCAGTCTACATTTTATATCCTCTCTACTTCGACCATCATCAGTTATGTTGATCCCCAAATAGCAAAACTTCTTTACTACTTTAAGTGTCTCATTTTCTAATCTAATTCCCTCAGCATCAACCGATTTAATTCGACTACATTCCATTATCCCCGTTTTGCTTTTGTTGATGTTCATCTTATATCCTCCTTTCAAGACACTGTCCATTCCGTTCAACTGCTCTTCCAAGTCCTTTGCTGTCTCTGACGGAATTACAATGTCATCAGCGAACCTCAAAGCTTTTATTTCTTCTCCCTGGATTTTAATACATACTCCAAATTTTTCTATTGTTTCCTTTACTGCTTGCTAAATATACAGATTGAATAACATCGGGGAGAGGCTACAACCCTGTCTCACTCCCCAACCACTGCTTCCCTTTGATGTCCCTCGACTCTTATTACTGCCATCCGGTTTCTGTACGAATTGTAAATAGCCTTTCGCTCCCTGTATTTCACCGCTGCAACCTTCAGAATTTGAAAGAGAGTATTCCAGTCAACATTGTCAAAAGCTTTCTCTAAGTCTAGAAATGCTAGAAACGTAGATTTGTCTTTTCTCAATCTAGCTTCTAAAGTAAGTCGTAGGGTCAGTATTGCCTCACGTGTTCCCATATTTCTACGGAATCCAAACTGATCTTCCCCAAGGTCGGATTCTACCAGTTTTTCCATTCGTCTGTAAAGAATTTGCGTTAGTATTTTGCAGCTGTGACTTATTAAACTGATAGTTCGGTAATTTTCACATCTGTCAACGCCTGCTTTCTTTGGGATTGAAATTATTATATTCTTCTTGAAGTCTGTGTGTATTTCGCATGTGTCATACATTTTGCTCACCAGATGGTAGAGTCTTGTCAGGACTGGCTCTCCCGAGGCTGCAGTAGTTCTGGTGGAATGTTGTCTACTCCCGGGGCCTTGTTTCGACTTAGGTCTTTCAGTGCTCTGTCAAACTCTTCATGCAGTATCGTATCTCCCATTTCATCTTCATCTACATCCTCTTCCATTTCCATAACATTGCCCTCAAGTACATCGCCCTTGCACAGACCCTCTGGATACTCCTCCCACCTTTGCGCTTTCCCTTCGTTGCTTAGAACTGGGTTCCCATCTGAGCTCTTGATATTCATACAAGTCGTTCTCTTCTCTCCAAAGGTCTCTTTAATTTTCCTGTAGGCAGTGTCTATCTTACCCCTAGTGAAATAAGACTCTACATCCCTGCATTTGTCCTCTAGCCACGCCTGCTTAGCCATTTTGCACTCCCTGTCGATCTCATTTTTGAGACGTTTGTATTCCTTTTTTCCTGCTTCATTTACTGCATTTTTATATTTTCTCCTTTCGTCAAATAAATTCAATATTTCTTCTGCCACCCAAGGATTTCTACTAGCCCTCGTATTTTTACCTACTTGATCCTCTGCTGCTTTCACTACTTCATTCCTCAAAATTACCCATTCTTCTTCTACTGTATTTCTTTCCCCCATTCTTGTCAATTGTTCCCTTATGCTCTCCCTGTAACTCTGTACAACCTCTGGTTTAGTCAGTTTATCAAGGTCCCATCTCCTTAAATTCCCACCTTTTTGCAGTTTCTTCAGCTTAAATCTACAGTTCATAACCAATAGATTGTGGTCAGAGTCCACATCTGCCCCTGGAAATGTCTTACAATTTAAAACCTGGTTCCTAAATCTCTCTCTTATCATTATATAATCTGTCTGATACCTTTTAGTATCTCCAGGCTTCTTCCATGTATTCAACCTTGTTTTATGATTCTTGAACCAAGTGTTAGCTATGATTAAGTTGTGCTCTGTGCAAAATTCTACCAGGCGGCTTCCTCTTTCATTTCTTACCCCCAATCCATATTCACCTACTACCGACTTCCAGTCGCCCATGACTATTTAATTTTCGTCTCCCTTCACTATCTCAATAATTTATTTTATTTCATCATACATTTCTTCAATTTCTTCATCATCTGCAGAGCTAGTTGGCAGCAGACTTGTACTACTGTCGTAGGCGTGGGCTTTGTGTCTATCTTGGCCACAACAATGCGTTCGCTGTGCTGTTTGTAGTAGCTTACCCGCATTCCTATTGTTTTATTCATTATTAAACCTACTCCTGCATTACCCCTATTTGATTTTGTATTTATAACCCTGCATTCACCTGACCAAAAGTATTGTTCCTCCTGCCACCGAACTTCACTAATTCCTACTATATCCAACTTTAACCTATCCATTTCCCTTTTTTAAAATTTCTAACCTAACTGCCCGATTAAGGGATCTGACAGTCCACGCTCCGATCCGTAGAACGCCAGTTTTCTTTCTCCTGATAACAACGTCTTCCTGAGTAGTCCCCGCCCGGAGATCGGAATGGGGGAGTATTTTACCTCCGGAATATTTTACCCAAGAGGACGCCATCATCATTTATCCATACAGTAAAGCTGCATGCCCTCGGGAAAAATTACGGCCGTAGTTTCCCCTTGCTTTCAGCCGTTCGCAGTAACAGTACAGCAAGGCCGTTTTGGTTAGTGTTACAAGGCCAGATCAGTCTATCATCAAGACTGTTGCCCCTGCAACTACTGAAAAGGCTGCTGCCCCTCTTCAGGAATCATACGTTAAAGTAAAAATTATTAATATACCGTAATATTACACGCAACGGAGTAAGACAGGACTAGAAAAGTTGAAGATGTCAAAAACCATACGTTTGTCTGGCCTCTCAATAGATACCCCTCCGCTCTTGTTTGCACCTACGGTGCGGTTATCCGTATCGCTGAGGCACGCAAGCCTCCCCACCAACGGCAAGGTTTATGGTTCATGGGGGAGGCATATTTCACTCTTGACACGAAAAGCCTGCCACAAGTTGGAAACACTGAGAAACAAGACTCATCCGACAAAATGAGTTTTTCCATTACTCTACAATCCAGATTTTATGTCTTCGGCGCCATGTTGTTCTGCTATGGGCATTTGCATCACTGATGAGCGGTTTTGGAATTCGAGCTCGCCGTGCAATACCCTACTTTTTACCTCTCTTTGCGTGTTTTCGTGCTGACAGGTTTGGGGATTACGACTTCCACTTCTTAAGTGACATTTGCAGCTGTCACCCTCTTATTTTTCTTCACAGTCCTCTTCAAGGATCGTCTGACATAATCAAGGAACAGGCACTTTGGATCATGTTGTGACTTACCGGATGATGTCTTTCTGTTGTTCCTGCATGCGGTACAAATCGTCGCCGGCCGAAGTGGCCGAGCGGTTCTAGGCGCTACAGTCTGGAACCACCCGACCGCTACGGTCGCAGGTTCGAATCCTGCCTCGCGCATATATGTGTGTAATGTCCTTAGGTTTAAGTAGTTCTAAGTTCTAGGGGACTGATGACCTCAGAAGTTAAGTCCCATAGTGCTCAGAGCCATTTGAACCATTTTTGGTACAAATCTTCTACACGGTAACTCTTAAAACACCGAACATTTCGACAGTTTCGCTTACCGAAGCACCCACTATATGAATACAAACAATTTGGTCATGCTAGAATTCACTCGGCTCCGACCTAATACATTCAAAACTACGCAGAAAACGGTTCTAACCAGGACTGATGCTTGCAGCGTGTTGAGAACATTGCACAGGTGCCTTTGGGCAAATACGACACAGTAACCTGCGGGGTTGGCAAATATTTGCACTCAGCTTCAAGCATGAATTTCTCGCGCAGTTTCCATATTTTGGCCCAAACCTTGTACATCACCATGACATAAAGATCAGAGGACTGTTACCATTGCCTGCCAGATCAATAACATACAGTACGAACAGCTTGGGTCCGGACTCACTTCCCTGTTTATGGTGACGTAACACATACTGAGGCTGTGAGTTGCTGTTGGCACCCGGCCTGTTCCGCACGGGTTTCCACGCAGCTAGGTGGACAGACAGCCCGCTCTGACGTGTCCCGCGACACTGGCGCGGCGTCTGCGTCGCCAGCTAGCGGGCCGGCAGACCGCAGTCTGCACAACGCCTCCGCAGTCCCCGCCACATCGCAGCGCTGCCCACCAGGCATCTCCACGCCATGAAGAATAACACCAGGAAGGGCACCTTCGATATCAGCGTCCCATCTAAACGTCGGTACAAGGCAACTACACTCTCGCTCAGAAATTAAGGATTATGCTGATACATGATGAAACAACGCTCTGGTGGGCCGTTTGCGGTGTGTTGGTGCATCCCACAGTGCGGTGCAGCGAGTAAGTGTACAGACGTTTTCAGACGTCGTAATGGTGACTGTGTGTTGAAGATGGCTCAAAGAAAACATATTGCTGACGTTATGAGGGGTGGGATACTGGGGCGACTGGAGGCTGGTCAAACACAGCAGGTGCCACAAAGTGTGATCTCAGGATTATGGCGAAGATTCCAGCAGACGTGTCCAGGCGCTACATTACGGGACGTCACAGTGTACAACACCGCAAGAAGACCGATATCTCACCATCAGTACCCGCATACGGCCACGGAGTACTGCAGGTAGCCTCGCTCGGGACCTTACTGCAGGCACTGGAACAGTTGTCTCTAGACACACAGTCTACAGACGACTGAAGAGACATGGTTTATTCACCCGGAGACCTGCTACGTGCATTCCACTGACCTCTGGTCACAGGAGAGCCCGTAAAGCCTGGTCTCAAGAACACAGTACATCGTCACTGGAACAGTGGTCCCAGGCTATGTTCTCGGACGAGTCCAGGTATGGTCTGAACAGTAATTTTTTTATTTATTTATTGTTCCGTGGGACCAAATTAAGGAGAAGTCTCCATGGTCATGGAACGAGTCAATACATGAAATTATAACACGATAGTAGAAACAGATAAAATGAAATATAAGTAACATATTCAGGCAACAATTCGTAAGTTTAAATAAAGAAAATCAACGATGTAACACTGGAATTTGCTTAATTTTTCAGCTCTTCCAGGAGCTCCTCGACAGAATAGATAGAGTGAGCCATGAGGAAACTCTTCAGTTTAGACTTAAAAGTGTTTGGACTACTGCTAAGATTTTTGAGTTCTTGTGGTAGCTTATTGAAAATTGATGCAGCAGAATACTGCAGTCCTTTCTGCACAAGAGTCAAGGAAATGCATTCCACATGCAGATTTGATTTCTGCCTAGTATTAACTGAGTGAAAGCTGCTAACTCTTGGGAATAAGCTAATATTGCTAACAACAAACGACATTAAAGAAAATATATACTGTGAGGGCAATGTCAGAATTCCCAGACTATTGAATAGGGGTCGACAAGAGGTTCTCGAACTTACACCACACATAGCTCGAACAGCCAGTTTTTGAGCCAAAAATACCCTTTTTGAATCAGAACAATTACCCCAAAAATTATACCATATGACATAAGCGCATGAAAATATGCGAAATAGACTACTTTTCGTGTTGAACTGTCACTTATTTCAGATACTGTTCTAATGGTAAATAAAGCAGCAATTAGTTTCTGAACAAGATCCTGAACATGGGCTTTCCACAACAGCTTGCTATCTATCCGAACGCCTAGGAACTTGAACTATTCCGTCTCGCTTGTAATATGCCTATTCTGTCTGATCAGAATATCAGTTCTTGTTGAATTGTGAGTTAGAAACTATAAATACTGAGTCTTACTGTGATTTAGTATCAAATTATTTTCCACAGGCCACGAACTTGTTTCATGAACTACATTATTTGATACTGTTTCAATATTACACTCAAGATCCTTCACTACCAAGCTGGTGTCACCAGGAAACAGGCGTGAACAGGAACCAGATACCAACCCCTTAGTGTCCTTGAAAGTGACCTGTATGGAGGTCGTAGTTTAATGATAAGGGGTGGGATTATGATTGGTGCACGTACAGCCCTGCATGTCTTTGACAGAGGAACTGTAACAGGTCAGGTGTATCGGGACGTCATTTTGCACCAGTATGTCTGCCTTTTCAGGGGTGCAGTGTATCCCACCTTCCTCCTGATGGATGATAACGCACGGCCCCATTGAGCTGCCATAATGGAGGAGTACCTTGAAACAGAAGATATCAGCCGAATGGAGTGGCCTGCCTGTTCTCCAGATCTAAACCCCATCGACAACGTCTGGGATGCTCTCGGTCGACGTATCGCTGCACGTCTTCAAACCTCAACGACACTTCAGGAGATCCGCCAGGCACTGTTGCAAGAATGGGGGGCTATACCCCAGCAGCTGTCGACCACCTGATCCAGATTATGTCAACCCGTTGTGCGGCCTGTGTACGTGTGCATCGTAATCACATCCCATACTGACGTCGGTGATGACCAGGAAGCAGTGGCGTTTTTTAATACATGTATTTTCTCAACTTGTCACAAATACCGCGGACTTCGGTGTCGTGTGTGTTCCCTATATGCCCATGCAATTAGGGCCAGTTTTGTGTAGTGCCACGTTGTGTGGCACCACATTCTGCAATTATCCTTATTCTATGAGCATGAGTGTAGTTTAGTATTTCCTTTAGTCAGCTGTCTACATACAAGAACAAGACATATATTGATCCATGTGAATATAAAATGTAGTATTTAGCAGAATTTTAACTGTGCAGTATAAATAGGAGCTATGGTGTTTCAGGAGAAATATCTACTTTAAAAAATAATACAAATAATTTCAAAAAGTCTGCATACCACCGTTTCACCATCTGGTGAACAGATAAATATTCATTTAGAATCCAGAAGGAACATGCTATTGGCCTTTCATACTACGCTACATTACTGCATCACGAATGTGTAATTTCTGTTTCTAGATTACACTATGCTGTTCAACGCTACACTCACTACACTACACAACACTACACTACTTTACTTGGTATTACAACGTTGTCTGGACTGGTAGCTCGTGCTACACTAAACCTAAACTCAGAATTCACAGGGGCTATGTTGCCGTGGCATCCAAGATGTGGAGATTCTGAGATGGCTGTCAGGGTCTCAGAAAATCATTCTTGGTCCTCCTCAAGGATGGTTGCTGGAGGTTGTTGTAAGTGGATGTTCTGTGGTGGTGCATCGTGTTGTGATGTTGTATAGCCTCTTCTTGGTTGTCTCACAGCCATGTAGGCTTGCAGTTCGTAACAGATATTTTGGCCGCCAGCACGTTCACCTTGTCTCACATATCCTCATTCCTTATTATGTTGTAGACTAGAGTCTTACCATAGATGTTCCAACACTGGTCTAGAACATCTTGCATAATGGTAGACTCACCTATGACGTGATCTGGGATGCAGATTGCTCCACATCCACTAGTATCTCTGGTGCGTTGACATATTTTCTTTAAGTAACTGGGATCTGGACCAAGTAACGATAGGTAGCGTATGGCTAGAGACTTCTGTGTGAATAAAGCTGTGTCACGGTCTGGTACTCGAACGTGGGCCATCTCCCTTTTTTTCTGCCGACTGAGTCATTCAGACACGACTCGAGAATTGTCCTGCATACTTTGCGAGACTAGCCTTCCTGGAAGAAAGTGTATTATGGAGACATGACTAAGTCACAGTCTGGAGAGCGGAGAGGGGGAAGGGGGGAGAGGGAGGGGATGGGTGGCCACTTAATCTGCCGGTAAGTTTCAAATCAGAACATACTCCAGTGCAGAAAGAAAATTCATTCTGTAAACAATCCCTCGGGCTATGGGTAAGCCATGTCTTCTCAGTATGCTGTCTTCCAGGAGGGCTAGTGCCGCAAAGTATGCAGAAGAACTTCTATGGACTTGGTAAGGTGGGAGGTGGTGTACTGGAGGAAGTGAAGCTATGAGGACGGATCGCGAGCCGTGATTGAATGTCTCAGTCGGCAGAGCACTTGCCCACGACAGGCAAAGGTGGCATGTTCAAGTTCCGAGTTTGAAATCAGCGCTCACATAGCTGCTGAGTGGAAAGTCATTCTCGAGTTCATAGGTCCCTTGGCCGGATGCAAGGAGAACGTTAAGAAGGTATGGATAGGATCCGCTTACCGTCTCTGCTCGGTATCAGATTTCTTGCCATTCCGAATCTAATATGTCTTTATAGTCTACTTCAATGTCCGCAGTATCTCCATTACCTTATCACCTTCATGCTTTCTAAGCCAGTAATGTGCGCCTCTATGTCTTACGCCTATATCCTGTGACAGTAAGCCTCACTCATATCACCAGAGCCGACGTTATTCTACCCACAGGCCGCATGCGTCCCGAATCGAGCATTCATGCGGCTCGCGGTTATCAGCCATGTTTCATAATAACACGCATCTAGCAACTAACAAGCACAAGTAGAAACGTAAGCTAACGTTAAAGACAACTAAAGAGTGTTGTTTCTGGGCTCAGTAGCAAACAAAAATACTTACTGAGGCAATAATATTACAAGATGTGTTTAATTTTAATTGCCGATTGGTCACTCCCTGGAGGGTAGTGGTATAAGTAACACAGCTCCTACGGCGTTAGAGGGTGCGAGAGAGAGAATGGTTTGTTGTTTCTCTTCCAGTACTGACAACTCACGGACATGCACGAAAGTACCATCCAACTGGTATGCTATAAATTTTGACATGGAAGGAACCTGGACTTGTGAATGAGCGCTATAGAGACGCTCATTTGCAATTTTGGTTCCTATTTGAAGCAAATAATATGAAATTATATCAAGGCTGTTTAATAGTGAGTACAAAAAAAAAAATGCCCGCATCTCGTGGTCGTGCGGTAGCGTTCTCGCTTCCCACGCCCGGGTTCCCGGGTTCGATTCCCGGCGGGGTCAGGGATTTTCTCTGCCTCGTGATGGCTGGGTGTTGTGTGCTGTCCTTAGGTTAGTCAGGTTTAAGTAGTTCTAAGTTCTAGGGGACTGATGACCATAGATGTTAAGTCCCATAGTGCTCAGAGCCATTTGAACAAAAAAAATTTAAAAATTTAGTAAATATTGATGATCACGTCTCATAATCAATTAATCGTCCGCTCACACAGCACAGCACAGTAATACTTCGTCGCAGGTAATTGAGGGTGGCAGCAATATGAAACAGAGAAAGTGAACACAAAGTCTTCCGAATTGTGCCGACGATTAACGATCAGTCTGAAGGTAAGACGGGCAACGTATCGTGCTCTTACTGCAGCCAGTCTGTTTGGGGCTCATAAGATGCTAATATACTTAGGTTACCATAACTAACAAGAGATACTAAAAGGTATCCGATAGATTATATAATGGTAAGGCAGATGTGGACTCTGACCACAATCTATTGGTTGTGAACTGTAGATTAAAACTGAAGAAACTGCAAAAAGGTGGGAAATTAAGGGGATGGGACCTTGATAAACTGACTAAACCAGAGGTTGTACAGAGTTCCAGGGAGAGCATAAGGGAACAATTGACAGGAATGGGGGAAAGAAATACAGTAGAAGGAGAATGGGTAGCTCTCAGGGATGAAGTAGTGAAGGCAGCAGACGATCAAGTAGGTAAAAAGACGAGGGCTAGTAGAAATCCTTGGGTAACAAACCAAATATTGAATTTAATTGATGAAAGGAGAAAATAGAAAAATGCAGTAAATGAAGCAGGCAAAAAGGAATACAAACGTCTCAAAAATGAGATCAACAGGAAGTGCAAAATGGCTAAGCAGGGATGGCTAGAGGGCAAATGTAATGATGCAGGGTCTTGTCTCACTAAGGGTAAGATAGATACTGCCTACAGGAAAATTAAAGAGACCTTTGGAGAAAAGAGAACCACTTGTATGAATATCAAGAGCTCAGATGGAAACCCAGTTCTAAGCAAAGAAGGGAAAGCAGAAAGGTGGAAGGAGTATATGGAGGGTCTATACAAGGGCGATGTACTTGAGGACAATATTATGGAAATGGAAGAGGATGTAAATGAAGATGAAATGGGAGATATGATACTGCGTGAAGAGTTAGACAGAGCACTGAAAGACCTGAGTCGAAACAAGGCCCCGGGAGTAGATAACACTCCATTTGAACTACGGCCTTAGGAGAGCCAATTCTGACAAAACTCTACCATCTGGTCAGCAAGATGTATGAGACAGGCGAAATACCCTCAGACTTCAAGTAGAATATAATAATTCCAATCCCAAAGAAGGCAGGTGTTGACAGATGTGAAAATTACCGAACTATCTGTTTAATAAGTCACAGCTGCAAAGTACTAAGGCGAAATCTTAACAGACGAATGCAAAAACTGGTAGAAGCCGACCTCGGGGAAGGTCAGTTTGGATTCCGTAGAAATGTTGGAACACGTGAGGCAATACTGACCTTACGCCTTATCTTACAAGAAAGATTAAGCAAAGGCAAACCTACATTTCTAGCATTTGTAGACTTAGTGAAAGCTTTTGACACTGTTGACTGGAATTCTCTCTTTCAAATTCTAAAGGTGGCAGGGGTAAAATACAGGGAGAAAGGCTATTTACAATTTGAACAGAAACCGGGCGGCAGGTGTAAGAGTCGAGGGACATGAAAGGGAAGCAGTGATGGGGAAGGGAGTGAGACAGGGCCCGATGTTATTCAATCTGTATATTGAGCAAACAGTAAAGGAAACAAAAGAAAAATTCGGAGTAGGTATTAAAATCCATGGAGAAGAAATAAAAACTTTGAGGTTCGCCGATGACATTGTAATTCTGTCAGAGACAGCAAAGGACTTGGAAGAGCAGTTGAACGGAATGGACAGTGTCTTGAAAGGAGGATGTAAGATGAACATCGACAAAAGCAAAACGAGGATAATGGAATGTAGTCGAATTAAGTCAGGTGATGCTGAGGGAATTAGATTAGGAAATTAGAGACTTAAAGTAGTAAAGGTGTTATGCTATTTGGGGAGCAAAATAACTGATGATGGTCGAAGTAGAGAGGATATAAAATGTAGACTGGCAATGGCAAGGAAAGCGTTTCTGAAGAAGAGAAATTCGTTAACATCAAGTATAGATTTAAGTGTCAGGAAGTCGTTTCTGGAAGTATTTGTATGGAGTGTAACCATGTATGGAAGTGAAACATGGACGATAAATAGTTTAGACAAGAAGAGAATAGAAGCTTTCGAAATGTGGTGCTCCAGAAGAATGCTGAAGATTAGATTGGTAGATCACGTAACTAATGAGGAGGTATTTAACAGAATAGGGGAGAAGAAGAGTCAGTGGCACAACTTGACAGGGAGAAGGGATCGGTTGTTAGTGCATGTTCTGACTCTTCAAGGGATCACAAATTTAGCATTGGAGGGCAGCGTGGAGGGTAAAAATCGTAGAGGGAGATCAAGAGATGAATACACTAAGCAGATTCAGAAGGATGTAGGTGGCTCACAGATACTGCCGTATGACTCGGTACATAATCATGCTCATATAGTTATCGCAAAGCCGAAGTCTTCCATCACTCTGGCACACGATATAGTACTGGGAGATGAAGAAGTTTGCACGGGATAGAGTAGCATGGAGAGCTGCATCAAACCATTCTCAGGACTGAAGACCACAAAAACAACTAACAAGATCAGTACACATGTGGCCGAACGTGCCGGCCTACAATATGAGTATTGGCTCTTGAACAGAAACGTTTGACGATCATTTCTGGAATGTTATTGCCCACAAACCATTGGCTCACAGATACTGCCTTATGACTCGGTACATAATCATGCTGATATCGTCTTCTAACCACTCCTCAACTGTGCCCGATGCACAATACTGCTAAATGTGTTCTCATCCTATCCTATTTAGAGTTTTTGAAAACACAAGAAGATAAGGAAACCACACTCTATCCACGGCAAAAATATCGCCACACCATAACAGCATCACCTCCGTACTTCACCGTTGGCATTACGCATGACGGTAAGTATTTTTTCCTGGCAATCGCAAAGCCGAAGTGTTCCATCACTCTGGCACAGGATATAGCATCATTCATCACTTCACATCACTCGTTTCTAATCATCCTCTGCCTTGTGGAGTCGCTCTGTATGCCACCTCAAGTGACACCTTGCATTCACTGCAGAAATGTCGGGCTTGTGGGGTGCTACTAGACCAATGTATCCCATTCTTTTTAACTCACAAAGCAAAGTCACACGGCTAGCTGGACCACCTGTAGCAATTTTGAAGTTTCGGGTGATTTCTTCTGCTATTTTAACGCGATATTTTTATAATGCTCGACGTCTCTTTCCGTCAATAGATGAGGTCTCCCTGTTCTGGATTTAGCTGTAGTAGTTCCTTCACGTTGTAACTGCACAATCTCATCACTAACAGTCCACTGTGGCCGGCCTCCGTGACAGAGTGGTTCTAGGCACTTCAGTCCAGAACCACGCTGCTGTTACAGTCGCAGGTTCGAATCCGACCTCGGGCCTGGATGTATGTGATGTCCTTAATTTAATTAGGTTTAAATAGTTCTAAGTCTAGGGGACTGATGACCTCAGATGTTAAGTCCCATAGTGCTTAGAGCCGTTTGAACCATATTTGAACAGTCCACTGTCGACATCACTGAAATCTCCCGACTGACTCATTATGCTCCTCTTCTGGCAACATAATCCTCCCTGTCTACTTTTATACTGGCGAGTCCGCCTGACGTGACATCTAGTGGTCAATTCCGCATTACATACCTGCATACATCTGATCAGACAATGTACACTGATAAGAAGACATGATACAGATGGAATTACGTTGAAGTTCCACTCGTCTTCCTTAGAGTTTTAATATGTTTTCTTATGTTAACACTATAGATTTGACGGTCATTTGTGCCATGTGGCGTGATCGATACGTTGTATGCGGCGAATCCCAGTGCGCGCATGTTCCAGCAGCGGAACCGAGTGTTGGCCTTTACGCTATGTAGCTCTGCGGTAATTATTGCGGCTTGCCAGCCGTTACTATTGAATTCTGTTGGAAACGTATGATGAGAAGTTTGACCGGACATTTGCCCTGTTTGCCATCCTTGGTCGACGATAGAGCTTGGGATCTGCCGCTACCTGTTTTATTGATGAGCATTCTTTGACATCTCTGTGACACTCGTTCCGGCCAGTGGCTCTTATTTGTGCTGCACCGGTTTAGTAGTTATTGACTCCTTGGTGCTCAACTCTCCGCAGTAAGTTTTGCGGTTCTGTTTTCGTAATGTCTATTTGTGGACTTTCATCACGTGTGCTCAACCCTCTCCCTAGTAATTATTGACTGCTTGGTGCTCAACTCTCCGCAGTAAGTTTTGCGGTCCTGTTTTCGTAATGTCTATTTATGAACTTTCATAACGTGTGCTCAACCCTCTCCCTTGTAGGTAAATTACTCAATTTATTAAGGCTAGTTCCTCTTAACCTAAAAAGGCAATTACTGTATTGAGATCATTTTACATCACATGTTTTTAGTTTAATTGGTGCTCAATTTCTTTTAAATGTTAAGCTTTCGTTGATCAAGAAGGGAGCTCCTCTTGGCAGTCGTAACAACTGTTGTGCGAAACTGTTACTAATTTGTAATTTTAGTTAGGTTTTAGTTAACAGTTGCCTCAGAAATCCTTTGGACATACTGAACTTTTTGGTACTTGTTGGCGTGGCTAGCTCATATCTTGTAGTTGAGCATTTATTCATGGCTGAGGTAACCGCTAGCCAGTGCGTTGCACTCTGAAAAGATATTTGAAATTATTTGGCATTCTTGATTAACTTTAATGTTTGTGTTTCGACACAGTTAAATTTCTCGTGCCCTCTTCTCCTCTAGCCTTGAGTACAGTGTCTTTTCAGATGGACCAATTAACTATTGCTTTATCCACACTGTATTTAAGAGAGGTTTCACGTACGCTGTAGTTGAACCAGTGTTAACTTCTCGCTTCGTTGCCTCGGATCGGGTGCCATAGGTCTACCTCGAAGCATAATGTGCTGCATGCGGACTTGCATCCTGATCTATCACCAGGCTGATCCCTCATAATTTATTAATTGTGAGATAAGGAACATCTTTGAGTAAATTGTTTGTAAGGTGTCAACTTGCATGAATGTTAATTTTGCACCTTACATGAGATTTTATATGTCGTAACAAGTAGATGGAAATGTCACATGGAATACTTCGGTGATGGTGAGAAGATTTTTCTGTCAAAATGTACAGTATGAAATGCAAAAAGGTATGACACTCAGTTCAATTGTATTAACACACCAAACACAAACCCTGCATTTCAATGAGCAAACGGTGAAAAAACCTGCTGGAAGAAACGCTTTAGTTTGGGACACGCTCGAGTTGTATAGCCACGGCCCGCATAAAAAGAAGGGCTTCTAACACGGGTCAGTGACCCGTAGCGAGGGAGACAACGAATGCGCCGGGCCATACATCGAAGGGAGCAGGTAAGAGCCCAGCGCTGCCTGCAACAGAGAAATTCTTTAGAAAACTGCGATGGGGAATTTCCAGATGGGTACAAACAGGCCTGAGATGCAGTTAAAAGAGTGTCACATTTACTGATCACGAGTTTTCTGTGGTTCTCTCATCATGTACGCTTGTAACTTTTAGGCGTCAGGAGTGGGCACAAAATGTCCGATTGGCTGAAATAAACTCGGAAGAAGTAGAAGTGGTAATATTACAGCGCAGTTTAAAGGTGTGACCTTTGTGATTGGTGGGGGTAGTTTCCACGAGATGCAAGGAACCCTCCTATTGGTCTGAATGGCTGTGACGCGTAGCATGAAAGGACACACGGAGGGGGGGGGGGGGGGGGGGACAGTTTTCTACGAACGACAGAATATCGAAAACTTCAGGGACTCTCATCTGAACCAGCGTCAAGTGTAGAACAGCGCGCATCATTGTCTGAACGGCGTCAAAAGAGGAATGTTGTGTGAACACTGCACACAGTTTGGCTGACATCTAGCTAGAAATTAGCTGAAGAGTCGTTGAGCTCCGATAGTGGAGAAACGAAAGATCAACATAGTTAATTGTTTTCACGAGAACTGAGAGGGCGTTAAAATATACACGCTCCTCTATCTATGCATGCGTATATCGCCATATTTTCCAGACTAGAGATGAGTGCATGCTTTCCCGCCTAACGAGAAACATAGGGCAGTTTCAGCTAATAACATCAGTAAAGATTTTGATTAGCTTTTTATAGGATTTTTAGAGGGCGAGAGCAGCCATGTAGCCGACAACATGTCACAGCTAAAGGCGTAAAATTGTTGTATCACCAGTGGCGTCCACCATGAACACAAGCATCCTTGAGTAATATTTTGCATATCCTGTCACAAAAACTAATCATCCTCCACAGACTTAATTGTCATCCTAAATAGTAACGAACTTAGAACAGCCATCGGATGATTTGACGTAATATTGGCCAACTCAGACAGTACTTCACGGTCTAAATGTAAGCAAAATCTTGTAGAGAACCTTCTATTTAAAACTGATATTGCTGTGTTCAGTGTTATTTCTGCTAATCAGGACGTAATACGTTATCTTGACAATTGTCCTGAAATTGTCATGTTACAATCGAAGTAAACCAGTGAGCTTAGTTGACAACAACAAAGAAATTAAACAAAGTTTGTACAGCTAAACACCAATGTGCTCTGTCGGAGAATAAGGGTCCACTCATACCACCAGTAATTTATTCTAGTAACGCTGACGCAATCACAGGGTGTTTTTGCTAATGCCTGACGAACGTGAAAAGGAGTCGAGTGTCAGATACTTTCCATGAAATGGTTGAAGGATTAAGGGTTTATACACACATAAAAAAATTTCCATCAGCCCGTTTCCCAGACCTCCTGAATATAGACGTTGACTGTGGATACTATATCACAGACACAGTCCCTTTGACTGTTCAGAGATGCTACTAAACCCTCACAACGATGTAAACAACCATACACGAGCAACGCCTATTAGATGTGGGAGGTCTGACAGCCGATCAGTTCCAGTCATTCCACCAGGAAGCAGGTACATGGCTCGTGTCGTCCGTAGTTCAACCATGCCCAGAGGGTTAATACCGAGATTAGATCGCGTCCGAATTGTTACTTTGTGCCAGGAAGGGCTCTCAACAAGGGAAGTGTCCAGTCATCTCTGAGTGAACCAAACAGATGTTGTTCGGACATTGAGGAGATGCAGAGAGACAGGAACTGTCGATGACATGCCTCGCTCAGGCCGCCAAAGGACTACTACTGCAGTGGATGACCCCTACCTACGGATTATGGCTCCGAGGAAGCCTGACAGCAACGCCACCATGCTGAATAATGCTTTTCATGCAGCCACAGGACGTCGACTCAAACTGTGCGCAATAGGATGCATGATGCGCAAATTCACTTCCGACGTCCATGGCGAGGTCCATCTTTGCAACCACGACACCAAGCACCGTGGTACAGATGGGCCCAATAACATGACGAATGGACAACTCATGATTGGCTTCACGTTCTCTTTACCGATGTGTGTCGCATACGCCTGCAACCACACAATCATCGGAGACGTGTCTGGAGGCAATCTGGTCAGGCTGAACCCCCTAGACACACTGTCCAGCGATTGCATCAAGATAAGGGTTCCGTGCCGTTTTGGAGTGGCATTACGTGTGGCCGACGTACGCCACCGGTGGCCATGGAAGGCACCGTAACGGCTGTACGATACGTGGATGCCATCCTGCGACCGATAGTGTAACCATATCGGCAGTATATTGGCGAGACATTCGTCTTCATGTACGATAATTCACGCCCCCATCAAGCACATCTTGTGAAAGACTTTCTTCAGTATAAAGACATCGCTCGACTGTAATGGCCAGCATGTTCTTCAGACATGAACAGTATCGAACATGCCTGGGATACATTGAAAAGGGCTGTTTACGGACGACGTGACCAACCAACAGCTCTGAGGGATCTACGCCGAACCGCCGTTGAGGAGTCGGACAATCTGGACCAACAGTGCCTTGATGAACTTGTGGATAGTAGTCTATGACACGACGAATACAGGCATGCATCAATGCAAGAGGACATGCTACTGGGTATTAGAGGCACTGGTGTGTACAGCAATCTGGACCATCACCTCTAAAGGTCTCGCTGAGTTTGCAGTGCGTGGTTTTCATGAGCAATAAATAGGTCGGTAATGATTTTTATGTTGATCTCTATTCCAATTTTCTGTACAGTATCCGGTACTATGGGAACCGAGGTGATGCAAAACTTTTTTGATGTGTGTATATTGCATTGTTTTAATAAGAAACGTTTTAGTCCCTGAAACTAGTAAACTGCTGTTGAAGGCTACTTGGAACATATGCAGTATTTAGATTCTGAATGTAGCTGAACTTTTTCTTGTTTTGCAAGGTTTTAACAGGAAAAAATAATTCCTCCAGCTAGCAAATGGTTTATTGTCAAAAGAAACGGACTTATGAATATTTGTGTTATATTGTTGAACTGTATTGTGGTAACAATTTTTTTCAAAATATTATTTAAAAGAAGCAAAAGATGTTCAGCTTTCCACCCAGCCCTTCCAATAGAAGAAGTAGATTGTGTACACTCATTAATCAACTTACTGGTTACGCCGCATTAAGAAAATGTCAACTGTGTAATTACGTTATAAGTTCATTCACTAGCGCAATTCTTGTGATATTGTGGTCTTGCTGTAGGTAGAGGATAACAACAATCGTTACTGGAGAAAATGAATTCAGAGTTGTGGCGGGAGATCTGAGAGCAAAGAAATACATTCATCTTCTAGGAACTAAAAAGAACGTGCAGAAATATTAGCAAAAAGTTGTACATTTCGTCTCTCATGTAAACCCACATCAACAACCCTTTCCAATCTTTTGTGCATAAAAAGTCTAGATCGCTTAATATACTGGGTGTCTTAGAGACGTTGCCACAAACTTCGAAACGTTGTAGAGTGTCTTCAGGAGCAAATCGATGACAGCAAATCGTGTCCGGATACTTCATCCAAGAACGCTGCAGAGCATCGAAGTTACATTACGGGCACCGGCACCTGTCACTAGGCCAGCTTCTTCGGCACCAACGTGACTTTGTACGCTGACGGACTGTAGGAGGAACTTCTCGCAATATGTTTTCTTATTCAGTGTTCTTGACTGATTACCACGATCACTAGTGAAGAAGATGGAACTAGCAGTTGCATAGGTAAGCCTTGTCTCCTACGTGTATGAAGATCTGTTGCCTTAGCGGATGAGGGTTTCGGACACGGGTTCCATCTGAAGTTTATTTTTCTCCTGTACCCCGAAAACACCTGGAGATATTAGAGCGTTCCAGTAGGAAAGTAAACTTCGGTTGAAACCCTTGTCCGAAACCGTCATCCACCAAGGCAACAAAATGGCTCTGAGCACTATGTGACTTAACTTCTGAGGTCATCAGTCGCCTAGAACTTAGAACTAATTAAACCTAACTAATCTAAGGACAGCACACACATCCATGCCCGAAGAAGGATTCGAACCTGCGACCGCAACGGTCGCTCGGTTCCAGACTGCAGCGCCTAGAACCGAACGGCCACTCCGGCCGGCCAAGGCAACAGAGCGTCGCATTCATAGGAGATAAATCTTTCTACGCAACAGGTAGTTCCATCTTATCCACTTTTGACGGTGGCAATCAGTCACGATCACTGAATAACAAACAACAAAAAATGGCTCTGAGCACTATGGGACTTAACTGCTGTGGTCATCAGTCCCCTAGAACTTAGAACTACTTAAACCTAACTAATCTAAGGACATCACACACATCCATGCCCGAGGATGGATTCGAACCTGCGACCGGAGCGGTCACGCGGTTCCAGACTGAAGCGCCTAGACCGCACTGCCACTAACAAACAACATTCCGAGACCTTCCGGCTACGCCAGTCACCATACAAAGTCACGTTTGCCACCAAAGGGGTGGCCTGCCTGAAGGTCTCGGCGCCTGTAACTTCGACACTCTGTAGCGTAGTTGGATGACGCTTCCAGGCACGGGTTCCTGTAGTCGATTTGTTCCTCAACACACTCTTTGCAACCGATCTAAGTTTTTCGCAACATTCCTGGTAGTCCTGTACATAAAGTATTTTTATATAGCCTGCCGGAGTGACCGAGCGGTTCTAGGCGCTACAGTTTGGAACCACTCTACCGCTCGACCGCTACGGTCGCAGGTTCGAATCCTGCCTCGGGCATGGATGTGTGTGATGTCCTTAGATTTGTTAGCTTTAAGTGGTTCTAAGTTCTAGGGGACTGATGAACTCAGATGTTAAGTCTCATAGTGCTCAGAGCCATTTTTGAATCAGCCCTCAAGTTCAAGGAGGGCGGCATTACATTTGTCTTCTATAATTCCTCTGGAGTCAGCACTTAGAACGAACCAAAAGTCGTCTGCTAATACCACCAGACCGCCTGTGTTGGCCGGCCGGAGTGGCCGAGCGGTTCTGGGCGCTACAATCTGGAACCGCGCGACCGCTACGGTCGCAGGTTCGAATCCTGCCTCGGGCATGGATGTATGTGATGTCCTTAGGTTCGTTAGGTTTAAGTAGTTCTAAGTTCTAGGGGACTGATGACCTCAGAACTTAAGTCCCATAGTGCTCAGAGCCATTTCAACCATTTTGAACCGCTTGTGTTATTGTTGTCCGTAATTTCTGTAGTGTGGGCTCCAGTGCTACACCTCAAAACTCCGGACTACACACTGAATCCTGCGGACAGCCTTTTTTTATTGTCGTCGTTATTTTATTTCCTGGGCTTGTTAAAGAAGCATGGCGGCCGTGTCAATAATCTCTCAAACAGTTATACGGCGCTACTGAACACTCCAAACCCTTAAGGCGACCAAAAAAAGACTGCCACCATAGGTTATCTAAGGCTCCAGCAATATCATCGTTAGAGCGTACGTAGGGTGACTATCTATCCCTAGTGATTTCATGTTATTAATTGCGTACTCAGCTGACTTGCCGCTTCTAAACTCATACTGGTGAGGACTCATACCGTGTAGCAGTCTGTGGTCTTCTTAATCTTCTGCGTAATAGTTGCATGCAGCTTTACTGTATGATTAAATGATGATGGCGTCCTCTTGGGTAAAATATTCCGGAGGTAAAATAGTCCCCCATTCGGATCTCCGGACGGGGACTACTCAAGAGGACGTCGTTATCAGGAGAAAGAAAACTGGCATTCAACGGATCGGAGCGTGGAATGTCAGATCCCTTAATCGGGCAGGTAGGTTAGAAAATTTAAAAAGGGAAATGGATAGGTTAAAGTTAGATATAGTGGGAATTAGTGAAGTTCGGTGGCAGGAGAAACAAGACTTTTGGTCAGGTGATTACAGGGTTATAAATACAAAATCAAATAGGGGTAATGCAGGAGTAGGTTTAATAATGAATAAAAAAGTAGGAGTGCGGGTTAGCTACTACAAACAGCATAGTGAACGCATTATTGTGGCCAAGATAGACACAAAGCCCATGCCTACTACAGTAGTACAAGTTTATATGCCAACTAGCTCTGCAGATGATAAAGAAATTGATGAAATGTATGACGAGATAAATGAATTTATTCAGGTAGTGAAGGGAGACGAAAATTTAATAGTCATGGGTGACTGGAATTCGTCAGTAGGAAAAGGGGAAGAAGGAAACATAGTAGGTGAATATGGATTGGGGGGAAGAAATGAAAGAGGAAGCCGCCTTGTAGAATTTTGCACAGAGCATAACTTAATCATAGCTAACACTTGGTTCAAGAATCATGTAAGAAGGTTGTATACCTGGAAGAATCCTGGAGATACTAAAAGGTATCAGATAGATTACATGATGGTAAGTCAGAGATTTAGGAACCAGGTTTTAAATTGTGAGACATTTCCAGGGGCAGATGTGGATTCTGACCACAATCTGTTGGTTGTGAACTGCAGATTGAAACTGAAGAAACTGAAAAAAGGCAGGAATTTAAGGAGATGGGACCTGGATAAACTGAAAGAACCAGAGGTTGTAGAGAGTTTCAGGGAGAGCATAAGGGAACAATTGACAGGAATGGGGGAAAGAAATACAGTAGAAGAAGAATGGGTAGCTCTGAGGGATGAAGTAGTGAAGGCAGCAGAGGATCACGTAGGTAAAAAGACGAGGGCTAATAGAAATCTATGGGTAACAGAAGAAATATTGAATTTAATTGGCGAAAGGAGAAAATATAAAAATGCAGTAAGTGAAGCAGGCAAAAAGGAATACAAACGTCTCAAAAATGAGATCGACAGGAAGTGCAAAATGGCTAAGCAGGGATGGCTAGAGGACAAATGTAAGGCTGTAGAGGCTTGTCTCACTAGGGGTAAGATAGATACTGCCTACAGGAGAATTAAAGAGACCTTTGGAGAGAAGAGAACCACTTGTATGAATATCAAGAGCTCAGATGGCAACCCAGGGAAGGCAGAAAGGTGGAAGGAGTATATAGAGGGTTTATACAAGGGCGATGTACTTGAGGACAATATTATGGAAATGGAAGAGGATGTAGATGAAGATGAAATGGGAGATAAGATACAGCGTGAAGAGTTTGACAGAGCGCTGAAAGACCTGAGTCGAAACAAGGCCCCGGGAGTAGACAACATTCCATTAGAACTACTGATGGCCTTGGGAGAGCCAGTCATGACAAAGCTCTACCATCTGGTGAGCAAGATGTATGAGACAGGCGAAATACCCACAGACTTCAAGAAGAATATAATAATTCCAATCCCAAAGAAAGCAGGTGTTGACAGATGTGAAAATTACCGAACTATCAGTTTAATAAGTCACAGCTGCAAAATACTAACGCGAATTCTTTACAGACGAATGAAAAAACTGGTAGAAGCGGACCTCGGGAAAGATCAGTTTGGAATCCGTAGAAATGTTGGAACACGTGAGGCAATACTAACCTTACGACTTATCTTAGAAGAAAGATTAAGAAAAGGCAAACCTACATTTCTAGCGTTTGTAGACTTAGAGAAAGCTTTTGACAACGTTAACTGGAACATTCTCTTTCAAATTCTGAAGGTGGCAGGGGTAAAATACAGGGAGCGAAAGGCTATTTACAATTTGTACAGAAACCAGATGGCAGTTATAAGAGTCGAGGGGCATGAAAGGGAAGCAGTGGTTGGGAAAGGAGTGAGACAGGGTTGTAGCCTCTCCCCGATGTTGTTCAATCTGTATATTGAGCAAGCAGTAAAGGAAACAAAAGAAAAATTCGGAGTAGGTATTAAAATTCATGGAGAAGAAGTAAAAACTTTGAGGTTCGCAGATGGCATTGTAATTCTGTCAGAGACAGCAAAGGACTTGGAAGAGCAGTTGAACGGAATGGACAGTGTCTTGAAAGGAGGATATAAGATGAACATCAACAAAAGCAAAACGAGGATAATGGAATGCAGTCAAATTAAATCGTGTGATGCTGAGGGGATTAGGTTAGGAAATGAGACACTTAAAGTAGTAAAGGAGTTTTGCTATTTAGGGAGCAAAATAACTGATGATGGTCGAAGTAGAGAGGATATAAAATGTAGACTGGCAATGGCAAGGAAAGTGTTTCTGAAGAAGAGAAATTTGTTAATATCGAGTATAGATTTAAGTGTCAGGAAGTCGTTTCTGAAAGTATTTGTATGGAGTGTAGCCATGTATGGAAGTGAAACATGGACGATAACCAGTTTGGACAAGAAGAGAATAGAAGCTTTCGAAATGTGGTGCTACAGAAGAATGCTGAAGATAAGGTGGGTAGATCACTTAACTAATGAGGAGGTATTGAATAGGATTGGGGAGAAGAGAAGTTTGTGGCACAACTTGACTAGAAGAAGGGATCGGTTGGTAGGACATGTTTTGAGGCATCAAGGGATCACAAATTTAGCATTGGAGGGCAGCGTGGAGGGTAAAAATCGTAGAGGGAGACCAAGAGATCAATACACTAAGCAGATTCAGAAGGATGTAGGTTGCAGTAGGTACTGGGAGATGAAGAAGCTTGCACAGGATAGAGTAGCATGGAGAGCTGCATCAAACCAGTCTCAGGACTGAAGACCACAACAAAAACAATAGTTTTTCAAATATCTTGCCGACAAGGTCCAAAAGACAAATTGGTCTCTAGGACTTGCGCATTATTGGATCCTTATCTTTCCCTCTATATACCATTACCACTTCAGCGTTCTTCTATGGTGCATGGACCCTTCCTTTCAAGAGACATTATACAGATCGCACAAGTAACCCTTTAACTGGTCACATAACACTTGCATTATTTCCGCAGTGATCCCGTCGGGTACTGGAGACTTTTTCTTTTTCAGTCTTAAGACTATACGTCAAATTTACTCTTGCGGGAAGGGATACTCAAGTTTAATGTTCCTATATTCTTCCCATAACATTTCCCGTAACCTACGCTGATCATCCGTCTCGCCTTCTTCTCCATCGTCAGATAGTAGTGTTTCCATTAGGGCAGGGCAGCCGACTGTTCCCAACTTTCTGTTACCGACCCATCATTCCTTCTGAGCGTACTTTCTCGCACGCTATTCTATGTGGTACACCATAGGGACCGGTTTTTAAGTTAGCCTCCACGAATTGCTTCCATCGTTCCATTTTTATTTTTCACAGTGCTTCCTTAAGACGTTGTTTAAGATACCTGTATCTACACAACCTTCGGACTCTTTCTTCTTGGACCATGCTGCCCTGTTATAGCATCCTAGCTCTTCTTGTTTCGCTTATTAAGCTTTGCAGCACCTCGGTCCAGTTGCAAGATACTCGTTTAGAATGATCTCTGCTGGTAGGTATAGACGCCTCCATTGCTCTGCGTACAGCCACTGTCAGTTCTTGCACATTAACGTCTACACCACCCAACATCTACATCACTCAACGATGGACTTCTGGACACTAAAAGACAAATGGCGTATTCAAAATCAGAGCTCGCCGAGACTCTTCGTCCACAGGAACCTGCAGATACGTTTAAGACAAATCAGTTTTAGAAAAGTACTGGTCTCCAAGTATTTCGCCAACAGTTCCTCCTGGCGTGGGAGAGGTTACGTATTCGCGATCGACTGCGCATTGACAGTAGTACTGGAGTCGCCACAGAGCCGAAATTTCCCCGACGGAGCCGGCCGAAGTGGCCGAGCGGTTCTAGGCGCTTCAGTCTGGAACCGCGCGACCGCTACGGTCGCAGGTTCGAATCCTGCCTCGGTCATGGATGTGTGTGATGTCCTTAGGTTAGTTAGGTTTAAGTAGTTCTAAGTTCTAGGGGACTGATGACCTGAGATGTTAAGTCCAATAGTGCTCAGAGCCATTTGAACCATTTTTCCCCGACGGCGTCCGACCTACAAACAGTGGAGGCAGCCATAACAGGTTGAACCGCCCGTTGAGATTGAAGTCCGTCCAATTCTGTTTTCACTTGATCCTTCAGGGCGACAGGGAAAGGACGCACACGATAAGGACGAAGCAGAGCCGTGGATTTCAAAGAAATATGAGCAGGAAAATTAGTATTTCACCTTATACCTTCCTCAAACATGTCCTAAAGCTTCTCGCACAGTGTTTCTAATAGAGAATACGGCACCCGATCGACACGATCGGGCACAGGGTGAACTGTTTCGGTGATAGAAAATCCAAATGCCAGAAATGCATACATGCCGAACAATTTTTCAACACAGGAATCAGCAACCACCAAAAATATAATGGAACGACACAGTGACTTGTAGGAGACAGACGCCGTAAGCTACCCCAACTCTGCAATCTTCTGTTTGTTATAACTGACCAGCTTCCGCGTGACCGGCGACAACGGCAGCGAACCTAAACTCACACGGGTTTGCGAACACAGTAACGTCACTGCAGTATCTGTGTTCACCTGTAGCCTGAGCACTAGGTGAAGAAAGACTTAACTCTATAAACAACAACAGAGAAGTTACAAGCATTGGAGTCACACAGTTTATGTCCATTTCCGTATCCTGAGCAACTTTTGGAGAGCGACACCCGGAGGCGATGTGGCCTTTCTTCTGGCAAACGTTGCAAGTAGCCCAGAGTTTAGAGCACGCCGAACGGTCGTCCTGGACAAAAAAGAGACTACAGGACGAAAACCGAGCGCGCTGGTGCTATGGCGGTCGCGGCTACTTGGCCCGGCCTTGGTCAGCTCGGCGCTGGACCCGCAAGTTTACCGTCGCCACTGCCGCTTCCTCGTGCAAGCAATCTGTCGTCCTAATGGGCATATCTTGTGGCACTACTGACACATCGCCCCACGCTTCAGTCTCTTCACGCGCTATCTGAGAAACTTCAAAAGACTGTGCTAATTTGCAAAACTTCTGCCAACCTGGGGTTTTCACGGAGTAAGGCATTCTGGCGCATTTCCCTGTCCAGAGCTAAACCGATTACGAATTTACATTTACGGCCAAGGCCGTGAAGTTCGGCTACCCAGACGCTGTATGACTTGGTTTGGTTTCTTGCGGCATCGGTAGAATTCAACTCGTACCAGTACGAAGTGCGTTCGTTTGCGAATGGCGTTCTACACTAGCATACTGCAGATGAGATCAAAAATAAGAACTGCCGGTTCTTGTAAAGGAGCCGGTTGAGACTGTAATTGACATACCCAAGGCCGCAGCTCGTGGTCGTGCGGTAGCGTTCTCGCTTCCCACGCCCGGGTTCCCGGGTTCGATTCCCGGCGGGGTCAGAGATTTTCTCTGCCTCGTGATGCCTGGGTGTTGTGTGATGTCCTTAGGTTAGTTAGGTTTAAGTAGTTCTAAGTTCTACGGGACTGATGACCATAGCTGTTAAGTCCCATAGTGCTCAGAGCCATTTGAATCATTGATATACCCTAGGTGGAATCCACGAGAGGAGCTTTACACAAAAGGCTACAAAATGCCGTCTGAGTCTTTTTTGTAAGCTTTCCAAACAACGGTTTGAAATGTTGCTTTTTTAATAATAAACAGAATAAGCTCGAATCGTTTAATTACGGCTAAAACACATTAAGAATGAATTTTCTTTTTGTAAATAAATATGTAAATAAGGAGGAAAGGCCACGATTTAAAGTCGGGAATGTATTTTAGTGCTGTTCCGATAAAAAATATTGCAGAGAAATGTTTATGGTTGAAATGACTCTAATCACTATGGGACTTAACAGCTGAGGTCATCAATCCCCTATAACTTAGAACTACTTGAACCTAACTAACCCAATGACATCACGCACATCCATGCCCGAGGCAGAATTCGAATCTGCGACCATAGCGGTCGCGCGGTTCCAGACTGAAGCGCCTAGAACCGCTCGACCACAGCGGCCGACGGAAATGTTTCTGCATATTGAAATTTTACGCTCTGTAAGCAAGTTGAAGGCAGTCGCCGTAATTTGTTTCGGATTATGTTGCACTTTAGAACTTTTTCAGGCTGCAGCGAAGGAGGGTTGCCGCCGAATTTTTTGGTGGCCACAGCCGAACGCTGCTAGTGTTCAGTCGGCATTTACTTTGTTAAACTTTTATTTCGGCGTCTCTGAGATCACTTTTACCGATGTTTACGATCTGTTATTTTCATCCTCGTCACTACCACTACTACTACTACTATCTTTTTCGTAACCACTACTGCCACTTTCCATCTTTCTTTTCGCTCCCTTCTCCGATACCTCCAGCTTGTCTTTCACCTTTAGCCCACTTTTACCGATGTTTACGATCTGTTATTTTCATCCTCGTCACTACCACTACTACTACTACTATCTTTTTCGTAACCACTACTGCCACTTTCCATCTTTCTTTTCGCTCCCTTCTCCGATACCTCCAGCTTGTCTTTCACCTTTAGCCCACAGACGCTTGAGTCAGTCACGACCTTGGACACACCTGTAAATATGTCTTCCCCCGCGAATTCCAGCTTTTGTCCCTCTTCCGGCCAGCAGGTAGACGGAGCGCGCTCGGTCCTACAGGCGGCCACAATGGGACGGACCGGTTCCGGCGGCGGGCTCTTTGTGGCCCACGCGAACGCTCAGTCGCTAACGGCTCACTTCGACGAGTTCTGTGACCTGTTCTGCCAATCGCTGTTCCATATTATCCTCGTCTCTGAAACTTGGTTGAAACCAAACATTTCTTCCGACGCTATCCGAATCACTGGTTACTCTCTCCTAAGGGCAGATCGTGAAACACGACGCGGGGGTGGTGTGGGTGCCTATATTCGCTCTGATCTGAGACGTACTATACTATGCACATCGGATGCAAAGGGCGAAGGAGAAGCAGAGTTCTTGTTTTTCGAAATAAATACATCAAATCAGAAACTGCTAATTGGAGTAATCTATAAACCTCCAAACGTCGGTGCTATGTCCTCCTTTCAGTCTGCCCTGTCCTCGCTCGTGACACTGTATGAACACATAATCATTATGGGCGACACAAACATCGACTTAGAGTTAAAATCTCCCTCTGCAGAAAAACTTAGGAGACTGTTTCACTCCAATGATATGAGTTTAACACCACTGGACCCAACTCATCACACGCCACACAGCCATACACTCATAGATATAATAGCAACAAAGCGACCAGATAAAATAATTCGCGCCAATCAGACATCCGCTCCAGGACTCTCTGCTCATGACGTGATTTTCTTAAATTACTCAGTACATACTACCAAAGAAAAATCTCACCTGGTAACCTACAGAAACCTAAAAAATGTTAACCATGACGCTCTTCAAAAGGATTGCTCAGACATCCCTTGGCATGATATAAGCAATGAACCGACTTTAGACGGAAAATTCGGGAATTATGTCGCAAAATTATTGCATTGTATGATAAACATGCTCCTCAACGCACTGTCAAGGTAAAGAGAGCTCCCGCTCCGTGGCTCACCACTGCATTACGCCAGTTAATGAATGAACGTGATGCTGCACATAGGGCCTTCAAGCGTAACCCAACTCCCGACGCGTACGAAGCTTATAGGAAACTCCGAAATAGAACCAAGCAAAGCGTAAGGAATGCCAAAATCAGACATGCCCGCTCTGTCGTATGCGGCATATCAAAACCTGCTGCACTGTGGAAAAAGCTGCGCAGTTTCGGTATAGGGAAGCGAAGATCTGACGCTGTTTATCAAGCGTCTGCAGAAGAATTAAACGATTTCTTCTCAACAGCCGTAAACTGCCACGCAGCGACAAATTACCAGCCCCAAGATATCAATCTCTCGAGAGACAAGTTTTTCCTAAAACATGTCACTACCGGCACAGTACACAAGGCAATTATGAGAATCTCTTCCGAGGCAGTAGGAAATGATGGAGTGAGCACTGGCATGATTAAGAACGTCGTAAACACTATTACTCCAGTTATCACAGACATCTTCAACCTGTCTCTTGTCAGTAGTACATATCCTACTGAGTGGAAGCAAAGCTTAATTCAACCTATACCCAAGACTGACAACCCTAAGTCGCCAGGTGACTACAGGCCGATCAGCATACTACCTGCAATATCTAAAGCCCTAGAATACATCGTCCATGAACAGCTGACGGATTACCTCAAAACTCATAACATCCACGACAAATATCAGTCAGGCTTTCGAAAGCACCATAGTACAGCAACTGCATTAATCAAAGTAACTGATGACATTAAACATGCCATGGACAGACGTGAAGCTACCATCCTAACACTGCTTGACTTTAGCAAGGCTTTTGATACAGTTGACTTTGATATATTACTAATTAAAATGAAGCAGCTGAATTTCTCAAACAGCGCAATACACTGGTTCGACAGCTACCTCAAAAACAGAAGTCAACAAGTCATTTGTGGGTCGGAAAAGTCATCATGGAAAAACGTGCGCTCTGAAGTTCCCCAAGGCTCCGTCCTTGGTCCATTACTCTTCTCACTGTACATTAATGACGTTTCTTCAGTGATTCACTCCTGCAACTACCATCTATATGCCGACGACATCCAACTGTACATAAGTGCAAGCCCCAAGAACATTGCTGACGCAGTAGCGAGTATGAACGCAGATCTTTGCTCTGTTTCTCGGTGGGCACAGAACCTAGGTCTGAAACTAAACCCCAAGAAATCCCAGGTCATACTTATATCTCATCCAAAGTTAATCAGTCGGTACTTTCGCGAAACAGTCCCCCAAATACTCCTCAATGGTACCCAACTACCATACCAAAAAACAGTAAAAGACCTTGGAATAATCTTGGATGAACACCTAAACTGGGAAGAACAAACAGTCACAGCTTGCCGGAAATCGCTCTCCTCCCTACATGCAATTCAAAAATTTAGAAAAATATTTCCAACCCATGTTAAACAAAAATTAGTCCAAACACTAGTCTTGCCTAATCTTTACTACTGTGATGTAGTTCAACATGGCACAAATAATGAAAATTCGAGATGCCTAGAGCTAGTGATGAATGCTTGTGTTAGATACGTATGCAACATACGGTTGTATGATCATATCAGTCCTTCATACTCCCAGCTAGGTTGGATACGCCCACATAAGGCACGCGATCTCCACACGATGTGCTTGCTTCATCGATTTCTTAGCCACTGGTGCCCCCAATACTTATCTTCTCACATTAAACACCTATCATCATTCCACAACCGCAATACCAGATCGGATACGTCTAGCATCTTGGCTGTACCTTTACATAACACAAAATCTTTCTCCGTGTCATTCTCCATCTCAGCCATACGACTACGGAACGCGCTCCCCTGTGATCTGCGTCTTATCCAAAACCACTCAACATTCAAGAGGGAACTTAAGACTTACATATTAGGGACGGTATAGCCACCGTTGTTGTGCCCCCCCCCCCCCCCCCTCATATTTTTCTTTCTCCTCTCCATCACAGCTTCGAATTTTACCATTCTATTTCTCTTCCTCTAACCTATCTACCTCTTCTATATCTCTTTCACCCCATTCCATCGTCTTATGTCTCTGCTTGATGAGAATAACTCACAACCTGCAAGAATATAACGAGAAAATTCCCAACTAGCAATAGGACTGACACTCATAAAAGAAAAATATGTTTACTTTCATATACATAGTTATTATTATTATTATCATTATTATTATTATTTTTATTATTCTTGATTGTTATAATTATTTTTTGATTGTTATAATTATCATTGTACTACTTTTATAATCTCTATTTTTTTTCTTTAACATTAATACTGTATAACATGTTATATGTCCTAATTTTCTGTAGACACTGAAATTTGTTGAATCTGAGTATGCCTGGTTAGGTGTAAGAGAGGGCCTGAAGGCCCTAATCTTGCCAGGTAAAATAAATGCATAAATAAATAAATAAATATCGGGATAGTGTTATTACCGAAATGTGTAATTTTTAGATCGGTTAGCCGGCGGTGGTGGCCAAGCGGTTCTAGGCGCTTCAGCTGAAACCGCGCGACCGCTACGGTCGCAGGTTCGAATCCTGCCTCGGACATGGATGTGTGTGATGTCCTTGGGTTAGTTAAGTTTAAGTAGTTCTAGGTTCTAGGGGACTGATGACCTCAGATGTTAAGTCCCATAGTGCTCAGAACCATTTGAACCATTTTTTTTAGATCGGTTACTGGCCTCTAAACAATGCCATCGGTCAACGCTTTCGTCGGTGTGACGAGAAACTGATGCTGGCTGGATGAACACAATATCAATACCAACAAGTAAAAATTTTCTGTGGACCATTTTACCAGTTGAGGAACTTTGCTACCATATTATAGGCTAACTCATCATATGAAGGAAAAGTGGGTGGATAGACTGATAGAACCGTACCCTGCCTGTTAATGGAAGCCGACACAGGGTCACGGCCGAAATAAGCTGTTCAATCACGGCCGGTAGCACGGCGTCCATAATGACTAAACCCGATGAAACCCGCCTTCAAGACTGCACACATGGAAACCGTTCCAATCTTGTGGCCAATCGTGTATGAACCAAGTAATACACGGACCCGACGCACGTAACACAAACACGTCTTTATTCCTGAATCTCTGAACAACAACGGAAGAAAGCCTTCTGTGACTACACAAAAATTAATTGAAGTCATATCTCCTTGACAACTTTTTTTATACCATAGATGAATGCTCGAATTGGAATAAACAGATCTGTAGGTATAATATATGCATTTTGTGCCATTTAAGGGAATGGGGTGGGTAATACAAATTTTAAGCTCAAAGAAAAATCCTGGATTCATGTGTGCATTTCTTATGCACTTGACACGTTCCACATTGCATGAGTTACGGTGAGATTGATCAGTGGAACACGTACCTAACTATCAAGAGATAATCATACATACCGTGCAACATAAGCAATACACAGAACAACTGATGTGAGCGGTACAAACTAAAAGAACATAGTGAGTGTTATTCAGCGCCGCTCCAGGGGTGTATAGGCGGAAGTCGCTGGGAGACGGAGCGGCGGAGACCGTGCTGTGTGAGCGCTTCCTCGGGTGTCCGGCCCGCGCTGATACGGTTGGTGGTTGATTTAAGTACACGCGCGCGCGGCGACACTGCACTCGGCGGACTCTCTCTCTCTCACACACACACACTAGTAGCAGGATACAGCACAGACAAATAGCCGAGCAAAAATACACTCCTTGCCATTAAAATTGCTACACCAAGAAGAAATGCAGATGATAAACGGGTATTAATTGGACAAATATGTTATGTTAGAACTGACATGTGATTACATTTTCACGCAATTTGGGTGCATAGGTCCTGAGAGATCAGTATCCAGAACACCCGTCTCTGGCCGTAGTAACAGCCTTGATACGCCTTGGCATTGAGTCAAACAGAGCTTGGATGACGTGTACAGGTACAGCTGGCAATGCAGCTTCAACACGATACCATAGTTCATCAAGAGTAGTGAGTGGCATATTGTGATCAGCCAGTTGCTCAGCCACCATTGACCAGACGTTTTCAATTGGTCAGAGATCTGGAGAATGTGCTGGCCAGAGCAGCAGTCGAACATTTTCTGTATCCAGAAAGGCCCGTACAGGACCTGCAACATGCGATCGTGCATTATCCTGCTACTATTTCGCAGGGACAGAATGAAGAGTTGATCCATCGGTCGTAACACATCTGAAATGTAACGAATGGTTCAAATGGCTCTGAGCACTATGGGACTTAACATCTATGGTCATCAGTCCCCTAGAACTTAGAACTACTTAAACCTAACTAACCTAAGGACAGCACACAACACCCAGCCATCACGAGGCAGAGAAAATCCCTGACCCTGCCGGGAATCGAACCCGGGAACCCGGGCGTGGGAAGAGAGAACGCTACCGCACGACCACGAGATGCGGGCTGAAATGTAACGTCCACCGTTCAAAATGCAGTCAATGCGAACAAGAGGTGACCGAGACGTGTAACCAATGGCGCCCCATACCATCACGCCGTGTGATACGCCAGCATGTCGATCACGAATACACGCTTCCAATGTGCGTTCACCGCGATGTCGCCAAACTCGGATGCGACCATCATGATGCTGTAAACAGAACCTGGATTCATCCGAAAAAATGACGTTTTGCCATTCGTGCACCCAGGTTAATTGTTAAGTACACAATCACAGGCGCTCCTGCCTGTGACGCCGCGTCAAGGGTAACCGCAGCCATGGTCTCAGAGCTGATAGTCCATGCTGCTGCAAACGTCGTCGAATTGTTCGAGCAGATGGTTGTTGTCTTGCAAACGTCCCCATCTGTTGACTCAGGGATCGAGACGTGGCTGCACGATCCGTTAGAGGCATGCGGATAAGATGCCTGACATCTCGACTGCTAGTGGTACGAAGCCGCTGGGATCCAGTACGGCGTTCCGTATTACCCTCCTGAACGCACCGATTCCATATTCTGCTAACAGTCATTAGATCTCGATCAACGCGAGCGGAAATGTCGCGATACGATTAACCGAAATCGCGATAGCCTACAATCCGACCTTTATCAATGTCGGAAACTTGATGTTACGCAATTCTCCTCCTTACACGGGGCATCACAACAACGCTTCACCAGGCAACGCCCGTCAGCAGGTGTTTGGGTATGAGAAATCGATTGGAAACTTTTCTCATGTCAGCACGTTGTAGGTGTCGCCAGCGGCGCCAACCTTGTGTGAATGCTCTGAAAAGCTAATCATTTGTCTATCACAACATCTTCTTCCTGTCGGTTAAATTTCGCGTCTGTAGCACGTCATCTTCGTGGTGTAGTATATTTAATGGCCAGTAGTGTAAAATACTCAAAACGTAAGACAGCTTTTATCAATGATTCCCCTAAATCTTATGCTGTGTTCTACACTTAATCATCAAATCTTCAACGTGACTAACTCGCGTAAATCCCTTTCTGATCACCACACAGGAAATGCTTAGAGGCACTACATCACTATCTCCTACGTTCCCATCAGTTCGCTATAGCACAAGACAAAATCACTATGAAATCAGAGGAGTCTACAGCGTAATCTAATAAAGATTCTAGCCATGGCAAAAAGCTTCTACTCTCATAAATTACAAAAGGTGTACACCGAAAATACAATAAAGTAGCCTGTGCCTAACATGGTCATCAAAAAATTCATACACACGAAATATAGAACTCTAACATACAAAGTTCTTTATTATGAATGCACTCAGCCTCTCAACAAAATGAACCAATTCTACCGTCTACAATGCTGGAGGCTGGAGAAGCTGCTTAGGAAAAGGAATCTGCCATCACTCCTCCTCTCCTCTTCAGAACCGTTGTCTGTGAGCCATAAATACTCTACCAATTACCTACTTAACTCCAGTAGCGACACCGTGAGTCATTTGCTTATGTCACCCAACCAACACTCTTAAAAATGAAATTTCTTATTATACTCCGATGTTTCCACTATTCAATGCACATGGAATTACGCGCGTGACTCGCCCAAGTCCTAGTTTACTGATATTCCTACCACCTCCCTCCTGCTATGGCAACGAATTAGTTGCGCCCTTAAAGGGACGATGACGCCCAACCCGCACGATAGTCACCCAAATAGGAAACCGTAATTTGACATTCACAGGCGATGTCATTTCAGCAACTTGGTACGCACCCTGGTACCGAGTGACGAACCTCTCAACTTTCGGGCTTATTCGATCTCGTCATCGTCACAAATGGCCCTATCCGATATTATGGTAGCCTACCATTCTGATGCCCTATTATTCCCTGGCATTCGAGGACCTTAAAGTTCACATCTTGCGTCCGCTTCCAGACATCCTTCAACATTCCAGTGAAGCCCGCACAGGTTTCCCGTTCTTCCCCATCTTTACTTTGATAACCTCAAATGCCGAAGGTATTTTCCTCCAAAACAGTACCTCGACTGGAGACAGACCTGTGCTGTCACGTATCTTCAAATCTTTCCTTGGGGTCCCCGGAAAGTCTTTCGCCGTCCACCACATACCGAAACGATCTATCTCTCGCTCGCAGGAGTGGCGTCAACCTCAGTGCGGGCCGTAACATGGCTGCCCATGTGAAACAATCGGGGACAAGCGGGAATGGAAGATGTTCCTTGGACCCTCATGTCTGGCTTGTCACGGCCTCAAGCTGCGTGACTGGAACCATCAATTCCTAGAGCTTTGGGCAGAGATCTACCAGCTTAGTTCACATCCGAACACAACTTCCACTGTCGCTATCCGTACTATAATTGGTTCAAATGGATCTGAGCACTATGTGACTTAACATCTGTGGTCATCAGTCCCCTAGAACTTAGAACTACTTAAACCTAACTAACCTAAGGACATCACATACATCCATGCCCGAGGCAGGATTCGAACCTACGACCGTAGCGGTCACGCGGCTCCAGACTGGAGCGCCTAGAACCGCACGGCCACACCGGCCGGCTATCCGTACTAAAGATGGTACAAAACTACACTACAAAAACAAGCGAGACGCTTACGATTACATTAAAAAAGCACAGAGACCAATCCAAATAAGTAACTCGCTTCCACTTACAAGCGCAAGAAATGAACACACCGGGAAACCATTGCCTTAGTGCCACTTGTACAGAAGTTGGCGACTGGCGGAGCACTCTACCATGGTCTCTGGCTGTTTAAATCAAAACGATCGACAGCGGCATACAGATGACGTAAGTCTACACTATACAGTTACTAAAATGCAAGGCTATGTCTCGTACATTCACAAAGACGCAATAAATTTACGATTAAGCCACAGAGGCGCATAGGTTAGGGAATTCCAAATAAGTAACTTGTTTCCACTTAGAAGATCGTAAAACGAACACACGAACGAGGTACTCCCCTGGTGCTGCTCGTACAGACGTTGGCGACTGACAAACAGTCTTCAGTCGCAGTCTGTGGACGATAAAGATGTTGAGCCACCTGCGAATGTTTGCCTCATTTCAGTAGACGCCTCTCAGTCTGCAACATCAAAGCATACAAAATACTGAGATTGATGGTAGTTGGGAGCTTCAATGTTAGGTGTTTGATGGATGTGGCTGCCAAGAAGGAAAGAGATCTAGTTTGAACTCTGTGTCCGTACCAAGCGGAGTCATCCCACATGTGTAACGGTGGCTTTCGGATACCATGAAGAGCACATGGCATAGCAAACTGAAGATGGTGGCCCATTAAGTACTAATGATGTCTGTTGCTTTCTCTCTGGTTTCCGGCGGCAATCTAAAGCGGGATAGACAGCCATTCTTTCTTGCGACATGAAGGTAGAGCTCACCATCTGTAGGATCGTTGAGAGGTCTGATTGCGGATTTTTGGTACAGAGCAAAGTTTGGGGTCTGAATGAGAGGCTCCGACGGTTCTGCGGCCGTGTTCGCTGCAGAGTCCTTGAACTGCGCCATTGTAGAGAGAGCTGTCGTGATCCGCTTGATAGCTGGGGGTCCATTGCATGCAGTAGGCGGCTGGACGGGTAAGGGCGGCTATGGTGAGTGGACTGAGCAGTTTTTTTTAGGTTATGGAGTCTAAGGATAGTACAAACAGGGATTCAGAGTCAAAAGATGCTTCTCAAACACAGGTCGAGTGTAGAACCCAGGAACCAACGGTATGATTTTTGCAAATTGCCGTAGCTGAATTGGTAAAGAGCCAGAGCTTCAAGCGCTAATAGGAAGTACTAAAGCTCTAATGATATCGAACTGAAAGCTGGTTCAAGGTAGAGACCAGTTCAGCCAACATTTCTTCCAAGGAACTAACTGTGTTCAGAAAGGATAAATTACGAAGGGCGCTCATTAAATAATGCAACACATTTTTTTCTCGGTAGATTTCGGTTGAAAAAATGCGGAATTTGTTGTTCGCCATCGTGAGATATCCCACTTCAGTCCCTGTAGTTTCAATAAGTTCTGGTAGGTGGCAGCACTATACGTAGCCTTCAAAATGGTGTCTGTAATGGAGGTGCGTTCCAAGCAGAGAGGTCTCATTCACTTTCTTTTGGCGGAAACCAGAACATCGCAGATATTCATACGCCCTTGGAAGAGATCTAGGGAGACCTGTCAGTGAACAAAAACACGGTGAGTCGTTGGGTGAGGCACATGTCATCATCGCAAGAAGATCGCGCAAATCTGTCCGATCTCCCGAGTGTCTGTCACTTGTAATGCTGTAACGCCCGGACGTTCTCATTAGAGGTGATCGACGGATCCCAACAAACACCTCACCGCCCAGCTGTACATCCCTGCTGTTCGTGCTAACACACTCGTCCATCGGTTTGGATGCCCAGAAGTGTGTCCCCACAGGGTTCTTCCTCATCCACACTACAGCCCGGATGCAGCATTTTCCGACTTCCGTCTATTTGGCCCAACGAAGGACGGACTCCTCTGGAAGCAATATGCGGATTATGGGGAGCTTACTGATCCAGCAAGACCCGGCTCCGATGTCGACCACTGGAGCAGTACCTTGCGGGCATACAGGCCCTCTCATGTCAGTGATGTGGCATAGGGTCGTCGCTTTGCATGGAGATTTAAGTTGAAAAATACAGTTTTATGGCCAATAGAGTGGGGAATAATATAATGTACTGGAATAATGAGTAAAAGCAACCCGCTTTCAAGAAAAAATGCGTTCAGTTACTTACTGAACTGCCTTCTTAAATTCAACTGGTGTTTGCTATATTTGCTGCTGTTGGAAGTAGATTATCTTGTAGTGGGATTGAATTGTTACTGTGTGTAAGTGATGTTATACTTCATAATTGGAATAAATTAATAATTTTTACCCTTTACCACCTGACCGACTAAGAAACTATAGTTGCTGAATGATTCAAAGAGAACTTGAGTCACATGTCCAATACGTACTCCACTATACAACTATAGCTGATGTGACTTCAATCTATTCTCCATATGTTGACGAATATTTAATGTCGGTGACAGCATAAAACATCACCCGAAACTGTAAAATATGCTTTCTCCGAAAATCAGTTACACTCGAAGTGTAAATGGTTACGATGAACGTATTTGACCTCTTACCAATAAATTATCCTGAGCAAAGGAGGAGCAGCATGGCAGATCAAGGGAGGTCGTTGTAGGGAGACTGAGTACCGTAACAACCAAATCCTCCAAGAATGAGACAGAAATATATATCTTTAAGAAATCAGATAAAAATTCGCTTGACGCCTTTCACACAGACAGCGTCCATTCCTTCTAGTCTAACAATGTAAAAGTAGACCAGATGTGGTTCGGATTCTGGGATATAATATCGCCGCCAGTTGTGAGTTTTATACCAAGTAAATTAATAAGAGACGAACAAAAATCAGATTAGAACACTATTGCAGCGGTAACGAAAAAACATGTCAAATTTAAAGGGACGCAAAATCAAATGTTCTGCAGAAGCTCGCAAATTAGAGAAATTTCAATGTAAGGTGCTTGTGATGGCTTCCATAACGAAACTCTGCCTCAAATTCAAAGACAATCTCGTCGTATGTAAAGTACACCAGCAGTAACACACAATCAATACTTACATTGCGTGATGGCAAAAGATAATGTAACCGATGACAGAGCCTTTGAAGTGAATTTACTACTCGTAAATTCCCGTTTTCTGAGATTCCTTCACTAAAGAAGGCGAGGTAAATATTCCAGAATTCGAATGAAGAACACATGTCTACATGAGTAACAGAAGCAGATACTATCTGTGTCACGAAGAAACTGAAATCGTTCAATAAAGGCAAGTCTTCCGTTCCGAACTGTATAACAGTTACGTCCCTTTGTCAGTATGCTGATATAATATCTCCATATTTATCGATCATCTACAACCGCTCGCTCGACAGAAGATCCGTGCCAAAGAACTGGAAAACTGCAGTCGTCACATGAATGTACATGAAAGGAAATAGAAGTAACCCGCTTAATTACGGACTCAAATCACTGGTATCTACTTGCAATAGGATTTTGGAACATATACTGTGTTACAACATTATGACGTCTTCGAAGAAATCTATATATTGCTACATAGTCAGCACGCATTCAGAAAGTATTGTTCTTGTGAAACACAACTGGATTTTCTAGAGTGCTGTTGACCGGGGACCTACAATTGATTCCAAATTTCTAGATTTCCAGAAGGTTTTGGACATCGTTCCTCACAAAAGATTTCTAATCAAATTGCGTGCCTGTGGAATATTGGCGCAGTTGTGTTTATATATTCGTTATTTCCGATCAGTAAGGTCACAGTTCAAAGTAATTGACGAAAAGTCATTAGTGGAGTTTCGCAAGGAAGTGTTATACGCACCTTGCTCTTTCTAATGAAATATAAACGTTTTAGAGGACAATCTAAGCAGCATCTTTAAACTGCCCGCAGGTGATGCTGTAGCTTATCGCCGAGTAAAGTCGTCAGAAGATCAAAACCAATTCCAAAATGATTTAGATGAGGTATCTGAGGGGTGCAAAAAGTGACAATTGACTCTATACTACAAAAAGTGTGAGGTCGGAGTTGAGAAAAAAATCTGTCAACTTCCGGTTACACGATATATCACACTAAGGCTGTCAATTCAACTAATTACCTAGAGACTACAATTCCGAACAACTTAAACTGGAGTGGTCACAAAGAAACTGTAGTGGAGAGGGCGAACTAAAAACTGCGTTTTATTTGTTGTAAAAATGTAAATGTCGTGTGACTAGGTCCTCCTGTCGGATAGACCGTCCGCCGGGTGCAAGTCTCTCGATGTGACGTCACTTCGGCTACTTGCTCGTCAATGGGGATGAAATCATGATGATTAGGACAACACAACACTCAGTCCCTGAACGGAGAAAATCTCCAACTCAGCCGGGAATCGAATCCAGGCCCTTAGGATTGACGTTCTGTCGCGTTGACCACTTTTTTTTTTATTTAGTTGATCTCATTTTGTTCTATATTGTTCTTTGAATCTGTTCGGGGCGGACATTCGAGGACACCCGTTCAGGTTCTTCGTTGATCCGTTCAGTCAGTTTTTTATTACAGAAGGTAGCTAACCCTCTGACCGAAAACGCTGAGCTACCGTGCCGGCACAACTCAGCTACCGGGGACGGACATTTATTAAATACTTGGAAGATGAGGGAAATCTGCCATAGAGACTGCCTACATTACGCCTGTCCGTCCCTTTCCTCAGTGTCCTTACTAGGTAGGATTGACAGAGGACAACGAAAACGATCAAAGAAGGACGAAGAATGTCATTAATGTGATACGCAAGTTGGGGTGGGAATAATTAAAATAAGGCAATTTTTGTTGTGACGAGATCTTATCACGACATTTCAATTACTGTCTTTCAATATGGAGGCCAAAATTAGCTTGTTCACTGCCTCCTACATAGGGAGAAATGAGAGCTCGCAAGGAAAGATTTAAGTGTCCATTTTTGCCGTGTGCTATTCGAGAGTGTAATGCTCGAGAAATAGTCTGGAAGTGGTTCACTGAACTGTCAGGCAAGCACTTAAGCGTGAATTGATGTAATTTCCCAAAATTAAAGTTTTGGCGGCGGTATACAGCGAAGGCATTAATGACGCTTTTCTTCGTGCGACAAGCGATGGCTAATGAACTGTAGTTTTCGGAAGGCTTGTCGCCCAACAAGTAGCCTTGAAGGATCAAAAATGGCTCTGAGCACTATGGGACTCAACAGCTGAGGTCATCAGTCCCCTAGAACTTAGAATTACTTAAGCCTAACTAACCTAAGGACATCACACACATCCACGGCCGAGGGAGGATTCGAACCTGCTACCGTAGCGGTCGCGCGGTTCCAGACTGAAGCGCCTAGAACCGCTCGGCAACATCGGCCGGCTCTTGGAAGGATCAAGCAGACACCAACTGGTACGTGCAATATAGATGCCGACCACCTGGCATCGAGCAGGCGTTTAGATTGATGAATTCTTCGGGAATAGAGACATTGCGTAGGATTATCCAATATTTAATGGTGCATGTATGAACTGGCCTCCACATGCGTCCGATCTGACTTCTTGTGACTTCTTTTTGTGGGAAACATTGGTAGATACTGATTGCCGGTGTTACCCCATCGCTATCGATGACCTTGAATCATCGATTTGTGTGGCAACTGAATCCATTTCAGTTCAATTGAGATAGTGCAAGCAACATGTGATTGCAAAAGTAACAGTTCGTTTGCACCATCTCGCTATTACGAGCACTGGGCGTTTTCAAAAAACTGACGTGATGCAAGGACTGCTTGTAGAGAACGAGCCTATTAATGCATGCTGATACGATCTGTACAAGATACTGTGCCACCTTCTAGCAGATTTTATAAATAATATTTCGGAAATGCTGTTACACTTCTCTATCTATATTTATTTTCATGTTATGCACCTTTAGTAAGCCATTCTCCACAGTAAAATGTCCGCGAATAGCGGTACTTTTGAAAGATATGCTTTAACTTTTCAGGTGACAGCATACACTCTGATCGTAGATGAGCTATCCATTGTTAATCAAATTTATGAAGAAAACCGCACTGAAAAACAAATTTAAGTTTAACGGGTTCCATGTAACAGTGTAGCTTGGAATGGAATGTCTTCACCACATTTCAACAATTCCACTATAATGTTGATGTCTTCTGGAATGTGACAGCCTCCTCGTATCTGGATCTATTGCATACAAGATTTTATGCGTCAGATTTCAGAGCCACAGCCTGAAAACCGTATGAAGTTATTTTGTGTGGTTTCAGATGGTTATCGTGTACAGTGAAGAGAATTTTTTTTTTCGCAGCCATTATTCAGTTCTTACACATTGCTGATATCGAAATGTTAGAGAATGCGATTTGAGTTTTCCCCTCAAAGTGATTGCCTGCTACTTCCAACTGTCGCTTTTGCCAGTTGAAGCTCTGCACACGTGCACCCGGTCGATACGTCACGCTCTTTGCTACGAAGTGAATTATTTACGCGAATTGCAGGCAACGAAATTCCCAGAGCTGCGTCGTACTCCGCTCCAAACATTAGGGCATGAATAACCGAATTGCGATCCCGATCCCAAGCGAGATCAAAATCCGGTTCGTCAACACTGTTCTGCGTTTGGTGCAATGTTGGCGACAAACAATGTGATTTTCCTCCATACTGTTCACACTAAACGTGAAGTCATTATGAAGGCTTATCAGAGGTTAACGAGGTATTACTTTACGGTAATCACCTCCTGTCAACAAATGTGTAGTTACTGTAAGCCGTTACCTCATTTTAGAACTGGACAGTAGAAATACAGGCAATCGAGACGAGCTATAAAATTTGTTACGCAATCGATGACTGCAAAGGCGCCCATACAGTAATTTGATAAGGGTGGGGTGGGGGGTGGGGGGCTATACCTGAGGGTATGGAGTATTGTAAATATTTTGGAAGACGAATGGAGACTTATTAGTAACCTTAAAAAGTTCTAGTTCCCATCCTTTTAAAAATCTGAGTAACACCGATTTTTAAAATAATTTTCTTGAAAGAAAAGCACCTGATTACACTACATTTTTTCTCTAGGGGGAAGAGCGATTGCGGGGACGCACTTGGGTGACTGCGTGTTTTATTAAAAAACTGTCCATGGTGATCAAATAGCAATAATAGATGACACTTATCATTCTTGTTTAGCTGAGAAAGGATGAAAGGTTGAACAACAGCAAGAAGTATAAAAAGCCATATCGCATATCAAAACTTCATTCCTTAAGACATTCGTCTAATCCTAGCAATGCATTTTTCCCTTATAAAGGATTGGGGAAAAGTGCCATGAAAGCAGATGGTGTTAACATGTGGACTGAAACTAGTGTATTTATTTTGTGGCACGAAAACAGTTTTATTGCATACAGAGGATCTAACTAACATTCAAAGGAACATTACCAGCAATACTGCAAAGTTCTTGGTCATGTCAGCAGAGTGCAAAATCCATGCAATAAGCACATTAAAACTTTCAAAGGCAAAGCAAAGGCAGTTTGGTGCAGTATTCAGAGCTACTGTACAGCGAAAATCTATTATCGACAACGAGTCCTTTCATTTCACACATTGTTATAGTCAGCGCATATTTTGCCACTGCGGTTCTTCTAAATTTGTAAATGTAACCCGGCATTGTGGAAGAGTACCGTTGGAATTTGTTCACTGGGGAATACCACGGGGAACGTTATGTTCATTCAAGGTAGAAGGATACCCCGAGGGACAACGTTCAGGTCTCGGCTCAAATACTTGAAACTCTAAGATATGGGGTCAAAAACTGGTGTAAATATTCAACTGTCATTGTAAAACTGGGATCATTAAATACAGGGTGTTTCAAAAAGAATATATGTATTTCGAATGGATGTATTTATTAAACTTTAAGACACACGAATATGAAAGTTTACACACACATTTACGAACTTCGCAAGTTCAGATTGCAGATGTTCAATATGTCCTCCATCAGCGACACGAATAATATCACATCGATACTCAAATTCCTCCCATACTCCGGCAAACATGTCCTTCGTCACTGATGTTATGGCAGTATGGATCCCGTTCTTCAACCCTTCCAGGTCTGTGGGAGTGTTGGTACATAAACGTTGTCTTTAACGAAACCGCACGGGAAGGGGTTAGGGGGTGTCAAATCCGGTGACCGTCGAGCCCAGCTGAGACATGCTAAGTCGCCATATCCTTGACGACCAATCCAACGGCTCGGTAGAGTTTCATTCAGATATTCACGCACTTGGCGACCCCAGTGAGGGTGTACTCCGTCTTGTTAAAAAATGAAGTTGTCTTCGTGCAGCCTCGGAAACAACCAGTTCTGTAACATAGCGAGACACTGCTGGGCGTTAACCGTGTTTCCGTCAAAGAAAAATGGGCCGTAAAGAAATGATCAGGATATCGCACAAAACACATCGGCTTTGGCTGAATTTCGTACATGTTCAATGGCTGAATGTGGGTTCTGCAGGCCCCAAATTCGTACATTGTGTTTGGTTTCCTGACCACTAACATGGAAAGTAGCTTCGTCACTGAACACGATCCATTGTGCGAAAGTGTTGTCATTGTCAATAACATCAAGAATCTTGTTACAAAATGCCACACGTTTGTGTTTGTCATCAGGATGCAGAGCTTGTAACAGCTGTAACTTGTACGGCTTCATAAGCAACACGCCAAATTGTTGTTGTAGGCAGCTTTAACTCCCGACTGGCACAACTAGTTGATTTTGAAGGACTACGTTGGAAAGTAGTTTGAATTCGTTCAACATTTTCTTCAGGAATACGAGGGCGGCCAGACTTCTTTCCTTTACATACACATTCTGTATCTAGAAACTGTCGATACCGTCTGCGAATGTTCCATCCATTCGGAGGATCAATTTGGTACCTCGACCTGAAACGTCTTTGCATTGTAATCAAGGAATTGCAGTTCGCAAACTCGAGAACACAAAATGATTTCTGCTGCGGAGTAACCATTTTAAACATATGACGGTTACCCAGAAAACTGACTTCTAGCGGCTATTAATATAAACTAGACTACGTATTCGTTTCTCCAATAGCTGAGTCGAAGCGCAGCGGTTGATAGTTTGGACAAAATAATACTTTGTAATACGTATATTCTTTTTGAACCACCCTGTATTAAATTTCAGCATATCCACTCTCTTGTTAAATAGGAGAGACCCACAGCTGCCGGCCGAAGTGGCCGTGCGGTTAAAAGCGCTGCAGTCTGGAACGGCAAGACCGCTACGGTCGCAGGTTCGAATCCTGCCTCGGGCATGGATGTTTGTGATATCCTTAGGTTAGTTAGGTTTAACTGGTTCTAAGTTCTAGGGGACTATTGACCTCAGCAGTTGAGTCCCATAGTGCTCAGAGCCATTTGAACCAAGCCAGACCCACAGCCAAGAGAAATATTACAAATCTCAACAGTACTGTCAACTGTAATTTTATTATCAATTTATTGGCAACAGGTTTCGACGATACACCTCGTCACCAACAGGCTCTCTAAATATATGAGGACTAAATTTTCCCGAAAGACTCCCGTCAGAAGATTCCACGTTAAAATAACCGGTACCAGCATCATTTCTTGTAGTAGATAACTACACACAGTGACTTCTGTTTCAATATCACAGTGTGTGTTGCTTACTACAAGCGCTGACTGGTGTCTTGGGAAAAGTCAGCCTCTATATTTTCAGAGGGACTGATGATAACAAAGTGTATCGTCTAAACCGGTGGCCGGCAAATTGATAATTAGAGCTGACGGTAGTGTTGCAAATTTTAACATTAAATATTATGTTTTTCAAAATAGCACTTGTTAAACCATCTTCAATCGGAAAGCTAATAATTTTAGATACACAATTTCATTTTAGCTGTTGGTTGGTTGTTTGGGGAAGGAGACCAGTCAGCGTGGTCATCGGTCTCATCGTATTAGGGAAGAATGGGGAAGGAAGTCGGCCGTGCCCTTTCAGAGGAACCATCCCGGCATTTGCCTGGAGTGATTTAGGGAAATCACGGAAAACCTAAATCAGGATGCCGGACCCGGGATTGAACCGTCGTCCTCCCGAATGCGAGTCCAGTGTCTAACCACTGCGCCACCTAGCTCGGTATTTTAGCTGTAAGAGATGTGTAAACTTTAATATTTTCATTTATAAACGCCTCGTTGCTGGCGGAAACTAATCATTTCACAAGGTATAGGTTTTCAGTCTTTAGATACATTTCGTCTGCAGATGTATTGCAAATATAGAACACTGCGTGAAACTATAATCCAGAGGATCCTAAACCTACTGACATGTTGTGTTGAGCAATAATTTCAGTGTTTGGCGAAGCTTCATACTCATACAAAACAGTCCACCCATAGAAACTCTCTAGACGTGTGGTACATCATCACTGGAAAACAATTCTCCACCGATATTCCCTCCACATCTTATCCTTAGTCAAGGATGCTGTCGGCAGAAGCAGACTGGGCAACACCCGTCTCATAATACCCCAAACATGGTCAGTGGAGAAGCAGGTTTGTCATTCAAAATGATTTGCAGCAAACACGTTATGGGAAGACGAATCCAGTTTCGCTACAGTTTCGCCTCTCTAATTGTCTCTTGCGTTTTAGATGCAAAAATGAAGTTTAGTAGTACGCCATTGTTGTTTGGCGAACATCGAGGGGAACCACCCAAAATTTTCGAGCATATGGTGTCTTTATTTCGCGAAATGTCACTGCTATTAATGCATGTGGAGTTTTCGTGTGGTGATTGAAGTGACCAGCAGATATTGTTGCCAAATATACTCAGCGCCATCGGTACAGTGCGTGGGTTCTGAGATCCTTATCTGAGATCTTTATCTGAGAAAAAAAGGAATGCGAGAACACAAGTTCTGAAAAATTATTATATTATAGTTAACAATGACTGCTAGATGAGTTCCAGATACAAGTCCTTGACAAATCCAGGATAAATCAAACAGTTCAGCTGTTCATGGTGAGCCGGCCGAAGTGGCCGTGCGGTTAAAGGCGCTGCAGTCTGGAACCGCAAGACCACTACGGTCGCAGGTTCGAATCCTGCCTCGGGCATGGATGTTTGTGATGTCCTTAGGTTAGTTAGGTTTAACTAGTTCTAAGTTCTAGGGGACTAATGACCTCAGCAGTTGAGTCCCATAGTGCTCAGAGCCATTTTTTTGTTCATGGTGAAGAAGTAAACATAAGGTTTAAGGCCAGTCCTGAAGTATTACTTCCATAAAGAAAGACTGATTTAGATTAGACCTACACAAACCAATTGTATCTCGCCTACTACTCCGTAAGATCTGAGGCGGAATAAAAAGAATAAGACAGCACAAGCCCTAAGAAATTATTGCATTACACATGACTTCAATACAGTGACTCCTTTATGAATTCCAGTTACAAGTCCTTGACAAAGCTAGGACAAGTCAAACACTTCAGATGTTCGCTTTCAAGACATAAACGTAAGTCTTGAGGCCAAGCCTGAAGTATTACCTTCATAAAGAAAGTTCCGACTACACTATGTTGACACTAGACTCAACTAGACTGGAGCTAAACAAAAACTAGCAAGATTTTATCTACCACCCCATACGAACTGGGCAAAAGTGCACTTAGATGGTCACTGTATTCTCGTGACCCATGGCACCGCTGGCGCCTCAGCTCAGGGGGTGTGGCATTCTTGTCGTCAGTGGTTGGTCGGCACCGATTACTGCCACAGCCGCTATCTGACCACCGCGGAACTTACAGTGTCAACCTCTCTTTCGTGTTGTTCAATGACCTGATGCAATTTTCTCAGTTTGATACTGCATGGGTGAGTTACGTGTCTCTAGTCTATCCCAGTAAACCTGCCATGGAAGAGGGACGTGACGTTGAACGCGGAATTCGAATCACATGTCGTTTCTGGCGAATCTTCAAATCAGTGGGATCTGAATGCTACAATAATGTAAAAATGAAAATTCCATAGTCCTCCCAGAAGCCGGGAGTGCTGTCAGAACGACCTCTTGCTCATAATATGGCTCGCGGGTGTGAAGATTGAACAGATGTAGGATCTGTCACTTCAGTTCATATAAAATGATAGATTGTTCCCCAGAAGCTATTAGGCAACTTGAAAAATCAATCATAAAATATTACTTGATAAGTTTCTGAATTCGTCACGGGACTCGTCTTTTGATTACGGTAGGTGGACCTGGTTATTTCAAATGAATAATTTCATTAATGGTTGCTGAATGACAGAGTATGATCTGGTAAAATAATATTTATTCAAACAGTTTGTAAAAATTACTCAGGACACATACACATCGAGGTTATAAGACACTTTGAGAATGAATTTTTACATAATTCAAATAGAATAATGGCAAGGAAACGAAGGGTTGTTAGTGTCGCCATCAGCATGATGACGGACGATTTACGGTTTAGATGGTACCCAGGCGCATAAAGGACATGTATTACGCTTTCAACCGTAATTGTAAAATTTAAAAATCACACAAAAAAATGTGTGAAGTTGAGTAGAGCATACAACAGATCAGTGAATAAAGGAAAAATCTGAGGAAAACATGACTAAGTGGGTTAGCTGCAATGAGTTAACTCGACACGTGATTCGGATTCCACGTTAAACTTCACGTCCCCCTTCCATTGCAGGTTTACTGGGGTAGGCTAGAGACACTTAACTCAGCGATGTGGTGTCCAGTTGAGACACTTGCACCAGACCGTTGAACCACACGAAACTCGGGAGAGAAATCCCCTCTGAAGCAGGAATTTGATGGCAGAAAACTTCCATACCTGCGTGTGAAGTGCGTAAACTAAGTTAGGAAGACTAAAAAGCAGAAACCAGGACTGAAGTCCTCTTCCCTCAGTTTATCAAAAATGGTTCAAATGTCTCTGAGCACTATGGGACTTAACTTCTAAGGTCATCAGTCCCCTAGAACTTAGAACTACTTAAACCTAACTAACCTAAGGACATCACACACATCCATGCCCGAGGCAGGATTCGAACCTGCGACCGCAGCGGTCGCGCGGTTCCAGACTGTAGCTCCTAGAACCGCTCGGCCACCCCGGTCGGCCTCAGTTTATCGCGATTGTTGCGGTCTGGAGTGTGCATTGTAAATGTGCTCCTACCGTGACAGTCATTTAGGTGGCTGCTCACGGGTCTAGGTGCAACGAACAGCGTCCGCTGCGAACTGTCTACTGGGCTCATCCCATGTGATGAGTTGGCGAATCGGAGACTTTATCATGTTCCTGATTACTCGTCGCAGATGCGCGTAAGTCCAAAGTGAAAGTTAGAAGACTTGGCAGAGGGCCGAAGTCAACAAAAACACTTATGGCGGCAGAGTCCAGAGCAGTCTCACCAAGTAGAAGCTCGAATCTGAATATCCATAAGGATTCCAATATGACTACGAATGCTTCTCTATTTTTGCTAGTCTTCTTTCAGACCTCGGAACGCCATCCAACGCACTCATTTCTAGCCAGTCCTAGGAAGGGCCCGCGGGCTCTTTCAGTCAGGGGTCTAGTAATCCGTCCAACAACTCCAGCCATACAGTTAAAGATGTATCTGCCAATCAGATGAGTGTGTAAGGAAACGGGACATGAGTGTTACTCCGTTCCCACACACGGATTTGTTTGTCAGAAATTCTGGAAATTATGTTGGGCTTTCCACAGTGTTCCCGATGGAAGTGTAAAGTCTGGTAATTTGCAGACGCTCGAGTGTTACTTGAGGAAACATGTCTGGAGATCACACACAGCAGGATAATGGCCGGTGAACAGCTGAGGACTCAACCCAAAGTTTACCAACAGCCAGAGTTATCACTCCTCCCCCCCCAGTAGTTTTCGTGTTCTGCTATTATGAACACCAGTCTTCTGTTCCATTGCCCATTGTCTGCGGACGCTGAGACAGGAGAATAATCCGACAAGGCTCGCCTGACTCTCTGTGTGGTCTGCTAGCGTAAGGAATACCTTATGAGTCGCTGGCTGCGTTTCCAAAGCCTGAGAAATTTCATTGTGTCTTTAGTCGAGCGAAAACAAGTTCCTTGATCAAGACCATATGTATTAAATGGGAAAAAACTACCTCAAGCATGAAATGTAAGACTACGTACAGAAATGTAGGTAACACACGTTCCAACAAGTTACCCTTAACCACTCATTTAATCGTGTTTACCCACTGTCTGCGGGGACTGAGCCAGGAGAATAATCCGTGAAGGCTCGCCTGATTCTCTGGTCTGCTAGCGTAAGGACTACCTTATGAGTGGCTGTAAGCTTTTCCAAAGCCTTGTGTTTTTACTCGAGCGAAAATAAGTTCCTTGATCATGACCATACGTATGAAATGGGAAAAAACTACCTCAAGAATGAAATGTTAGGCTACGTACGGAAATGTAAATAACACACGTTGCAACAAGTTACCCTTAACCACTCATGTAATCGTGTGTGCCTCTCCTGCACAAAGGCGTGATCCTTTCTCATGAATAGCGTACAGTAAGCTGGAATTCTTTCAAATTCTGAAGGTGGCATGGGTAAAATACAGGGAGTGAAAGGCTATTTACAATCTCTACAGAAAGAAGATGGCAGTTATAAGATTCGAGGGACACAAAAGGGAAGCAGTGGTTGGGAAGGGAGTGAGACATGGTTGTAGCCTCTCTCCGATGCTATTCAATCTGTATATTGAGCAAACATTAAAGGAAACAAAAGAAAAATTCGGAGTAGGTATTAAAATCCATCGAGAAGAAATAAAAACTTTGAGGTTCGCCGATGACAATGTAATTTTGTCAGAGACAGCAAAGGACTTGGAAGAGCGGTTGAACGGAATCGACAGTGTCTTGAAAGGAGGGTATAAGATGGACATCAACAAAAGCAAAACGAGGATGATGGAATGTAGTCGAATTAAGTGGGGTGATGCTGAGGGAATTAGATTAGGAAATGAGACACTTAAAGTAGTAAAGGAGTTTTGCTATTTGGGGAGCAAAATAACTGATGATGGTCGAAGTAGAGAGGATACAAAATGTACTCTGGCAATGGAAAGGAAAGCGTTTCTGAAGAAGAGAAATTTGCTAACATCGAGTATTAATTTAAGTGTCAGGACGTCGTTTCTGGAAGTATTTGTATGGAGTGTAGCCATGTATGGAAGTGAAACATGGACGATAAATAGTTTAGTCAAGGAGAGAATAGAATCTTTCGAAATGTGGTGCTACAGAAGGATGCTGAAGATTAGATGGGCAGATCACATAACTAATGAGGAGGTACTGAATAGAATTGGGGAGAAGAGGAGTTTGTGGCACAACTTGACTAGAAAAAGGGATCGGTTGGTAGGACATGTTCTGAGGCAACAAGGGATCACCAATTTAGTACTGGAGGGCAGGGTGGAGGGTAAAAATCGTAGAGGGAGATCAAGAGATGTATACACTAAGTAGATTGAGAAGGATGTAGGCTGCAGTAGGTACTGGGAGATGAAGAAGTTTGCACAGGATAGAGTAGCATGGAGAGCTGCATCAAACTAGTCTCAGGACTGAAGACCTAAACAACAACAACAACAACACGCTGGAAAACATGATTCACAATGGACGCGCAAGGTGGAAATCCGGACAAAACACGAGGACCTGATATACGCTTAGAACCTCCTTTTGCCTGTCGTAGTGCAGCGTCTTGACGTGGTATGGATTCGACATGCCGTTGGAAGACTCCTGCAGAAATATTGAGCCATGTTGCATCTACATCCGTCTGTAATTGCGAAAGTGTAGGATTTTCTGCACGAAGTGAGGGCTCGATAACGTTTATCTGGGTAGCCAAATTATTTGCTCGAATCGTCCAGAATGTTCTACAAACCAGTCGCGAACAAATGTGGCCCAGTGACATGGCACATTGTCAGCCATCTCTGTTTGCGAATATGAACTCCATGAATGGCTGCAGGTGGCCTCCAGGTAGCCAAACATATCCATTTTCTGTCAATGAACGGTTCAGTTTGACCAGAGGACCAAGTGCATTTTATGCTCACAGCATCATGGAGCCAGCACTTGCTTGCACAGTGCTTTGTTGACAATTTGGGTCCATAGCTTGTTGGGGTCTGTGCCACAGTCGAACCCTACCGTCTACGTAATACCTGGAGTCATCTGCCCAGCCCACTAGGATCCAACTGATACGGTCACAAACTCAAGAGAGACGCTGCAGGAGCTGTTAGCAAAGGCAATCGCGCCGCCCGTTTGCTACCATAGCCCATTAACGCCATATTTCGCCACACTGTGCTAACGGATACGTGCGTCGTACGCTCCCGATTGACTTCTATGGTTATTTCACGCAGGGTTGCTTGCCTGTTAGCACTAACAAATTTACGCAAACGCCGCTGCTCTCGGTCGTTATGTGAAGGCCGTCGGAACTGCGTTATCCGAGACCAGAGGTTATGCCTGAAATGTGGTATTCTCGGCACACTCTTGTCACTGTGGATCTCAGAATATTCAGTTATTCAGTTCCCTAACGATTTCCGAAGTGGAATGCCCTTGCGTCTAGTTACAACTACCATTCCAGAATGAGATTTTCACTCTGCAGCGGAGTGTGCGCTGATATGAAACTTCCTGGCAGATTAAAACTGTGTGCCGGACCGAGACTCGAACTCGGGACCTTTGCCTTTCGCGGGCAAGTGCTCTACCAACTGAGCTACCCAAGCATGACTCACGCCCCGTCCTCACAGCTTTACTTCTGCCAGTACCTCGTCTTCTACCTTCCAAACATTACAGAAGCTCTCCTGCGAAGCTTGAAGAACTAGCCCTCCTGAAAGAAAGGATATTGCGGAGACATGGCTTACCCACAGCCTGGGGGGATGTTTCCAGAATGAGATTTTCACTCTGCAGCAGAGAGGTTCGCAGGAGATCTTCTGTAAAGTTTGGAAGGTGGGAGACGAGGTACTGGCAGAAGTAAAGCTGTGAGGACGGGGCGTGAGTCGTACTTGGGTAGCTCAGTTGGTGGAGCACTTTCCCGCAAAAAGGCAAAGGTCCCGAGTTCGAGTCTCGGTCCGGCACACAGTTTTAATCTGCCAGGAAGTTTTACAACTACCATTCCGCATTCAAAGTCTGTTAACTCCCGTTGTGTGGCCGAATCAAGTCGCAAACGTTTACAGATGAATCACCTGAGTACAAATGACAGCTCCGCCAATGGACTGCCCTTTTATACTTTGTCTAAGCGATATTACCGCCACCTGTATATGTACATATCACTATCCTATGGCCTCTGTCGGCTCAGTGTATTTCATATGGGTCTGCTCTGCACGCAATTTAACCATGGGCGCAGTACTTGACGTCAGAGGGTCCATACAGCTGACAGCACATGACAAAGGTGAACGTAACCGCAATTCTCGATAGAATTTCTGATGCAGTAATGGTACTTGCCGTACATTTTCGGTCAGTTGCTGCGTCATGTCCTGCTGGAGCGAACCGCTGCCAGACGACGCCTCGTCGCGGCAATAAATCGGAGGTGACGCCGGCTCCAGCGCTGCGCTGATGGAAGGCCCTGGACAGCTGCCGGTCGCACCCGGAGTTAATCCGCGTGATGGATGGCTCTGCAGGTTAGTGGGACGGCGGGAGGAATGGGGAGGGGGGTCGAGGGGCAGTGGCAGATCGCAGCCGTCGCCGCTCTAATTTATTTATCACGCCGGCCGCCGCTAATGAAGGAGCTAAATCGGTTTCCGCTGCCGCTGTTGCTGTGGCTGCCACCGATGCTCAGTGCGGAACAGAGTTATTTTTTTTCTTGGCGCTAATGCGACGTGCTGTGAATTGTGGGCGATAGGTCCAACCCGGTGGCTGCAGCAAGCAGCGCAACACGGAAATTCCTGTCTGTTTCCCTGCACACAAACTGTCTGTTGATGATAATACGATGTGCAGACCCTACATCCTTCCCACACTTGGTTTCCCGTTGTCGTTCCAACCTCGAAATGTGGTTTAATTTTTCCTTTTCACTAGTCACCCTCTCGTCGCATTGTTCAGCGGTGTAATATTTTTGGAGATGTAACTGGATTTGAAGATTGTTGAAGTAGGAAAAACTACAATGGGTAGTGATGCACTATGTGAATTGCTCCTGTAAACACGAAGTACAGCAGTTGAGAATGTATCCTGGGAAGAACCCTAGGTTTAGCTTGGGTAGATATGAGGAGAAAAGGGAATCCATCATAGAGAACTACACAAATACATTATGGCGTAATATAGCTTAGCGATTAAATTACTCATTTCGACCTATGAAAACTGCACAAAGAACGATTCCTAACTCTAATAATCTGTATCTATCACAAGGATGTTTTCTGTTCTTGCAGCTGATGTGAGTAAAAGAATGTTGTTGTGCATAGTTTGCCCGTTATCAAGTGTATTAATCCTTAATTGAATCCACGGTTCATTTCTGGGTCTTCCAGTCCACAGATCTTCAGTCCAAGAACTGGTTTGATGCAGCTCTCCACGCTAATCTATTCTGAGCAAGCCTCTTCATCTCCGAGTAACTCCTGCTACCTACATTATTCTGAATCTGCTTAATGTATTGATCTCTTGGTCTTCTTCTGCAATTTTTACCTTGCAAACTTCCTTCAGTACTGAACTGGTGATGCCTTGATGCCTCAGAATGTGTCCTACTGTGGAGAAAAGGGTTCCTGGAGATTTACCATGACTGTGAGCTTGTAATCAGAAATTGTTTAAAAGAAAGCTGCATCAAGAAAATTAATATTGTGTAAACTCCACGAACCCGTTTTACTTCCGGAAACTTCAAAAGCACACCTCCATATGAGATGTTTCCGAATCTTGTTAAACTCCTAATAATAAAAACCTTTGATGGTGGAGAACAGTAAAACAATCTGAAGCTAATTTTATAAACAATGAGACAGTGTACTGTGATTTTGCTTACCAGTAACAGTTAAACCCAGGTAAATTTGCACCCAAACGTGAATGGATGGGAATATGACATCAGGTGGCATGTAAACAATGATCGCGTACTTTGACAACTGTCAGATTCAAAGTTCCCTGCAATACGCTAACTTGAACCAATGGCGAACAAGCTAGTTCTTTGTAACAGCTAGGTGCAAATATCGTCAATGTCAGATGCCTCAACTTATACGTCTGGCAGCATTTCGCAGTGCGACACATAAATTCTCCTGCCTAAATTACTGCAGATACACATCGAAGCAGGCCCTTCCAAAAGACACATACGACTCATGCAACGTCTAATGCAAATACTCTGAAGAACAAAAGAAAATTATGGCAATGACTGCTGTTAGGAGTGGGGTCAACAATCACTGAAGGTGAACAGTCTTTGCAATACTCTGCTTTTATTTATGGAGAGAAACATTAATCGATAATCTGTTACAAGGCGTAAAGCAATTAAATTGGTTACAACTGTGTTTCTCGAAGAGAGGAATGTCCTCTGGTCTTAGCTGTTCTGTGTCGGCGTGATGTGGCGACGGTGGTACAAGCAGTTTGAAGCTGCTGATATGAAACCTACAAGTTCCTCCAGTCGTGTCCTTGGCATTGAAATATCCTCTTTCCTTACATCCTGTTCCGGCTGGCGAAGGTAATAAGTAGCGTAGCATCTGTTTGTCGTGGGCCGGAACGAAGTAACTGCTTATGCAGCACCTGAAGGTCATATTAATTCAACCGCAACTTTCACACACAATAGCTTAGCACAGTCCACATCGTGTTTAAATTAACATTCCGCTTGCTATACTTTGCCAATTAGGAAGCAAAACAGTCCATCTACTGTTAATATTCACGGTTCATAAAAACACTGATCCCGCGAAAACAGTCTCTTACATAGCAGCACAGTTCACAGTTTTCACATTGGCAGGTAGTGTTGTAGCACACGTCATATATCGTAGTCAAGAAAATGAGCAATATTAAATTTACAGTTTATGTAATGCAGCTCAATTCTAAGCCGACGACAATACTGTCTGTTCACGAGTGCATTGTCACTGCCAAAAGCATCGTTCTGCAAAAACTATCAGCGTTTCACTAATACAACGTCCGATTAGAATATCCATCATAAAGTCAAATTCCAAACCGGTCTAACACAGGAAAGTCCGGTATTAATATCGGGTTAAACGCACACCATTGATACACACTGTACTCTCTTCCATACCGCCATGCTTTCGCACCAACTGCTACTGTCTGGTTCACTGTTCGACCCGACAACTATCGATACCTCTATTGCTCCACAGCTCATACAAAAGTCTGCCTACTGCATTCCATTTCACACAGTACATTTAAAAAAACTATTTGAAAGATAACCAGAACCAAATCCAAATCTTTGCTTAAGGAACTCGTACAGAAAGTAGCACAACAAACATAGTCATACACTTCATGTTCTACACTACATAACGAAATGAAAAATATTCTACGTCATCAGAAATATATCTATGGCGTACAAGGTAGTAAAAGAAAGGAAAGAAAACTATATCTCGTTATTAGCCATTGCGTCACACTACCAGCCGATCCCTTCTTTTAATCGGGTTGTAGCACAAATTTCTGTTCTCCCCAGTTCTACTCAGCACCTTGTCATTAGTTACGTGATCTACCCATCTAATCTCCAGTTTTCTTCTGTAGCACTGCATTTCAAAGGCTTCTATTCTCTTCTTGTCTACACAGTTTATTGTCCATGTTTCATTTCCATACATGGCTGTACGCCATACAAATACTTTCACAAAGGACTTCCTGACACTTCAATCTATATTGGATGTTAACAAATTTCTTTTCTTCAGAAACGATTTTCTTACCATAGACTGTCTACATTTGATAGCCTCTCTACTTCAACCATTATCAGTTATTTTGTTTTCCAAATAGCAAAACTCATCTACTACTGTAAGTATCTCATTTTATAATCTAATTCCCTCAGCATCACCTGATTTAATTCGACTACATTCCATTACCCTCGATTTTCTTTTGTTGATGTTCTCCTCATATCCTCCTTTCAAGACGCTGTCCATTCCGTTCAGTTGTTCTTCCAATTCCTTTGCTGTTTCTGGCAGAATTACAAAGTCATCAGCAAACCTCAAGGTTTAGTCTACAACCCCATGTCACTCCCTTCTCAGCCGCTGCTTCCCTTTCTTGTCCCTCGACTTTTATAACTGCCATCTGGTTTCTGTACAAATTGTAAATAGTCTTTCCCTCCCTGTAATTTATCATTACCACCTTTACAATTTGAAAGAAAATGTAAATTTTTCAGGAGAGCGTTTTAAAACTTAGAATAAATCCATACCACGCCCGGGTTCCCGGGTTCGATTCCCGGCGGGGTCAGGGATTTTCTCTGCCTCGTGATGGCTGGGTGTTGTGTGGTGTCCTTAGGTTAGTTAGGTTTAAGTAGTTCTAAGTTCTAGGGGACTGATGACCATAGCTGTTGAGTCCCATAGTGCTCAGAGCCATTTGAACCATTTTTTAGCCAATAAATCCATAAATCATATTCAAACTTTTCTGGGTATCTGACAAAATCAGTTTACTTCTCCAATGTGTTAATATACATGTGCGCAGGGTTATATTGTGAACAAAGTTAAACTTTATTAAATACAAATATTTTATCCCTGGGTGGCATAACATTGGGGTTTGGCCTGTTTCCTACTAAATGAATACTAGGTTTACAAAAATATGAACATCAACACACAAAATAACTTACAATGATAGTGACTACAATATCTCAAACATTATAGCCAATATCTATAACCTCTGTGTAATTTTCATCATTTTATTCTTTTGTTTCATTCAGACTCTTGAAGCATCCCTTCGAAACATGTGGTATGTACGGCATTAATGACATAACATCTTTGAGTTTCTTGTCGCAAACTGGAATGGGTTTTAAGTATTTCCTTGACAGCTGGAACGGATTAGCTCCTGATGTGCTCGTCCCTTTCTAGTGATATTTACGGTTCTTCAAAATTAGTGCACTATTACGTCACTTTTAAATGTGATGGCATCAAAACAAAAAACTGTCGTTTCAGAAAATTTCAACTGAGGTCCATCATCATATCTGTCCTTCTGTGTAATATATATCTGCAAAGCTGTCAGATATATATAGTCTGCTTGCTTCATTTCAAGGACTGAAAACGGCTTCTTCTTGCACGATTCTCTAATGACTGTAACCCAGTCATCATGGGTTTCTATTTTTAACATGTTTCTCAATTCGACCGAAATCTCGGTCACAAGGCAGTTTGTGGAAACCAATGTTCAACGGCCTTGAATTTTCCTGAATGCACTATTGATCGCTCTAGTGCAACATTTGCCCAGTTTTTGCCTCGTCGTCTGCAATTATCACTAATAAAGTGAAGAATGTTTGCTTAACATTTTTTTATTTCTAGGAATTTTATCAGACAGCATTCTATCTCGTCTGATCCACGCTTTCCTTCATCTTCACTCCGCTTGAACATATGTCTCTTTTCAGACCCTCAGTCATGAATACGACCACAACTTTGTCTTATAGAATTCAGGCCCAGACATCAGCCTTGGTGTTGGAAACGTTTGTTGTAGATAATAGGCTATTGTAAGATGTTCCTCAGGATTTTACCTAGCTAACTTGGAAAGCTGTGTTATGATATTTTGTTCAGCAAATGCTTTGACATGATGTACGTCCCTTTCAATTTTTAATCTTCTAATCATATCTTCAAGCTTGGTCAATTGTGCATTTTTATTTGAATTTGACATTCACCACATACGCGACATGTGTCTGAACGAGGCAATTTAAAACCAATTTTAAAATTGTGGTTAAAATATCTTGAAATTTCAAACATTTACTTGTGATGCATTATTTTCTTCACAATATTTCAAATAATGTTCTTGATATAATGAAGCAATCGACAAGTAATGTACAAGGTACCCTTTATTAGGGTTCTGTGAGCGGCTGTAATGCCTGGCATACTTAGGTATGTTATTTATGAATTTGTGAACCGTCTGAGCTGCTTCTGGTGAAATTTTACTTGATGTATTCCTTTTTTCCGGAAACAAAGGAAAAGAATAAAAGTAATTTTAAAGGTAAATGTACAAGTCAGAGAAATTTAGTGAATTTATGATTGAATATGATACTTTAAGAAAACACTGGATAAATAAGCAGAACAGAACAAAATTATGGTTTTTCTAGGAAGCAACACTAATTTAATCTTCAAATACCTCTTCTGTCTTTTGGAGAAGTTAAGTGCTCGTCACATAAGTATTTTAGCAAGTTCTTAAGACGTCCTTGGTTGTTCTGAGGCCCGTGCACACATAAAAATGCTTCTCTGCATACCGAAATATTACAGCCTTTAACCTTAACCTGGTATAAAAAAGCAACCAGTCTTCGCGAAACTGCGATTTTCCATTTCTTTCGGTACCTGAAAGGTAAAATAAATTAATCAAAACAATAATATAATCAAAAAAATAATATTTTATTTATGAAAGGTACATGATATAAAAATTAATTTCAGTTTTTCATTAATCATAGTTACCTCCTTTGAACTTGCTTCATCTTAATATTGCTCAGAAGGTAATTATTTTGGCAATTTAAATCACCCATATCCGAAAAAGAATGGAATATCTGCTTCATACATTCACGAATTTTGCTCCCACAGTGTTTTTACATTTACATCCAGGACCACGAATTTTAGCACCAACCGGTTGTCCCATTTTATGAGATACGTACTCTCTGCCACAATTTCTACGACGTTTACATTTTTCCCTTTTCTAATTGCACATATTTCCTCTTTTCTTGCCTTCAGATTCTTTAGCAGAGACCTTTCACATTCGTCGGAATCCTAAGCTAAACAAAATATTAAGAATAAGAAAGACCAAAGCCACATTAACACATATAACTTATCTTAATATATTATACAAACAGCCTTATAATATTAAAATTATTATCAATACTGCAGTAATCAACAGGAGAAGTATAACTGTTCATGGTTCACTCATATATATATATATTTTAATTAGCGAGCATATTATAGTTATAATTACGGAATAATATTTTACTCTGATACAGTCTTAAGTCTCAATGTTTTAAATATTTAAAATGTCGACTTACCATGTCATTTTCGGATAAATATTCATCAGAGGGACAATAACTGCTTCCACTGAACGAATCCTCTTCTTTACCGTCTCGGAATCTTCTTTTTCGGTTACGCATGGAAATAACCTCTTCTTTGTAAGCGCTATTTTACTGTGGTTTTGGGTTGCGTCACACAAGAAAACGACTACTTGCTCACTGTATGAGAACAACAAGTGTGAACTGCTGTGTGCCGCGCGCGATTAGCCGAGCGGTCTAGGGCGCTGCAGTCATGGACTGTGTGGCTGGTCCCGGCAGAAGTTCGAGTCTGCCGGCACGGTAGCTCAGCGTGTTCAGTCAGAGGGTTAGCTGCCCTTTGTAATAAAAAAACTGAGTTAATCGATCATTAACGAACTTAAACGGATGTCTTACGACGTCCGCCCCGAACAGATGCAACGAACAAAAGCGAACAAAATGAGATTAAAAAAAAAAAGGACGAAAAAAGTCCTCCCTCGGGCATGGCTGTGTGTGTTTGTACGTAGGATAATTTAGTTTAAGTAGTGTGTAAGATTTCACACACATTTGAACATTTTTTTGAACTGCTGCATCATCTAGTAAGTGAAAGTCAGAATATTTTCGCAGTAGCTTCCTCTGGAGTTTCCTGTTTTAAAAAACGCAGTTGATATCCGTTTGACCTATGGCAGCACCATCTAGCGGGCCACCCACAGTGCCATCTGGTTTCTCTCTTCAAGCTACACAAGTTTCGTTCTTTGTAGTTTTTTCGTTTGACGCTTATTTCGTGAGATATTTGACCCGGTCACGATTAATGGACCACCAGTCTGCTGTTAGCCGCGGTGGGGCCGTCGTGCCTGTGTCCCCCTGTTAGCGCGCCGCGCGCGCAAGTGTTTACTGTTTACCTTCCGCTGCGGCGAGTGTCACGCATCCGTGTCTCGGTAGTGCCATGGCGCACTCGTATCGCAAGTCCACAATTAAGATCACATTTCAAGCGGACTACGCAAGACCTCGAGCACTTGACATTGAACGTTTCATCTGGGAAGAACTTCATATTGCACCTCAAGACATCATTGGGATCCACTTTTCTATAACACAAAGTGTCGCCTACATAAAACTGATCAATGAAAAGGCGTGCACTGATGTTGTGTGCCGACACATGGACTTAAATTTAAGCATTCTGATGGCCACATAGGAACTGTCGCGATCGACCACACTGGATTAGGCCTTCGCACTCTGAGGGTCTTCGAGCTGCCATTCGAAGTCCCGCCAGATGTCGTGATGACAGCTTTCAAACCGTACGGCAACGTGCTAAGCCACTTGGCTGAAAAATGGCAAACGTTTGAGACGTACCCCGTCTTAAACGGAGTGCGACAAATTAAGATTGAACTGACGAAGCATGTGCCATCCTATTTAGTAAGTGGCGGATGCAGAGCCATTGTCATGTACGACGGACAACCGCGTACTTGCACCGGCTGTGGCCAGGCAGGACGTGTCCGATCGGCCTGCATTCAACGCCGACTGACTCAGACACCGGTTGGTGAAGTTCCATCCCCGGCGACGCCTACTTCACTCCCCATCACGTATGCAGCGGCTGCAACCGCAACAGCTCTTCCTGCCCAGGATCGCAACACCATATTGCAATCAGTGGTCGATGACAGTGTGGCGTACAGCATATCCCCCTCTACGACGTCATCGGCAGACTTGCCTCAAGATGGTGATAAATTGTGCCACCAAGACGAGCCCAAGGATAAGATGGAAGTAGAAACGGAAATTGTCCCGACCTCTGCCTTCCTACCAATGGAGACGGCATCAGATGATTGTCGCCCGCACTCTGACACAGAACAACATGTCCTGAAACAACGGTCCCCTCGAAAACGCAAGAAACGCCACCATACGCCATCCGATGATTGCCTGCTTCGGATGTGTGACCCGGACGAACATCCGGCGTCGGACGACACTCAGGACTCTACCACCACAACTCACCCTTCCCATCACGATGCTACGGCGGATACAATTTCTGAGCCTCAGTCTGACAACATCACTTCTGCTACTGAACATGCGCGAAAGCGCCCCACTGACAGCACTAATCAACAGTTACCAATTGCTGCATCTGATTCTTGGGCGGATGATGTCGAGGATGAGTCACAGCACCAGGAGGATGCCGAAGGCAGAGATGCTCCCTCGGCTGTACCCAGCACCGACCAACCACAGTGACTACGGCTGTATCGTCAGCCTCTGTGGGGCCGTCCCTGCCGCCCACACCTGGCCTCCTACACAACCCAGTTGCCGACCTGGCTGACCAAACGTACCGTCTAGCGACGATTAACATCTAAAACATACGTGCCCGACATAAAGTAGCGGTGCTACAGGATCTACTCAACCCAGCAGACACCGACATTGCGCTCCTTCAAGAGGGGTATGTCGCAGACTTCAACGAACCCTATGGCTACAAGACTTGGGTCTCACATGCATGTGCCAATGGCAGTGGTGTGGCGATCCTCCACCGCGAAGGTATATCCGCAGAAGACGTCGAGTATCTCCCTGACGCCAGAGGCATGGCTCTTACTGTCCAAGGAGTCAAACTTATTAACATCTATGCACTGTCAGGATCAGGTCGGCGGCGCGAACGATCCACCTTTTTCGCTCATACAATCACGCCCCTCTTTATGGGCCGTCAGGATGCCTTGATAATCGGAGGGGACTTCAACTGTTGCCAAGCACCTAAGGATCAGTTACCACATAATTCTCCCTGCGCAGATCTTACGACTATTATAAATAATCTTCAATTGGTGGACTCATGGGAACATGTTTGTGGCGATCGGCCCGGATTTACTCACTACACCAGCCATTCCTCCAGCCGCATCGACCGGATTTACATCTCGCGCTCCATAGCTGTTGGGACAAGAGCTGCCGAAGTTTGGCCCACATCTTATTCTGACCACGAGGCCTACATCTGCGCTATTACCCTCGGCCGGCAGAAGGTATGGCACAGCCGTGGTCCTTGGAAGTAGAACGTCGCCCACCTAGCTTCTCAGGAACGCCGCCGCCATATAGAGAACACGTGGGACTCTTGTAGCCGCCGGCGTGGCACCTACCGGTCTACACTGTCTTGGTGGTTACTCTGCGCCAAACCAGCTCTCCGGAAGACCTTGATAGGCTACGGCCGAGATGTTGCAGCATGGAAGAGACATACCATGGACTTTTACTACAGCATCTTAAGGGAATGTACAACACTGCCGTACTCACCTGCACGGCAGGTGACGGTGAACCGTGCCAAGGCACAGATCATCCGATTAACACGTTGCCACCTTGAGGGTGCGATCGTCAGAGCGCGCACTCAAGACAGAGTGGCCCAGGAGGAACCGTCTATGTACCACGTCATTGCAGAACGACGGCGCCGACGCAGGACACTGATCCAAGCTATCACGACGGAAGACGGACGACGCCTAGATACCCAGGGCGACATAGGAAACGCCCTTCATGCTCACTACACTAGGCTGTACTCGGAACATCGACATCCCCCAGAGGTGATCGCCGAAGTCTCTCAACTCACTTATGGCTCGATCTCTCCGACAGCGGCGGCGGATATGACTCCAGATGTAACGGAAGAGGAAATCATTGAAGCAATACAGGCTGGGGCTGCTCATAAGTCCCCGGGACCTGATGGCCTTCCTCTGGAATTTTACCGGACATATCAAGAATCGCTGGCACCAGCATGGACTGATATTTGCCGCGATCTTATGTCTCCCACGATGCATATCCCTGGGGCTTTCCTAGAAGGACTGATTGCGCCCTTACACAAACCACGAGGCGGGTCCAAGATCAGTGACTATCGGCCCTTGACCTTACTCAACAGTGGCTTGAAGATTTTCACCCGGCTTCTGGTGGCACGCCTAAAGCGATCAGTACGACGTGTTGTGTCGCAGGACCAGGCATCGTTAGGTGGTGACCATAATATTCGCACTGCATTGTGCCGATATAGAGATATGATCGCGCTAGGCAAAGCTCGCCAACTGCCAGGGGTTTTGGCCTCACTCGACTTTAGCCAGGCCTTTGACAGAGTCGACCACACATTTTTGATGGAGGTACTGCGACACATGGGGTATCCGGACGTCATAGTTAATGTACTGATGCGTCTTCTACGTGGCGCAACGTCCAAGGTGTTATACAATGGCCGTCTCACGCCACCGATACAGATCCAGCGATCGGTGCGACTAGGCTGCCCTCTTTCGGCGATACTGTACGCCCTCGTCTTGGAACCACTCCTCTGCGGCCTCCGACAACGCCTGATTGGGATGTCCCTTGGTGCACACACTTTTTGCTGCACTGCCTATGCGGATGATCTGGTACTCCTTCTTCGCAATAATGACGATGTTCGTGCAGCACTGGCGTGGGTTGCGACCTACGGTGCGGCATCGGGGAGCCATCTCAGTCTCCACAAATCACACGCCCTGTGTATAGGCAGAGCCCTACCCGACGAGAGCGTCGCACTGCTACGAATCAGTGACACAATCCGCTGTCTTGGCATTGATTTCACATCTGACATGACGCGTTCAACAGCCCTTAACTACAGGCGTTTATTGAATCAGATGAGAGCAGGAATAAGTGACCACCGTCTGAGACATCTAGACCTCCTGCAACGGACACGGTATGCTAACGTCTATTTCGCGTCACGTGTCCCCCATTTTGCACAGATACTCCCGATACCACCTACCCTGGCTCACCGCATGTTGGCGGTTTTGGGATCCTTTGTTAGTACGGGCATGTTATTTAAGATTCGTTACGAGTCCCTAACCCTCCAGAGGAGCAGAGGAAGTTTAGGCCTTTGTCATGTTCAGAACAGAGCGAAGGCCCTGTTCGGCAGGTGTCACCTGCAACTGTGGCGACGAAGTCCGACGTGCCTCACAAGTCTCTTACTGGAAGCCTTACGACCAATCTCACTCGCACCCCCTGTGATTATATCGGACATCCCAGCACCTTTCTTCTACATTAGCCAATTCTTCCTTGAATTAAGCTACATCCGCACCGCACTAGTACCCTCACGCTTGATTATGACGAGGGCGATATGTGCTGCCATGCAAATGAACAGGACGCCGAATGTGATTGAAAGCAAACACCCCACTACAAAGTGGCGCGCTGTGTGGCAGGCAGTGAATGCCACCACTCTTGATACTGACGTGCAATCTGCATGGTTCGTAACTGTTAATGGGAAACAGTTGTGCCAGTCCCGACTACATCACATCCACCTCGCTGATTCACCCTTGTGTGCCACATGCCAAGTGACTGACACGGACGATCATCGTTTCGAATACGGGTCGGCAAAGGACGTTTGGTATTTGGTGCGTCAGATATTGGCTTTTCTCACACGCACGACTCCCGACAGGATAACTACCAGATCACTTCTTTTCCCCGATAAGATTTATTTCCCAAGAGCAAAAACGAACTGTGTGACGTGGATCAGCGGCCACGCTGTTCACTACCTACTCGGTAATGGCGAAAAGACAGTACCCGATTTTTGGTATTACCTCAACGAACGACATTGTGCGATCGTCAAGAACCCAAAATAAAGGCAATATTTTTCTAATTTTCTTTGGAGCGCATTCCATAATCCGCCTCGCAGCTGGATTATCGATGACATGAGAACACAAACATAGCACCTCTTCCCAGTTCCTTTTTTTATGAGATTGAACAAACAACGGAAACAACGCAGCAACGAGAAGACAGTCAACGAAAAATTCGCAGCGGCTATAGTATGGAGCATCCTTTGTCGTAACGGGACTACTTGCTATTATTCTGTTTATGTAGCCGAAGAGGAACGGCTTTCCTTTTATCCATTTGTATAAAAATAAAATAAAATTAAAAAAAGCGGTCTAGGGCGCTGCAGTCATGGACTGTGCGGCTGGTCCCGGCGGAGGTTCGAGTCCTCCTTCGGGCATGGGTGTGTGTGTTTGTCCGTAGGATAATTTAGTTTCAGTAGTGTGTAAGATTTCACACACATTTGAACATTTTTTTTTGAACTGCTGTATCATCTAGAGAGTGAAAGTCAGAATGTTTTCGCAGTAGCTCCCTCTGTTGAATAGAAGTTGGACCAACACAATAAACGTATTTTAAGAAAAACGTGGAATATGTATATATATATCGCAAAGCGAAAAAAGTGGTCCACCTAAAACATTCATATATCTTTACGTACTACAAGAATAGTGTAATAAAAAATGGAGTTCCCTGTTTTAAAAAACGCAGTTGACATCCGTTTGACCTATGGCAGCGCCATCTAGCGGGCCACCCACAGCGCCATCTGGTTTCTCTCTTCAAGCTACATAAGTTTCGTTCTTTGTACTTTTTTCGTTTGACGCTTATTACGTGAGATATTTGACCCGGTCACGATTAATGGACCACATTCTTTTTGCGTCAAGTTCGAAGAAGTTGGAGTAATATTTGGGAAGTAGGATGGGTACTTTTTCATATCTGCAGTAAAAATTTAACACTGGGTACCTTCAAATGACTACCAACGAAGTTAACGGAGGAACTTTGTTCAAAAATTTATAATTTCAGAAAGACTGCAAGTACAATGCGGATAAAAGTCTTCTGTTCAGTTAATGAGTAAGATAAATGCGCGAGAATGGTGTCATGACTCGGTCTAAATGTATCCATCAAGATTATTGACTCTTTACAGAGACCATATGTAATTGCAATCTCTGAGCTGTAATGGAAGCATTTGCACTTTTACAGTTATCCCTTATAACAGCAGTTGGTGGTTGCTCAGTACCATTCATTGTATATTGGATATGAAATTAGGAAACTATAGGAGACTTACTTTCACCCTATACAACTAGATGTTACCTTTATTATTGAAGTATTTGCAATGGCAGTGAAACTCTGATCTAATTAAACAAACACATAGCGACGTATACGTCTGGTACGAAAGCACTACATTCGCGTAAACGTTGATGATCGTCGGGAGACGAGCTTCTTTTCCTCCATTTCACAACAAAATGTTAGTGGAGGTCGCGGAGTAAATGCGTTGTAGCTGCTTTCGATACCCTAAGCTGCTCTATCTGACATGGTGCCTCGGTTTACATCACGAGTAACAAACGTCACAGGAACTGCTTTACTTTCGGACTAAGTGCGAAACTGATGGCGACACAAAGCGAAAAAGAAATACTACAGAGCAAGTGTACTACCATTACAGATCACTCACGATTCGGATTTCGCCAAAATCAGGAGTATCACGTTAGAGCCGTAGGCGGTACACGGTCTGAGTATTTAACGCAACGTAGGCTCTCACTTCAATTAAAGCTTCGAGGATGGGAGACTGTGGTCGATGTACAAAATCATTCAGTGACGTTTCGTCCCAGGAAGTGGGAGATATCTTCAGCTGCTAATTCGTCTTTGCAGATGTCTCCCGCTGATGTGAAGGAAACGTCAATGTGCAGTTTTATACATCGACCACAGCCTCCAAGCCCGAAAGTTTTAACAGGAGACTTTTGTATCTGGTTCGACTTAATATGAATCTGCAAGAAACCACTGACCAAATATCAATATTTGGGAGGCTGATTGTTTCACAGAATTTGTTGCCGGTTATGATTTCTTGAGCAGGCTAATTGTTTCACAGAATTTGTGGTCAGTTATGATCTGTTGTGCGGCTTCTCTGCCACATAATATTTTCTAACTGTAAATTACATCTACGCAGTTGATTAAATTGCCGTAATTAATCACGAAGACTGCTCCTTAAACCGAAAACCAGTGAGCACTTTCTAAGTAAACGGACACCTCGAAAATACGCTGTTCAGCAACATCAGAGAAAGCAGCTGCACAGTTGAGTTACCTGATGCAGTCCAAGTTTATTTTTATTTATTTATTTGTTTTTTGGAATCGCCAGTCTTCTGACTAGTTTGTGTGGCAATTGCAACCTACATCCTCAGTTATTTGCTGGATGTATTCCAATCTCTGGCTTCCTCTACTTTTTTACCCACTACAGCTGTATCTAGCACCATGGAATTTATTTCCTGACGTGTTGACTGATATCATACGATCCTACCCCTTGTTCTTGTCAGTGGTTTCCATATATTCCTTTCCTCACCGATTCTGCGGAGAACCTCCTCACTCCTTATCTTGTAAGTTTACTTAATTTTCAACATTCTTCTGAAGGACAATATCTCAGATACTTCGATTCCCTTCTGTTCCGGTTTTTCCACAGTCCATATCATACGGCCGTACAATACTGTGCTCCAAATTTACGTTCTCAGATTTTTCTTTTTCCTCAATCTAAGACATATGTTTGATATTAGCAGACAACTCTTGCTGAGGAATCCTCTTCTTGCCAGTGCCACTACGCCTTTTACGCCCTACTTGCTGCGTCCATCAATGTGTTACGTTGCAGCTTAGCTAGCAGCATTCCTTAACCTTATCTACTTCGGTATCAGCCATTCTGATGTTAAGGTTCGCGCTGTTCTCATTTCTGCTACTCCTCATTGCTTTCGTCTTTGTTCTATCTACTCTCAATCCATACTCTGTACTCATTACACGTTTCATTCCATTCAACAGGTCCTGTAATTCTTCTTCACTATCACCGAGGACAGAAAGAGCATCAGCGAATCTTAACATTGATATTCTTTCACCTTGAATTTTTACCACACTTTTTGCCTTTCTTGTATTGGCGTCATTTCTTCTTTGACGTGTAGACTGAACAGCATGGGCGGATCATTACAGCCCTGTCTTACACCCTTTTTAATCCGTACATTTCGTTCTTGGTCTTCCACTCCTATTTTTCTGTCTTGGTTCTGGTACATATTGTATTTTACCCGTCTTTCCCTATGGCTTACTCCAATTTTTCGCAGTATTTCCAACGTCTTGTACCATTTTACAATGTCGAAGCTTTTTCCAAGTCGACAAATCCTATGAATGTGTCTTGATTTTTCATCAGTCTTGCTTCCATTGTCAACCGCAACGTCAGAACTGCCTCTCTGGCGCCTTCAATTTTCCTAGGGCCAAACGTATCGTCTCGTAAGACGTCCTCAGCGTTCTTTTACATTCTTCCGCACATTTTTCTTGTCAGTAATTTAGATGCAAGAGCTGTTGAGCTTGTTGACCGATAATGTTCCCACTTGATTGCTCTTTCCATCTTGCGAATTGTGCGGATATTATTCAGGAAGTCTCGTGGTATATGGGCACTATCATACGTTCTACACATCAACGTGTATAACCATTTTGTTGCCATTTCTCCCAATTATTTTAGAAATTTCAATGGAATGTTATCAATCACATCTACCTTATTATATCCGTTGTCTTCGAAAGCTCTTTGAAATTCTAATACTGGATGTCCTATCTCTTCTCTATTTATTCCTGTTCCTTCTTCTATCACGTCTTCAGATGAGTCTTTTCCCTCATAGAGAACCGCAATGTACTCTTTCCACCTAGACACTCTATCTTCTGCCTTTAACAGTGTAATTACGCTTGCTTTAAATTTCGCGGTAGGTCGTTTTGACTTTTCCATATGCTGATCCAGTCCTTCCATGAAATCATTCCTTATTCGATTTCTTCAAATTTTTCATGTAGCCATTTCGCCTTAGCTTCCCAATACCTAACATTTATTTCATTCCTAAGTGACTTTTATTTATGTATTCCTGAATTTCGCTGAATACTTTTGTACCTCCTTCTTTCGTCGATCATATGAAGTATTTCTTCTGTTACCCATTGTTCCTTGCAATTACCTTCCTTCTACCTACGTTTTTTTCTCCAAATTGCGTGATGGCCATTTTTGGAGATACTGAAATCTTCCTGTACATCGTCTCTTAAGCTCCACTTAATATGCAGTTTTTTCCTTAGTTTTTCCTCTCATTTTATTGAAACTTTGTATCAATGGTCAGTAAATATGGACTGGCTCCATAATGAATATCTCGTCTATAGTATACTCCTCACACCAAATGGTATTACGCGACCGATTCTAATTTTATTACAACAGGAAACTGGGGAAACCATTACTGACCTAAACATGGCAAATTTCGTTGGTTGCTAACACCAATCAGTAGTTGTGTGTAACGTCAGTTGTCTCGGATGTCAATGAAACAGTCATGACTGAAAGAGCCATAAATGTTAGGAAATCCACTTATAACTAGCAGAGTAGTTTAGTCTGAAGGTCTCAGAAAGACAAGGTACTACAGTGACGTGAATTAAAGTAATGCAGTGTTCAAATCAGTCTTTGGTTTGAGGTCTCCGTGTCTTATTTCTGTATTTACTAAGAAACAACCTTAGAGTCTGCACGTACTGTTAGTTAATGAATAGTTCCACCGCTTGTATGCTTTTGCTTTCTGATGCGTCCTTCCGTGTAAGGAGTTGGATGAACACTACTCGCGAATTCTGCGTTCTCTGGTGACGTGCGTAACGACATCCAGCTGCGTCTGGCGAGCGCTCTATAGCAGTGGCTTACGGCGGCTGTCTGAAAGTGCTGAGTTACGAGCAGAGCGCAGTGCGCTGTGTGCGATCGACAAAGACACCGTCGGTACCGCATTTCTGACGTTACTAAAGCCTCAGAAATGTGCAAACAGAGATACCATCAGTAGCAGGGTTGTGGACATTCTGAAAAAAAAAAAAACCGGAGACAGTATTTTTCAGCACTTATTTCTGGGTTCGTATTACAGCTGAGACAATTGTGCCTATTATATTTTGCTGGCAGTTGCATCAGCACTTCGTTATCTCCATGGACATTCGAGGAATCATGACATCTGGCAATGTACGAAGGCCAATGAAAGGAGGGGAGCTGGGTATCACATTACATTATTTTCAGCATTTTCTTATACGCAAGACCATTCCAAGAAACATGACATCAACGTTACTGCATCTGGCAACATGCCAAGGATATGGAGGGGCAGGGAAAGGGAGGCCCTAAAGCCCCGAAAGCCCCACACTATCACATGCCCACATACTCTTGCTTAGTGCCCAAATACTATAAAGTAATGCTACTGCCAAAAATTTTGTCAGCTTACAGCAAGAAAGGAAGAATGAATTGGTTGTTGGTGTTAATAACCATCATCTTCCTTTGCCTCCTCTGCATTACTGCACATGACGTGTCACTGAGCACATTTGTTCTGTGCATTCAGTACACGTGAGGCGCCTAATTGTTTCCACTGCACTGTGTGGAATACGAAGATTCTGTTGTAGTTCACTAACCCGCTGTCTTCAAGTTGATGGCCCCAGCGCAGAAAACAGCACTCAGGTCGCAGGTTCCGTATCTTGAGGCTGAAACTGACTTTTGGCGAGGTTCTGTTCTGAAATAATGTATCACTTCTTTGGGATGCCACTCGCGTATTTTAACACAGCCACACGAGAAAACTACATGATCTTAATACAACAGCTTATGATACACCAAAGTACATGATCAAACACAATGTTTACGAAAATGTATCTTTACACTATTTGTTGCACGTGTCTGTGCCTCATGACTACCGGAGTGAATCTCTTAATACTGGATACTGGCGAACACATCCTGCCACAGACGACATGACTGTACATCTCGACTGCCTAATCCAGAGTGACGAAGAGGAACTTAAATAAAAATTGGAAACACATCCTACGACAGACAACATGTCTGTTCTTCTCGACTGCCTAATCCAGAGTGATGAACAGCCCGAAATACTTCGCGCGCCATACCAGAAAAGGCGTGACCCGAACGCTTCTGATGTTCTTCGCCTGCTATTTCGTCAGTCTTTTGTTTTTGAATTAAATTATCTTTAATAATTCTAAAAATGACTGATTGATAGTCAGCTGTTGAGAGGTATTTATATTAAAAAGTGAAGTCATTCCAATGAGTAGTTTAACTAATAATAATAACTATACTTTAACGTTTTGGCGCCCTTGCTCCGAACACAGCAGCCAATCACAGAGCAGTAGCATTATGCAGGCGGTCTTTCTGACGGGAATGGTACCAAATCTGTCAGAGGTACCTCACACCACATTTCGTCATCTATATACTTCTTGCATCTCCACTGCTCTGGGAACAGTTTTTGGAACCTAATATGATGGCTGACTAAGCCAGAAATATTACAAGCTATATTTGCATTATTGATTGGCTCATCAGTCGCACTGGTATATTTCATTTGAAGCTATAAATCATTTTCCATAGACTCTTGGAATGACTAGACAGCATATTTCTCTACAAATAATTAAAAACGAACATTTTCTTATACGAAATAAAAATTCGTACTGTATGTTGAAAATTAGTTTTACCTAAATTACTATCCCTTTCATAACCCAGTTGCTCTTGAACCAGCGGATAGCTACACTGTAGAAAATTAGTGCACCTGCCACCAGCAGATGACTGAATTGTAGAAAATGAGCAACGTTTGATCTTTGCATCATGATTTCTTTGAGGTTATTGCTGCCACCAATAGATGTTTGCACTGTAGAAATGTGGATAGTCTGTATTTAGAGCTATTATAGGTAGTTCTCACTCCCAACAGCAGATGGCTCGACTGTTAAAAAAACGCAGCGAAGTTATAAATTAAATACTTTCCACATCTAAGACGTTGAAAAATTATAAAATATTTGCAAAATACATAGGCGGTGTGAAAACTGCAATGTTTACACGAATTATCCAATACCTAGTTGAGATTAGCACAAAGAGACGCTGTAAGGCAAAAATCAATTGATGTGATGTCACAATATTGGGAAACAGCGTTTGCAGTGTAAGAGAAAGTTCGAGTTAATTTCCACGTATACACATATACGCCAAATTAGTGCATAAAATTCTACAGTATGTACCCCAAGCTGGATTGTTATGTCTGATAACAGCTGACATTTTGGAAGCTGCGCCTGACAACTCATTGTCATAAAACTAGCCAGATGAAGCATATAACTGTATAAAAATATCTGCTAGCTAAAATATCATGGTAAGCAAGCAAATAGAGAGATTGAATGTAATTAATTAGGCCTACGATTTGACGTAAGTCAAATCGCACCCTCAAATTGTACATTTCCGCACCCAAAATTCTCATACCATTTTAGGATTGATAGAAAAAATACCTCACGTTATTCACTAGAAAAAATGTAAATTACCCCATGTGCCTGAATGTGACATCACTGATGTCATGATTCCTGGAATGGTCTTGGATGTAAGTAAATGCTGATTCTGGTGTGACACAATACCTGGTCCTCCTCCCCGCCACCCTCCATACCCTTGGCATGAGGCCGGATGCTACAGTGCCCTCTCATTACCCCAAAATAGGCTTGGATATAAGAAATTGCTGATGTTGATGTGGCATGATATCAAGTCTCCGTTCCCTCCCCTCCTTGACCTTGCCACATGGCTGGATGCCATGATAACTGGAATGGCCTTGGAAATAATGAAGTGCTGTTGTTGCTGTCAGTAAAATATATCACACGCAATAGTCTTAGCTGTAATACGACACTGGACAAAAAGTGCTGAGCGTTTTATCCTGAATACCCAGTCCCATACTATTCATATTAGCTTCCCTATGTGATTTGGTTCTTTATTCCGAATTCTGCGATATGTTTAAACCTCCTTTTATTATCTACTCTTGTGCACTAGCACGAAGCCACATCTGAAATGGAATCGTCCAAGTGAAAAATCGCCCTACTGAAAGGATATGGCTACATTCAGACGTAATGTTAGTTATCACTTACTTTTCGTAGGCTTCAGGAAGCAGATATCACTGCAGCGATGTCAGTTGTGCCCTACCTGTTCTTGTCTTTTCCCCCAAGAAAAGTTCCAGAATGAAGTATTTAAGATAGGAATACATAAAGGTTTGGTGAAATAAAAGTGTGCCCTTCAAGAATCCAATCTTGGCCACTAAATTTCCAATTAATAGACAAAACCGACCTAAAGGGTTGCATTACCCTATTATTAGTCGTTATTAGTTGATGTCCAAGCAAATATGCGGAGTTACTGCCCATTCACCCATGACAGGAAGTTATTTTGAAAAACTTGTTGACAGCGTTACTGATGGGACTCTTCCCTGTACAGCCTGTGTGCCACGAGCTGAGTCCTCTCGATGTTTCTGGTGGAAGACTCCCAATCTGGCAACTGACTTTTCGCTGATGGTGGTCTCTGATGATGGTGTGCTGGATTGCGTTGCTGTAGGATGAGATGAATGGTGGCAACCCCCTGAAATCCCCGCCGCAACTTAAGATCGGTGGTCTCTTAACGTGTCACTATCAGTGTCAACAGTCCATCTGAGTAACCCCAGCGCTTCCGTCATTTGTGACGACCAAAGAGGCGCGTCTTCCAAGCTTTCCATCACGAAGGAGCGCTCCATTGGTTACTTTCATTTTCAGCCACCTGTTTCATTAGTATATTTCACCTTCGCTTGGTTCATAAAATAAATTACATTACATATATCCAATTTTAGATAAGTCTCTACCTTTTCCTTCATTGTCACTATTAATTTTAACGTTATAAGTGCTCCATAGTTACATCAGAAACAAGCTACCTCGCTACCGCTCCACCAGTGACAGGATTCCCGCTCGTTACTAGAGCCACTCACCCCTCCCTGCCTCACGACACCACAGCAGCTAAGGCTCATTATTGCTTAACACTACTTAAATTTGCTAAAAAAATTCTTGTGGGCATAAAACGTAATCGTTAAAGGTCTGCATATGGCTCTACAGTTTAATCACCTGTTTCTTTTAGTTCATGCGGAACTAGTAAAGCATGCTACGCCCTGACTGACTACTGGGGTACGATTCTTACGCCAAAAGCTGTAACTTGGACAGTATTTCTTACTGAAACTAGACATCAAATAACAATTTACAAAACGGTAAAGAGTCTCTCCTTAGGAAACTGTGGTGTCACCGCCAGACACCACACTTGCTAGGTGGTTGCCTTTAAATCGGCCGCGGTCCGTTAGTATACGTCGGACCCGCGTGTCGCCACTATCAGTGATTGCAGACCGAGCGCCGCCACACGGCAGGTGTAGAGAGACTTCCTAGCACTCGTCCCAGTTGTACAGCCGACTTTGCTAGCGATGGTTCACTGACAAATTACGCTCTCATTTGCCGAGACGATAGTTAGCATAGCCTTCAGCTACGTCATTTGCTACGACCTAGCAAGGCGCCATTATCATTTGCTATTTATCTTGTGATGCATGTACCATCAGACCGATGTTCACCAATTATGGATTAAAGTTATATATTTCAGAAGCTACGTACTTTCTTTTGCTAGTATAATTACTTTACCTGTTCCAGACTTCACGCCAGCCTGCGTGAGCTTAAACGCGTGCCTTTCGGCTACCCGTCACAGTGGATTGGCAGTCTTGCCAGTCCACAACAGAAACCATTAGCATACGCTTATTAAAAGAACCCAACGAAAACTTTTGAAAATTAAAAAAAGATTAACAGGCGTATCAATTCGTACACGGTCTGGCTGTCACGAAAAAAGCCCCCTCGCCCCCCCTCCCCCGAATTTGACCCGCGAGTGCTGAGTGTGGGTCACCGGTAGTAGTGCGGTCGCATTTTGGTGCGAGTCTGCAAGTAATGCAGACTAAATAGGTATGATAGAAGCCATTTACTACTCGTTGTCAGTCAAAAGCGTTATTGTAAGATACGTGGATTATCTCACTTGTGAGTTGTACGCTATGGTAAGGTAGCGATATGAAGAAATGGAGATGGCGCTACTACCGTGTACACAAGCTATAAATGGTCGGTGTATTGGGGGAGCTCTCATTTGTACTCAGGTGGTTTATGTGAAAAGATTTCCGACGTGTTAATCGCCGCGCGAAGGGAATTAACACGCTTTGAATACGGAACGGTAGTTGGAGCTAGATGCATTTCGGAAACTGTTAGGGAACTCAAATTCCGAGATCCACAGTGTCAAGATTGTGCCGAGAATATCACATCTCAGGCATATCCTCCCATCATGGACAACGCAGTGGCCGATGGTCCTCATTTAGGGACCGAGGGCAGCGGCTTTTGCGTAGAAGCCGGCCGCGTTGGCCGAGCGGTTCGTGGCGTTTCAGTCCGGAACCGTGCGACTGCTACGGTCGCAGGTTCGAATCCTACCTCGGGCATGGATGTATGTGATGTCCTTTGGTTAGTTAGGTTTAAGTAGTTCTAAGTGCTAGGGGACTGATGACCTCAGATGTTAAGTCCCATAGTGCTCAGAGCAATTTGAACCATTTTTGCGTTGAGTCGTCAGTGCTAAGAGGCAGGCGGCACTGCATGAAAGAAGAGCATACATTAGGGGCGTACGATGAACTTTACGCCTGCAGTGCCTCTCCCGGGCTCTTGACCACATCAGTTGGATCATACACGAACGGAAAACCCTGGCCTGGTGAAAAGAGTCCCTATTTTAGTTGGTAAGAGCTGATGGTAAGGTTCGAGTGAGCAGCAGACCCCAAGAAGCCGTGTACCCAGATTGTCAACACAGCACTGTGTAAAAATTGGTTCAAATGGCTCTCAGCACCCTGGGACTTAACATCTGAGGTCATCAGTCCCCCAGAACTTAGAACTACTTAAACCTAACTAACCTAAGGACAACACACACATCTATGCCCGAGGCAGGATTCGAACCTGCGACCGTAGCGGTCGCGCGGTTCCAGCGCCTAGAACCGCTCGGCCGCACCGACCGGCTACAGAACTGTGCACGCTGGATGGTAGCTCCGTAGTTGTGATTGTCTTTACATAGAACGGAATAGGACCTCTGGTCCAACTGAATCGATTATTGACTGAAAATGGTCGTGTTCGGTTATTTGGAGACTTTACAACCATTCAACGATGGATGACAAATCGCCATTTCAGTGGCCCACCACTGTTCGCGATTTCTTTGAAGAACATTCTGGGCAGTTAGAGCCGATGATTTGGCCCTCCAGATAGCGCGACGTGAATCCCAACGAATGTTATGGGACATAATCGAGAGGTCAGTTCGTACATAAAATCCTGCACCAGCAGCACTTTCGTGATTACGGACGGTTGGTAGACGCAGCGTGGCTCAATATTTATGCATTAGACTTAAAACGACTTGTTGAGCCCATGTACGTCGAAATGCTGTACAGCATCTGGAAAAAGGAGGTCCGACACGATATTAGGATGTATCAGATGACTATTGTCACCTCAGTATAAATCGTTGACCGTTGTGAGTACTCCAATTTGTGAATATAATTTTGTTGTTTTCAGAGACGCCAACCTCATGAATGAAATGATTGGCATATCTTGAAAAACTTAAGCTGTGTCACTTAATAGTTCACCCAAGCCTGAGTATTCGAGTCCTATACGGTAGCATTTAATCTGACACAGCAGTATACAATCATGAATCGATGCTGGGACCAACTATTTTTAGTGACAACCACAGGTTAGTACAATTTTCAGAATACTGCTACCTTTCTCGATGTGTTAAGGCCCAACTGTGACCCCTGAAGGGACTCCAGACTCAATACAAATGTCGTCAATAGCGTGGACAAAGACAGAAAGATCCTCTGTTGTAGGATTACACGTTTGCAGATCAATCATTGGAAGTAGTTGCTTCCATAAAATATGTAGAAGTGTGCTTACGGAGCCATCTGATGTTGAACGAAAATGTTAAATTAATCGCGGGTAGGGCAAATGCCAGAGTGAGATTTATTGGAAAAATTGCTAGGAAATGTAGTACACCAACAAAGTAAGTGGCTTACAAAATACTCGTGAAATACGTGAACATGGCTTGGGACATTGGGATCCGTATCACATAGGATTTATAAATGAATAGGGAAGATCCACAGAAGAAGAGAAGCACGTTTTGTTACAGGTTCATTTAAAAAGCGTGAACGGGTCACAGAGATGTAAGTCATCTCCAGCGGCAGACGCTGCAAAAGAGGCGTTCTGTATCAGGTATAACCTACTGTTAAAATTCGGAGAGCGTGCTTTCCTATAAGAGTCAACCAGTACATTGCTTCCTTCTTCGTATATCTCTCGAAACTGCCTTGGAGATAAAACTAGAGCTACTCCAGGCTTAGCAGCAACCTCATTTCCTGCAAACCATACACAACTTGAAAAGGAAACTTGAGAAGTAACTGCGGTACATGGAGTAGTCCCTCCCACATACAGTAAGGTGGCTGGCAGAGTAAAAATATAGATTTAGTCACAGTAGTGATATTTGTAAGGGGAATGGTTTCATTAAAGCATCGCAACTTACACTTTGACGTGGGCTTCCAAAAACAAGACAGTTTTCTGATTTTTCACGTTAACAGATAGTTGCCAGAGATGAAAGAACGGATAAATGACGAAAAAAATTATGACAAACTGAGGATTGAATTTATAGTTTGACTGTTACCTCCTTTATAATTTGTTGCCTCCTCTGTTTCCCATCCAAACTTTCTTCACACTAATGAAAACAATTTCCTTACCTTCCCGTCACTGATCAAGCCATCGAACCACCCAACAGAGGAAATAACAGTGGACAGATCGGTATCCACTGAAGAGTAGTTAATGATGAACAGACGTTAAACGTATCCACTCGTGTGTATCTCAAAGGAGGGAGAAGGGGGTTGGGGAATGGGAGCTGGCTGTTGGCAAGAGATCTGCTAGAAGAAGGAGATTTTCAGATAGTTTTACTATTGGTGTTTGTAATAGATATGACCAACTGTCAGAGTCTAGTGGAGAGGAATCTCTAGTAGCTGTAGATGTAGGAAGTGTGCAGCAGACCTCAGCAGTTACGGTGGCTAGGACAGTCGCAAAGTCTAAGAGAAGGAAGAAGGTTCTGCTGTTAGGTAGTTCTCATGGTAGAGGTGTAGGCCAGGAGTTGCAGGAAGTTTTGGGGAGTGAGTACCAGGTCACCAGCATTGTGAAGCCTAATGCAGGATTGGCTCAGGTGACTTTTAACATAGGGGGGTTATGTAGGGATTTTGTTAAAGAGGATCAGGTAGTGATTGTGGGTGGGGCTGGTAATAGTATTGGTAGGGATGGGGAGTATGACATAGATGGTGACCTGGAAAAGATAGCCACTCAGACTGGCAACACGAGTGTGCATTTCGTGGAACTGTTTCAGCGTCACGATCGGCCTCATCTTAATACAGCCGTCAGGCGTAATAACATGAGACTTGGGGGTGCGCTGATGACAGAAGGCATGAGTCACATTTCAGTGGTGTCGGCGGAGTCTATCAGTAGGACAGGTTTCACTAGACATGGCCTGCACCTCAACAGGTATGGGAAGGGGAGGTTGGCAAAACTTATAGGTGACAGCATAGGTGGGGGTGGTGGGATCACTCATGGGAAAATTCCGGTAGTTGTGGGTGTTAGAGCTGTACCTTTTTTAGATTGAAGTCAGCTGATAGGTATTCCTGCTTAAGGGAAGTCTCTCTAACAAAGAAACCACTTTCTACAAAGCTTGGGTATCCGATTAATGAGGGAATTAGTATATTTCATCAAAATATACAAGGTATTAGAGATAAAGTTAGTGAACTGCTTATAGATGTTGACTCTGAAATTATTGATATATCTGAACACTTCTTAAATAAGGAGATAATTCAGAGGCTTCCTTTACCAGGATACAGGTTGGCTGGCAGCTTTTCTAGGAGCTCTTTGCGGTGTGGGGGAGTAGCCATGTATGTGAAAAACGGTATCCCATTTGAGTCAATTGATGTTTCAAAGTACTGCACTGAAAAGGTGTTTGAATCTTGTGCAGGTGTGGTTAAATTTAGTGGAGCTAAACTTCTTACTGTTGTTATTTATAGATCCCCAGACTTCGATTTCACAACATTTTTGCTAAAGCTAGAGGAGGTTCTTGGTTCATTTTATAGGAAATACAAAAAGTTAGTTATATGTGGTGACTTCAATATTAATTGAATAAGTGATTGTGCAAGGAAAAGGATGCTGGTAGACCTCCTTAATTCATATAATCTTATGCAAACCGTATTCTTTCCAACGAGACTGCAAGGGAACAGTAGAACAACCATAGACAATATTTTTGTTCATTCGTCATTATTAGAAGGGCATTCTGTTAGCAAAAAGGTGAATGGCCTTTCAGATCATGATGCACAAATTTTAAGTCGAAAAGATTTTTGTGCTGCAACACATGTTAAATATAGTTACCAACTTTTTAGGAAAGCTGATTCAGTTGCTGTACAGACTTTTGTAAACCTTGTCAAGGAACAAGAGTGGCAAGATGTTTATAGTGCTGATACAGTAGAAGATAAATATAATGCTTTCCTCAAGACTTTTCTCGTGCTCTTTGAAAGTTGCTTTCCGTTAGAACGTTCAAAACAGGGTACTAGCACAAACAGGCAGCCTGGGTGGCTGACTAAAGGGATAAGAATATCTTGTAGAACAAAGTGGCAATTATATCAAAACGTTAGAAACAGTCAAAATCTAAATGCAGCAGCCCATTACAAACAGTATTGTAAGGTGCTTAAAAAAGTTATTAGGAAGGCAAAAAGTATGTGGTATGCCGATAGAATAGCTAAGTCTCAGGACAAAATTAAAACCATATGGTCAGTCGTAAAGGAAGTGGCTGGTCTGCAGAGACAGGTCGAGAATATAGAATCAGTGCGTAGTGGGGATGTCCGTGTTACTGATAAGTCGCATATATGTACAGTACTTAATAATCACTTTCTGAATATAGCAGGTGAACTAAATAGAAACCTAGTCCCAACAGGGAATCATATAGCGCTCGCAGAAAAAAGTGTTCCGAGACTGTTACCTGAAATGGTCCTCCATGATACTGACAAGAGGGAGATTGAGTTAATAATTAAATCACTAAAGACCAAGAACTCTCATGGATATGACGGGGTATCTAGCAGAATACTGAAGTATTGTTCCACGTATGTTAGCTCAGTACTTAGCCATATCTGTAACTTTTCCTTTAGGAGTGGTCGGTTTCCTGACCGATTAAAGTACTCGGTAGTGAAGCCACTTTATAAAAAGGGGGACAGGGCTAATGTGACAATTATAGACCTATTTCTATGCCATCGGTGTTTGCTAAAGTTATCGAGAGGGTTGTATATACAAGGTTACTGCAGCATTTAAATTCACATAATTTGCTGTCAAATGTACAGTTTGGTTTTAGAAATGGCTTAACAACTGAAAATGCTATAGTCTCTTTTCTCTGTGAGGTTTTGGACGGATTAAATAAAAGGTTGCGAACGTTAGGTGTTTTCTTTGATTTAACGAAGGCTTTTGACTGTGTTGACCACATAATATTACTGCAGAAGTTGGAACATTATGGAGTAAGGGGAGTAGCTTCCAATTGGTTCGCCTCCTACTTTAAGAACAGAAAGCAGAAGGTAATCCTCCGCAATATTGAGAGTGGTAATGATGTTCAGTCCCAATGGGGCACTGTTAAATGGGGCGTTCCCCAAGGGTCGGTGCTGGGGCCACTGCTGTTTCTTATTCATGTAAATGATATGCCTTTTAGTATTACAGGTGATTCAAAAATATTTCTGTTTGCTGATGACACCACGTTGGTAGTGAAGGATCTTGTGTGTAATATTGAAACATTATCAAATAATGTAGTTCATGATATAAGGTCGTGGCTTGTGGAAAATAATTTGATGCTAAATCACAGTAAGACTCAGTTTTTACAGTTTCTAACCCACAATTCAACAAGAACTGACATTTTAATCAGACAGAATGGGCATATTATAAGCGAGACGGAACAGTTCAAGTTCCTAGGCATACGGATAGATAGTAAGCTGTTGTGGAAAGCCCATGTTCAGGATCTTGTTCAGAAACTAAATGCCGCTTTATTTACCATTAGAACAGTATCTGAAATAAGTTACATTTCAACACGAAAAGTAGTATACTTCGCATATTTTCATACGCTTATGTCATATGGTATTATTTTTTGGGGTAATTCTTCTGATTCAAAAAGGGTATTTTTGGCTCAAAAACGGGCTGTTCGAACTATGTATGGTGTAAGTTCGAAAACCTCTTGTCGACCCCTATTCAATAGTCTGGGAATTTTGACATTGCCCTCACAGTATGTATTTTCTTTAATGTCGTTTGTTGTTTGCAATAATAGCTTATTCCCAAGAGTTAGCAGCTTTCACTCAGTTAATACTAGGCAGAAATCAAATCTACATGTGGAATGCACTTCCTTGACTCTTGTGCAGAAAGGAGTGCAGTATTCTGCTGCATCCATTTTCAATAAGCTACCACAAGAACTCAAAAATCTTAGCAGTAGCCCAAACACTTTTAAGTCTAAACTGAAGAGTTTCCTCATGGCTCACTCCTATTCTGTCGAGGAGCTCCTGGAAGAGCTAAAAAAATTAAGCAAATTCCAGTGTTACATTCATGATTTTCTTTATTTAAACTAACGACTTGTCGCCTGAATATGTTTCTTATATTTAATTTTATCTGTTTCTACAATCGTGTTATAATTTCATGTATTGACTCATTCCATGACCATGGAGACTTCTCCTAAATGTGGTCCCACGGAACAATAAATAAATAAATAAATATTATAAATTATTTATTTCCAAGTTTAATATTGGTACTTAAAGTAGTTTACATTTTTAAACCTATTATCTTTTTATTATTTATTTACAAGTGGGTACCGTGATAAACTGCAGATTTTATATCTATTACGTAGTTTAATTACAGGACGAATATACAGCCACTTCGGTTGCACTAAATGTTTCGTCGGTTGACCACGGTTTGGATTGCACTACGGCCATTTTTGTCGGAATAAACAGTCCTGAGACGTTTTAAACCAAGGTGTGATTACGTGTATTACATGTAACTTTTTATTCTGAAGAAAATTGCCCCAGTGCAATCGAAACCGTGGTAAACTGAGTGAAAATTTTGTGCAACCGAAGTGACTGTATATACGTCCTGTAATTAAATAGCGTATGGTTGCTGGATCACAGCTAATCAGATGTTTAAAATTTCTGATACCTAGCTTACTAGTTATGTGACAACGGAACCCAGAGGTGTACTAGTAATTTCATAGCTGTAGCTGTTATTGGCCATCTCTCCATGCTCCTTGTGTTTCCCACTGTCTGTAGTAAATTGTTTTGCTTGAGAGTATACAGGGCGGTCCATTGATCGTGACCGGGCCAAATATCTCATAAAATAAGCGTCAAACGAAAAAACTAAAAATAACGAAACTTGTCTAGCTTGAAGGGGGAAACCAGATGACGCTATGGTTGGCCCACTAGATGGAAGATATCAACAGTGTTTTTTTCTATATGAGAACCCAATTTTTCATCACATATTCGTGCAGTACGTAAAGAAATATGAATGTTTTAGTTGGACCACTTTTTTCGCTTTGTGATAGATGGCGCTGTAATAGTCACAAATATATGGATCACAATTTTAGACGAACGGTTGGTAACAGGTAGGTTTTTAAATCAAAATACAGAACCTAGGTACGCTTGAACATTTTATTTCGTTTGTTTCAATGTGACACATGTACCTTTGTGGACTTATCATTTCTGAGAACGCATGATCTTACGGCGTGATTACCTGTAAATACCATTTTAATGCAATAAATGCTCAAAATGATGTCCGTCAACCTCAATGCATTTGGCAGTACGTGTAACGACATTCCTCTCAACAGCGAGTAGTTTGCCTTCCGTAATCTTCGCACATGCATTGACAATGCGCTGACGCATTTTGTCAGGCGTTGTCGGTGGATCACGATAGGGAACATCCTTACACTTTCCCCACAAGAAGATTTCCGGGTGACCAATCCATCTGTCATGAAATATGATATTCAATACCGCTTCAACCGCACGTGAGCTATGTGCCGGACATCCATCATGTTGGAAGTACATCGCCATTCTGTCATGCAGTGAAACATCTTGTAGTAACATCGGTAGAACAATACGTAGGAAATCAGCATAGATTGCCATCGATAAAATGGGGGCCAATTATCCTCCCTCCCATAATGCCGCACCATACATTAACTTGCCAAGGTCGCTGACGTTCCACTTGTCGAGCCATCGTGGATTTTCCGTTGCCCAATAGTGCATATTATGCCGGTTTACGTTACCGCTGCTGGTGAATGACGCTTCGTCGCTAAATAGAACCTGTGCAAAAAATCTGTCATCGCCTCGTAACTTCTCTTGTGCCCAGTGGCAGAACTGTACACGATGCTCAAAGTCGTCGCCATGCAATTCCTGGTGCATAGAAATATTGTACTGGTGCAATCGATGTTGATGTAGCATTCTCAACACCGACGTTTTTGAGATTCCCGATTCTCGGGCAATTTGTCTGCTACTGATATGCGGATTAGCCGCGACAGCAGCTAAAACACCTACTTGGGAATCATCATTTGTTGCAGGTCGTGGTTGACCTTTCACATGTGGCTGAAAACTTCCTGTTTCCTTAAATAACCTAACTATCCGGCGAACGGTCCGGACTCTTGGATGATGTCCAGGATAGCGAGCAGCATACATAGCACACGCCAGTTTGGTATTTTAATCACAATAGCCATACATCAACACGATATCGACCTTTTCCGCAATTGGTAAACGGTCCATTTTAACACGGGTAATGTATCACGATGAAAATACCATCTGCACTGGCGGAATGTTATATGATACCACGTACTTATACGTTTGTGACTATTACAGCGCCATCTATCACAAAGCGAAAAAAGTGGTCCAACTAAAACATTCATATTTCTTTACGTACTAAACGAATATTTAATAAAAATGGGGGTTCCTATTTTTAAAAAAACGCAGTTGATATCCGTTTGAGCTATGGCAGCGCCATCTAGCGGGCCAACCATGGCGCCATCTGGTTTCCGCCTTCAAGCTAGACGATTTTCGTACTTTGTAGTTTTTTGTTTGATGCTTATTTCGTGAGGTATTTGGCCCGGTCACTGTCAATGGACCACCCTGTATAGTTTAGAGAAACGTTATTGGTGATGGTAAGCGTTCATGTGTCTTTTAAAGTACATATTGTCTGCTGTAAGTCATTATTCAGTCATCTTTCGTATTAAACGAGGTCATCATCTGTGGTGTCAGTCTTTAATCATTGGTAAACAAGTGTAGAGTAACCTCCTAAGGGCCATGGAAGAATGAAATCTGTACGGTGCTGACTTGATCACACACTCTACGTCCACTGTACATGCCGTGAAGTGATAAGGGGCCACTAACCTCCGACAGTGGCAGCGAAAGTGAAATAGTGGCGCCACTTGATGTGGTAGTCAATTTATGTGGCTCTAGTCAACGTCAGTGTAATATTCAATCTAAGTGATGCAGGAGATAGAACGAATTTCAAACGGATTGCCGTTGTTGTCGTTGCATGGTTTATGGGAGAATCGACGTATACGCCAACAACAACAGCAAATCAGCAGATAAGGCACCTCACAGCAATCGTTACAAACCATATGTTCCTTAAATTAAACTGTTAAATAAGATAAAGTAGCACTTATTCCTGGATACGGAAAATCATGAGAGTGTTGCAGTATGAGACGTCTGCAGCAAACCAAATGAATGAGCCAGACATAAGGTGCTGGTCTCTACATGATTATTAATAAAATATATTTTTCAGACCACTAAAAAATGCACAGCAACACTAGTGTAAAACATACTTTTTATGAAAATATTTGTATTTCTCGTACTATGGGATGTACGTGACTGTAACTACTCTAAAAATGTTTTATTACTGGTAAGGAAATGGTATAGTATACATGTTATTACTGGAACAAACTTTTTATCGCCACATTCATTTCGCACCCAGTAAGTCATTTTTTAACAAGACACCACTGCTGCGGAATAGTGTTGTTCACACAAGTCAGGACAGTTCCACAGACATATTTACAGAAAAATACTGAAGTGAAAATATATCACAACAACATTTCCTTTTCAACTGCTTTGATGACGAAATACATACAAGAATGAAGAGAATGGGACGCTGAGGTTATATGGAATTGCTATAGGCGATTTCACAAAACCTCCTCGTTATTTCTATCGAACGTCTGTTAGAAATATGCTCCACCTTGAGAATTTCGACAACGCCTTATCGACCATCTTTAAAAGAGAAATGAAGGACAGATGCCAATGCGAAGCTTTCATTGAGTCAGGGATGTGGTTCCCATTATTCAGTCGAAATAAGAGCACGCTGTACAGCAAGTGTTCAAAGTCGAGGCTCTACCAGGGCCATATTCAAAAAAGTTCAGTGATGAATTTTATTAATTCCGTGAGTTTCGTAAACAGAAGCACGTTATTAAGTGCAAAAAAAGTAGCATGTGATATTTATTTTCTATAATTTTATTTTCGTGCATTTCAGATCACTGTTAATGGGATTTTAAAAACGAAGTTTTTAAAGTCGTTTAAATCAAACACTGTCTCGCCACGTAAATATTACTAAAATTATTTCGTTTTACGAGAAAACGTAAAATTCTAAATGATTGTGCTGAACTTCTACAGAATCCACACGGATTAGTAATGTTTTCGAGGGCTTTATTGGCTCCTCACCTTATACAGATCCGTTTCGAAGATAATAAAGAATAACTTCCTTTGCTCGAAATTAAAAGTCGCCTTTTAATTAATCTTCTCGTAATTTGGCTTACATCCAACAGAGTTCCTGGTGAAAGCGGCCTAAGAGGAAAGATTTCCCTACTCGAGTGATAACTTCCGAGTTTTGATTAATCGCCTTAATCTAGCCGTGAGAGAACGAGCTCCCTGTGTCGACTAGTGCTTAACAAACGGCCGCAGAGCAACGCAAAAGCACCTCAGACTTCCATGAACACACTAACGCTACGGCTTTTCTTTGTCTGTGAGAATGTCGAAAACTCGTCCACGTTCTTTAAGGAGTTATACAGGAAACTTTATTCATTTTTTCATGAGTAAAAGACATGTGGATGTTGATGCTTTGCATAGTATTTCAGCTTTCACAACACTCTTAAGAATTATCTTTAGATTTCTACATTCGTGACTTTCAGATGTTAAATTCTTACAAGCTAAGAACACCTACCGAACTGGGTCATAATACCCTTAGATACCTTATGCGTCTATCTCTGTAAACTGCCAACTGCTCCCGAGGTTTAACAATATATGTTGTCAAAGTACTGAATTAATCTACTACTTCCTTCGCTCGTACGGTAACGAACAAGGCTGTGAAAAGTGACTGGCATTAGTCTGTCGTGGATAGTTAGATACGACTTCGTAATTTCGTAGACCATCTACTGGCGACAGCGTAGATGCGTCTTCACACCACGAAATACCGGAATCTTTGGATAGACACTTGAGTGGCGTACTTCAAGTCATGTCATGGAGATTAGTTGGAACTGGGTACAAAGTAGCTACATCTTCCAGGTCTGCTTAGTAGGTTTGAGACTCGTGACACGATCCTACAGTTCAATCCATTTTCTTCGAGTAATTTTCGTGTTTGCAGCCGGATCCCATCAACATTCTGCCACGATATTTCGGCCCAGAGACATCCGGCCATCCTCAGGTGAGTAGTACTGAAGAGACCTGGTTCAAATGGCTCTGAGCACTATGGGACTTAACATCTATGGTCATCAGCCCCCTAGAACTTAGAACTACTTAAACCTAACTAACCTAAGGGCAGCACACGACACCCGGTCATCTCGAGGTAGAGAAAATCCCTGACCCCACCGGGAATCGAACCTGGGAACCCGGGCGTAGGAAGCGAGAACGCTACCGCACGACCACGAGCTGCGGACTTTCGGCCCATGCATTAGGAGGTAACATGCACGAGGCAGCCAAGTTGTGTATGCCCTCAGTGGTGATGTAAGAACAAACTAATAGCTGAGTATCGACTGAGCATGTCAATTCCGTTGAGACAGCATAATTTTAATAATAGTATTTCGATTTTTATCCAGCTGAAAGCCGTTATCACGATTCATTAAATTATCAGCAAGACGTATTTCCACGGGTTATTTAATTACAGAGTCCCAGAAGCTGGAAACCGGTGCTAACATTTTGGTATTATTGTATTCCATTGAATGTCCCACGGAAATGCAGTGTTATGCCACTGCTGATATGAAAGGTTGCCGCGGAAGGTGTCTGCCCTATATATGCAGAGTCACGCTCACAGGGAATTTTATAAACACCCCCTTCCTCAAGTGTAAATCGTCTTTAATGGATCTAAGGCCTTGCTCTTTGCTCTGCCTATTTTAGAAGACACGTTCTCGGCGTATGGAATGAACGCAGTAGATTTACGGTCGTCACCAGTCTCCTCAGAGCGTTGCTTCTTGTTGCTATAATTGTGCATGGCCTTCCGTATTTGACGCGAAGTATAGCCGTTCTGTTTAGAAACCTTCTCCAGATGCACTAATTCTTCGTGAAGGCTATCAGCATCCGGTGTTACATGAGCCCGATGAATTAATGTACTAGAACACCGGCTGTTTGTGCGGGGTTATGGCAGCTGGACGCCTGAAGATATAGATCTGTATGTGTGGGTTTTCTGTACACCGAATGTCCCAGAGACCCATTATTCTTACGGCGTACTAACGCGTCTAGAAAGGGTAATGTCCCATCTTTCTCAATCTCCAGAGTAAACTTGATATTCTCATGTAAAGAGTTCAAATGACAGAGGAATTTCTCCAGTTCTTGTTTGCGATGAGGCCATAAAACGAAAGTATTATCAACGTAACGCCTGAAAACCGTAGGCTTTAAGACCGTAGACTCCAGAGCTTCCTCCTCAAACTCTTACATAAAAAGATTGGCCACCACAGGGGACAAGGGACTCCCCATGGCGACACCGTCAGTTTGTTCACAAAATTCGTTACTAAATAAAAAATGGTTCAAATGGCTCTGAGCACTATGGGACTTAACATCTGAGGTCTTCAGTCCCCTAGAACTTAGAACTACTTAAACCTAACTAACCTAAGGACATCACACACATCCATGCCAGAGGCAGGATTGAACCTGCGACCGTAGCAGTCGTGGTTACTAAATAAAAATAAGTTTAGGAGAGAGTACGTATGTTCAAACAGAGCCGTCAAATCATTACTGAACAAGTTACCAATAAGATGTAGCGAGTCAAATAAAGGCATTTTGGTAGTTCAATCCATTTTGACGTGGTTGCAGAGCGAGAGGATGTTACAGTGTCTCACTGAATTAGTCACCAGCAAAGAGCTGTAGCAAACGACATGACGAACATTTAAACACTGACTCGTAATAATGGACTCTTTCAGAACTAGTCTAACTCTTGTCATTTCTTGGATTCACGGTGTACTCAAAGGACTTCCACACAGCGTCTGTATGTCTCCAGGAATCAGTGATCCAAATAACGTACATATTTTGTGGATAGCAATAATGATAATAATAACAATAATGATAATAGCAAAATGTATTCTTTGATCAGTTTTTCCAGTGATATGGACTGGTTACTTACCACATGTACGTAGAATGTTGGTAAAGTAACATAGAAACCAAACTTTTGTCTTAATTCTGAGCAAATAATTCGAAGTTTTATGCATCAGTTTAGATACTCGTACTACTTCTAGACTAACACACATACTCAAACAAAAACAACACCCACCCACCCACCCACCCACCCACCCACCCACACACACACACACACACACACACACACTACAATGCTGCTGCTACGTTCTTTTTGATAAACTGACCAATACTGACTACATAGCACTCCAGTACTGATTTCGTCTGCTTGAATACATCTAAAGTATTCTTGAATTACTTCGTGTCGCTGTCAAACAAAAACACAGGGTTTGTTAGCCCCAAAACTGCCATTATTTGGGTAAAGTAATACACTGCTATACAAACGCTTACGCCAACCGTTTACATAATTGAACTCTCGTCTGCTCTGACATGTGGCAACTCAATTGGTCCCGCTCACACATACGCACATTCACACTTACATAAATCATAAACAAATGTGAATCCACAATTACAGTTACACAACAGTTTAGATCGATATTTTATTTATCGCTATTTAATGAGTAGTTGTGCGTCAAGGGTTTTCTTGCGTAATAATTACGAATGTACAAACTGTTGTGAATGACTGAATCTGTTGAGTAGTTTGTGTGCAACAACGAATATCGAACGGAAACAGTAACATGATGAGTATTCCGCGACATTATTACTGCCCTTTGTGGAATTGTATCGCCCACGGTCACTTGCACTGACATCTCTTGTTGGCAAGAAAACGCAAAAATAAGCAAATATTGGCATACCAAGTGCAAAAAACTACTTTAGTTGGTGTAAATGAAACACCTAAGTTCAACACTGTGCTGTCAAATATAATTTCACTGTTAAATAACGAGACAATGAATTTGACTGAGAGACAATTCAGCACCTGTTTGTTGTTCTCATTACCTGTTTCTTGTCTTTAATATATTTTACTGTTCTCCAGCTAAAGCTAATGTTCATACGCAGTTTTCCTTTTCGAAGTAAATACTTCGCGGTACAACAAAATAATGGCTGTTACCGGAGAGATGTAATTGCTTGCTCACGTCAGATGTATCTTCTGCTGAAGTTGACTGTCGCAGGAACTGTACAGCGACTGATGAACACAGGAATATGACAAGATGGCGGAGAGGTATCTTGTGATTATACAAATTAATTTAGGAAAAGTGCCATCCACTCCCACTGCGGCACCAGTGTATAGTCTTTGTTAAGTCCGATTTATTCTGATTTATCGTTGTTATTCCTTTCAATATCTCTATTTTTAATGTCGTTTACTGTTACCCACTTCTCGTTAACGTCCATATGAAAAGTTATGTTTCGATTTAAAAGCTTACTGAGTAACGAAGGAATAACTGTCAGAATGGGACATGTACTTTCTTCCTCACTTGAAAGTTGCCTGTCACAGTAGATTTAGAATGTCTCATGTTCTCGCAGTCCACGGAAGGCTGGTAAGATGGTGGACAGCTATCTCGTAAATGTACAAATTAATTTAGGGAAAATACCATCAATACCAGCTGTTATAGCTCGTGGTCGTGCGGTAGCGTTCTCGCTTCCCGCGCCCGTGTTCCCGGGTTCGATTCCCGGCGGGATGAGGGCTATTCTCTGCCTCGTGATGACTGGGTGTTGTGTGATGTCCTTAGGTTAGTTAGGTTTAAGTAGTTCTAAGTTCTAGGGGACTGATGGCCATAGATGTTAAGTCCCATAGTGCTCAGAGCCACTTGAACCATTTGAACCAGCTGCTATACTGGCAGACATATTGACGTATAAAACTCACTGATTCGAGTCTAATATCATTTAGTATGGAAACTTGTATGGAAAGTGCTGGGCTGATATTTGAACACAGTTTGAGCACAACAACGGACGATCACTTAACGATATATTTGAGGGACACGTTTCCACTTTATCAATACCTCACTTTGGAATTGAATGTGTACTTTGGTCCTCGCGACAAGTAGTTTGACAATAATTAATGAATTCCTTTACAGTCCCTTTCTCAGAGGCAAACGATCGACAACAGCCACTTTAATAACACAGTTGGTATCACCGTAGTAGTTCACAATTTCATTCTGCCTCTCAGACGAAATAATACTTGTAATATTTGGTGTACAGTCTCTGCTAATGCAGCATTATTAATCGCATTGTGTGATAACGATTGTTCCTTTCTCGTACCTTCGATGTCTTGATTCTTCCTCTTGGTAACATTCTGACTTCTGCGTGGATCGGCAACTGAATCTATTGTCGCCTATCTTGGGTCTCGTGATCGTCTCCTGCTCTCCTCTCCTTCGTTGTTAACAACAGAATCGGTGCGCCTTCTAAAAATTCCACTAATTCGCTGAAACAACGCTGCTATGATAATTGGCTAGCAAATTCTTCGCTTTGCCCGTTTCTACATTCTGAAGCCGCTTTCACTGTCTCAGTACTATCACCTTCTTCATATTATATCATCCGACCGTTACTGTGAAAAACCGAATCCTAACTCCAACTAACTGATCTTTGGCACTTCGATTTTTCTTCTCCGCTTTTTATCAGCCCTTCGTTACTACAAACAAAACACCATCTTTTCTCAAAAGACGACTTATTTTTCACTAATAAACAGACATGTACCTTCCTCCCATCTTTAAAATTCTGCCTCCCATCGTCAGCTGTCAATATTTATTGGTTGCCTCCGTCGTAACGAATTACAAAGACAACATTTTTTCATGTTGTTTCATGTTGTACCAAAGCATTCTCCTTTTCACATACATCACACACAAATCATATAGAACAAAGGATACAAATATTTGTGTCACACATAACGTGACACTATATTTAGAGAATACATTAAAATTATTTACTGTTAAAAAAAAAAGTGTTTGTGCAAATTATACAAAATCAACGTTAAGCACATTGTTTGTTCTTGGAAATGCAGCCGGCCGGGGTGGCCGATCAGATTTAGGCGCTACAGTCTGTAACCGCGCGGTCGTTACGGTCGCAGGTTCGAATCCTGCCTCGGGCATGGTTGTGTGTGATGTCCTTAGGTTAATTAGGTTTAAGTAGTTCTAAGTTCTAGGGGACTTATGACCACAGCAGTTGAGTCCCATAGTGCTGAGAGCCATTTGAACCATTTTTCTAAGTTATAGGGGAATGATGACCTCAGCAGTTAAATCCCATAGTGCTCAGAGCCATTTTTGTGGAAATGCACTGTGAGGCTGTGTCAGAGAAAATTTCCATCGCAATACAGGACCAAGACCAAACTATTCACATTACTTCAAACACAGAATTTCATTCACACAATTATTATTCAATTTTGCCAAGCTCACTTCAACAATTAACTTGGTTCTTCACTGCCTGAAACACTCAAAATACAGGATATGAATATATGGTGTCTGTTCCTTCCGCAGTGGCGATACACATTACGTCAATTGGAAGTGAAGGGAGAAAGGAATAAAAAGAAAAAGAACTGATGATATCATCTGCGTCTGGACTTTATGCAGAATCAGCGGCGATGAGTGAAACTGTGTGCCAGACTGGAACACTAACCCGGTCCCTCCTGCTTAAGGGCAGCTGTGTTAACCACTGTGCCTGCCAGACTACCTCGGCACACTCCTCACGACTCACATTCCCACCGAGCGCTACGACTTACTCACAGTCCTCCTCCATGTTCTCCGTGCTATCATATTTTCTATTACCACTGGAGGTCGAATGTAAATGTGCATCTGCACTGATGGTTATACATTAAAAACCCGTCGAGGTGTATCAGCATTGCGTATATATAGTGTCTGATCTTTTGGACAGGTCCTCTCTCTCTGACTTTGGGCCATGTTTATTGTTGTTTGCAAATGCAGATTCCGAGGCAGCATTCTATTCAAGAACTGATAAATACAACTTCTTTGCCTGACGTGGTAGTTTCGTGACATGTACAGCGAGAATGTAGTAAGCGATAACCTTTTTTTCTAAAATAATGATAGAAGTTGAAGAAATGAATTAAAATTTCTGCCACGGCTAGGACTTGAACCTGGGTCTCCTTGCTTGCTACACAGGTGTGCAAGCCATTACGCTACCCTAGCAGTATACGTAACACAGCTGCATGGACTGCCCTAGTCCTATGTCCTTCCTAATACAAACTTTCATTCACGCCTTCATCTATTTTCCCCTTCTCAAATCGTCACTCAAGTTTAAAATAATGAATTATGTAAAGTTTGTGGTCAGTCGCTAAGTGCTTTCATTCTCAAATAGTGGATGCATAAATCCTTGTATTTTCAGGCGTTGGCGTCTCTTTTCTTATGACGCCATGTCTCCTGATATATGTGTGCTTCTCTGTTTTTCTTGGGGTGTCCTACTCTTTTTTTTTTCTTGGGCTGGCCTCCGTCGCAGGCATACGGAGAACAGCCCATCAAAGTTTCACCACAATCGGATGAATAATTTGGGAACGTACAGAGGACAAACATTCAAAGAAACATTGATTTGTATTTTTATAGATAAATCTTGTCAGTTTATGTATTATTCATAAGCATCATAGGACCAGGCTTAACTGTGCGACAGAGGCAGATCTCTCGAAGAATTAGTGTAGAAGAGAGGTGATGAGGTCCCATACTCCGAGGAGCGTAGGTGACGATGCGGGAGACGTGCACTGCCGACTAGGCAAGGTCCTATCGGAGGTAGTTTGCCATTGCCTTCCTCCGACCCTAATGTGGATGAATGATGATGATGAAGACGACACAACAACACCCAGAGGTATATTTAATAAATAACGATAAAACTTCTGAGGTAGTTTCAAAATACTGTAGGCAGTAAAATAATGTACAGTTTTGTTATTATCATCGTCCACATTTTGTTCATGGACTGTGATCTATGCCTGTTTTTTTTTTCTTTTTGTCTTCTGATAGGTTGGATGGGGCCCGGCATGAATTCCTCTCCGCACCAAACTCTTCATCTTAAATCAGCACTTGCAACCTACGTCCTCAATAATTTTCTGGATGTATTCCGATCTCTGTCTTCCTCTACAGTTTTTTACCCTCTGCAGCGCCCTCTAGTACCATGGAAGTCATCCCTCATATCTTAACAGATGTCCTATCATCCTGTCCCTTCTTCTTGTCACTACTTCCCCATATTCCTTTCCTCTCCGATTCTACGAAGAACCTCCTCATTCCTTATCAGTCCACCTAATTTTTAACATTCGTCTGTAGCAATGCATGTCCAATGCTTCGATTCTCTTCTGTTCCGCTGTTCCCGAAGTTCATATTTCACTGCCATTCAGTTCTATGCACCAAACGTACACTCTCAGAAATTTCTTCCTCAAATTAAGGTGTCGTTAGGTACTAGTAGAATTATCTTGGCCAGGAATGCCCTTTCTCCCGGTACTAGTATGCTTTTGAAGTCCTCCTCGCTCCGTCCGTCATTGGTTATTTTCCTGTCTAGGTAGCAGAATTCCTTAACTTCATCTACTTCCTGACCCTCAATCCTGATGTTAAGTTTGCCGCTGTTCTCATTTATGCTACCTCTAATTACTTTCGTCTTTCTTCGATTTACTATCAATCCATATTCTGCGCTCATTAGACTGTCGGTTTGCTCAATAAAGTTCATGGGTGACGAGTTTGGTGGGCAGCGAAAGTGTTTCAATTTGGAAGAGTGCTCCTGGAGCCACTCTGTAGCAAATCTGGACGTGTGAGCTGTCGCACTGTCCTGCTGGAACTGCCCAAGTCCGTCGGAATGCACGATGGACATTAATCCATATAGGTGATCGGACAGGATGCTTATGTATGTGCCAACTGGCCCAGGCGAGGCGTAAGTCTTTCTGTCGTGCAGTCATCAAGGGTACACGAGTGTTCCTTCGACTCCAAAAGCCCATATCAATAATGTTTCGTTGCATGGTTCGCAGGTTGATACTTTTTGATGGTCTAGCATTGAAATCTGCATCAGTTTGCGAAAGGGCTGCACCTCTGTCACGTTGTACGATTCTCTTCAGTCGTCGTTCATCCAGTTGTTGCAGGATCTTGTTTCGGCAGCAGCGATGTTGGGCACTTGAAGTATTAACAGATACTTGACATTCACGATACATCCGTGAAGCGGTCGTACTGCAAAATCCCCACTTCATCGCTACCTCGGAGATGCTCTGTTCCTTTGCTCGTGCGCCGACTATGACACCAAGTTCAAAATCTCTCAAATCTCGATAACCTGACAGTGTAGCATCAGTAACCGATCTAACAACTGCGCCACATACTTGTTGCCTTATATAATCGTTGCCGACCGCAGCACCGTATTCTGCCTGGTCACATACCTCTGTATTTGAATAAGCATTCCTATGCCAGTTTCTTTGGCGCTTCAGTGTATTTGACATCCCTTTTCGATAGCACACATTATTTCTTGAGAATAAACAGCTAGTTGTGTTTCACAAGAACGATAGTTTCAAGATTGTGCTGACTATTTATCATTAAATCGTTTTCTTCAGCGTATTACCTAATTTTCGAACGTAGTATATGTTCCAGAACCCTACTGGAAATAAAATAGGTCAGTATATCGGCGGATTACTCCTATTTGCTTTATGGGTATTGATGCGACTTGTGTTATCTTTTCAGTCTTTACGTACGGATCTTTCGGCGAGCGAGCGGTTGTATATGATTGCTATTGTATCGGCACACTCTGAAAGGAACCTGACGTAAAGTATCTGGAACAGGGACGTTACCTTTAAGTGACTGAAGTTGGGCCGGCCACTGTGGCCGAGCGGTTCTTGGCGCTTCAGTCTGGAACCGCGCGACTGCTACGGTCGCAGGTTCGAATACTGCCTCGGACGTGTATGTGTGTGATCTCCTTAGGTTGGTTAGGTTTAAATAGTTCTAAGTCTAGGGGACTGATGACCTCATATGTTAAGTCCCATTGTGCTTAGAGCTATTTTTTACTGAAGTTGAATAGGTGGACTGGGGATATCTATTTCTAAGTTACTCATGTTGGCAGTGGTCCTTGATTCGAATTCGTCTTCATTGGTGAAGGAATTTCGGGAAACCAAATTTAGTAACTGTGCTTTAGTGGCGCTACCATCAATAAGGTCACCATTGTTATCGCGCGTTGAGTGTGTCCTTCCGCTGGTGTACTTTACATACATTCAGAATCTCTTTCGATTTTTGGCCAGATTTCGTGACGGAGTTTCGTGGTGGAAACTACTAGAGGCATCTACACTGAATTTCCCGCCAAATTTCGAGCTTCCGTAAAATTTTAGGTATCATGGGGAATTTACGTTCGCTTATATTTGGTATGCTTTTCTCATTTCTTCTGCAACAGTCTTCTGACCCGTTTTGTGTAATATGGGGGACCAGTATCTTCTCTTATCAATTTATTTGTTATGTATGTCTCAGTTGCCGTCTATAGGTTTTATAACGGCCTCAGTTCAGGTAGTAAGAGAGTGTAAAACTTTCCTCAGGTGCGGCATACCGAAGTGAAGCCATTTATTGATTATTAAATTAGAAAGAGCTCCTATATTACAGGATGTTGATTGCTACGTTTCACCCACCGTTCTGTGTAGTTTCAGGTATTTAAACAGAATTAAGGTCTGTTGAATTAGCGAGTCAGCCGAGGTGCGATAAGGTACCTGAGTGTTCGTCAGATCAGGAAAGTATCTTCGTTCCCATGTCACTAGTTCACTTTCTGCCTCTCAAACGCTAGCGCGCGCTTGAACAAAGGCATGCACGCACACCCACACAGACACATACGTACACACACAGACAAACACACACACACACACACACACACACACACACGTCATTGTTTGTGCCTGCCGTCTCACGCCCATGTTTTCATTTTTGCAAGATTTTTTGCCAGCATTCCAGACATTGAATTATAGATCATGAATTACGCAATTAACACTGATCAGTTGCAGCCCAATCGTATTCGAACGCCCAGTTTCTAAATCAAGATAAGAGACAACCTGATTACGAGCCACAACTGAAGTAATTTCCTAACGAACAGAAACGTAACAGGCCGTAAATGGCGGCGCCAAGGATCGCCATAAATTTCGTATTTTCTCGTTACGGGAGGCACGAATTATGAGGCGCTGCCGCCGGCGGCTGACGTGCGGTCCCGGGCAGGGGCTTGTTTTAATTATAAGCAGCGCAATTACTCCCCGCCTTATTCCGGACTGGGCGCGCGTCTCCGTCTGCGGGGAGCGGCCCACCGCTGCGGCAGCAGTAAATCCCGGCCGCGGCCCACGGGCCATCTGATAGCCTCTCCACAAACAACACACACGCCGCACTGACTGACTGAGTGGGAGCGCCGCCCACCAGACTCTGTCCCCAGGCAAAGCTTTTGCTAGTGACGCTGGTCTCCTGCGCCCGTTGGCCACGGAGCAACGCGCTAATACAAACCACCTTGAGAGGTGGCAGAAGCCCCCTCTCATATTTCTATCTTACTCTGAGTAATTCGATTTTCCTCTCTAATTGCATGCGGTCAAAAGTTGCTATTCCTTCACACGTGGACTTCCCACGCAGCGTCTCTCGTCACCCGGGTGGTCCGGTGACAGGCGGGCTATGCTGATCTTGAAAGGGTTAAGCTAACGTGTGTGAGGGAGTCGAGTGGATGCTTTCCAGACGCCAACATTGTCAGTAGAGCAGCGAAGACACGCCTGCAGAGGCCTAAAGGGGCAGCTGGGCTAGAGATTCCGTTACTTCGCAGAAACCTAGCGAAAACACTTTCTGGCGGGCTACCAGCGAGGCGTGGGTATGACTTGTGTCCCCAGGCAGTCTTGGTGGGCAGATTCCAGCGTTTTCTGCCAAATCGTAACTGTGATTGGCTTGCTCAGGACATAGCTCCGTGACGTAGCAAAATAGGCGCAGAAATTGGCGCCAAGAATCTCCATTGGTGGAATGGTAGTGCTTCGGCAATAGAGTGGAATTTTCCACCGGTTTTCGAGTTGCTGATTGGAACGTTTGACCACGGCCACTGTCGTGGGGGCGGGAATGTTCTGTGTTCGGTTTGTACGGGTGCTCTTGTAGTAGTCGGCTCTCGTTTTCGGTCGCAGTAGGTTACAAGACTGAGCTCTCGCTGCTCTGGACAGCCTGCCTTCCGTTGGCTATCTAATATACTTTTATTTGATTGTAACTGTTTAACGAAGTTACTGAAGTTTCGACTTCAACGTAACATTCCGAGTACAGTTGGCAATTGAGCGTTCTGCGTACAAGCGGCCTAAGTTGTCTGTCTTGGGCAGTTTTGGCTAAAGTTGACTGTATCGGAGTTACTGTGTGACTTCGCTTGTTAAAATCAATCACTGTACCGTCAGTGATTGTGTGGCGAGCCTTCTTTGTCTCCCTCAGAGGCGCATTTGTATTGATAGGAAGTCTTTAGTCTGGAACAACCAGACCAGGACAATTTGTTTCGGGCTATACTCGCGACATTATCATCACCACGACGGGATGTCGAAGCAACCAGCCATCGCTTCCGGTACGCCTGATCGTGTCCTTGCAATTAAGAAGACAGCCTGGTAATGTATGTCCGCAGCACCGGCAGATTAGGGAATTTGCCCTGTCATAATCAGAGCTCAGCAGAGCGCGCCTGTTCGTCTTTTTCTAACTTTGTTCTGTCTTGGGTGTTCATTGTCTGAGTTCTCACTACTGTAGCAACAATTAATGTTGGGTTCGTTGTGTGTTTTCTCTTAAGATTTGAGTTGCAAGGGATTGGCTCCGCATACCACTTCGTCATAAATGTCACAGTCTAGTTTAAGGACAACTTCACCTTCACAGTATTTATTTGAGTATCCAATTTGATCCATTTTGATGTATTGTAAATGTTTCATGTGTTTTGATTATGATTTTGAGTTTAGTCATAATAAATCAAATTGTTATTTAGGACAGAACTTTCACTGTGTTAATCGGTAGAGCAACACTTTCATTTCTCGCTACGTTACTGAAACTATCCTTTATTTAATTAAATTATTGCAGGTGCCAAACTCTTTTCTACCCCACTTTCAGGGTCGATTACAGTCAGTTCGCGTTTCTTTTTAATCCATGTGCAACAGCAAAAGTCAGAGTTAGAATAGGGAGGGGGGGGGGGGCATAGAGCATCATTTATATATGAAGATCCTCGAAGAATTTAGTGTTAAATACACTACTAGCCCCGGCACCTCGGAACCTTATTGCTAATCATGTGCTCTTATTTCGCAACGGGTAAGCACTTAACTCAGACACAGAGAGGTGAATCTGTCTCTCACCGAGATTATCGAAAGTCAATTTCTATTTCAGTCAATCCGGTTACGCGGTTTCCAACAGGTACACTACTGGCCATTAAAATTTCTACACCAAGAAGAAATTCAAGTGATAAACCGGTATTGATTGGACAAGTATATTATACTAGAACTGACATGTGATTACATTTTCACGCAGTTTGGGTGCATAGATCCTGAGAAATCAGTACCCAGAACAACCACCTCTGGCCGTAATAAAGGCCTTGATATGCCTGGGCATTGAGGCAAACAGAGCTTGGATGGCGTGTACAGGTACAGCTGCCCATGCAGCTTCAACACAATACCACAGTTCATCAAGAGTAGTGACTGGCGTATTGCGACGAGACAGTTGCTCGGCCACCATTGACCAGACGTTTCCAAATGGTGAGAGATCTGGAGAATGTGCTGGCCAGGGCAGCAGTCGAACATTTTCTGTATCCAGAAAGGTCCGTAAGGACTTCCAACATGCGGTCGTGCATTATCGTGCTGAAATGTAGGGTTTCGCAAGGATCGAATGAAGGGTACAGCCACGGGTCGTAACACATCTGAAATGTAACGTCCACTGTTCAAAGTGCCGTCAATGCGGAAAAGAGGTGACCAAGACGTGTAACCAATGGCTCCCCATACCATCACCCGGGTGATACGCCAGTAAGGCGATGACGAATTTTGCTTCCAATGTGCGTTCACCGCGATGTCGCCAGACACGGATGCGACCATCATACTGCTGTAAAAAGAATCATCCGGAAAAATGACGTTCTGCCGTTCGTGCACCCAGGTTCGTCGTTGAGTACACCATCGCAGGCGATCCTGTCTGTGATGCAGCGTCAATGGTAACTGCAGCCATGGTCTACGACCTGACAGTCCATGCTGCTGCAAACGTCGTGGAACTGTTCGTGCAGATGGTTGTTGTCTAGCAGACGTCCCCATCTGTTGACTCAGGGATCGAGACGTGGCTGCACGATCCGTTACAGCCGTGCCGATAAGATGTCTGTCATCTCCACTGCTAATGATACGAGGCCTTTGGGATCCAGCACGGCGTTCCGTATTACCCTCATGAACCCACCGATTCCATATTCTGCTAACAGTCATTGGATCTCGACCAACGAGAGCAGCAATGTCGGGATACTATAAACCAAAATCGCGATAGGTTACAATCCGACCTTTATGAATGTCGGAAACGTGATGGTACGCATATCTCTTCCTTACACGAGGCATCACAACAACGTTTCACCAGGCAACGACGGTCAACTGCTGTTTGTGTATGAGAAATCGGTTGGAAACTTTCCTCATGTCAGCACATTGTAGGTGTCGCTACCGGCGCCAAACTTGTGCGAATGCTCTTAAAAGCTAATCATTTGCCTATCACAGCATCTTCTTCCTGTCGGTTAAATTTCGCGTCTGTAGCACGTCATATTTGTGGTGCAGCAATTTTAATGGCCAGTAGTGTATTTAGCCGACTGCTGAGCGTGTTCTGCAGATCCGTCTAAAAGATTTCGAAGCACATTAAAATCTGATATATGTAGTGCAGCTGGTGTTAGTCGGCATAATGCGCTAGTAGGCACACAGCTTCTGTTTCCTGCCACCATGGAATTTGGCCACAACCATCTCGTTTTTCTGAATAATAAGTATTTTTGTTTTTCTGGTGAACTCGTAGATAAACTGAGGTTCTGATGATGACGATTGTCGGAACAGTATTTAACTGTAGTTACTTGTATGTATATAATCTTTTGTTTACGATATATGGGATTACGTGGTATCCATTTTGATGTTGATATTATGATATCCATGTGCCCCAACAGACCACATTGAAAAGGTCAAGCGAAGATCGGCGCACAGCCTCGACCTCGAGTGCCTTTTGATAGCGCTGAATACATTTAAATGATTGTTTTGGTTGTAGTACCATGAGAAGATTGTCGAAACCGATACCAACGAAATTCGCGTGTCCGCCATTGTCAAAAAGCGGGAAAACTGGAGATCGCCATACGAGGACGATTCCTTTTGGTACTAACAAACAAAAATCAAGCACCATCCGAACTGGCTTTGAAGGTCCAACGGTACCGACAGGCCGCCGTGTCATCCTCAGGGCTTAGGCGACATCGGATGCGGTTACGAACGGGCATGTGGTCAGCACACCACTCGTTCGGCTGTTGTCAGTTTTAGTGATTGCTGTCGGTATCTGTCAGTGAAGTAGTTCCTCACTAGGTCTGAATGCACCCCGCTTTCCAACAGCACTCGGCAGACACAGGCAGCGACCCATCCAAGTGCTAGCCAAGCCCGACGGCGCTTAACTTCGGTGATATGACGGGAGACCGTGTTACCACTGCATCAAGGCCGTTGACTTCTGTATGGTACTACGAAACTAAAGTTGTGCGAAAATTTAACCCACCTGCTCAAATAAACTACCAGCTAACTCGTACAGTCGCGGTTGATTTAAAATAGTGAACTAATTCTATGTGAAAACTACGGGTAGCTATGATAGTAGATGGAACTTAATTTTTTTAAGAAACTTTGCAGTTTTTCATACATTCAAGTTCGTACTGTTCTTTATACGTTAACTCATACTTTATTCCTTCACGAAGAATTTGCGTTTTGTATAATCTCTTCTTTGAAAAGGATGTTACTGAAATAAAAAAGTATGGCCTTGTCTCCCTTGCTCAATGGCAAGACAGAGATTCCGAAACGACTGCAAAAAATTTCTAGGAAATGATGCGATGTCTGAAAATAGTAGTCGTATATCGCTGATTAACAGAGGATCGTAACTCAAGAAACTCGATGTGAAAGCGGGATAAATTCAAAGAAACAGATGTTATTGAGAATTTAAATTGTGCACAGGCAACTATTGAGTAAAATAGGGTGACAACTACAATAAAAGACGAATGGGCAGCTTCAGGAGATGAAACAGTTAAGGCTGTGCAGAAACAAGAACTCAAAAAAGGCGCGACACGAATCCTTTAATAGTTCACGAGATACTGCATTTACCTGATGTCGGAAGAAAACATTAAAAATTAAGTAAATGAAACTGTCAAATGTTAGTACAGATTTAAAAAAAAACGAAATTCAAAGGAAGTGTCACTGGTCTTATAAAAGATGGCGCAGAAGAGCACAGAGATTCGGGGTGAGAAAGGGTAACAATCTACGAGACGGACCGTGGAATATCGAAAGTTTCATTGCATTAGGAAGATGGAAAATCAGAAGAGAGAAATGCAATGGCTCAATCTAGATGTAGTAGTTTCAGTGATCTACAATGGAAAGGAGTTACGGATTTCTAGTCAAAGAAACATTGGATAATATCAGCCTCAGCGGGAAACAGTATAACTTGAATAAGCGCTATGAATGGAAGTTATGGCACAGAGCGAGTTACTTTGAACAGTTGAGTGATAGGTGCATTCTTGTGAAAAAAGGTAGCTATCCAACATCAACAATAGTAGTTTAAGTCATGTCGACGTCAGAAGCAGAAGAGAAATGAGGTAAAGGGAGTCTATGAAAGCATCGGACGGGTAACTCAGTATGTAAGAGGAAGCGATAATCTAATGATTACGAAGGACTGAAACGCTGTGGTGAGGGAAGTAACTGAAAATGATGTTATGGGAGAATATTGATTCGGCAGTACGATCGAAAGACTGAGATCTGCAAAATATCTGAGCTAGTAACAGCAAATATGCTGTTCAAAAATATTAGGTGGAGGAGATGTACGTGGAGAAAGTATGGAGCCATGGGAGGATACCACCCGAATTATATCACAGCCAGAGACTCCGAAATCAGGTATTCCACTGTAAGGCTACCAAGAAGTATGTATACCCTCTAAGTTAACTATTTAATAACGATAAAGAGTAGATGTGTCAAGAAAGATCAAAGTAGAAAAAAGATGCTGAAATATGGAGGAATGATGAAGTACATCTGATGTTCTATGTGTTGTGGTTTATGCGATAACGAATACAGTGATACAGTAGTCAGTTCAGTTCAAGTGTAATGGACGTCATAGGAACGAAATAAATAGGAAGTGGAGGAAGCCAAATTTAAATTGCCGCTGAAAAAAATGTGAAAATATCGAGAAATAAATTGTGGCCGGAAAAACAGGGTCAACATGCAAAAACTTCCAAGCAAACTTAGGTGAAATATGGAAGCAAAGGTATCAATAGTAAGGCCACAGAAGGCATCCCGCTGCTAAACATAGAGGAGAGAGCGAATAGGTGAAACGAGTTCATTGAAGTCCTCTGTGTGACGGAGGACCGGTCTGCAGCGGAAATGGAAATCGCTTTGGAAGACATGCCTTGTTTTCAAGGCTTAGAGAACATTCATTTCGAATTTTTAAAATCATTAGGGAAATAGCAAGCAAACGACCATTCATGAGAGTGTGTAGAATCTATCAGACTGGAGACGTACTATCAGACTTTAGTAAAAATACCATCCAGGCTGTTGCGAAGTTACCAAGACCATAGAAGTGCGGGTATTATTGCAGAGTTAGCCTAGAAGCACATGTGTCCAACTTGGGACATGAATATTATGCCGAAGAATAAGAATTTAATTAAATTTCTCTTTAGCTTTAGGATAGGCGAGGGCGATGCAGATGTTGTTATGGCTTTGCATTTAATATTGAAAGCAGAACTTCAGAGAAATCAATACAGTTTCGTATTATCAGTCGACCATTAAAGGTGTGTAATAATTTAAAATGGTGTAAGATGTTAGAAACTCTCACAAAAATCGGTATAAGCTAAGAGCAAGACGGTAAATACACAATATGTTCAAGAACCAAGGGGGGACAATAAGTTTGGAAGACGACAAAAGATGTGTTTGGATTAAAAAGGTTGCTAAGGCTGAGACGCGATCTTTCACGCCCGTTGTTCAGTCAGTATATTTCCAAGAAGCAATGGCAGAAATGAATGAAATGTTCGCTGATTCCACTGCTGTCCTCAGTCAAATCGATAAATAATTACAGAAAGTACTAAATGGGATGAAGTATCTAATGAGCACAGAATATGTCACTTTTTGAATCAAGCTGATAGTTGGTGCTCTGATTAGGCAAAGGTTCTATTGATGCTGACACATGATCTCGTTTTACAAGCTCCGAGTTGTCGTACGCAAATTTTTGGAGTTTGTAATTTTTTAACTTTTTATTTTTTGTAGCCCGATAGGGTGTAACAGAAGTCTCTTGTTCTTGATTCTGCTTTACTCTTTTACAGAGTTGAAGATGGCAGCAGCGTAAACAACGTTAAAAATTAACACGGAGCTCATTAAGCGACTTAGAAGGTTATATTCAAAAAATATTCACAACGATTGCAAAGTCGTACAGAAAATGTATTTCTTTAATTAATAATGTGGACTGTAAAGTGACGGGTTCCGTGAGAAACTTTTATTCTTCATCAGAAAGACTGCCCTTCTAACACTGCTGTGCGAAAACAAGAATTACACGTTGATCAACTTTAGTGCACCTATAAACTAAGGCAGAGAGAAGAACACAGATAAGGTGGAATATTTTTATGAAGACCTTAGAAAATGAAATATCAAAAATTGCCAATAAAAAGTAAAAATATTTCTTGGAGACTTTAACCCTCAATTTGTAGAAAAGTTTTTGTTGTTGAGGTCTTCAGTCTGAAAACGCTCTCCATGCTACTCTATCCTGTGCAAGCTTCTTCATCTTTGAGTAATTACTGCAACCTACATCCTTCTGCATCTGCTTAGTGTATTCATCTACTGGTCTCGCTCTATGATTTTTACCCTCCACGCTTCCCTGCAATACTAAATTGGTGACCCTTTGATGCCTCATCATTCTTCTACAGCACCACATTTCAAAAGCTTCTATTCTCTTCTTATCTAAACTGTTTATTGTCCATGTTTCACATACATACATGACTACATTCCATACAAATACTATCAGAAAAGATTTCCTGACATTTAAATCTATAGTCGATATTAACAAATTTCTCTTCTTCAGAAACGTTTTCCTTGCCATCGCCAGTCTACACTTAATGTCCTCTCTACTTCGACCAGCATCAGGTGTTTTGCTGCAAAACTCATCTACTAATTTAAATGTCTCATTTCCTGATCTAGTTCCCTCAGAATCACCTGATTTAATTGCACTACATTCCACTAACCTCGCTTTGTTTTTGTTGATGTTCATTTTATCTCCACCTTTCAAGACATTGTCCATTCCGTTCAACTGTTCTTCCAAGTCCTTTGCTGCCTCTGACAGAATTACAATGTCATCGGCAAACCTCAAGGCTTTTGTTTCTTCTCCCTGGACTTTAATTCCTACTCCAAATTTTTCTTTGGTTTGCTTTCTGATTATTCAGTGTACAGATTGAATAACATCGGTGATAGGCTACAACCCTGTCCCACTCCCTTTCAACCATTGCATCCTTTCGTGCCCCTCGACTCATAACTGCCATCTGGTCTCTCCACAAATTGCGTATAGACTTTCACTCCCTGTGTTTTACACCTGCCACCTTCAGAATTCTTCAGAATTTGAAAGAGAGTATTCCAGTCACTTTCAAAAGCTTTCTCTAAGTCTACAAATGCCACAAACGTAAGTTTGCCTTTCCTTAACGTAGCTTCTAAGATAAGTCGTTGTGTTAGTACTGTCTCACGTGTTTCTACATTTCTACTGAATCCAGACTGATCTTCCCCGAGGTCGGCTTGTACCACTTTTTCTATCTGTAAAGAATTCGCGTTAGTATTTTACAACCGTGACTTATTAAACTGATAGTTCGGTAATTTTCACATCTGCTTTCTTTGTAATTGGAATTATTATATTTTTCTTGCAGTCTGAGGGTATTTCGCCTGTATCATATGCGTACAACTTGCCCATCAGATGGTGGAGTCTGATCATGGCTGGCTCTCCCAAGGCTATCAGTAGTTCTAAAGGAATTTTGTCTACTCCCTGGACCTTGTTTCTACTTAGGTCTTTCAGTGCTCTGTCAAATTGTTCACTCAGTATCATATCTCCCATCACGTCTTCATCTACGTCCTTTTCCATTCCCATATTATTGTCCTCAAGTGCATTGCCCTTGTATAAAGCCTCTATAATACTCCTTCCACCTTTTGGCTTCCGTGCTTAGGACTGGTTTACCATCTGGGCTATTGATATTCTTTCAGGTGGTTGTCTTTTCTCCAAAGACCTAATTTTCCTGTAGAGAGTATCTGTCTCTCTCCTAGTGATACGTGCTTCTACATCCTTACACTAGCCATTCTTGCTTAGCCATTTTGCCCTTCCTGTCGATCTAATTTTTGAGGCGTTTGTGTTGCTTTTCGAAGGTTTCAATTATTGTATTTTTATATTTTTTCATTTCATCAATTAAATTAAATTTCTCTTGTATTACCCAAGGATTGCAACTAGCCCTTGTCTTCTTACCTACTTGATCCTCTACTGCCTTCACTATTTCACCTATCAGATCTTCCCATTCTTCTTCTACTATATTACTTTCCCCTGTTATTGTCAATCGTTCACTAATTCTCCCTCTTAAACCCTCTACAAACTCTAGTTCTTTCAGTTTATCCAGATCCCTTGCATTTCGAAAAATTGTCGGAGACTAACCAGCACACAAACGACTGAACAGGAATGGTCAGATGTTTATCATTCTTTGCAAAGCTTTCAATTTCAAATTGCTGTCAGCATGTTTCTAAAGGCACCCAAGAAAAAAATCTGGAAATCAGCAAATGAAAAATTAGATTTAGAAATTGATCATGTAATTTCAAGTACAGGCACTAAAGAAATAATAAACGTCAAGGCGAAGAAAGGAGCAAATACTGAATCAGACCATTACTTGAACAACAAAGAAATCATGGAGAAGAAATTAAATAACTTAATAACTAGTAATTCAAAAAGTATCAATACCAAAATAATATATGCAGCCACTGGAATAGACACATTGGGAAAGATAATGAAATGAGGAAGCTGGAATGAAGACTGCGGAGATTCCTTGGAGGAAAGACTGAGAGCATCGTACAAAAAAACGTTGATTATTTGAAATTCATAAACCAATAATGCAGACGCAGACGTTTTCAGATACGCTGACAAAAATTTTGAAAAATCTCTTCTTCATGTTATTGAAGAAGACTTTCAGGAAAACCATACTAGAAACTTTTATAAAACTATAAAAACTAAGTTGACGAAGTATCGACCGCCAAATCGAGATGTTCAAAGAGAAAGCGACAATGTAGCCACTAATAATAAAGAAAACGGAATTATTGACAGATAACTTCAACAAAGTTCTCAAATGCGAGAAACTAGTAATACCTTTTGACAAAGAAGAGCCTGGAAGTAATTGTCCAGATTCTAAACCACCAGATAAACAGAAGTTCAGGATATAATTAAGGAACTCGAAAATAACAAGGCTTCTGGAGAGCGTTCAGTTGTCGCGGAAAAGAGGAAAAAACCCAGTGATTGCGCGATCCAAAAACTTCAAAAAATTTTGGGGAAAATTTGGGAAACTGAGATAACTCCAGAAGAATGGTTGAACTCACATACATCCCTTACACAAGAAAGCTAGTGGCGCAGATGTCATCAGCCTTAGGAGAACGTATTTAGAGGCTGTTAATGTAGAAAATCCTATCCAAGGCACATAAAAATAATTTGGGAGAGCAAGTAGATCATCAGCTAAGTGAACACCAATGGGGGTTTACAAAGTGCCGGTTTTAGAAAAGATTATGAATTTGAAACTGATAGTAAGGAACTACTGTCAAGAAGCAAAGATCCTGTAGAAATCCCTATTGACTTCAAAAGAGCCTACGACTCCGTAGACAAGAAGACTCTTCAGCGCACTACAATAATTCAGTACTGACAGAAAAACTTTGGCAATAATTAAAAAAAGAAAATATTGACAGAAAAAAAGCGTAAAGTTCCCTGGAGAGATATCAGAATATTTTGAAATAAAAACAGGTATAAGGCAAGGTGATGTCTTCTCGCCATGGCTCTTCAGCTGTGGAGAGCGATTTAGAAAAGGTATTAAGGAACTGGAATGTTAGGCATAAAGGAAAAGGAATGTTAGTTATCGGTTTGGAATGTAATAATTCGAACTTCAGATTCAGCTGTCTAACCTTCCCAGATGATTTATCAATATTTTCCGAAAAACAACAATCTCAGCGGATCAACCTGTTGAAACAATGGCGGAGAAGGTTGAATTACAAATTTCTTTTGAGAAGGCAGAATTCGTAACGAACATCAAAAATGCTCCAAAATTCCTAACGGCCAGATATGATAGAGTACACAGAGGGAACAAATTTAAGTATTTCATACAGTGAAAGGTGTAGATAAAGAAGCAAACAAAAATAGAGCACACTATGGCTTATCAGTAAACGAAGGACATTTGCAATTAAAAAAATCACTCTCGATAAAGAACAAAAATGCAGGTCAACAACACTGTTATTTAACGGGAGTGTCTCTATGCAGCGCAGTGTTTAACCGTCAACTAAAAGGGAGAAAGTGAGGAGTTGAAGAAAAAGAAAGCGAAGATACTATAGAAAATATTCGATCCAAGGAAAGGTGGGAATACGTGGACCAGAAGAAGTAATGAAGAAATATAGGCCTACACCAAAGCCGGAGAACTATCTGATGCTCTCATAAAACGGAGAATTTCGTTTCGTGGTTACTTGGGTCGAATGAACACAGAAAAACTGACTAAAAAGGTATTTGACAACTTTGACAAAAATCTCAAAACGCACATCAGTTGGTTAAAAAAACGCAGCGAAAAAATAAAGAAATATTGGAATACCGAAATTCAGGATGGAAGACAGAATCATGAGGATGGTACTTGGTCCAAATTAAAGGAAGAAGATTGTGAAATGTGTTGAGATAGAGATAAAAAGACACCTGCTGCTACAGGAAGTCTAGTGGTCCAGATTAAGTGAGAGCAGGAGAAATAATGACTGTCGAGATTGTAGAACAGATAAGATTTAGGGGAATGTTCAGAATTTTTTTAAATATAGACGGTGCAAACAATAATTACTTACAATGTAGCACAGAGCTGTAGGGCGAGTCGAGACGGGCAGTGCTATTTAGAACTCCTGTGATCTGTCAGTTCGGGATACAACGGCAAAATGACCTGCAAAACCCATCTAAGCCACAACTCATGTTCACCGAGAATACCATCTCATTGTCTTATACCAATTGTTGGTCAGATTGTTGAATTTTTTTATTTCGTCAGCATTACGCTATCGATTGGTAGGTCAGATACTTGAATATTTTATTTCGTTAACATTAGTAGTGTAAAGCTGCTCGTAAAGGCTATGAACCAAAAAAAAAATTGTAAAAATTAAGCTAAAACTAATGCCGTTTAGCTTTCGCTCTAAACGGTCGTCACGTAGTAAGAAGGCCAGAGAAAGAAAACAATGTAATTGTTAATTTTACGATGTTAAAATTCACAATACTTTGAGGTAGAATTTACACAAATGCCATTTTCACAACTTGTAAGTGCCAGATGCTGTTTTAAGTTACGTTGTACCACTACCAGTCATTTTCTTTCCTGTTCCACTCGCAAATACTGTGAGGGAAAAACGACTATCTACAAGCCTCTGTACGAGCCCTGTATTCTCCTATCTTCGTGGTCCTTATGCGAAATGCACGCGTTGGTGACAGTAGAATCGTTCTGCAGTCGGCTTCAAACACCGGTCCTCCGAATTTTCTCAAGAGTGTTCCTTGAAAAGAACGTCGCCTTACCTCCAGGGATTCCCTTTTGAGCCGGCCGGGGTGGCTGAGCGGTTCTAGGCGCTACAGTCTGGAACCGCGCGACCTCTACGGTCGCAGTTTCGAATCCTGCCTCTGGCATGGGTGTGTGTGATGTCCTTAGGTTAGTTAGGTTTAAGTAGTTCTAAGTTCTATGGGACTGAACTGATGACCTCAGATGTTAAGTCCCATAGTGCTCAGAGCCATTTGAACCATTCCGATTTGAGTTACCTAAAGATCTTAATATTTCATACTCACGTGTTGTTCTAACCTACCGATAACAAATCTAACAGCTTGCTTCTGTATTGCTTCGATACCTTCCCTCAGTCCGACCAGACGGGAATCCCATGGCCGAGCTCTACTCAGGAATAGGTCGCGTTACTGTCCTACATGCAATCTCCTTTACACACTTTCCTAAAACTGTGCTAATAAACCGAAGGCGACCATTAGGGTTTTCCACAACAGTTCTTACGTGCTCATTCCATTCCATATCGCTTTCCAGATATTTAATCGGCGTGACCGTGCGAAGCGGCACACTTCGAGCATTACGTACTATATATATATATATATATATATATATTCAAGTGCAGTAACTTACAGTTTTCTACATTTAAACTTAGCTGCCAATAATCACACTAAATAGAAATTATGTCCAAGACATCTTGTATACCCCTACAGTCACTCAAAGCCGGGTTTAGCGACAATATCAAATGAGCTTCAAACGATTAAGATGGTTGTATAAGAGGGCGAGAGGATGCACAAGATGCTTGTAACGACGCAAATGCATATCCTCCTATTTCCAGCTATTGTACTATAAATTTGTTTCCTTATTTTGTTCCCTGAAGATATGACATTTCTGTGTCTTTATATATTGTAATTGTTTTACAACTTGTACATATATATATATATATATATATATATATATATATATATATATATATGTGTGTGTGTGTGTGTGTGTGTGTGTGTGTGTGTGTGTGCGTATGTGTATGTGTGTGTGTGTGTGTGTGTGTGTGTGTCAGTGTATAACTGGTTAGTTTGTAAATCTTATTTGTATTTTTAAGCTGGGTCTTGCTAGGGAAAACTACGCTATCGAAAGATTACATCGATAGATCATGTGGAGAACCAAAGTGTTTAGGATCTTGGGTAGTGTTAACTCTGCCGCGTGGAGCGCGGGCAGAGCAGAGTCTGGCTGGTGTAGGGCGGTGGAGCAGGTGTGTTGAGTGACGCTTCCGCGAGATGCTGCGCTTTCGGGGTTTGGCAGCATGTAATTGCGCTCGACTTCCTATGATAGTTTCAGGTGCGGTGTCCCGGACGGGAAACATTAGCTGGCACACATCAAGAGCCCGTTTCGCCCGGTGACCGCGTCGAGAAGAACGCGCGCCAACATCCAGCTTCTCCAACAGCGACGGCCGACAATAAGTGATTGTCGCCACCTCCTCGATCGACGACTTCAAACCCTTCAATCAACCAACAGGGAAGACTGAAAGCACGTAAAGTTTTAGAACTGTATGGCAGACCTCAGCTTTTCAAGCTGTTCCATTTGCATCACTTAGCATGAACCTTTGTTGCTCATTGTCCCAATTGCATTATTAAGCACGGTCCCTTCCTTTTCCGAAATGAACCCGAGTGTCGTTGAAATTCAAACGCCAGCATTAAAGTAATATCATTCCATTTCACTGCTTTAATTTCAAAGTTCAGTTAAAGCATTCATAGCTGGCTACAATAACCAAACAGAACTATATTTAGATTACATAAGCACAAATTAAGAGTGCGAGTTTTGTTACCATATTTTAGTTTACCTGTGGATTCAGCTCAGCTTGGTACGTTAATTGTTCAACATTCAAGTTCAAATTTAAATCTCTTATTTCTAAATTGCGTAGATTCAAGTTGCTTATGAGATGATTGTTGAGGTAGCCCAAGACTAACCTAATTTTAATTAATTTCGTAGTGCTTCAGAAACAAAGTTCAATATTAATTTCAGTCACTAAATTAACTCTCAATTTTTCGGTTTTATTAATTCTTTTGCTAAGTTAAATCAAAGTGTAGCGAAATTTATTACTTCTGACAAACTTTCAGTTTTCACACTACACGTGTCAACCTTCAGTTGCCACACTTCTAGTGCTAATTATATGTGCATTAACCTTTCTTTTTCAGTTATTATAGTAGTTGTCCATAGGCCTGGCGACCGTAATTTTCTCCAAATCTCAAATATCTAATTAACGCCAGTTAATTGTTAACGTAACAACCGCACATTTACTTTCTTTATTAACTTTACCCTTTTTCAAAATTAATTTTCACCAATTTCATTTGCATTTTCCTTTCATTTAGATTTAACCCTTCCTCCCCCTTTACCGACAGATTAACTTCGCTGACGATAGCTTCTCCCAAATTTCCATTAGGTACACGCGGTTTAATTTTTCACTGTCATTAAGGTCGATAAGTGAGGGGGAGGTTACATGCTGCAGCTTAGAGAGCTTTTACATGCTAATTTGTGGCTTTTTCCCTGCTTTATAGACAACAAGTGTCCCATTTAAAATCGTTCATCACGACTTCCATTACATCGTTCGGTCCACATCTATCATTCACACTACATCGTAAATCCACATTGGTTTAATATTAGTCATGAGTTGAAGACAGACGCGCGTTTAGTGATCTTGGTTATGCAGGTAATATTAAAGCTGTGAACGCCGTATCTTTCAGTCAGATGGGTTAAGTCTGAATGGTTCAAATGGATAGGAGCACTATGGGACTTAACGTCTGAGGTCATCAGTCCCCTAGAACTTAGAACTACTTAAACCCAATTAACCTAAGGACATAACACACATCCATGACCGATGCAGGATTCCAACCTGCGACCGCAGCGGTCGCGCGGTTCCAGACTGTAGCGCCTAGAACCGTTAAGTCTGAAATACGCACTGTAGACCTATCAGTTTGGATACACATGTCTGGCCATTTCCTTGTTACCTCGCTGTCAAAATAACATTATATATACTTAAGTTTTCTTTTTAGATTGAGTAACAGTGAATTCCATCAGCTGATATAATTAACATTTCTTTTTTATCTGGTTCGGTATTTCTCCTTCACTTCGGACGTGTAGCAGCGCGCCACACTGCCCCTTGCGCCGAGTGAAGACTTCTAACGAGGCGGCAGCCGTTAGTCTACGCGGCGCACCACAGATGGCTCTGGTGGCGCGCGCTCGTGATTTACGTGTACCGCCTGCTGCCCGCAGTGTATACCGCCGCCGCCAGGAGACACCCATTACTGCGAGTCGTGCCGTAATTGCTTCCAGTCGAAAGGCAACAGACGGTATCGCTCCCCCGTTTCCGTACACCGTTGCAGCTTGTAAGAGAGTGGCAAAAGCGCAGATATCGCACAGGCTGCTAGACCACTGTTACGACGCCAGTTCAAACACATAAATCCGCAGCAAGCAACGGTTTATAGCCCTGACGCATAACACATCTTATCTGTATTTCCTACAGCCTTACTCCCATTAGTAACAGAAGTAATTCCAGAGAAGACCAACATACGTTAGGCCATTTGAAAGAAATTAGAAAAGCGTCTCTCGTTAACTTTTATTTGTTTGTGTACCCATTTATTTAATTATTCATTCATAGACGATGCACGCAAAACGTGTCGGGAATTTTGTAATTTCACTGGTTATATTTGTCCGACTCAGCGATCTTTCATTGTTGTGATAGTAAACACGACTGAAACGGATCTGTACGCTTGTCGGCATACTGCATGTTAAGCCTGTCGGTTGTCAAGAGGGTTACATGCGTTTATTTACAAAAGGTCATTACTCATTTGTTTCAAAAATGGATCAGAGAATTTTAATTAAATTTTGCAATAAAATGGAATAAAAGGAAACTAAGTCTTAGAACTCTTGAATATTGCTTTTGATGACTCTTCTACGACTAAAACAAGTTTTTTTCTTTTTTTCTCATCAGTCTTCTGACTGGTTTGATGCGACCCCCCACGATTTCCTCTCCTGTGCTAACGTCTTCATCTCAGAGTAGCACTTGCAGCATAGGTCCTCAATTATTTGCTGTATATATTCCAATCTCTCTCTACAGTTTTTGCCCTCTACGCACCCTCCTGTACCAGCGATGTCATACCCTCATGTCTTAACAGATGTCCTATCATCTTGTCCATTCTCCTTATCAGTGTTTTCCACACATTCCTTTGCTCTCCGATTCTGCGTAGAACTTCCTCATTCTTTATCTTATCAGTCCACCTAATTTTCAACATTCGTCTGTAGCACCACATCTCAAATGCTTCGATCCTCTTCCGTTCCGGTTTTCTCACAGCCCATGTTTCACTACCATACAATGCTGTACTCCAGACGTACATTCTCAGAAATTTCTTCCTAAAATTAATGCCGATATTACATATTAGTAGACTTCTGTGGGCCAGAAATGCCTTTTTTGCCATAGCTAGTCTGCTTTTGATGTCCTCTTCGCTCCGTCCATCATTGATTATTTCACTGACTAGGTAGCTAATTCCTTAACTTAATCTACTTCGTGAACATCAATCTTTATGGTAAGTTTCTCGCTGTTCTCATTTCTACAATTTTTCATTACCTTCGTCTTTCTTCGATTTAATCTCAAACCATACTATGTACTAACTAGATTGTTCATTCCGTTCAGCAGATCATGTAATTCCTCTTCACTTTCACTCAGGATAGCAATGTCATCAGCGAATCGTATCATTGATATCATTTCACCTTGAATTTTAATTCCACTCCTGAACTTTTATTTCCGTCATTGCTTCCTCCATATGAAATGAAATTATCGTATGGCATTGTTGGCCAGGAAGCCCCATACGGGGCAGTTCGGCCGCCGTATTGCAGGTCCTTTTTAGGTGAGGCCACATCAGCGACTTGGAGTCAATGATGATGAAGGACACACAACACCCAGTCCCCTGCCGGGAATTGAACCTGGGCTCCCTGCATGGTACGCGGTAACGTTACCTCTACGCTACAGACGCGGACTGCTTCCTCGATGACAGATTGAATGGTAAGGCAGAAAGGCTATAGCCTTGTCTTACACTCTTTTTAATACGAGGTCTTCGTTCTTCGGTTGTCCACTCATTCCCTCTTGGCTGTTGTACATATTGTATCGGACCCGTCTGGCTCGTCTCACCCTATAGCTTACTATCTTCAACTATTTGTCATTCTGTGCTCGCTACTTGGCATGTAATTGATTAACCTTTCTGGTTATTTTTGCTATTTGACCGTACCATCACTTGACGTTTTGATTTCAGTCTGTGTATCGTCATGAAATGTTTGCACGTCCACTTGCACCTGGTCAATATCTGTTCTTAATTGCGTGTGACCCATTATTAAATTTTCGATCACATCTCTGGGTTCTTTCTCCTCTTCCTCTATTTGACTTAACTGTCGTTTGATCTCACGCAGTTGTTTTCCTATTCACGTATTCTGCTCACGCCCCAGTTGTTTCATCTCTGTTTTGTATCGTTATGATGCGCGTTAATTGGTTATCAAGCGGTTATCAAGAGGTACAATAACCACACCGTGAGAATAGAAGCGAAAACGAAAAATCAGTTCAGAAAGCTCAGAGAAGAACTGTTGCAAACTACAATACTGGCCATTAAAATTGCTACACCACGAAGATGGCGTGCTACAGACGTGATATTTGACCGACAGGAAGAAGATACTGAGATACGCAAATGACTAGCTTTTCAGGTCATTCACACAAAGTTGGCACCGGTGGCGACACCTACAATGTGCTGACATGAGGAAAGTTTCCAACCGATTTCTCATACACAAACAGCAGTTGACTGCCGTTGCCTGGTGAAACGTTGTTGTGATTCCTCATGTGAGGAGGAGAAATGCGCACCATCACGTTTCCGACTTTGACACAGGTCGGATTGTAGCCTTTCGCGATTGCGATTTATCGTATCGCGACATTGCTGTTCGCATTGGCCGAGATCCAATGACTGTTAGCAGAATATGTAATCGGTGGGTTCAGGAGGGTAATACGGAACGCCGTGCTGGATCCCAACGGCCTCGTATCACTAGCAGTAGAGATGACAGGCATCTTATCCACATGGCTGTAACCGATCGTGCAGCCACGTCTCGATCCCTGAGTCAACTGATGGGGAAGTTTGCTAGACAACAACCATCTGCACGAACAGTTCGACGACATTTGCAGCAGCATGGACTCTCAGCTCGGAGACCATGGCTGCGGTTACCCTTGACGCTGCATCACAGACAGGAGCGCCTGCGATGGTGTACTCAACGACGAACCTGGGTGCACGAATGGCAAAACGTCATTTTTTCGGATGAATCCAGGTTCTGTTTACAGCATCATGATGGTCGCATTCGTGTTTGGCGACATCGCGGTGAACACACATTGGAAGCGTGTATTCGTCATCGCTATAGTGGCATATCATCAGGCGTGATGGTATGGGATGCCACTGGTTACACGTCTCGGTCACCTCTTGTTCGCATTGACGGCACTTTGAACAGTGGACCTTACATTTCAGATGTGTTACGACTCGTGGCTCTACCCTTCATTCTATCCCTGCGAAACCCTACACTTCAGCAGGAATATGCACGACCGCATGTTGGAGGTCCTGTACGGGCCTTTCAGGATACAGAAAATGTCCGACTGCTGGCCTGTTCAGCACATTCTCCAGATCTCTCACCAATTGAAAACGTCTGCTCAATGGTGGCCGAGCAACTGGCTCGTCACAATACGCCAGTCACTACTCTTGATAAATTGTGGTATCGTGTTGAAGCTGCATGGACAGCTGTACCTGTACACGCCATGAAGCTCTGTTTGACTCAATGCCCAGGCATATCAAGACCGTTATTACGGCCAGAGGTGGTTGTTCTGGGTACTGATTTCTCAGGATCTATGCAGCGAAATTGCGTGAAAATGCAATCACATGTCAGCTCTGGTATAATATATTTGTCCAATGAATACCCGTTTATCATCTGCATTTCTTCTTGTTGTAGCAGTTTTAATGGCCAGTAGTGTACACAAGAGCAAAGTGTTCAAGAAGTTACAAATTCTGAATCCGTAACAACTTCCGAGTGAATAATGCTATCACAAAGGCAAGAAGTTTCATAAGGAATGAAAAAAGATTTCAGGCAAATACAACGGCAATCACAGGCGGAGAAAAAATTACGCGATAACCGACCACCTGCGTTGCCACAGGCATGTTTCACCACCAACGAATAGCAGACAGCACCACGAATACACTGGATACCACAAGCCTACTTTTCGGAACAATTCTGACCACATGATAAAGAGGCAAGCTTAGCCAGGCAAGACACTGGACCAATAAGTGACAGGGAAATGCAAGGGCGCGAAGATTATAGCGTAAGGCATACCGACACTCTCGCTGAGCCGATGGAACGAAGTCATTGCGGTCCATTACAACGATATCATGCAGGACTAGGCGGAAGTTACAGTGGACAATCTCCAATGGATTTACCACAAGCTGAAAAACTGAAATGTGAAATGATCGGAAACAGAAGTGGTGAATGCTCTCAAATATCGTAAGGTACCATGACGAGGTACTACCGCGATCATTTCCTCACTGTAAGGGAGTTTCTGCATTTCCGTGAAGGAAACTCACTGCATCCATTAACCATTGATCGATTCAGAGCAGGACTACCAGAACATTGTATATTAGCACACAAACTAGACTTTATATGGGCCCATTTATCTGTAACAGTAGCAGAAACGATGCAAAACATAGCAGCTGTATGTCGATGATGTGAAAATTTCACAGATAAGTTTCTCTCACGCTACTGGTCGAGTGAAGTATGAACTGCTACAAAATCCATACTTCGCGAATTATGGAGAGAAGGGCCAAGTAAAATTTTTCGAAGCAATGGCAAAGGAAAACCAGTGTCTGGATGTGCCGTACAGTAAGGGAGAACTGATTAAATTGTGTGCCACGAAGATGCCACTAAAATACCAACAGTCACTGGTAGGGCGTGGAGGCAATGACGTGGAAGCCTTCAAAGGAATTTTGAGAGAATTAGAATGCATATTCTCGGAAGATGAGTCAAGAAAAAATCGAAACCCGCGTGAAAACGTGAATGAAAGATCGCGAAATGCGCCAGACACCGCGAGAAGGAATGTCAGGTATTACGAATTCGCGCAGAGAAGTGACAATAGATTCCAACAAAGAGACGGTTGTGGGTACAGAACGAGATATGGCAACGGTTATCCACCCAGGAATGGCAATACCTATTATAGGCTGAATAGTGGTAATCGCAATGGGTATTGGAGAACAAACAGGCCGAAATTATCAAAAACGAAACCTGTGTCACCAAGTCGAACAAAGATAGGAAGGGCCGAAAGAAGACGTGGAGATTGGGCCACCAAACACTAATAAACGTTCGAACTGACAAGAGAGCGCCAAGTCAAGGAGAACAGCGCACCTACCCAAGCAAGCAGCAGCAACATAATGAGAGACACGTACACCTTATCAAGAGAGGTGAAAGATGAAGGAACAGAACCGCAGGGACCAAAATAAGTTGACGTACCGCAAACAGCAGGTTGGACAGGGATTAATTGGGAGTATTTCGGAAAAACCGGTCTACCGGAACAAAATGAAGCAAGCATAACGGAAGTCGAGATGAGAGATAAAGTAATTAGCATAGCAGAGTTATTTAATGCTGAAACTAGGAAGAGCCGATTCCAAGCGAATAATGTACCATTGACAGAAATATACATTTTATCACTACAGGTTATAAATGAGGAAACAGGATCAAATAAAGACAGGAAAACCACAAGATCATGCTGGGGAGGTGTGAATTGGGACGATATCGACGCAGAAAATGAACTGCCAGAGGCAGGCACATGGGAGAAGAAAACAGTGACGAAGTAATTGTAATTGCAGAGGTATTTGAGACTGAGACCAGGGAAAACCAATTCAAGAACTATAATGCACAGTTGACGGTACTTGAAAACAAACTACAACTAGGCACTGGTTCCGCTGCGTATAATGACGGAAGTGATAGAGATAGAATAAGGGCATTTAGATGCTAGGCCTACTATTTGGGAGTTTCCACGGAGAAAGAAGAGGCAGATGTATTTGAGTTGAGCGAAGATGAAGTTAAATATGAAGAAGTAGTTGTAGAATAAAGAGAGAAAGAGAGATAGTGGTCAAGGGATATCCGATAGAAGGTTCGAATTCGCAGGTAAATGTCCTGAAACGACTCATATATCATTCAATAGAGGCTGCTTTAATGCAGGGAGATGAGGAAGGACAAAGCAAACCGATCGAGATTCAACCAGTTGTGAATGCCATAGTAGCGAAAATGTCCATTAATGTAATCATAGACAGCGGAAGCGAGCTAACCGCGATATCGGAGCACTTATTTAGCCAATGCAGTGGTAATTAAGAATTACTGATCTTTAAAACGAAGATGGTTAATGTGAAGGATCTCATCAAAAATCATGCTGCGGATCTCAACAAACAGACAAGGTTAACTCTTTCGTGCCAACGTCAAAAGATCGAAGCCAATTTCTTTATCATACCGAAATTAACAGTGGACATGATAGTAGGTGCGGGGTTTCTGACTGAAAGACGAGCTGTGGTAAACAGGCGAAAGGTAGCGTCAGTTTTGAGAGTACTACACTTCTCTTTGAGCCAGGGCTGTGCAGTGTCAAACATAGGTGCAAGAGTCTTCCAGTCTAAAGGAACGATATTCCCCCATACAAACAAAATTGTATAGACAGAAAGAACCTAGCACAGAATGAGATAAGCAAAAGTTCAGTATTTCATCGTGTAAGCCCTATTAAAAGATATAACAACGAAACCTTCTCACTTCCCCTTCACCCTTCTGCCTGAAGAAGGAGCCACTGGCTCCAAAAGCTTGCCAGTCACAACAGTCTTTTATGTGTGTGTTCTGCCACCGCTTGGTGAGTAGATTTTTTTATCTATCAAATTAAATAACATTAAAACGTATGATGAATAGTCACTTATAGGCGTCAGTAAATAATATTCAAGAAGCCATCAAGTATTTTTCAGACAGGATGTGACCAGGAGTGTGAGGGAAGAGACAGAGAAATGATGAGTACCTTTATACGTAGCAACTAACATTTATATGTAGAGTTTGCAAAAGTGATCATCTAATTAGAATGACATACTAACTTACCACATCACGACACCACACATAACCAACATAAGGTGTCTCATTAGCTTAAGATATCAGGAACAAAATGGAACCTGATAGAGAAACTAGAACTGTAACAAAGAGATAGGACGCCGAACTGTGTAAAGAATTTCTTGAGAGGCGTAAATTAGGCATCAGACTATAAGAACAGATTTTTGTACTAGACCTCCTGCAAGAAAGAATCGTCAACTGCCCACGACATTTCGGTGGACGACAACTGAAAATGTATGGGGGACGGGAATGGACGAGGTCAATGATTTTCCACGATACGGAGGCGCCGGCAAGGGCACCAGAAGGATGGCGATTTGTAACCAAGGCAACCCTTGTACCTAACTGAAGCAGCAACCTTGCCGTGATAAAGAAAGTACAACGAGGATGGAAAAAAACGTGTGCAATCGCGCTGTCGCCTACAGACTGCGATATTATATTGAACTACAGATCTGAAGGAAAATCAGTCAATTAATGCTGAACTACACGTCCTAATCAACGATTGAAACACTAACGAATGTAAAACTTCAAAGCCACTAGTCAACAATTTCCTATATCCTGTGCAAAGAAAAGACAAAGTTCAAGTCTGAAGAAACGAAGATGCTTGGAAGACCAGAAGATGAAGAGTCCCAAGGCTTATTTTGAAGAGAGTAGATGGGCGAAAATATTTCAAGCTACACTTTCCCAAATACTCATCCTTTTGTAAACTAATTGTCTGCGAAGTGCTACAAAAATATAAGTACGTTCAGCAATGTCTTGAGAAGAAATATACACGTTTTTAAAGCCAATACTCCACAAGACTCCACACTAAAAGGTCTACATTATTATGAGGGCCACACCAAACTAGGACAACATCCTGTTGCAAAATTCGGTGCAGAACGATGCTGCCCTTTGCTGACAAACATCTCGTACAAGTCCTTCAGCTTCGTGCAAACACATTCGTCACCAATATAACGCAAAAAAATGTGTGAATTTCTAAGGGACCAAACTGCTGAGGTCATCCGTTCCTAGACTTACACACTACTTAAACTAACTTATGGGAAGAACAACATACACGCCTATGCCCGAGGGAGGATTCGAACCTCCGGCGGGAGGGGCCCAACCTCACGCAAGAACATCCATAGCCATCATGTGAAAATAGTCGAAATTAGATAAAAATCAGTAGCAAACAGGGAAGCTGCAAAAAGTACAACAGTTAACATAGGACTTCGACGAATTTATACTGAGTTGACACAATTTACATCTCTTTATACAATATGTGTAAGTGACCGAATAAGAACTGTATAACAGTCTTTTCATATCCCTTGTTTCATGAATAATGCAGGAGAAACCTTTTTGTAAATAAATGTTTTATGTACTTACAATGTTAATTAAAATAGTACGTTAAAAAAACCTGTTCGTATATATTGTGTCTTAAAGATAACATTTTTTAAAAATTAATTTCCTGGCTTTTAGTGTAATATTTTAAAATTTTATTCATGCCTAATTATCCCTGCAACGTTTCTTAAATACTATATTGCCTTTTAGGGTAGTAATTTTTTATAGTAATGTGTGTTTAAATATTGTTTGCGACTATAATTTTTTGAATTGGCATAAATCAATAATAGAACTTTTAAAAGTTTGACATGATTAGGATCTGCTAAAGAATTATTTTGATGCCTACATTAGTTGTTAGAATCATAAAACAAAGAGCAGAATGTAGAACCTGCATTTTTGGAATATATATGAAGCATTTAACTTTTTAAGCTGATTTAAATAGTAAGTGGTTGGGAAAATAGTATTGAAAGTTCGATATGAGAGGCTCCTCATCTTCTATATAAAATCTAAAATACACACAACTCGTTTAAAAATATATATTAAAAAAGGAAATTGATATCATTATAAGAATTTGCAGGCTTCACTTAAGGGAGACAATTAAATCAATAATAAAGTTGACGATGCTAAAAATTCAAGTACGTACACAAACAAGTAGAATTAAATAGAATAAGGAACTGACCAAGCAGCTCTCCAATATTTAGTGCTTAAGAAAAAGTATAATTTTTGAGTGACTTAGACAAACTGCAGCCATTGTCTAACTTCAGTATAAAAATTATCGTAGAAGAGTGGTGATATGTAAGGGGTCAAACAATTAACACACTTTACATTGTATTCCTGACGTAGCCGCACAACACAGTCACATGAAAATGTATTAATTTTATCAACAGGCAAAGCAAAGCGAATAAACATACCAATATATGCTGAATACAAAGCACTAACTCTCACACTAGTAATTGCACGCAAGTAATTTCGCTGACCCAAGCTACAAGACGCAGTTCTGAGGGAAAGGAGAATTTTATGACGTTATGCTGTCTTGCACGGCTGAAATCCTCGCCATGGGACACATAACGGACACAATGAGACGCTGCAGCCACTGCATAGGCCGCTGGCATAAAGCAGCTCTTGTCTCTGCTTTTAACATGACTCCTTGAAAAGCCTTTCTACAGGAATACGACTGGAGATAGCAGATAAACGTCCAGAGAAACCCAACTCAAAACACTGGTTACTCACTGTAGCCACCTGCATCAAAACGTGCATGAAAGAAAAACCTGTTTGTCTTAATATTATGAAGCAGAAGTCAAACTCTGCTCTACGAAGGAAATGACGCCTATGATAGGTTAGTGGGTGAAGATATAACAACCACAGACACCCTGATTGGCCAAAAAGAAAGTACATGGCCACCAGCTTTGATACAGGCAAATCGCAGACAGACTAATTGGCTTCTTCTCTTGCAACAAATCATTGAGTGGTTGAGAAAGGCGACTCGAGCCGTGCTGAGACGATTGCGAGCGCCATTATATGAACACTTGTTCACAGGCTCGTCTTAACTGGTAAAGAGTTAATCTACATAGTCTCCTAGGAAGGATAATCGCACTGAGCACTGACAGTTAATGCTTGCGACTGATTTGAGGGCAGCGACATATGCGCTATTCCAGCCAAATTGCGTGTACCATGCCAATTCACTTGGGTAGGAAATATATAGGAGTCACAGCTTCACCGAAGGCGTAAGAAATGTATCACACCAGTGTTTAACAGTCGAGAGAGATTTAGAATAGATTCTCAGATTCACAGCTCATTCCAACAGCCGCCGCAGCCACCGCCAATGCAAGGTACACACACGCGCTCACGCTACGCCAGTTTAAGTGATATTCAGTTGACCCTCAGAACTGTGGTCGTACCCGTGTCTCTTACTTTTCGAACATTCAACCTTGACCTGTAGTTAAACATATTCACGATTGTCAGGGTTAATTGAAGCAGAAACGCGAGATGTCCGATATAATGGAAGGGATTGATCAGCCACTGTAGAGTTATGAACTGTTTTAATTGTTTACTTCTCTGTGATTGCTCTTTACCGACCCCCATTCAGTTTTGGGTATTTTCATTGTGCATGTTAGCGTAATTGATATCTCTGGCCCCAGTTGTATTTTATTTGTTTTTATTTTTATCGAACCCCAGACATGGTCACAAACATCTTACCATTAAAGCACCTTATAATAGTTAGGAATTTCGCTTCGCAGTTGTGAACACCCAGTATCAATATTTTACCATACTGTAAGTAATTTTGTTAACACTGGTATGTCATGAGGTCATACTTAGAGTAAAAATAAACCTTAGTAAGCAAAATTTAATATTTTCATTTTTGCTAACATATAGTTATGCCGGAACTCGTAGATTAATTTCTGTTAGCGATAATCTTTCTTTTGCAGGCTGTGTAGCGGAACCAAAATTGACATTATTGTTTCATTAGATTGAAGTCCGTACTGTTGCACTCTTCCGAAATCTGCACGCGAGATGTGGTATCTATCTACCTTGCATGCTGTAGGTTCGACACCAAATTCCTAAAACACAAACAGAGCGTCCTTGCGCAACTGCGGTACGAAGATAGATCAATATCAGTTTCGCACTTTTTAGAACCTTGTGGGAAAACAGCTTACATACTGACGCAGCGACATCGATGGAGACGGATGGAGAATTACTGCATAACTGAGATGTCAATGAGATGCTGGCGGCTTTGCAGTTTTGCGGGGCAGTTCAAACCACTCTGTTGAGCAGGTCTGCTATCACCCGACTCCGGGTACCAACTCAAATAGGAGTGAACTAGAGGAACCACCCCAGACGCCTACCTTGCGATAGCCAAGGACAACGCATTGGTCACACACAGCCATGTAGTGTCGAAAGCAGCGCAAGGCTTTTGGGAATCTGGTTGTCGCTCCACTTACTGGTCAAAACCGACGCATTCTTTACCACACGAAGATTTTTGAAGTAGCTTTCCACCCTTTATTTGCAAGTTGAGTATAATTGAATAAATGTCCTATCAATGCCACACTTAACAGACAGAAGTAGATGCTGAGAATAATTTAGTGAGTTGGCTAGCTGTTCTGACAATACCTAGTGACACAAAAAAGAAAAAAAATTTCACCACGAATGGAAGCCCAAGATAGCATGCCATGAGCTGCAACAAAATAGGGCGTACAATATCGTTGACGTACCGCTATGCTGTAATGGTGCCCCAGATGACACTCAAAGGGACCCTGCTATGAAACTAAATGGCACTCACGGTCATCAGTACTGGTTGTCAGGACCAGTCGAAAGACAGGTTGGTATTCCTCCGTTGCAGAGCGCATCCAGACATCTCTAGTCAACAAGATTACAGGCCTGAGACGTGTCTCGGGACGCCCTAGATACTGGTGGGTTAACAAACGGGCTATCCCTAACAATATGTCCCGGCAGCCAGGAGTGATGGTCTAAGGTGCCATTACTTCTCACAGCTGGGTCCCTTTGGTTGTCATCAGCGGTACTCTTACAAGCACAGCGATACGTTGACGATATTATACGCCCCGTTTTGTCCCCATCGTTGCAAGCCATATTGGGCTTATATTTCAGCAAGATTATGCCCGTCCACACACAGTGAGAGTTTATGTTTTACAACGAGTTTTCAACTTTTCAATTTGTGAATTTCTTTCTCTTGAATAAAAGATCCAATACTGTGTTCGTTTGTGTATATGCAATATATCTAACGATTTCCATCACCTTCGAATAATTACACTACTGACCATTAAAATTGCTACACCAAGAAGAAATGCAGATGATAAACGGGTATTCATTGGACATATTATGCAAGAAGTGACATGTGATTACATTTTCACGCAATTTGGGTGCATAGATCCTGATAAATCAGTACCCAGAACAACCACCTCTGGCCATAATAACGGTCTTGATACGCATGGGCATTGAGTCAAACGGAGCTTGGATGGCGCGTACAGGTACAGCTGCCCATGCAACTTCAACACGATACCACAGTTCATCAAGAGTAGTCACTGGCGTATTGTGACGAGCCAGGTGCTCGGCCACCATTGACCAGACGTTTTCAATTGGTGTGATATCTGCAGAATGTGCTGGCCAGGGCAGCAGTCGAACATTTTCTTTATCCAGGAAATTCCGTACAGGACCTGCAACATGCGGTCCTGCATTATCCTGCTGAAATGTATGGTTTCGCAGGGATAGAATGACGGGTAGAGCCACGGGTATTAACACACCTGAAATGTAACGTCCACTGTTCAGAGTGCCGTCAATGCGAACAAGAGGTGACCGAGACGTGTAACCAATGGCATTCCATACCATCACGCCGGGTGATACGCCAGAATGGCGATGACAAATGCACGCTTCCAAATGCACGCCGCCAAACAAGGATGCGACAATTATGATGCTGTAAACAGAACCTGCATTCATCTGAAAAAATAACGTTTTGCCATTCGTGCACCCAGGTTCGTCGTTGAGTACACCATCGCAGGCGCTCCTGTCGGTGATGCAGCGTCAAGGGCAACCGCAGCCATGGTCCCCAAGCTAATAGTCTATGCTGTTGCAAACGTCGTCGAACTGTTCGTGCAGATGGTTGTTGTCTAGCAGACGTCTCCATATGTTGACTCAGGGATCGAGACGTGGCTGCACGATCCGTTACAGCCATGCCGATAAGGTGCCTGTCATCTCCACTGCTAGTGATACGAGGCCGTTGGGATCCATCACGGCGTTCCGTATTACCCTCCTGAACCCACTGATTCCATATTCTGCTAACAGTCATTGGATCTCGACCAACACGAGCAGCAGTGTCGCGATACGATAAACCGCAATCGCGACAGGCTAGAATCCGGCCTATATCAAAGTCGGAAACGTGATGGTACGCATTTCTCCTCCTTACACGAGGTATCACAAAAACGTTTCACCAGGCAACGCCGGTCAACTGCTGTTTGTGTAAGAGAAATCGGTTGGAAACTTTCCTCATGTCAGCACGTTGTAGGTGTCGCCACTGGCGCAACCTTGTGTGAATGCTTTGAAAAGCTTATCATTTACATATCACAGCACCTTCTTCCTGTCGGTTAAATTTCGCGTCTGTAGCACGTCATCTTCGTGGTGTAGCAATTTTAATGGCCTGTGGTGTACTGCATAGTGCGTTTATTTTTTATTTTTTATTTTTTACAGCTTGTTACGTTTAGTTTAGCGACTAATGATCGTTACCTGTGGTCTACGGGTAGCACCTTTGCTTGGTAATACAAATGTCTACGTTCCGGATTCGAAACGCGCCACCTCTTTAAATTTGCGTAACAGTCATCAGCAATGGCAACCGGAGACTTCTGGCATAAGACATAATAAGTAACCCTCATTCAGCCAAAAGCCTTGTCAAAGGAGCGCGGGAGAAGGCAGAGGTTCAAGGCTCTCACTTGCCCTTGGTGTGGCAAACACCTCTAAAGGTGGAAGAAACAGCAGTGATCAACAGAATGGGGATGCAGGAGGAACTGGAGAGCACTACATTAAGGACAAATGATGTGTAACTATAGGACATGTGGCCTGTAATTGAAAAAAGTGTCATGATGATCTCTCCATTGCCAAAAGATTTCGGAATACTCCGCTATTCATATGTCTATGTGGGGACTACCAACAGTGAGGCGACCATGAGAAAACGGTTGGCTAACCAACGAAAGGATAACGTGCTACGAGTCGTTGGGTGGAATATGAGAAGTCTGATCGTGGGAGGAAAGCTAGAATATCTAAAAGGGAAATGCTAAGGCTCAGTTTAGATATAGAGGGCGTCAGTGAACAGAAATGGAAAGAGAATAGGGAGAACAGCAGCAGGAAACGGTGTAACGGAGTAGGATTCATTATAAACAGGAAGGCAAGGCAGAGTATGAGTTACGGTGAACAGTTTAGTGATAGGGCTGTTTTCATCAGAATCGACACCAAACCGACACCTACAATGGTAGTTCTTGTAAGCATGCCGACGTCGCAGGCCAAAGATGAAGAGATAGAGATAGTCAATGAGGATATTGAACGGGTAATTTAGTACGTAAATGCAGAAGAGGTTCTAGTAGTTATGGAGGACTCGAATGTAGTTATAGCGGAAGGAGTAGAAGAAATGGTTATGGGAGAATATGGGCTTGGTACTGGCAGTGGGAGAGAAGAAAGACTAATAGACTTCAGCAATAAATGTCCACTAGCAGCGGCGAATACTCAGTACAAGAATCACAAGAGGAGGAGGCATACTAGGAAAAAGCGAGAAGACACAGGAATATTCAACTTATATCTTTATCGAGCAGAGATTTCGAAATCAGATACTGGATTGTAAGGCATACCCAGAAGCACATATGGACTCAAATCACAATGCGGAAGAAGGGGGATCCAAAACTACTAAGAAATGGAGAGTTATACTTCAAGATCCCTGAGGCTACAGATGCTGCGACAAGGAATAGTTCAGTAGATAGTAACGTTAAAGAGGAAAGGATATATCTAAAAAAGGCAATCACAGAACTTGGAAAGAAAAATATACGTACGAAGAAGGTAGCTGTGTAGAATCTATAGGTAACAGAAGAAATACTTCAACTGATCGATGAAAGAAGGTAATACAAAAATGTTAAATTGAAAGCAAGATTGGTAACATTAAGAGTGCAATGGGAATTCCACTTTTAAGTGCAGATTAGAGAGTGGGTAGGTAGAAAGACAGAATTGAAGGCCTCTATGAGGGGGAAGGCTTGTCTCATGTGATAGAAGAAGACACTGGAGTCGATTTAGAAGACATAGGGGGTCCATTATTGGAATCAGAATTTAAAAGAGATCAAATAAGGCAGAAGGGATGGGTAACATTCCATCAGAATTTCTAAAAGCATTGGGGTGAGTGGCAACAATACGACTACTCACTCTTGTTTATAGTGTGTATGAGTCTGGCAATATATCATCTCACTTTCGGAAAAACATCATTATACAGAATGAAATGATAATTAAATCAAGACCCTAAGCTGTCGACAGTCATTGACATACATCAATGGGAACAGTTGAAAATGTGTGCCCCGACAGGGACTCTAACCCCGGATTTCCTTCTTACATGGCAGACGCTCTATCTATCTTTTTTTTTCGTTTTGTTCGATAAAGTTCGTCGCGTTTGGTCTGGGCGGACGTCGCAAGACATCCGTTTAAGTTGATCGTCGGTTCCTTGAGTCAGTTTTTTTTTATTACACAGAGCACACAGCTCTCTGACCGAACACGCTGAGCTACCGTGCCGCCATCCATCTGAGCTACCGAGGGCATGGAGGGTAGTGCGACTGCAGGGAATTATCCTTTGCACGCTCCCCATGAGCCCCAAATTCCCAACTTAAATGTCCACACACTTCATTCGTAGTGCCCCTACTCACTACACTCATTACTCGCGGCAGACAGTCTTACCGACTCCCGTAAGAGTCCGGGCAATGCGTGTCCATCCAGTACAGAAGATGAAGGTCAACTATATATGAAGATGTCCGAAAGAATAGATACCATCTTCATATATCATCTACACAGTTACGAAGAGCCGAGAAGTGCACGAATTATAGCACAATCAGATTAACTGATCGATCATCAAAGTGATTGATACGAATAATATACAGAAGAATGGAAAAGAAAAGTGAGGATGTCTTAGATGACGGTCATCTGGATCAAGGAAAGGTAAAGGCAGCAGTGGGAAAATTCTGACGTTGCGGTTGATAGTGAATGCAAGACAATAGGATAAATCAGATCATTACATCTGTCGACCTAGATAAAGCGTAAGAGTGGAAGAGTGGAAGACTGTGGACGAAGTGCTCGAATCAAAAACGACTACTTCGTCGGAGAGGCAATGACGGAAATAAAAGAAAGGTTGATGAGTTGAATTAAAATTCAACGTGAAAGAAAATCAATGGTAAGATTCACTGATTGCATTGCTACGCTCAGTGAAAGTGGCGAAGAGTTACATGATCTGCTGAATGGAATGAACAGTCTAATGAGTGCAGAATATGGATTGAGAGTGAATCGAAGAAAGATGATGGTAATGAGAAGTAGCAGAAATGAGGACAGTGAGAAACTTAACACCAAAATTGTTGATCACAAAGAATACAGAGTTAAGCAAATCTGCTACCTAGGCAGTAAAATAACCAACGATGAACAGAGAAAGAGAAACATCAAAAGTAGGTAGCACTTGTGGTGGTAGTAAGTTCCTATAGGACCAAAGTACTGACGTCATCGGTCCCTAGGCTTACACACTGCTTAATCTAACTTAAACTAACTTATGCTAAGGACAACACACACACCCATGCCCGAGGGAGGACTCGAACCTCCGATGGGGGCAGCTGCGCGAACCGTGGCAAGACGCACGAGACCACGCGGCCACCCCGCGCGATTAGCACCGGTAAAAATGGCATTCCTGGCCAAAAGAATTCTACCAGCGTCAAACATAGGCCTTACTTTCAGCAAGTAATTTCTGAGAACGTACGTTCGGAGCACTACGTTGTATGGTAGTGGAACGTGGACTGTGGGAAAGACGGACAGAAGGGAATCGAAGCATTTGAGACGTGGTGCTATAGACGAGTGCTGGAAATTAGATGGACTGCTTTAACAAGGAATGAGGAGGGGAAAGGAATATCTGGAGAACTTTGATAAGAAGAAGGAACAGTATGAGAGGACATCTGTTAAGACATGGGGGAACGACTTCCACTGTGCTAGAGGGAGCTACAGAGTGCAAAAAAAGGTAGAGGAAGACAGAGATCGGAGTACATCCAGCAAATAACTGAGGACGGAGGTTGCAACTGCTCATTTGAGATGAAGAGGCTGGTACAGGAGAGGACTCCTGACGGGCCGCATAAAACCAGTCAGAAGACTGATGACAAAATCAAATATTATGACAATTTACAGTGCACCATTTACGATTCAAATAGCCCCTCAAGTTTCTAAGGTTAAGTCGTTTCAAAGTTGAAATTTTACTGTTTACATCGAAGAAGAATAAATCTTGTAATAATATAATTTTCTCATACAAAAATACCATCACAGGTTAACATGCGTAATAAAATATTTACTGCCCCTTTGGTACCCAAAATTTGAAATGATTCAATTAGATTCAGCTTACATACGTACAGAAAATATCAGGGGAAATAAAGAAAGAAGTTATGGATTATTTATGGCAGGTGAAATAATTTTACTCAGTGCTGCGCTACATGTCAATGCGACACAGGTACGGCACACTATTATTCAACTTACTCACTTAGGCTCGATTCCTCAACGAGAAAAATATGTTCCTCGGTCAAGGAGCCATTGGAGAACAGCTATGTGAACGTCCACATCTTCGGAAAATTACTTTTCCCGCATATCGTCTGCCAGATTGTAGGAAAAATGGATGTCGAATGGTGCAGGATTTGGACGTACCAATCAGCCCTGCCCACGGTCTGTATGGCGTTGGACAAATTGCTGGTTCAAATGGCTCTGAGCACTATGGGACTTAACTGCTGAGGTCATCACTCCCCTAGAACTTAGAACTACTTAAACCTAGCTAACCTGAGGACATCACACACATCCATGCCCGATGGAGGATTCGAACCTGCGACTGTAGCAGCAACGCGGTTCCGGATTGAAGCGCCTAGAACCGCTCTGTCACAATGGCGGGCGTGCCATTTCGATCGCACGCTGAGATGCACCTGTTATGTGTACCGCAGTCAGACTGTGTCCACAAGAAACGCGGAACGTGCACTCTCTTCTGACAATACGCCAGTCTTGTTGCGCAGTGGTCTTGGCGAGGAACGACATGTGTAACGCACTTAATGAACTCCCTACATAGAAGGTGTTCTCCTACCTATTTGGCGCTGTTGCGCCGAAATGTTAATTATTTGCATAGCCAGTAAATTAAACGTTTGTTTCATGATGCCTTGGTGTTGTTTAATGGCAGAGAATGAACATGAAGATGCCCTCCCACCTAGGATCGCTTTGATTCTAGTATGTGTAAGAAGTGATAGCAGTTCCTTAGATGAGCTACTATTTATCTAATGCAGAGCGTCGGAGAATGGACATTAAGTGCGTCGTATGGAACATCAGCGGCAGGAGAAGGTGAACGAGTGTTGTGCCGAATGCTAGGAAACTTCATCACTAGGTTACACTTCATTCAAGTGGCACGTATAAGGCTATTTCACCTGTGAGATTCTCATGGCACCAGTGGACCCATGAGATAATGTGGCACGCTCATAGTTTTAAATTTTGACAGCTTTTGAGTGCGTGTAGTCGCTGGGGTAAGGATAATAATGGGAGTACTCGGAGTTCTCGTCCCAGCTTGTACGAAGGGCAAAGATCAGAGACTGTCAGTAGGGTCACATAACGTGCAACTTTAACTCGCCAAACATTCTCATTTACAGCGAGTACATTAGGCTATGGTAGCAACAGGTAAATCACAATTCAAGGCGTCAATGACAAAAATATTTTTGTCGTTTTGGAAAATTAGTTAGTTTAGAGAAGTCATCTTGTATGATCAGCAGCGGTAATGAACTATCGCAGTGGTCACGCTTCTCATCCATAACAATGCTCTGTACAAACATTTCAGTTATTAAGTACTTTAAAAGAAATGAAATGTTTTTTCTAGTAAGATAATATGTAAAGAGAGTCTCTTAATCGCGATTAATAAGCTATCTTCGTAAGATATAGGTATTAAGCTGTGCATCCATAATTAATTTTTGCCTGTCAGAAGTCTTTTGTGTTAAAATTTCTCACAAATAGTAATTTTTGCGTTAAATCGGTATGCATTGTCAGAAGCCGTTTAAAAACACTTTCTAACGAGATCCCGTTCATCCCTATACGATTATTACCTGCTGAGAAAAAGGGATGCTCAGTTGTGAAATAAGCCAGAGAACGCTGAAGTACAATAGCTATGTTCTTTTGTAACTACGAAGCTCGTTGTTAAAGTTAGTACTGTTTTGCAAGACGGCCGATGGAGCTTTGCGGTCACCCTACTGCGCACGCTCACCAAAAACCTTGAACTCTTGGCTACCCGAAAACGCCATTTGTGTTGATTTCGCTTACACGTGTTTAAAATGTCAGCCGACTCAAATTGCCGACGTTTCTTTAATCGAAGAGAAATTGCAACTGCAAAAATTCATGGGATAGAGAGTGGAATGTGTAAAGAAATCTCTGTAAACGCTGGAGTGTTCAGAAAATAATGCAGAACATTTAAAGATTGCCGCAAAAATGTGCACAATAAGAAACGAAGTGAGCGAACTTCCGTTATTACTGATCACCTGAGGCAGAAAATCGACCAAAAAAAAAAAAAAAATTGGAGGTGACAGATGCTGCACTGTTTCATTACTGTCTCAGGTGTTTGTTCGCGTCTGAAGAAGTAGAGTGTATGAAATCTACAGAACGCTTACATTATCGGAAGTTGTGCAGTCGCTGGTACCAAAAGCGTTAACTGGCTTGTACAAAAAACAGTCGTTTGAAAACAGATTACAACAGCCGTAATTTTATTTATCTCCCAGTTTCGGGGCCCCACTGGCACCATCTTCAGCTCCCTTCACACGTAGCTAGGTAAGTCACCTAAACATTCGTTCTATCGTAGGTAGCACCTTCCTTTTTGAATGCTTGTGCAGATGATTGTTAGAGATGTGAAAGGTCCACGTCTGTCGAGAGGAAATCTACGGAAACCAGTTGGATATAGTGGTCCCTACCGTAGAACAAAAGTTTGGATGACTTATCTAGCCACATTTACAAGGGCCTGAAAATCGTGACACTCAGGCACCGAAACTGGTAGCTAAATACTTTCTTATTAAATAAAATTCCCCCCCCCCCCCCCCCCTTGAACCATGGACCTTGCCGTTGGTGGGGAGGTTTGCGTGCCTCAGCGATACAGATAGCCGTACCGTAGGTTTAACCACAACGGAGGGGTATCTGTTCAGGGGCCAGACAAACGCGTGGTTCCTGAAGAGGGGCAGCAGCCTTTTCAGTAGTTGCAGGGGCAACAGTCTGGATGATTGACTGATCTGGCCTTGTAACACTAACCAAAACAGCCTTGCTGTGCTGGTACTGCGAACGGTTGAAAGCAAGGGGAAACTACAGCCGTAATTTTTCCCGAGGGCATGCAGCTTTACGGTATGGTTAATGAAGATGGTGTCCTCTTGGGTAAAATATTCCGGAGATAAAATAGTCCCCCATTCGGATCTCCGGGCGGGGACTACTCAAGAGGACGTCGTTCTCAGGAGAAAGAAAACTGGCGTTCTACGGATCGGAGCGTGGAATGTCAGATCCCTTAATCGGGCAGGTAGGTTAGAAAATTTAAAAAGGGAAATCGATAGGTTAAAGTTAGATATAGTGGGAATTAGTGACGTTCGGTGCAGGAGGAACAAGACTTTTGGTCAGGCGAATACAGGTTTGTAAATACAAAGTCAAATAGGGGTAATGCAGGAGTAGGTTTACTAATGAATAAAAAAAATAGGAATGCGGTTAAGCTACTACAAACAGCATAGTGAACGCATTATTGTGGCCAAGATAGACACGAAGCCCACACCTACTACAGTAGTACAAGTTTATATGCCAACTAGCTCTGCAGATGACGAGGAAATTGAAGAAATGTATGATGAAATAAAAGAAATTATTCAGATAGTGAAGGGTGACGAAACTTTAATAGTCATGGGTGACTGGAATTTGGTAGTAGGATAAGGGAGACAAGGAAATGTAGTAGGTGAATATGGATTGGGGGTAAGAAATGAAAGAGGAAGCAGCCTGGTAGACTTTTGTGCAGAGCATAACTTAATCATAGCTAACACTTGGTTCAAGAATCATGAAAGAAGCTTGTATACATGGAAGAACCCTGGAGATACTAAAAGGTATCAGATAGATTATATAATGGTAAGACAGAGATTTAGGAACCAGGTTTTAAATTGTAAGACATTTCCAGGGGCAGATGTGGACTCTGACCACAATCTATTGGTTATGAACTGTAGATTAAATCTGAAGAAACTGCAAAAAGGTGGGAATTTAAGGAGATGGGACCTGGATAAACTGACAAAACCAGAGGTTGTGCAGAGTTTCAGGGAGAGCGTAAGGGAACAAATGGCAGGAATGGGCGAAAGAAATTTAGTAGAAGTAGAATGGGTAGCTTTGGGGGATGAAGTAGTGAAGGCAGCAGAGGATCAAGTAGGTAAAGAGACGAGGGCTAGTAGAAATCCTTGAGTAACAGAAGAAATACTGAATTTAATTGATGAAAGGAGAAAATATAAAAAAAGCAATAAATGAAGCTGGCAAAATGGAATACAAATGTCTAAAAAATGAGATCGACTGGAAGTGCAAAATGGCTAAGGAGGGATGGATAGAGGATTAATGTAAGGATGTAGAGGCTTATGTCACTAGGGGTAACATAGATACTGTCTACAGCAAAATTAAAGAGACCTTAGGAGAAAAGAGAACCACTTGTATGAATATCATGAGCTCAGATGGAAACCCAGTTCTAAGCAAAGAAGGGAAAGCAGAAAGGTGGAAGGAGTATATAGAGGGTCTATACAAGGGCGATGTACTTGAGGACAATTTTATGGAAATGGAAGATGATATAGATGAAGATGAAATGGGAGATATAATACTGCGTGAAGAGTTCGACAGAGCACTGAAAGACCTGAGTCGAAACAAGGCCCCGGGAGTAGACAACATTCCATTAGAAATACTGATGGTCTTGGGAGTGCCAGTCCTGACAAAACTCTACCATCTGGTGAGCAAGATGTACGAGACAGGCGAAATACCCTCAGACTTCAAGAAGAATATAATAATTCCAATCCCAAAGAAAGCAGGTCTTGACAGATGTGAAAATTACCGAACTATCAGTTTAATAAGTCACAGCTGCAATATACTAACGCAAATTATTTACAGACGAATGGAAAAGCTAGTAGAAGCCGACCTTGGGGAAGATCAGTTTGGATTCCGTAGAAATATTGGAACACGTGAGGCAATACTGACCCTACGGCTTATCTTAGAAGCTAGATTAAGGAAAGGCAAACCTACGTTTTTAGCATTTGTAGACTTAGAGAAAGCTTTTGACAATGTTGACTGGAATACTCTCTTTCAAATTCTGAAGGTGGCAGGGGTAAAATATAAGGAGCGAAAGGCTATTTACAATTTGTATAGAAACCAGATGGCAGTTATAAGAGTTGAGGGGCATGAAAGGGAAGCAGTGGTTTTGAAGGAAGTGAGACAGGGTTGTAGTCTCTCCCCGATGTTATTCAATCTGTATATTGAGCAAGCAGTGAAGAAAACAAAATAAAAATTCGGAGTAGGTATTAAAATCCATGGAGAAGATATAAAAACTTTGAGGTTCGCCGATGACATTGTAATTCTGTCAGAGACAGCAAAGGACTTGGAAGAGTAGTTGTACGGAATGGATGGTGTCTTGAAGGGAGGATATAAGATGAACATTAACAAAAGCAAAACGAGGATAATGGAATGTAGTCGAATTAAATCGGGTGATGTTGAGGGTATTAGATTAGGAAATGACACACTTAAAGTAGTAAAGGAGTTTTGCTATTTGGGGAGCAAAATAACTAATGATGGTCGAAGTAGAGAGGGTATAAAATGTAGACTGGCAATGGGAAGAAAATAGTTTCTGAAGAAGAGAAATTTGTTAACATCGAGTATTGATTTAAGTGTGCTTGTGGGCTTGTGTAGGCTTTGTTTTCACAATTTTTGCCTCGTTGTATGCGCAGTACAGCTATCGTTTTGTTGTACGACAGTGTAATGTTCTGGTACAGTACTACTAAGTCCTGCTTGTCCAGTCAAGTCGTTTCTGAAAGTATTTGTATGGAGTGTAGCCATGTATGGAAGTGAAACATGGATGATAAATAGTTTAGACAAGAAGAGAATAGAAGCTTTCGAAATGTGGTGCTACAGAAGAATGCTGAAGATAAGATGGGTAGATCACATAACTAATGAGGAGGTGTTGAATAGGATTGGGGAGAAGAGAAGTTTGTGGCACAACTTGACCAGAAGAAGGGATCGGTTGGTAGGACATGTTCTGAGGCATCAAGGGATCACCAATTTAGTACTGGATGGCAGCGTGGAGGGTAAAAATCATAGAGGGAGACCAAGAGATGAATACACCATGCAGATTAAGAAGGAGGTAGGTTGCAGTAGGTACTGGGAGGTGAAGAAGCTTGCACAGGATAGAGTAGCATGGAGAGCTGCATCAAACCAGTCTCAGGACTGAAGACCACAACAACAACAACAAATAAAATCACAACAGTTTGAATCTATTCTGTTCTAATCTTCGACCAGCCGCAGTCCCATACCCTTTACACAAGATGAAATTACAAAAAATCGTTTAACCGTTGCAATGGCTTTCCTCCAGAGATGTTGAGTCGAAGGGAATAAGTTTTTAAGACAAACTGCTACAGCTGAGGAAACATAGGTTGCTCAAGTTACAGCGGTATCTAATCAGTTAAACGTCCCCCAAGATACTGAAGTTTCAGCAAATAATTTCAGCCCAGAAAATCAAGAGCACTGTGGGCTTGTGTAGGCTTTGTTTTCACAATTTTTGCCTCGTTGTATGCGCAGTACAGCTATCGTTTTGTTGTACGACAGTGTAATGTTCTAATACAGTACTACTAAGTCCTGCTTGTCCAGTCAAGTCGTTTCAAAATCTGAGCTGAACTTTGCAAAGCGATATGAAATGCAACGAGTATGTGAGAACTGTGCTAGGGAAGGCGAATAGTCGGCTTAGGTTTATTTGGAGAGTTTTAAGATACAGTGGCTCACCTGTAAAGGAGACACTGGTGCGACCTATTCTTGAGTACTGTTCGAGAGTTTCGATCCGTACCGGGTCGGACTGAAGGGAGACATCGAAGCGATTCAAGGGCGGGCAGCTAGATTTGTTATCAGTAGATCGAACAACATGTAAGGGTTACGGAGATGCTTCGGGAACTCAAATGGAAATCCCTGGAGGAAAGACGATGTTCTTTTCGTGAGACACTATTGAGAATATTTAGAGAACCGGCATTTGAAGCTGACTGTCAAATGATTCTACTTCCGCCAACATACATTGCGCTTAAGAACCACTAAAATAAGCTACGAGAAATTAGGGCTCATGCGGAGGCACATATACAGTTGCTCTTCCCTCGGTTTATTGCGAGTGGAGCAGGCAGGAAAACGACTTTCAGTGGTACACGGTATCCCCAGCCACGCTCCGTACGGTGGCTTGTGGAGTATCTATGTAGATATAGATATAGATGTAGACAGTACCCGTCCCCATGTAGTTCATCGGATCGTACGATAGTGAACAACCTTCCGTACAGGCCTGATCTGGCACCTACAAATTGTCATTTGCTCTACCATTTAAGGAAGCACCTTGCCGGCCAACACGGTGGGGTAGACGTCTATGTCAAAACGTCAGTACAGCACAGATTAAAAAATCAGACAGCTGATTTCTATATGAATGTATTTCAGCAGCTCATCATACGACTTGATACCTTAATATGGGTCCAGATTATGTTAAATTCTAGGCTTTCATGTAAAATTAAGTTGTATACTGCTTTGTTTTTTAGTTCAAAACACTGCTTGTTATAAAATTGCTTCTTCTTTTTGAAACCAAAGCGTTGCTTGTACCAGCACTGAAATCTCACTGCCCGTCGTATATCTGTTGTGTAGCTACAATTGATGAATATCACATACCTTCTTATCCCCAAAGTTATTTGGTGTTTTAAATTTCATTTCATTTCTCGTTGTACAAAGTTTTAGATTCTCTTGAAATGAAAACATACTATTATTTAGCTATAACCACATTTCGGTATCTCCAGACGATTCAGTGATTTCAGAGTGCCCTTTTTAGGTGGGACACCCTATATAAATGTTTTTATCTGCTCTCGTTACGGAGAGACGGCAGTGTACTCCCTGCAAACCACGTACTTTCGGACTATCTGTGAAACTATGTAGCTATTTAGAGAATGCACTTTTATGTAAAAAAAAAGAGCAACAGATAACAAGCCGTGCATTTCAGAGAGGGAAGCAAGATACGAAAGCTCCGCAGTCTGTGAGTTTTCCCTCTCGGTGGTCGTCCAACGCGAAAATGGAGCTCTCGGCGATGACGTGTCAACGTGAAATATCGTCCGAAATAATCACTCGGTTTCCCCTTTCTCCACGGCTGACCGTATTTTTGGCCAGTAAATTAGCTCGAAATAAATCACGGAACTACTATTAATGTCGACACGACAGGCAGCGGGAAGTTATTAATAGAACAACGCGTGGCAGAGTTCGCCGGAGCTCACTATTAGAAGACTGAGAGGGCGTTCGCGGAACGTTGTGCGTGTTGGTGGTGGGGGGAATGGGGGGGGGGGGGGTGGAAGCAGAGAGTGAGGCAGACAAAATGGAAAAGTATTTCTGCGGTCTGACGTCCACTCGCGTAGAGCTGGCAGGTCTGAATTATCTTCTGTAAGTTACTAGTCGGGACAGCGGGCTGATACACTAGCTAAGAGCAAGCAATTTGAGGTGATATGCGGTAGCGCGTCATGTTATGACAACCTTGCAGGTGCAACCTTTATATTGCGCAACATATGACATACGTCTATTAATGCATAGAGGCTCTATTACTTTCTTTCATTGCTTCAGGAGGGAAAGAAAACTTCTTTTCTTTTCTGTTTCCACACTTACTATATGCATAAAAATTTTCACTCTACAACTTAGTGCAGATTAAAATCATGTGCTGGATTTCATCTCGAATTCAGATAATTAGCCTTTAGCGGCCAAGTATTCCATTGACAAAGCTACCCAAGCACGACTCACGACCCGCCCTCACAACTTTACTTCGGCGACTACCTCGTTTCCTACCTTCCTAACTTCACAGAAGTCGTCCTGCAAATTTTGAGTGACTAGCACTGCCGGAAGTTAGGAGATTGCGGTTATATGGCTTACTCTCAGTCTATGGGATTGTTTACCGAATTAATTTTCACTCTGCATTCTAGTGTTCGCAGATGAAACTTCCTGACTGATTGAACCTGTCTGCCGGACCAGGACTCGAACCTGTTCCCTTCGCCTGGCGGAACTAAAGCTGTAAAATCAAGCCGCTTGGTTGTGCTTCGATAGCGTAGCCGGTAGAGGATTTGCTCACGAGAGACATAGGTTGTGGGTTCAATTCCCAGTCTTGCACACCAGGGAGTTTCAAATTAACTCACACTCCGATGTTGAGTCATGTCTTCGTAATACCAATTCTGTCTGGAGTGATAGTCCTGCAAAGTATGCAGAAGAACTTCTGCAGGGTTCGTAAAGTTAGTGAAATGTTAGTGGACAGCTCAGGGTACAGAAATGACTAAACAAGAACGGGAAAAGTGCAGGCCATTTACCACAAGTCATTTGTTACTTTACAAAACAACCATAATTTATTGCACAGGTACCAAAAACACTAATTAAATACAAATGAGTAAGGTAATTATTTCAAAATTTCTCCAACTGAAACAACTGATGATGACTTAGTTAATTTAAATGAATAAAAATGCACCAACTTAGGGAGGACTAACAAGCAAATAATACAATGAAATGTATCTCAAAGATGCACTTAGCCCCGGGCAAACAACGACGGCAGCAATGCTAAAGATTACAATTCCAACATTAAACTGGCCAAAAGAGTGTTTAACGTTAATGAATATAACTTACAAGAAATGTAAAAGCATACGTTTATACAAGTCTGGTATCAACACAAATATCCGATATTTGATCAATCAGAAAAGCCCCTTGGGCATGTTCAAGATACTGACGTCGAAAAGTAATAAAATACCATTTAAAAAATTAAGCACTACACCAAAATTAAAAGTATTACTTTAAAAACCAAACTTCAAACAGAGAAAACATGGAAGGGGCTGGTGCGTCGGTCAATGGACGGGCTATGCCCGATGAACCTGCGAGTAACAGATAACACCCCTCCAAACGCTGCGAACAGCTCTGAAAGCCGAGAGCAAACAAGCAAACATATAATTCATGCATAATAATCACAGAACATAAGAAACTGTTGAGACGAAGACAAGTCGCTCAGTGTGAGCGTGGCCCCAAACGACACCCAAATCTTACGTGTAACAACAAGAATTTTACAATAAAAATTACTAGAAGGATTAACCAGTTAATCCTACAGTAAAATATAACAAGTTAATGTAATAACCAAGAAACCAAACAGTATTCAGACACATTAACTTAAGTGGCTTAAAGGGTAACAGGAAAATCTTGAGGGCTAACAGTCAAACATTTACAATAGTAATTATATTTAAAATAATAAATATTAATTTTCATGAAGCTGGCAGGATCTCAGAGGTATGGAGTTTAATTACCCATCGCTGGGCCGCTAGCTTTTGCTTACCACAGCCGTAGGCAACTTTATATTCCCTAGATCAGTCACAATAGCAACAACTTCCAACACAAATAAGACTCCATTTCGACATCAGTGGTCACTAATACATGCGGCGGCATAGAAAATATGACAATTAATTTCAGGCGCGACTGACAAAATAAGAAACCATTGGACAAGTTATAATTAAAAGAAATTTTTAAAACACACGAATATAGTACTCAGAAAATTTCGAACAGAGGCACCAAGGGATGAATTTAACACGTGAGACAGAGTGATGGAGAACCACAGGCAATCCAACGTAGCGGGAGCAACTCGAGTATGAGAGAGCATGTGTCAATCAATTAACAAGTACCTGATCCCCAACGGGCAGAACAGACGGCTCCAGAAAACAAACTGCACTCCAACAGCCACGTCAGAAACTATACCTGGTTAATCCAGGGTAAATCCACCTGAGCATTGCCGACCATCATCACTCTATCGACCATCGGCCGCTTAGACAATCGGGCGCCTGTAAGCTCCGTGAAGCTCACCGTACGTCACATGTGCCTCTTGTCTCTTTCTCGATGTCTACGACCGTCTAACTGCCCCATGTGGTTAACAAGCTGCTCCAAGCAACTACAAGCAAAGACACAAGTAGCAGACGACCTTACCGCCTCCGGGCGACTAGGCAGAGACGGATCACGCAAGTAGGCAAGATGTAAAAACATAGAACAACCCAACACGGCTCAGTTCGAGACAATTACTTTCCGAGGCATGGCTGAGAGGTTGAGTTATGGGTCACGCCTAGACACTTTAGCTGGTAGAGCATTTGACATAGAGACACACAGTCAACATGGGTTTAGAAAACATCGTTGTTGTGAAACACAACTAGCTCTTGATTCACATGAAGTGTTGAGTGCTATTGACAAGGGATTTCAGATCGAGTCTGTATTTCTGGATTTGCGGAAGGCTTTTGACACTGTACCACACAAGCGGCTCGAAGTGAAATTGCGTGCTTATGGAATATCGTGTGAGTTATGTGACTGGATTTGTGATTTTCTGTCAGAGAGGTCACACTTCGTAGTAATTGACGGAAAGTCATCGAGTAAAACAGAAGTGACTTCTGGCGTTCCCCAAGGGAGTGTTACAGGCCATTTGCTGTTCCTTATCTATATAAACGATTTGGGAGACAATCTGAGCAGCCGTCTTCGGTTGTTTGCAGATGACGCTGTCGTTTATCGACTAATAAAGCCATCAGAAGATCAAAACAAACCGCAAAACGATTTAGAAGAAATATCAGAGTGGTGCGAAAAGTGGCAATTGATCCTAAATAACGAAACGTTTGAGGTCATCCACATGAGTGCTAAAAGGAACTCGTTAAACTTCGTTTACACGATAAATCAGTCTAATCTAAAAGCCGTAAATTCAACTAAATGCCTAGGTATTACAATTACGAACAACTTAAATTGGAAAGAACACATAGAAAATTCTGTGGGGAAGGCTAACCAAAGACTGCCTTTTATTGGCAGGACACTTAGAAAATGTAACAGACCAGCTAAGGAGACTGCCTACACTACGCTTGTCCGTCCTCTTTTAGCATACTGCTGCGCGGTGTGGTATCCTTACCAGATAGGACTGACAGAGTACATCGAAAAAGTTCAAAGAAAGGCAGCACGTTTTGTATTATCGCGAAATATGGGAGAGAGTGTCACAGAAATGATACAGGATTTGGGCTGGATATCATTACAAGTAAGGTGTTTTTCGTTGCGACGGAATCTTCTCACGAAACTCTAGTCACCAACTTTCTTCTCCGAATGCAAAAATATTTTGTTGACACAGACCTACATAGGGAGGAACGATCACCACGATAATATAAGGGAAATCAGAGCCATTGCGGAAAGATATAGGTGTTTATTCTTTCCGCGCGCTATACGAGATTGGAATAATAGAGAATTGTGAAGGTGGTTCGACGAACCCTCTCCCATGAACTTAAATGTGTTTTGCAGAGTATCCATGTAGATGTAGACGCCTGGGGCAGAGGTTCCAGAATCAAGTCAGGGTACGGCACACGATTTCAATCTTACAAGAGGTTTCACATCAGTGCACATGCCGAAGTAGAGTAAAAATTTCATTCTGGAAACAGTTGAAAGGTTTCTAGGTTATTTTTGGTATTCAAGGAATGTGACCTGAGCTCTATATTTTCATTCGATGAGTCATGCTTCATATTTGTACACGGGACGTTTTTCACGCAGGGGTCTTCAATAGTCGATATGCTACGCCACAGAGGTTCTGATTAGAAGTACTGTGATCTTTGGTTGCCTGTAGCATCATCGTTGCTATGGCATGCTATGAGAAGTATGTGAGTGAGTTGGGTTTGGTCACACTATTGAGTGGTCTGTCAAAGAATGAATTTCATTAATCACAAGAATGCTTGTCTCGTTTTAATCATTCAGTAAATGCAGTATCTTCCACCGTCGTCATTTAGTAAATGCAGTATCCTCCACCGTCTCCTCACGAATGTTTGGTTTTGAAAATGTGTGTCGCTGCACTGCACTCTGCTGAATATTGTGGTTCAAGTTAAAGCACGACCTGCTCATGAGAGCTGCATGTTCTTGCATTGCACTGAGCTAAGCTTTCTTTCCTTTCAGCTGGTTTGCTGATGTGCTGTATTTTTATGTTCATCACTTCTTGCAGTACTGAGTTGTAAAGTTCAGGTCAGACTGCATTTCTTTGTCAGACAGACTTATGTTGCTGTGAAGTGTTATATTTCCATGTGTATTATCTATCACTTGGAGTTTTCTTTAGTTGCTCACATAGAATCAGAAAGGCATTTTTGGAAAGCAGTTCTGGTTATTTAGACTTTCAAACTCCGTTTTGTAATTTTATATACCATATTTATTCTGTTAGTTTAATGTGTTCGAGTTCCAAGTCATGTATTGTGACGTCATGAACATTCACACTGCTTAGTGCACTGTAAAAGGCACAATTCCACAGGCTCTTGTTTTCAATTTACATTTTCTTATTTCTAATTAATCTGTTTAAAGTTAATGGCATCGTTATACAGTTTCTGATAACTTCTCGACTCATTTTATCGGATAGTGTATCCGTAAGAACACTACTGGCATTATTCAGCATTACAACACCGACACACTCGAAGTTAAAGGTAGGAAACCAGTTCACTTCAGTGCGGTTATGGTCCACAATATTTAACAGATTATTTATTTCAGATTATTTATTTCTGGCGGAAGAAAAGCGACATACGTGTGTGTGCGTATGTGTGTGTGTATGTGTGTGTGTGTGTGTGTGTGTGCGTGTGTGTGTGTTTGGGGAGTGGAAGGGGGGATAGGGAGGCGTGGCATGGAGGGGGTGCGGGCACGGGAGTGTAGTTTGAGTCATGCCTGAACATTTCAGTTGGCACTGCATTTAATCGCCGAAGACCAAGATTCCGGGCTCGAGTCTCCCCCAGGTACACAGCTGTAATTCACAGGAAGTTTCAGTTACTTACAGCGCCTCCACTGATAACAATATTTCATTGCCTCCACTGAGAAGCGGCTCACAGCATTCAGGTTACCGCTCTTTGACCACTGTATTAGGTAATGTATGATATTCATACATAAATAGGAGAAGTATGTGACGTTTAGTACGCGATGGCGGTGACCTGATGCACATTCTCATTGTTGTGAGGATGATACGATTGGGCTCCTGGTTACTGTGGGTAGAAACTGAGATGTTGGAAGTAGAGACCAGAAGTAAGCTCCGTATACTCACTTCACTCGTCAGCGAGTCCTGTGACGTCTTCTCCAAACACTTTGTGCCCGCGTGTCCGTAGACGAAACTCCTGAGCCTGCCACGCAGCGCACTCGTCACCCGAGTCTGCTGTCGGGTACACGTGGACTCGACCCGCTCAGGATGGAGAAGGAGTGCACGAGTTCGCAAGTATAGCCGCGGCCTCTTTGCATACCTGCTACATACGTAACCATTCTGACAGAAATTTCTACCATTAAATTGTAAATCACAATAAATATACTTCACACAATCACGATTTCGACTTTAGAGTCATTCTAGTGCCTAAATGACAGAAGCAAACTACATACCTATATAACAGCTGATCGGTTAACAGTGAATATTGTTGTGTCTATACATACACACAGCTGATTCGCTCGCATAGACGGTATGACCTACAGAGATTCATTTAATCGAATTTTTATGTTGTTCACAAACTGCAACAACTTCAAAATTTTCACACTAGTTAAGGCCATATAAACATGAACTTTTCCGAATGTAACTTCTGACCAAAAAGCGATTTTGGCGGCTGGAATCCAAAGTTTTTGTTAACATCTTTTGCGTTCTTTTGAAAATGTTCCCACGGCAAATTTCATCCCTCAGCATAAATTCCTTAATATGTAACCGAGAAGTGAAATACCAATCTTCTTAAATTTAGCTTTAAATTATTTTTAATGTGACGAAGCATTTCCTTATAAATTTTCATCCCCTACTGCACACCCTTGGCGGTTGGTTTTCCAGAGACACTGAAAAAAGTATTTTTGTTATTTCTAACCGAGACGTCAAATGCGAGTTGTCATAGATATAGCCTTAAAAATTACTTAGTACTTCTTCCGTAATTTTTTTTAATTCACCCACTATTTTACCCCCTCAGTGGCTGAATTTACAAAAATGCTCAAATACGTATTGTTTATTTTCTGACTGAGAAACACAAGAAACGTTTCCGTAGGCCTAGTTTCAAAATTTCTTTAATAACGACATACTTTCAAAAAGCCTTTCGTCCCATATTTCGCCAGCTTAGGAGTGAAATTTCGAACAATCCTTTCTTAAACGATTCTGCAGTATAAGAACCACACTATCTGCAAACTTCAAGTTTCTATTCTTAGCAGTTTAGGCTAGACGATTATGAGTCAGTGACTCAGTATGACCTTCATTCACCTCCTTAGTGGTTCAGTTTCCAAAAACATTGAAACAGATATTTTTTTATTTTTTTATTTTGTAACCGAGGTGTCAAATAACAATGTTCATAAATGTAGTTTTAAAAATAGTTTAGTTGACCTTTAATAATTACACGTTTTCGAAAAAGAAATTGTTCACCCACCATTTCACCTCCATAGGCTTAAATTTCCGAAAATGCTGGAACACATATTTTTTTGTTTCTGACCGAGAAACAAAATACCAATTTTCGTAGGTCTAGCTTCAAAACTGCCTTAATAGCGACATTTTTCAAAAGAACCTTTCATCCCCTATTTATCCCGGAGCCCTTCTGAAATCCATTTTTTAAAGATCGCTCACTCCCCTGCTGTTCATCATGCTGAAGTCTGAGCAACATGTGTGGTGTTGTCAGACCCAATGAAACAGGATTAAATATTACTTCACTTATTTTTTTCTGAATACGCCTCGTAGCTTTTAGCCTTCGGCGGCGGCTGGTGACTCAGCGAGCACGTGAGGAGTCTTCTGAACCCAGAGGCTGGCTCAGGTTGCCGTACCTCGCTGTAGAGCCCTGTGCTCAGGCCAGTGATTTATAGTAAGTCAGTTGCCACCTGTGATGTGGAAGGCACTCTCCATCGGATGCTCTGCTCAGAGATGGCCGTGACCACAGTGCATGTGTGTTGCGTCTCACACATCGTGCTCATGAGGCAGCAGGAGAACGACCCTTAGTGGAACAATCTCATGCACAAGATGTTACCACAGAATAATCAGAGAATCGAGTGTGGCTGACATGAATTTCATCGATCTTACTGGTCGACTGACTCGAGCTTAGCAAGGTGAAGTGTTTACAGTATTGAGGAGGGGCTCTGCTCTTTGGTGTCATTCGCCATGGCCGAGGCATTTCTGCTTTTCACGGATTGTTACCAGTCTTCCGTTCTGACACGTTTGCTTAACCAATTTGTTTCAGTGTCTAACTGCTTTGTCAGATCATTGATGGCCATTGTTGCGTTCTCCTTAGAGCTTCTTGTATAATGCTATGAGAATAATGGAAGCAGGTAGGTCTGCACTGATATAACCCTTTTCCACTGAGCTCGATTGCATCCACACACAGAAGTGTTGATGTCACACTCCTGGTGATCGACTAACCGTGCCGTAATCTTTACACCTAGCGATTGACTCGTGTTAATACTACGATGTGCTTGATCATTGCCGTTGTGTATGGACACACAAAATTTCATTACCCCTTCCATTACTTTCATGGTAAAAGTTTGCTCAACATAGGTTCAATCCCCTTACGTAAGATGACGAAGGATAAAGATACGTGAAGGGCAGACCAGTGATAATTACATCTTTTTCCTTTCATAGGTCACATTCTTCTTTTGCAAATAATAGGTTTAAGCCACTGATCAAAGTCCCCAAGTCACAAACAAGACATCAGTAATAAACATGAAATTGTAAGAAAACAAGGTAAGACACTTCTTAATCAAAGCAATTTGACCTCAGTGTAATAAAAGAAATATTCTGCCAAAACCTTAAGGACAAACCATCAGTTACATCTCTTAAATGGGTTTGAAAAGAATAAATTTAAATTAATTTCAATTTTAATCAGACTAGACTTTGAAAGGAACACCTACAGCTGCGATTACTAAATTACAAGTCCAATCATTCAGACTTCAGAACAGACCCAAAATTTACGATCCAGCATGATTTTCTTTTCCATGCATGGAATGAATACAATATGAAAGTGATGGCAAAATTACTAGAAAAACATTTCGAACATTGACAGCCAGTGAAAGTCAGCTCAAAGTTTTCAAATGTTAGCAAAATAAGTCCAGATCAAAATAGTCTGATTCATAACATCTGAATATTAATCTTAAATCGGATGATATAACCAGTTTCAGGGGATATCTAATATATTTCGTGGAAAATATTGACGTAAGAGCCCGTTAATAAGAGCGTGGGCTAAGCAAAGTTAAGAAATATGGTGTTAGCGTAAACAGCTCCCTTAAGGTTATGCCAATCAGACACAAAGCCGGTGCATAACAGTAACAGGTCCTTTGCCTAAGTACCGCTCCAAACAGCAGACCCGCGACTTGTAAAACTAAGAGCTGTTAACAAACGCCATTGAGGTGAAACACGAGCTGAAAGATACAAGTTAAGAAAATATAATTCGCCCAGGCCTTAATGACTTAATGGCATAAAACCTTCAGATCTGCCTTAATAATCAAGCAGTAACTTGACTCAAAGTTGCTCATAGGAAACACCGCTTAATAACATAAAACGGTAAAATAATGGAGTAATAAGCGTCTCCCACAAAACAACTTAACTGAATAGGGTGAAATCATTGTAAGATGGCAAGAACTATGCCCCTTACATGAAGTCATTAAAGATCACCAAACTCACGTTGAGCGAACAGTAGGGCTGAACAAAAATGACTGACAAGGCACAATGCATCTTGTAGAGGGTATAGTATGGATGTATTGGAATAATTAATGTTGGGTGATGGTTTTAAAGTAATTCACACGACATGAAAACTTTGTGGAAACGCGCCGATGTACTAGAGGCTAGTTCATCCTAGGGAAGTATGCAGAGTTGACCACGGCACGTGGCGGGGGAGCGGCGAAGGGAAGCGACAATAGGCAGCTTAGGGCAGCTCAACCTCTGAGAAAGCAGTAACGGGGCCGGCCTCCAGCTGCATTAAGATGAGTGACAGTGAGTGGGTGGTTGGCCCCATGCTAGTGTACTGGGAAGCAGACGGAGAACTTGTATGCCTGTTGATAAATGTCTGTCATCCCGTTTTCAGTGAAACATGCGAGAAAGCCGCGCAAAGCTATGGTGGAGCGGTCAACAGAGGCCAAAATATGCGAGTTCTTTACTACAGCAACTTCACGCTGAATTCACGGTCTGCAGAGACTGATGTAAATCAGGTGAAGAGCGACAGAATGAAATACGCCGGCCTCCGATGGAAACGCAGGACCAAGGAATTTGAAGTACTCTCCTGGGAGCCAGAATTTCGGAAAAATTCGTGTTTTGTGCAAACGCTAACCTTGATGGGTGGCCTGGGAGGAGCTAAATAGCAGAAGTTGAGAGGAAGGGAAATTTTGTGGGAATTTCTTCACATCCCAGAGCAGGCATTGGTCAGCATTGGAAAGCGACGTATAATTAATGCAACTTGCGCTGCAATTGGCGTAAGTGATTTTGCTGTAGGGGAAACCGAGGCGAAGAGCGGACTGGGAGAAGTCTCTGTAGTGGTCTTCCGTTCCCAGCTTGCCTAGAGTGCGGATGTGGCGTTCTTTACTCAGCTTGCCTGAGAGAGAGTGAGCATCTCTGCAGTTTAGGACTTAGCAAATGGAACGACTGAGCTTGGAGATAGAAAGTTTTTGTCGAGCTATGTACTGAGCAAGGTAGCTAGAAGTGAATAGACGAATGCAGCCTTGCAGCACCACAAGGTCGGCCGACGTCCGCATATCGACGCCACGCCGCCACGCTGAATTCGGTGATATTGCGCCCACTGTGGCTACTGATTAATTTGTTGGATCATGTCGGCAAAGTTTCCACAAGGGTTTCATGGGCCGTGTATTGTAGAATTCTTCTCGCACTTCGCATTACACCTGGGTCAGTCGATAGGAATTACTTTTGATTTATCCGGTTTACTCCACGCAAACGCAATTTATTACCACTACCTGTTAGGAGAGTCATGTAATGTGATGATTGAACGTTGTGAGTTAAAATAAATCTGCGCTAATTGACTGCATCTGTTTTCAATCAAGAAGATGAAATCCCAAGTCAATATTTTAATTAATTTTATGTTCAACATTTGCATCTGGTGTTTAATAGCTGAATATAACATCGATGTGCGCCCCTTTTTAATTAAAAGGGATCAATTCTGAATCAATTAATGTCAACACTGCCACCGCAGTTCAATCAGGAGTCACAGGGCCTTATTACTTTCTTTGCGTTATCCGACATTGCAGTAGTTTTGCACTCACTGTTGATCGGTTAGTCAATTATCTGGGGTGAACACAAGCCAAAACCCGGTAAGTGACAGGTGAGGTGTTACATCATTAATATTAAGTTACTGAGGAAGAAAAAAACAGTGATTCAGCACCTACGCTATACAGCCAGAGAAGCTGAAATTTCTGTGAGAAATAGGAGCTTACCATTAGAAGGTTGTAGTTAAATGTTAGCATTTACAAGCAAGGCTCTGTTCCAAGGCACTTAGATTTTAGATTGATCTAAAACACAATTTTAACAGCATACATTAGTTCAACAAATTTCCTTAAAATAATTAAAAGATTACACAATAAACGCAACAAAATATCCCAAGGCATTACAAACAAACATTCAATAAACCAGATTTACCACAGAGCTCATGAACAACTTAAGAGCACTAAATATCCAATTCCATTAAACACTTCGATAACGATAAATGCCCTACCGGCTCACAGGTAAATAACACTGATCTGAAAGCCAGCAGACGTAGCGTACCATGAAGCTTGTGGCGTAAACAAGTAACAGTAAGCCAAAACGTCAAGTAGCTCTTATAACGGCAGGCAGCCACCGTTACACGTGCAGAACAAGCACTAACCACTAAATGGATGAAGCTCGAGCAGACCAGTTTCCATAAAGAGAGTGTCATAGAGGCGGGCATTGTCAGCGCCAGCGATACCGACCATTGCTTTACGAAAAAGTCGTTATGCCTTAATTTCAGCCCAGTGCAAAACACCAGCATCCAAAAGCCCACAGCATGGACATAAAGGAAGACAGTTCAGTTGAATCACACTGAAGGGCGTGGTGAAAACTTGGATGTAGCCACTAGCGGCACACTAGCAGCCAAGCGGTCTCTGCACAAAGCCGACGATCCACACAGCTGACGGGGCGACCACGTCCCGCGTTGCCCTCTCGCCACGTACCCAGACACTCCACTCTCGACACGCTCCGGCGTGTTTTCACGACTCCACCCCAATGATGACACACAGGAAGCTAAGTGTAGTTCCTGCCACCGAGCGGGTCGCCAGCAAACGAAGGGGGAGGATAAGATGAAGCGAAGTCGCCACAGCTCTACAGGGAGTGCTAGTATATTTGCTATTATTCTATTTTTATATGTAATTGGCCTGTGCAGCCAATTGTTGATAAGCATTGTGCACAGATTTCAATAATGTTTCGTAAGTGTTATTCTGTGTTGAGAGTCTTCCAGGGCAGAAATTAATCTCAGGTATTTCCCACATTACTGACACCAACTGCCTTCAACCAAGCAATGAACCGCGCACCCCTCACTGAGCCGCAAACAACATTGCTCTCTCTCTCTCTCTCTCTCTCTCTCTCTCTCTCTCTCTCTCTCTCTCACACATACACAGACACACACACACGCACGTACGCACTCTCTCTCTCACTCTCTTTCTCTCTCTCTCTCTCTCTCTCTCTCACACACGCACACACACACACACACACACACACACACACACACACACACATAGACACTCTATCTCTCTCTCCCCTCCCCTCTCTCTCTCTCTCTCTCCCCCCCTCTCTCTCTCTCTCTCTCTCTCTCTCTCTCTCTCTCTGCAGCTGCGGAAACACTTTCTTATACTGGCTCACAATCACCAAGCCAACTACTAGAGGGACACATGAAAAAGGCACTACTGTCCACCGCGACTCGTTTTCTCGACTGAACTGCCTGGGAACACGCGCACACATAATTTGACCTCACAAAGACCCACTGTGTGTCTCGACCACGGCCCCAACACCCTGTCACTCACGGATCAAAGATTATCTTAGCAACGGCCAGATCGATACGGACCACCCTGCCAACGATCAGATTCTGGTCACAGACTGGAAAGGATGTTTCATCATGGGTACTATAATAAGAGAGAAGGAGTTGGAAGTAGCTGTTTAGTTTGTAAGTAAGGAAGAGGATATCAGAGGTAATTGTGAGTGCATGTTTATTATGATGTAAGTAGTGTAAGAAGTGTTTTCTGCAGTATGTAGTTTTTGAGTAACATGAAGTAGCGGAAAATGAGCACCATAGAGAAACGTGGGAAATTTCAAAGGTTACGCGGAGGGATTCCATGAGTATATGCGTGGTGTAGTTAAGCGGCAATAGATGTGATTTGTTTTTGATATGCTAGGTTGATGTATGGTCCACTGTGAAGAAGTTGCCAGGAGGGTATGCTAGAGCTAGACATTTGTACTTGGCATTGTGTGTCCTCAGGAAGGCTAATGAACCATCATGTAGCTTAAATGAATTATAACCTTACAGGTGAATGAGAGGAACTAGGAGATAACTATTGTAAAGAAATTGCAGCCTCCGAACCTTGGTGTTCATGCTGCGTACAATCCCCACACAGAAGTCATTATAAATACTAATGTTCTTAACCGTGTGTGTTAAGTCCATTACAGCATTACAGACCAGACCCGGATAGAGACCCAGGGGCTGAGTTTTCAAATTGGGAGGGGGGGGGTGGTGGTAAGCAGCCCTTAGGATTGTTTGGTGAGTCTGTGCAAGACTATTAATAAAGCATTGCAGACGCTAGAGGCAGCAGTCTGGCACAGTATGACGACATGCTGCTTATAGCAACATTGTTGTTTCTTCATTCAGTAAAAGGCCAGGCTTGGCATCTGATTTGTGGCCATATAGCAGAAAGGCTATGTTGCAGGCTGTGCTAGGCAATTACTTCACCTTCAAAATGTCCTATGCTTGGCCTGAAATGGTACAACGTAATGGCAACTCAGCTCCTGACTTGTGTATAAGCTCGCTGTTTTCTGTTAAGGCATGAACACTCCATCAGTGCCTACTGGTATAAGAGGACTACGATAGGTACAGAGGGGACATGGACCAACCAGCAGGTCACTCCTTTTCCATTACTGTATGGTATTCTGGTACTGTACCCTTCCCTGAGACTTAGCACTGTGAGCCTGGGGGAACCTCTTCCTGGACCACCGCAGCAGCAGCAGACACATGCACAAGGAGTCGTGAATCAACTCCAGGGCAGTGACACTATCCATCTGCTATCGGCAGTGTAGGTACTGTGGCGCCTAGTGCTGCCATTTATTGGGGTGGGGCTTATCATAAAGAGGTTGTCAGGATTCTGCCATCGGCAGCACAACTAACACCGCGTTTTCCACGCAGCCAGCCATAATGGATCGCATGTTGCTAGGGTGGGCACCGATGCATGCAATCTTGGATGCAAATCACAGCCACAGACAGGCAAGCGATGCCAACACACTGCACACAGCCATTGACAATGCGTTGAGAGGGGACCTTGTGACTGCACTGTGGTGTCCATCTGTACCTACATAACAATGAACTTGCTACCTTAGTACCGTTTCACTGAAGCCTCCAACAGCCAGCATCATCACTTCTTCCCGCAGAGGCCGACCACCCTGGCAGAAGAAGTAGCTTCCAGCTGCTGGTCTGCTTCAGGCACTTCATCAAATTGAGAGTTCTACGAAGTGGTAATTTTTGAAAACCCACGAGTTAGTGACATGAAGGTAGTGCTAACAGGCTATGAATGGTATAAATCATGTCAAAATTCAGCCCAAAAACTGCAGTGAACAGCTCTAGAATATTGATGGTGTACTTGACTGCCATACAATATGTGTTTGGAACTACCCTAGGCTATTAAAAACATGCAGCATTGATAATACCATGCACTGCACTTGCTTTCAGGAATGAGCATTCAGAAACTTTATATATGCTAGCAACACCGTCCAGTATGTAGTGAATGAGCATACACAGTGGTGCCCCTATGTATATGGATTTGATAGGCATGTCTGGCACAGATTTGCAGGGCTTACGTGTCATAACACTTCAAAAGAAGTTTTTGATAAGAATGTCGACACATGTTATGCTTGAGTATCGCTGCCAGATGTTGGGACACAATTACATGCATAGTTGAACTTATTTCTGTACTCTGCTATATTAAACGCATTTAAGGAAATGATTAGTGATTAATTGTGTATCTCACTAAAATGTATTTCACTGCACCGAGCCTCCAACATATTGAACAAAATATGCAACAGTGAATACTAAAGAACATGTAAAGAACATTTACATGTTCTGTAATTCAGCAAAGAAACAGTCAAATTGTATCTCAAAGTGGACCTTTAAAACATTTCCCTATGGGCTGGAACTGCAGAAATACTTGTAACTTCCCACAAAAAATAATTATAATTAAATGTGCCAAGTGTAACCTCCCCACGAAAATAATAATTAAATGAGTTTTGAATATTGTAACCTCTGAACAAAATTGGCTCCCATTTATTATCTACGTGCAGAAATGCATTCACATTTGATGTATTCACAAAATTCTTTTCTCGTTTAATGTTAAGTTCGAAACAGAAAAATTCCTAAACCCAAAAATAATAAAAAATTCAGCAACCTGGTAAATTTTATGATGACAGCAGCGCTGCGCCACGGCTCTGCATTCTGAATAAAAAAGCAAAAATTCTTACCTCAATAAGAACTGCGAATATATCTGCTCTTACCTAAGAAAATTTTCGGCACAGCTTCGTGCAATGCTGGCCTATATTTTTGTGATTCTTGAAAGGAATGATCATGCATTGGATATATTCTTTAAATTTAAATGAATGCTTTTTTAAAAACATTACTTTATGTTATAAAAATTATTATTGGGGCATATTTTAAAAGAAATTGGATGACAGTTAACATACATTACTAGGTATGCGCAAGGCTGCTTCTTTAACTTAAACAATAATACTCATCGTCCAGAATCCCGACCAGAGCAGACTGCAGACAAGTGCGGACATGTGCAGACTCCTGCCGACTCACACAGACAACTCAAGACTACTGTCGACTAGCGACAAGCAACAACTAACTACATACTGCTCTCTGGTCAGAGACTCTCCTCTGCCTTGCAGGCAGCGCATACATCGCATACCTCTTACATAACCCTCCACTGGGGGGGGGGGGGGGGGGGCAAAAATTTGGCAGCGATGGTGAGTCAATTGGACTTGCCATGAGCAACAAATTTTTCATAATTAACTAAGTTTACAATCACAGAATATATACATATATATAAGTGCAGTACATGAAATAAAATATAGTGCACATGCACTGAGTACAGAACATATCAATCAATGACAAAATGTATACGCAATGAGTACAAATCATATTAACAAATGACATGAAGTGCACACGCACTGTAGCTCAGAACATATCAGCAAATCACAAAATGTATATGCAATGAATACAAATCATATTAACAAATGACATAAAGTGCACACGCACTGTAGTACAGAACATATCAGGAAATCACAAAATGTATAGGCAATGAGTACAAATCATATTAACAAATGACATAAAGTGCACACGCACTGTAGTTTTTTTTTAGGTATTTTTCACAAGAACTGGGATAGGAAAGGGAAGGATTGCATCATGGTTGTAGCACATTAGGTTGCACGCAGCTGCACTGAAAGTCCATATCTTTCTACAGAAGCACAACACCAAGTGAGACAATCTGAAGTTCTTTTCCCTGAAGTATTAATCACTGCAGCCAAGACACTGAAATGTCGTATTAATATGCCATGTTATCATTTTGGTAGTACATTAGGTACACCAAACAGTGGGACCATAATAACATCTCCATCGCTCAAGGTGGTGGACAGCATGTCGTGTCAACACCACGTTCTTGTAAGGTAGACCAACGTAGAATTAGTGCAAAAACCAAATATAGTGCTCCATGATCATGAGGATAGACAGAACAAACGGATATTGCAGTAATTTCTGGTAATTAGGTCAGAATGTGAAGGACATTAAGTCTTATGCCAGTTATCATTGATAATTACACTAGTCTAACAAATGATTTAAGTAATTCATGGCGCTCATCGCCAGTTACTGAACATTTCTGTACCATGTATGAAGTATTACAGAATAATGTTCGTAAGTAATCTGTTTACAGAGAACATTGGCACTCATTGACCAGTTACAAACCATCAGAAGTCTTCAATCAAAACAGGAGCTAATGAGTGTAGCATCAAGCTACTGGTATTCATATATATATATATATAGCATGTAAGTGACATAAAACAAATTTAAAATATAAGAAACAGTGGCATTCATTGGCTAGCAAGTATTGAATATTACAAAACAGTTTTCATCATTCAAGTGACATATGACATATTTAAAAATAATTATTGGCACTCAATGGCCAGTTACAAATCATCAGAAGTCATCAGTCAAAACAAAAGTTAAAGAGTGTAGAGCATGCATGCATTATTACAAAATATTATTCACTATTACTCAGAACTCATCATTCAAGTGACATATGACATATTTAAAAATGTAACACTCTGTAATTATTACTCAAAGTCTGTGATTAGAAAACATCATTCAGTATTACTCATAACTCTTTTAAATTGGTAGTATTATTTGGGACTGGTAATACATTTTTTTTATTGGTGCTAGCAATGCATTGCATTGGGATCGATAATTAATTGCTGGTTCATAACAATATTTGCTTTTGACTTATTGCTGCAAATGAAGATGGGTAACGTCATTCGTCATGAGTCAGCTGTAGCAAGGTTATGAAACAAATCGAGTATATGTGATCACATTCATGAATGACACAGGTTTAATGACCAACTGCTTATGGCACATTAATTTCATGAATAATTTCTCCTGCAAAAAATACAAAATGGATTATTAAGCTGAAAGAAGAAACGCATATTATGCTGAAAAGTAGTGAACTTCGAATTAACAGGTAATGAAATGTGTATAAAATATATATGTTATCTAGCTGTCCTTTCCAAAACCTTCAGTCATCATACCATGCGACATAAGACATACTGTCAAAATGAACTGCAACAAATACTTAAATAACTACATAGCATAAATACATAGACTTCAACATTATCCTCATCTGCAAAGAAAAACTTCATTATCATTACTATCATCACCTGCAAAGAAAAACTTCATTATCCATATTAGCATATTCTGTATCACTATTCATCATCATTCATTATCATTGAATAATCAACGAGAGGATAACGTTCTACGAGTCGGGGCGTGGAATGTCAGAAGCTTGAACGTGGTAGGGAAACTAGAAAATCTGAAAAGGGAAATGCAAAGGCTCAATCTAGATATACTAGGGGTCAGTGAAGTGAAGTGGAAGGAAGACAAGGATTTCTGGTCAGATGAGTATCGGGTAATATCAACAGCAGCAGAAAATGGTGTAACAGGTGTAGGATTCGTTATGAATAGGAAGGTAGGGCAGAGGGTGTGTTACTGTGAACAGTTCAGTGACCGGGTTGTTCTAATCAGAATCGACAGCAGACCAACACCGACAACGATAGTTCAGGTATACATGCCGACGTCGCAAGCTGAAGATGAACAGATAGAGAAACTGTATGAGGATATTGAAAGGGTAATGCAGTATGTAAAGGGGGACGAAAATCTAATAGTCATGGGCGACTGGAATGCAGTTGTAGGGGAAGGAGTAGAAGAAAAGGTTACAGGAGAATATGGGCTTGGGACAAGGAATGAAAGAGGAGAAAGACTAATTGAGTTCTGTAACAAGTTTCAGCTAGTAATAGCGAATACCCTGTTCAAGAATCACAAGAGGAGGAGGTATACATGCAAAAGGCCGGGAGATACGGGAAGATTTCAATTAGATTACATCATGGTCAGACAGAGATTCCGAAATCAGATACTGGATTGTAAGGCTTACCCAGGAGCAGATATAGACTCAGATCACAATATAGTAGTGATGAAGAGTAGGCTGAAATTCAAGACATTTGTCAGGAAGAATCAATACGCAAAGAAGTGGGATACGGAAGTACTAAGGAATGACGAGATACGTTTGAAGTTCTCTAACGCTATAGATACAGCAATAAGGAATAGCGCAGTAGGCAGCACAGTTGAAGACGAACGGACATCCCTAAAAAGGGCCATCACAGAAGTTGGGAAGGAAAACATAGGTACAAAGAAGGTAGCTGCGAAGAAACCATGGGTAACAGAAGAAATACTTCAGTTGATTGATGACAGGAGGAAGTACAAACATGTTCCGGGAAAATCAGGAATACAGAAATACAAGTCGCTGAGGAATGAAATAAATAGGAAGTGCAGGGAAGCTAAGACGAAATGGCTGCAGGAAAAATGTGAAGATATCGAAAAAGATATGATTGTCGGAAGGACCGACTCAGCATACAGGAAAGTCAAAACAACCTTTGATGACATTAAAAGCAACGGTGGTAACATTAAGAGTGCAACGGGAATTCCACTGTTAAATGCTGAGGAGAGAGCAGATAGGTGGAAAGAATACATTGAAAGCCTCTATGAGGATGAAGATTTGTCTGATGTGATAGAAGAAAAAACAGGAGTCGATTTAGAAGAGATAGGGGATCCAGTATTAGAATCGGAATTTAAAAGAGCACTGGAGGACTTACGGTCAAATAGGGCAGAAGGAATAGATAACATTCCACCAGAATTTCTAAAATCATTGGGGGAAGTGGCAACAAAACGACTATTTACGTTGGTGTGTAGAATATATGAGTCTGGCGATATCCCATCTGATTTTCGGAAAAGCATTATTCACACAATTCCAAAGACGGCAAGAGCTGACAAGTGCGAGAATTATCGCACAATCAGCTTAACAGCTCATGCATCGAAGCTGCTTACAGGAATAATATACAGAAGAATGGAAAAGAAAATTGAGAATGCGCTAGGAGACGATCAGTTTGGCTTTAGGAAAAGTAAAGGGACGAGAGAGGCAATTTTGACGTTACGGCTAATAATGGAAGCAAGGCTAAAGATAAATCAAGACAGTTTCATAGAATTTGTCGACCTGGAAAAAGCGTTCGACAATATCAAATGGTGCAAGCTGTTCGAGATTCTGAAAAAGGCAGAGGTAAGCTATAGGGAGAGACGGGTCATATACAATATGTACAACAACCAAGAGGGAATAATAACAGTGGACGATCAAGAGCGAAGTGCTCGTATTAAGAAGGGTGTAAGACAAGGCTGTAGCCTTTCGCCCCTACTCTTCAATCTGTACATCGAGGAAGCAATGATGGAAATAAAAGAAAGGTTCAGGAGTGGAGTTAAAAGACAAGGTGAAAGGATTTCAATGATACGATTCGCTGATGACATTGCTATCCTGAGTGAAAGTGAAGAAGAATTAAATGATCTGCTGAACGGAATGAACAGTCTAATGAGTACACAGTACGGTTTGAGAGTAAATCGGAGAAAGACGAAGGTAATGAGAAGTAGTAGAAATGAGAACAGCGAGAAACTTAACATCAGGATTGATGGTCACGAAGTCAATCAAGTTAAGGAATTCTGCTACCTAGGCAGTAAAATAACCAATGACGGACGGAGCAAGGAGGACATCAAAAGCAGACTCGCTATGGCAAAAAAATAATTTCTGTCCAACAGAAGTCTACTAATATCAAATACCGGCCTTAATTTGAGGAAGAATATTCTGGGGATGTTCGTCTGGAGTACAGCATTGTATGGTAGTGAAACATGGACTGTGGGAAATCCGGAACAGAAGAGAATCGAAGCATTTGAGATGTGGTGCTATAGACGAATGATGAAAATTAGGTGGACTGATAAGGTAAGGAATGAGGAGGTTCTACGCAGAATCGGAGAGGAAAAGAATATGTGGAAAACACTGATAAGCAGAAGGGACAGGATGATAGGACATCTGCTAAGACATGAGGGAATGACTTCCATGGTACTAGAGAGAGCTGTAGAGGGCAAAGACTGTAGAGAAAGACAGAGATTGGAATACGTGAAGCAAATAATTGAGGACGTAGGTTGCAAGTGCTACTCTGAGATGAAGAGGTTAGCACAGGAAAGGAATTCGTGGCGGGCCGCATCATACCAGTCAGTAGACTGATGACCAAAAAAAAAAAAAAAAACCTTTCTTTAATACTGGTGCGACCTGTGCAACTGTCCAGTCTTTGGGTACGGATCTGTCGTCGAGCGATTGTTAAGTACAGAGCTAGGGCATCAGCGTACTCAGAAAGGAACCTAATTGGTATACAGTCTGGACCAGAAGACTTGCTTTTATTGAGTGATTTGAGTTGCTTCACTACTCCAAGGACATTTATTTCTACATTACTCATGTTGGCAGCTGTTCTCGATTCAAATTCTGGAATATTTACTTCGTCTTCTTTTGTGAAGGCATTTCGAAATGCTGTGTTTAGTAACTCTGCTTTGGCAGTATCTTCGATAGTATTTCCATTGTTATCGCGCAGAGAAAGCTTTGGATTTTCTGCCAGGATTCGAGACAAAGTTTCGTTGTGCAAACTGTTATAGGCGTCTCGCAATGAACTTCGCACTAAATTTTGATCTTCTCTAAAGAATCGCCAATCTTGGGGATTTTGCGTCTGTTTAAATTTGGCATGTTTGTTTCGTACCAAGGAGGATCAGCTCCGTCGTTTGTTAGTTTATTTGGTATAAATCTCTCAATTGCTGTCGATACTATTTCTTTGAATTTAAGCCACATCTGGTCAACACTTATATTATTAATTTGCAATGAGTGGAGGTTGTCTCTCAGGAAGGCGTCAACGGAATTTTTATCTGCTTTTTTGAATGGGTATATTTTCCACTTATTCTTCGAGGATTTGGGGATTACACTATTCAATCTCGCTATGACAGCCCAGTGTTCACTAATCCCTATATCGGCTTTGATGTTCGTTACTAACTCAGGATTATTTGTTGCTAAGAGTTCAAGTATGTTTTTACAACCGTTTACTATTCGCGTGGGCTTATGAATTAACTGCTCGAAATAATTTTCAGAGAATGCGATTAGCACAATTTCGGATGATATTTTAAACGTACTTCCGGAATTAAACGTGTATTTTCGCCAACACATCGAGGGCAAATTAAAGTTACTATCAACTATTATCGTATTAGTCGGGTCCGTGTTTGAAATCAAACTCAAGTTTTCTTTCAACCTTTCAGCAACTGTATCATCTTAACTGGGAGGTCGGTAAAAGGATCCAATTATTATTTTATTCCGATTGCCAACAATGACCTCTACCCGTACTAACTCACGAGAAGTATCAACTTCAATTTCGCGACAAGTTAAACTACTTCTGACAGCAACAAACACGCCACCGCCAACCGTGTTTAGCCTACCTTTCCCGAACACATTTAGGTTCTTCGCAAAAATTTCGGCTGAGCTTTAGCAGGCTTTCAGTGCCTATAACGATTTGAGCATCAGTGCTTTGTGTTAGATCTTGGAGCCCTGGTACTTTCCCAACACAGCTACGACAATTTACAACTGTTATACCAGTGGTTCCTGTATCTACGTTCTTCCTCTGTTCATCCTGCACCCTTTGTGACTGGGCCCTTCTTGTGTTTTCGCCAGACCCTCTAACGTAAAAAACCCCCCAGTCCACGCCACACAGCCCCTGTTACCCGTGTAGCCGTCTCCTGGGTATAGTGGACACCTGACCTATTCGGCGGAACCCGAAACCCAACCACCCTTTGGCGCAAATCGAGGAATCTGCAGCCTACACGGTCGCAGAACCGTCTGAGCCTCTGATTTAGACCCTCCAATCGGCTCTGTACCAGAGGTCCGCAATCGGTCCTGTCGACTATGCTGCAAATGGTCAGCTCTGCTTTCATCTTGCAAGCAAGACTCGGTCCTGTCGACTGTGCTGCAAATGGTCAGCTCTGCATTCATCTTGCAAGCAAGACTGGCAGCCCTTACCACTTCTGGTAGCCATCTAAACCAGAGAGAATCTCTTCTGATCCAAAGTGACACACATCATTGGTACCGACATGAGCAACCACCTGCAGTTGGCTGCTTCCTGTGTTCTTCATGGCATCCGGGAGGACCCTTTCCACATCTGGAATGACTCCACCCGGTATGCACACGGAGTGCAAATTGGTTTTCTTACCATCCTTGTCAGCCAAGTCCCTAAGGGGCTCCTTAACGTGCCTAGCGTTGGAGCTCCCAGCTAACAATAATCCCACCCTCTGCGATAGCCTGGAGCTTGCAGGCTGAGTCGTTTCCTCTGAAACACGACACGCGACAGCATCCGGCTCAGCGACAGTGTCAGCCACAAACAGGATCTGGAACCTGTTTGTCAGACAAACCGGGGAGACCCTACGAGCGACCGCCTGGGAAGCCTTTCGCCGCCTGCTTCGCCCCAGGCCGACCTCCAACTCGACCACAGGTGAGAGGTCGGCCTCAGTGCGAGCAGTAACTGGGTTTGCCACCAGTGAGGACCGATCGGAGGACTCTGACGTGCTGGACGTCCGTTGGATCCCCACGGCCGGCCCACAACAGTGGCGCCCATCCACTGCAGCCTCAAGCTGTGTAACAGAAGCCATCACAGCCTGAAGCTTAGAGCACGTGTCACCTACTCGGCTCGCATCCGCACACAACAATAGCAGTCCCTGTCAATACTAAAGACCGTTGAAAACTATTAAGATGAACGGACTATCAGCTCCTGCTGTGCAACTCTAATGTACACCCTGAAGGAAACGCACGAACTGTGTCTAGTAATACGCAGATATACAAAAACCTAACTACCGAAGCACTCAAGTGAAACTAAATAATTTGCCCGTGATTAGGAACTTTTAATATGTCACAAAATCGGTTTACTTTCTGACGCAAACGAAAACGCGTTAACTGTGACTATTTGATGTTAAATTTAGACACAGGAACTCAAGAAACTAAATTATTAAAGCACACAAATGATACAATAAAATTCGCTCCTGGTTAGGAACTCGTAAATGACGCAAAAGATTTCACTTCCCTGTTGCTGCGTCTGTCTCGGTCGGCTACTGCTGCCTGACCGACTATGTACACTCCTGGAAATGGAAAAAAGAACACATTGACACCGGTGTGTCAGACCCACCATACTTGCTCCGGACACTGCGAGAGCGCTGTACAAGCAATGATCACACGCACGGCACAGCGGACACACCAGGAACCGCGGTGTTGGCCGTCGAATGGCGCTAGCTGCGCAGCATTTGTGCACCGCCGCCGTCAGTGTCAGCCAGTTTGCCGTGGCATACGGAGCTCCATCGCAGTCTTTAACACTGGTAGCATGCCGCGACAGCGTGGACGTGAACCGTATGTGCAGTTGACGGACTTTGAGCGAGGGCGTATAGTGGGCATGCGGGAGGCCGGGTGGACGTACCGCCGAATTGCTCAACACGTGGGGCGTGAGGTCTCCACAGTACATCGATGTTGTCGCCAGTGGTCGGCGGAAGGTGCACGTGCCCGTCGACCTGGGACCGGACCGCAGCGACGCACGGATGCACGCCAAGACCGTAGGATCCTACGCAGTGCCGTAGGGGACCGCACCGCCACTTCCCAGCAAATTAGTGACACTGTTGCTCCTGGGGTATCGGCGAGGACCATTCGCAACCGTCTCAATGAAGCTGGGCTACGGTCCCGCACACCGTTAGGCCGTCTTCCGCTCACGCCCCAACATCGTGCAGCCCGCCTCCAGTGGTGTCGCGACAGGCGTGAATGGAGGGACGAATGGAGACGTGTCGTCTTCAGCGATGAGAGTCGCTTCTGCCTTGGTGCCAATGATGGTCGTATGCGTGTTTGGCGCCGTGCAGGTGAGCGCCACAATCAGGACTGCATACGACCGAGGCACACAGGGCCAACACCCGGCATCATGGTGTGGGGAGCGATCTCCTACACTGGCCGTACACCACTGGTGATCGTCGAGGGGACACTGAATAGTGCACGGTACATCCAAACCGTCATCGAACCCATCGTTCTACCATTCCTAGACCGGCAAGGGAACTTGCTGTTCCAACATGACAATGCACGTCCGCATGTATCCCGTGCCACCCAACGTGCTCTAGAAGGTGTAAGTCAACTACCCTGGCCAGCAAGATCTCCGGATCTGTCCCCCATTGAGCATGTTTGGGACTGGATGAAGCGTCGTCTCACGCGGTCTGCACGTCCAGCACGAACGCTGGTTCAACTGAGGCGCCAGGTGGAAATGGCATGGCAAGCCGTTCCACAGGACTACATCCAGCATCTCTACGATCGTCTCCATGGGAGAATAGCAGCCTGCATTGCTGCGAAAGGTGGATATACACTGTACTAGTGCCGACATTGTGCATGCTCTGTTGCCTGTGTCTATGTGCCTGTGGTTCTGTCAGTGTGATCATGTGATGTATGTGACCCCAGGAATGTGTCAATAAAGTTTCCCCTTCCTGGGACAATGAATTCACGGTGTTCTTATTTCAATTTCCAGGAGTGTATTTGTAAAGTTAAGTATTATAATTGTCGTATTGTAATAAAACTCATTAGTAAAATTGGTTGAAGTTTTGTCTAGCGAACCTACCAAGCGGGCTTCCTATACACCACACTGATTTCCGCAAAGGCAAAATACACGTCGGGAATGCTAGCTGTTATGTTAAAGAGATGTAAGGGGCTCTCAGTCGGTACATACAGCCTGCCTCTCTCAATGTGCACATCCTGCAGACAAAGTAAGCTTATTGTCAAAAAGTTGTTGTGTGAACTCTTGGCTCCATAGCTTTCAGATTTGATCTAATAGTTACATTTGTTATCTTGTCAGATTCTGATGTATTGGTTTTAGCCTGTTTGGAGACTTGTTGTGCCATAACTAGAAGATTATACTTGTTGGATTTATGGAACACTATTGTGTGGTGTTAATGTTTTTCCTTGCTGCTAGATTTAGGTCAGTAAACAATTTTAGTGGGCACTTTCAATTTTCTTCTTAATCTGTTGCTCTATTTAATGCTGGAACCTTTTTATACAATAAAGAGAAGTTTGTATTTTTATCAGATGGTGAACTTGTTGAAGGGAAAATCCCTGGGACCCAGTCCTTCCATCTGGTTCCTTTCCCGAAAATCCTAAGTCCGCCAAGCCCCATAACATTTGGCAGCAGAGCATGGTTGTTCTGGTAATAGAGAGGGGTTGGGGGGCAGACAACTTTCTTCCCCTTGTTGAAAACACTGTTCACCATTAATTTAGTTGTATATGTATCACTAGGTACTAGACAATAGTACTGATCGACTTTTCTATTACACGAAGCTGTTACAAAGCGTGGAGTCCAGAGGTTGCCCTTTTATAGATGTGATCAGTTGCAATATGAACTGAGAATCGATCTGCAGGCAGGCGACAGAAGCGAAGCGAATTTGGCGGCCTGACTATGCGTCATTTTGCATAGACCATTGAGCCTCTGTCTTAACATCATTGAAGAGATAAGTGCAGCGGTTAACACTTGTTCGGTGGCTCTGGTAGTGTTGCATCAGAATTTGAATTTCTTGAGGTCATCCAACCGTTCCAAAAGCAGTTAAATAGCTGATTATAGTCGAGGTGGAACCTCCTCATCTCCTCATTTGGGTAATCGTCTTGCTGACCTAAGCCAGACGCAAGTAAGTGCAGTGTAAGCTAGTTTAATTGATCAGTTGCTTGGCCAAGTTAGGGAGTAGCAAGTGGATGTCAGTATTCGGGATTTGGGTGATATGGCAGGAGGGAATGAAGACGTATTTTGGCCATCAACTAGTTAATGCTGCCAGAATGAGATTTTCACTCTGCAGAGGAGTGTGCGCTGGTATGAAACTTCCTGGCAGATTAAAACTGTGTGCCGGACCGAGACTCGAACTCGGGACCTTTGCCTTTCGCGGGCAAGTGCTCCACCATCTGAGCTGCCCAAGCACGACTCACGCCCCGTCATCACAGCTTTACTTCTGCCAGTACCTCGCCTCCTACTTTTCAAACTTCACAGAAGCTCTCCTGCGAGAGTGATCATTTCTGGTATGTGCAGTCCCGATTCACATAGCAGTCTGTGCCTAGAACTACAGGTTGAAGAGGGTGAAATTATTAAGTACATATTGGAAGGTATGAAGCCTGACGATCTTTTACATCTTACCTTTTTGTGAAATCCCACTACATTTATGGAATTAGATGCCTTGGTCGCTGACACTGATGTTTGCTGATGAGCAGTACGTGCTGTTTAGACAGTCTTACCTTTATTCCGAGGTAAACCAGAGGGAACCTGTGAACACCACTACGAGGGAGTCAAACCCAAAAGTTTGTTTCCAATTTGGTGATGAGATGGTGAGTGACAAAGTGTGGGCTGCGGCGAAACAATTGAAAATATCAAATAGAAGTATTGGGATCATACTAGGCTGGTAACAGATCAGGTTCTCCACTATATTTGTTTCTAACATAATAATGAACCTGTGTACGCGTTGCTCGACTCTGGGCTTAGAGCTGAGTGCAAGCTCCCTCCTTCCCACATTTCCTCTAAGAGATGTCGGGTTGGCAATGGACAGATGTTGCCTCTGGCAGGTGAGTGGCATGAGAGGCTTAGTGTAGTTTTTGTACCTGACTTATTTATTGTAGTAGAGAATCTGCATCTACATCTATATCCATACTCCGCAAGCCACCTGACGGTGTGTGGCGGAGGGTACTTTGAGCACCTCTATCGGTTCTCCCTTCTATTCCAGTCTCGTGTTGTTCCTGGAAAGACAGATTGTTGGCATGCCTCTGTGTGGGCTATAATCTCTGATTTTATCAAATGATTCAAATGGCTCTGAGCACTATGGGACTTAACATCTTAGGTCATCAGTCCCCTAGAACTTAGAACCACTTAAACCTAACTAACCTAAGAACATCACACACATCCATGGCCGAGGCAGGATTCGAACCTACGACCGTAGCGGTCGCGCGGTTCCAGACTGAAGCGTCTAGAATCGCTCGGCCACTTCGGCCGGCTCTGATTTTATCCTCATGGTCGCTTCGCGAGATATACGTAGGAGGGAACAATATACTGCTTGACTCCTCGGTGAAGGTATGTTCTCGAAACTTCAACAAAAGCCCGTACGGATCTACTGAGCGCCTCTCCTGCAAAGTCTTCCACTGGAGTTTATCTATCATCTCCGTAGCGCTTTCGCGATTACTAAATGTTCCTGTAACGAAGCGCGCTGCTCTCCGTTGGATCTTCTCTATCTCTTCTATCGACCCCATCTGGCACGGATCCCACACCGCTCTGTTTGTTAATTTTAATCTGAGGTGTTACTTCTTAGAGTCGACTGGCCTAGTTCTTCATTATGCTGATGTAGTTTTCTTTTCTTAAATTTTGCCCTTATGAAAGGATAGTTTTATTTTCTAGTCGAGGTTGTCAATGAGTAAATAGTGTTCACCCTCAGCACTCGGATTTTTAGACTAGTCATCTAGGACTGGCTGAAACAAGTAAACTTCAGGTGGTTCGGCGTCGTTTTCCTGATAGCCTTACACATAAATTGAGGGGCGCTAACATAATTAAATACAAGATCCGCCTAATGGATCACATCCAAGTGCGGTTAGCTCTGTGTAGACTTCACCCCCCCCCCCCCCCCCCCCAAACACACACACAATACAAAAATTTTGTGGGGTTATTGAACGGTAAGCTGCTTGGTAGGATGGTCAGACCTCCAACATCACTGTCTGTCTCCCCCACACTTCTTGTCCCTAAGGGGCAAAGTGGGAAGTACCGACCTGTTGTGAACTATAGAGCACTGAACTAGAAGATTGCTCTGGAGTCTGTTTCCCTTCCCGACCTCCAAAACTGTTTTACTTGGTTTGTGGGTGCGCATTTATTAACTATGCTTTACCTCAAATAAGCGTATTAACAGATTCCTTTTGCCCAGACTAGGATCAATATGAATTCTACTGGGTTATTTTCTGTCTGTCAACTGGAGTCGCTGTTGTGTCGAATCTCTCAGACAGTGTACTGGACTCGCATTCGGGAGGACGACGGTTCAATCCCGTCTCCGGCCATCCTGATTTAGGTTTTCCGTGATTTCCCTAAATCGCTTCAGGCAAATGCCGGGATGGTTCCTTTGAAAGGGCACGGCCGATTTCCTTCCCCATCCTTCCCTCACCCGAGCTTGCGCTCCGTCTCTAATGGCCTCGTTGTCGACGGGACGTTAAACACTAATCTCCTCCTCCTCCTCAGACAGTGTATTGGGCGATCTCAAATTTAAGTCTGCTGCTAATTACTTGGATGATATTGTTGTTCATAGTACCATATTTACAGAGCATGTCCAGCAATAGGAAGGGGTTATCACCCGGCTTAGAGAGGCTGGGCTCACGTTTAAACCATTCAAAATCACACCGGTCCACTGAGATATTTCCTTCTTAGGACTCTTGCTCCCAGCAGAGGGAACTAGAATCGATCAGAAATGAATTCAGGAATTGCAAAGTTCCATCGTCCGAAGAATAAGTAAGGGGTGAACAGATTTATTGGGATGGCAGATGTTTTCACAAATCGGAGCCCAATTTTTTCCAATTGGCGGCCCTGCTTAATAACCTGGCTAAAAGGGCACTGCTTTTGACTGGAGTAAAAGTGACAAAAGCCTCTTTTGAAGCCGTTAAGGCGGCTCTTATGAAAATTCCTGTTTAGGCGATTCCAAGTTTTGAGCTCCTGTTTGTTGTGGTAACTGATGCCTCGAATTCTGGGACTGTAGCTCTTCTTTTCATGACCATCAGGATGGACACCATCCGATTGCTTATGCATAAAGGGGCTGGCTTCAGCCAAACCTAAGCATTCCGTATGTGAGTAGGAGGTAGTAATCATCCTCTTTCCCTTGGAAAAATTCAGATTCTTACCTACTGCGCAGGGAGTTTGAGCTAGGCCTTTGCGGGCCCAGGAAAATCAGCAGGTTTGCACGGTGTGTGATTAACACTTCCGTTCTGTTTTAAGGTGAGGCACATTATAGGTCTGGTTAACAGGATTTCTGACGCACTGCGTTGCATGTTGTGGAAGATAATCACAAGCAGCATGAGTGCGAGACTCAACAGGTTGCTTGGTGTCCATGATGCTAACTCAGGTGCTTGAACTCTTGGGACATCGTACAAGATCTCGAATCAGAGGTTACTTGGTGGTGAGTAGGTAATTGGACTCATATAAAGTTTTTATTTGTCATAAGAAGGTAGGGGATAACATTTTTGAAGTCTGCTTGCCTAGGGAGTTAGTACCTCCGATTTCATTGTTTGCATAATTCCTTGGTGGGCAGGCACTTATGTGTCTACAGAAATACTAACAAAATCAAAGAGCATATAGGGATATTCGACGTTGTGGGGGAGTATGAGTTGTGTAGGTGGCTAAACCCAAGCCGAACACGCGTAAGGGTCTTTTTCAATGAACCCAGGAAGTCCATCAAATGGACAAACTAGATATCGTGGGTCTCCTTCCTTGTACTCAGGATGGGAATTCTTACATCCGTGTCGGAGTTGCCATTTTGTCGGTTTAGGTGGTTAGTTCTTAGTCGAGGGTGAAAGCGACGTTGTGTGTTTACTATCTGTCCAAAATACTTTCCATCTAAGTAACTGGTTAGCTCTAATGTACTTGTATTTACTTCAAAGGGGTTTAAAAGATTTTGCTTCGAGTACGTCATTAGGCACATTACCACAACCCGTCATTACGGGTAGCCTTCCTTTGCAGAAAGGTTAAACCAGAGTTAATCATTTTCAATACTAGGCTCCAGAAGATGTAGGATGTGTCGATTCCTTGTTTAAATTTCACTTTTAATTCCGCCCAGCTTGAGCCGTTTAAGATAACCCCTGCCTTTTTGATGTTTACTTATCCGCTCAGTTCTCCGTTGGTCAACCTGTGGTGAGATTCTTTCAGATAAAATCAACCCATTGGTTGTCGACCGCAACTGGAAAAGGGCCAGGCGGAGCATAGTGCTGACACATCGCAGAGCGGCGCCTTGTTATAATCAAGGAGATCCGAATTTAAAGGCAAGGTGAGCGACCTGGTTTCCGTTAATGATGAAACGGAACAAGATGCTAGAACGTCTTGTAAATTTGTCCCTTGCTTTTTGGGCTGATGTGAGGTTTTGAGTCCAGTTACAGAGCAGAATCCTTGGTCGGCTGCCGTACCGGGAAGCTACTAGACGCTCAGGCAGCGAGGTAAGGTGGCTCACTAAAAGTAAGTTAGGCCTTGTCAATGGTGTGCCATGGAGCGCAGCCAGGGTCTGGGTAGAGAGTTTGCGAAGTCCTGTGCTGCTGTGTAGAGCTCGACGGTTGTGGCCTGTGTTCTTCTGGGCCTAGGAGTGCAATTCTGTAGTCATCATTCTTAAATTGGACCCGTGGGTTTTTCGCACGTCTTCTTACATGCAAAATTTTATTTCTTTGGTCTTTCCTCTTGGGGTCTGGGACTAAACATGAGAGGAATGAAGACAATTATTTTGTAAGCTGACGTATTACGTGCCCTAGCATTCTTAGTCTCTGCTTTGTGACTGCCTTCTCTTGGTCTTTCAGTTCTTGGTAATGTGAAAGAAAGATAGACTCTTAATTAGGATTAGAGTCTTGTTCTCTCGACGAAACTGTAAAATTAATATGTATGATATGCTTTTGTTCTTATGACGGCATGTGAGTGGCTTTAATTTAATTATTAGAGGAATTTGCTTCCATAAAGACCTGATGTGTATTTTAGTATGTTTTAGTATTGTCCACGGAGCTCACCAAGTCCACGGGTAGTCCTACGTATTTGTGCTGTTTTGCCAGTTGATTTTCAAGACGTGTTATTTACCTGTCTCCTTGCTGACGGGAGAGACGCAAACACTAAACTAGTAGGGGTTTTCACTTCTCCGGCTTTCTAAATTTTACTAGATGCTATTTGGTGGAGGAGGCCCCTCAGGGCCCTGAGATGTTAGTAATATTCCATTAATAAAGTTGACTAAATATTGGTATTGTAATAGAACACCATATGTACGTATTCGTACTTGTGGTGTCTATGGCGAAAGTTGTTTAAAGGGTCTAGTTGCCTTATACTTGTTAGTCGGCACTTGCTACTAAGGCGATTGAATTTGAAGCGCCCTTATTTTCCGGCCGATAATTTACGATCTTGTGAGTCTCAAATGTGAATATTAAGCACGAAGTCTTGCTTAACATTATTGTATGGAGGTTGTAGTTCAGTACCTTGTTTTCCCGCTCTGTACAGGTCATTTGAAGATCTGGTATTTCTATCTTAGCTAATAGAATTATCTGTATCTCTGATGCATCAGACATATTGAAGTTCGGCTGGACCCTTCCAACCATGGGAGCAAGCTCGGGCTCCTCCGGAGCGTTTCGTCGGCTCCTCCAGCTTTCTGATTTCCACAAAGCCAACATACATATCGAAAATGGTGGCCTCTGTGGTAACTGTGGCAGGGAGTTATCAGTCTGTTCAAAGAGCCTGCCTCTCTCAATGTACGGATTCCTCTGACAAGTTTATTGTTAAAAATTATTGTGTACACTCTTAAACCTATCGCTCTGAGATTTGGTCTAATGGCTATATTTGCTGTCTTGTGATATTTTGAGTAATTCTGCATCAGCGAAAGAAATTTTTCAATTTGTCAATTTCTTTAAACGTAAAATTTTAATATTGAATGATTTTAAAAGTTGTTTCTTGTTGGCTCCTTTGTGGCCCTTAATTATTCTTAGGGCTTCTTTGAATTTTTTCTAATTAATTACTGTTTGTCTTTGCGAGGGGCGCTTATTTCCTGAAGCAATAATGAATGTAAACTAGCGCTTTTCATTTATTAATACTGAATGCTTAAGAAATTGTGGAAGTAAATACTTTTCATATTAGTGCAATGATAAAGGCAATAATTTGATGCGTATTATGCTATTTATTGGTTCTGTCCTCTTTGGAGACTTGATGTACCACAATTATAAGATTATATGTCTTGTTTCTCGTTAGTTTTATGCTGTAAATTTTTTCCTAGTTGTCAGATCTGAGTTAGTTACCAACCGTAATGGTCCCTTTCAATTTCTGATCAATCAGGTGCTCTTGTTGATTGCTGGCACTTATTATTAGTGTAATGACGACATGCTTGTATTTTTATCGAACTGTGAATGTTGTTGAAGAGATAACCCCTGGGACCTAGTCCTTCCATTTTGGTCCTCCCACAAATCTTAAGGGTGCCAAGACCCGTAACTTGCACTTTGAAACCCGTTGTTTGTTCGTAATCGTCGACATAAAAGCTATGAATGGTGACCTTCAGATCCTTCGAATAACAGATACAAGTGGAGAGCTGTTTAAACACACGAATCAGTATAATTCTAGCTAAGAAATTGTGTATGTAAACAAGTGGAAGTGAAATTTCTTAATAAAAATTTATTTGGACTGCTGAATGCTTACTCAATGTTCTTAAACTGCTGAGTGAAATTGAATGCAAGTGAACCTGCTTAAACTGCTGAGAGAAACTGAATGTACTCTCACTTTGTTTGTTTTTATCATTTCAACTCTGACCTACAGAATTTGCCCTGACAAACAGAACTCAAGCTTTTCCTATTCATTACTTACTTACAATATTCAACGGTAACGCGATTTGACTGCTTTATAATTGATAACCTGAGTTCAAATAATTAATACAAAAGAATGGCCCTGACTGAGCAGAGAACCTAACAAAAACCTACAAATTTCATAAGTCACTTACCTCACAAAAGTCTTCGTTACCCGAACTCCGCAACGCAGCAAGCAACAATACTGCCAGCCAAATAAAAGATTCTAACTACTGAAGCCTCTAACTACTGGACGCACGTGGTTAGCTAAGGAAAGATTTTATTGCTAAGCAAACAATGTATTTTTAACTTAATAATCTGACATCCAGTTCCAAAAATTATATAATCATGAATAATTGTCGATCTCCAAGTCGGACACGTCCAGATCGTCCGCTCGCGCTAATACTGCAAACCTCCAACACTGCTAATTATTAACCTCCATCACTGTTGACTTTTGTTGTTGTTGTCTTCAGTCCTGAGACTGGTTTGATGCAGCTCTCCATGCTACTCTATCCTGTACAAGCTTCTTCATCTCCCAGTACTTACTGCGACCTACATCCTTCTGAATCTGCTTAGTGTATTCATCTCTTGGTCTCCCTCTACGATTTTTACCCTCCACGCTGCCCTCCAATACTAAATTTATCATCCCTTGATGCCTCAGACCATGTCCTACCAACCGGTTCCTTCTTCTTGTCAAGTTGTGCCACAAACTCCTGTTCTCCCCAATTCTATTCAATACCTCCTCATTAGTTTTGTGATCTACCAATCTAATCTTCAGCATTCTTCTGTAGCACCACATTTCAAAAGCTTCTATTCTCTTCTTGTCCAAACTATTTATCGTCCATGTTTCACTTCCATACATGGCTACACTCCATACAAATACTTTCAGAAACGACTTCCGCACACTTAAATCTTTCTCTTCTTCTCTTCTTCAGAAACGCTTTCCTTGCCATTGCCAGTCTACATTTTATATCCTCTCTACTTCGACCATCATCAGTTATTTTGCTTCCCAAATAGCAAAACTCCTTTACTACTTTAAGCGTCTCATTTCCTAATCTAATTCCCTCAGCATCACCCGACTTAATTCGACTACATTCCATTATCCTCGTTTTGATTTTGTTGATGTTCATCTTATATCCTCCTTTCAAGACACTGTCCATTCCGTTCAACTGCTCTTCCAAGTCCTTTGCTGTCTCTGACAGAATTACAATGTCATCGATGAACCTCAAAGTTTTATTTCTTCTCCCTGGACTTTAATACCCACTCCGAATTTTTTTTTTTGTTTCCTTTACTGCTTGCTCAATATACAGATTGAATAACATCGGGGACAGGCTACAACCCTGTCTCACTCCCTTCCCAACCGCTGCTTCCCTTTCATGCCCCTCGACTCTTATAACTGCCATCTGGTTTCTGTACAAATTATAAATAGCCTTTCGCTCCCTGTATTTTACCCCTGCCACCTTCAGAATTTGAAAGAGAGTATTCCAGTCAACACTGTCAAAAGTTTTCTCTAAGTCTACAAATGCTAGAAATGTAGGTCTGCCTTTCCTTAATCTATTTTCTAAAATAAGTCGTAGTGTCAGTATTGCCTCACGTGTTCCAATATTTCTGCGGAATCCAAACTGATCTTCGCCGAGGTCGGCTTCTACCAGTTTTTCCATTCGTCTGTAAAGAATACGCGTTAGTATCTTGCAGTTGTGACTTATTAAACTGATAGTTCGGTAATTTTCACATCTGTCAAAACCTGCTTTCTTTGGGATTGGAATTATTATATTCTTCTTGAAGTCTGAGGGTATTTCGCCTGTTTCATACATCTTGCTCACCATATGGTAGAGTTTTGTCAGGACTGGCTATCCCAAGGCCGTCAGTAGTTCCAATGGCATGTTGTCTACTCCTGGGGCCTTGTTTCGACTCAGGTCTTTCAGTGCTCTGTCAAACTCTTCACGCAGTATCTTATCTCCCATTTCGTCTTCATCTACATCCTTTTCCATTTCCATAATATTGTCCTCAAGTACATCGCCCTTGTATAGACCCTCTATATACTCCTTCCATATTTCTGCTTTCCCTTCTTTGCTTAGAACTGGGTTTCCATCTGAGCTCTTGATATTCATACAAGTGGTTCTCTTTTCTTCAAAGGTCTCTTTAATTTTCCTGTAGGCTGTATCTGTCTTACCCCTAGTGAGGTAAGCCTCTATATCCTTACATTTGTCCTCTAGCCATCCCTGCTTAGCCATTTTGCACTTCCTGTCGATCTCATTTTTGAGACGTTTGTATTCCCTTTTGCCTGCTTCATTTACTGCGTTTTTATATTTTCTCCTTTCATCAATTAAATTCAATATTTCTTCTGTTACCTAAGGATTTCTACTAGCCCTCGTCATTTTATCTACTTGATCCTCTGCTGCCTTCACCACTTCATCCCTCAAAGCTACCCACTCTTCTTCTACTGTATTTCTTTCCCCCATGCTCTCCCTGAGACTCTGTACAACCTCTGGTTCTTTCAGTTTATCCAGGTTCCATCTCCTTAAATTCCCACCTTTTTGCAGTTTCTTCAGTTTTAATCTACAGTCACTGCTGACTACTCACTCCCAACTTCCATCACTGCTGGCTGTTCACCTCCAAATTCCATCTCTGCTGGCGATTCACCTCCAGCTGCTGGTCCGACCAGCCACGGAGTCTCTCACAGAGCGCGCACAGCGCTGTCACAGTTATTAATGCAGTCTACCGCCCTTCGAACAGATAAACACATAAACAGGGTACTTACAGAAATAATTTCCCTTAAACTACAATTTTTTTCAGTACAAATTCAAATAGCCTCAGCTTCACTAAAGTCGTGCGGTTAATACTGTGTTAGTATGTAAACTCACTAGAGGCTGTGATACAAAATGACACAAATGTCTCTGTAAGCAGCTGAGAGTTTTTTGCTCGTAAAATGTTTGACAATCTGCTCATGGCTCAACACTATGCTCGAAAGTGGGGGAAACGATTCTATCGCAGGATAATATTCAGAGACTATCTTTTGTAAAGAAAGTATAAAACGGTGTGGCTTCTCGCCTCCAAAACGGTTTCACCTCAATGTTACTCACACCGTTACAGATCCTGTATCAGCTAGTGACAGTCTGCGAAGAAGACGAGGAACCGCTGACTCGCTCTCATACATGTTCTCATCTGACCATGCCCAAACGTAACCGATGGTTATTAAGAAAACTAATCTGCATAGGTATTTACAGTAAACTTATTTTGTAGTTAATGTATTAATAGTCTCGCATTTTCTAACTTGTCATTTTATGAACTCACACCTCTTTATTGGTTCATTAATAATAGATTTTGTATATGGTGTGTCCCATTTGTCTTGACCACGCCAAATAACTCTTTGTCTATGCGCAAAATAAGGAATGTATCAATCTATTAGGGGGGAATTAGCCACTATGATTGCCTTTCTTGTAACTTTCTTTGTCAGCAAGATACGAGAAGTAGAACTCTTTTTTATTTATTATGCATTTTCATTTGGTATTTCACTTCCTCTGCTCAGAATCTTTTCAAACTCCTACCACACTGTATCATTCAGTGAAAGATGACTTCAGTCTATTGAAAACGTAATACAAAACTCAGTTTGGCTTTCTTGTATCAGCACACAGAAATAGTATCTGCAATAATGTAACCCATCCACTTGTAGGAGTTAACAATAAACAAGTGGAAACACAAGACAAATGCAGACCCGTTAGCCGGCCGCGGTGGTCTCGCGGTTCTAGGCGCGCAGTCCGGAACCGTGCGACTGCTACGGTCGCAGGTTCGAATCCTGCCTCGGGCATGGATGTGTGTGATGTCCTTAGGTTAGTTAGGTTTAAGTAGTTCTAAGTTCTAGGGGACTGATGACCACAGCAGTTGAGTCCCATAGTGCTCAGAGCCATTTTTTTGCAGACCCGTTATTTGGTAAACTGTCTTCTTCTCGTTGTGCACATTGAACTCACACAAATCTTCTTCTGAAAACGTGAATATCTTTATACGTTTTTCTATAGAGGTACAATGAGGTTGCTCATCATGTAGAAAATTAAGTATATGTACTGCTTCCACATTACCCTTACTGCGTCACTGTTTTACCTTATAATGTAAGGTACAGCTGTCTTCGATCCATCACAACAGTCCATTATCGGACGTCGTCCTATTCATGGAGCTATGATACACGCTTTTACACTGAGGTGAAAAAAGTCATGGGATACGCAAATGTAGAGATGGCGGTAGTATCGTGTAAGCAAGGTAAAAAGGCCAGTGTATTGGTGGAGCTGTCATTCGTACTCAGGTGGTGCATGTGAGTAGTTAATGGGCGCACGATGAAAATTAACACACTTTGAAGGCAGAATGGCAGTTGGACCTAGACGCATGGGACATTGTACCCAGGATACCAAATTTCGGGAGTGGCCGACAGCGGTCACTTAATGGCTGAGAGCAGAGGCATTTTTTTAAAGTTTTCAGTGCTAACGGACAAGCAGCACTACTTGAAGTAACAGCAGAAATCAATGTCGGACGAACGACGAATGCTTCTGTTAGGGCAGTGAGGCGAAATTTCCTATTAATGACCTTTGGCAGCCGACGAACAATTCCGGATCTCGGCACTCCGTGTTTCTGCCCAAGAATATTTTAACACAGTAGCCGTATGAAACAGCCAATTATTCGTTAGCTTCTCTCAACTGCATTGATTTCCCGTATCACCTGCCTTTGCTAGTAGCACGACATCGCCTGTAGCACCTCTCTTGTGCTCGTGACCGTACTGGTTGGGCCCTAGACGACTGGAAAACCGTGGCCTCGTCAGATAACTCCTGATTTCAGTTCGGTTTGACTGTCGTTGTCAACACGGTACTGTGCAAGATGACATTGGCTCCATAATGGTCTGGGCTGTGTTTATATACAACGACTGGCTCCTCTGGTCCAATTGAACCGGTCATTGATTGGAATTGGTTATGTTCACCTACTTGGAGATCAGCTGTAGCCGTTGATGACATTCATGTTCCCAAACAACGATGGAATTTTTATGGATGATAATGCGCACTGTCACTGGGCTACATTTATTCTCGACTGGTTTGAAGAACATTCTGGACAAATGGAGCAAATAATTTGACCACTCAGATCTCCCGACATGAATCCCATCGAACATTTACGGGATGTAGTCGAGAGGTCAGAGCGTGAACAAAATCCTGCACCGGTAACACTTTTGCAATTGTGGACAGCTGTAGAAGCAGCATGGCTCAATATTTCCGAAGAAGCTTCAGATGACGATGACTTGTTCAGTCCATGCAACGTCGAGCCGCTGCGCTACGTCGTGAAAACGGAGGTCAAACGCGACAATAGGAGGTATTGCAAGACTTTTGTCAGGTCAGTGTAAACTTCCCTTCGGACTGCTTGTTAGAAACATACGACACCACAGCAAATAAAATGGTTCAAAGGGCTCTGAGCACTATGGGACTTAACTTCAGAGGTCATCAGTCCCCTAGAACTTAGAACTACTTAAACCTAACTAACCTAAGGATATCACATACATCCATGCCCGAGGCAGGATTCGAACCTGAGACCGTAGCGGTCGCGCGGTTCCTGACGGTAGCGCCTAGAACCGCTCGGCCACCCCTGTCGGCCACACTACAGCAATACTGACATGAGTGCAATGCGCATCTAAAGTGCTTCATCTTTAATTTCGAACCGCCCTCCTCCTGTCAACGATTTTGTGGTTGTTTCACATATTTCGCTACGATTTAGGTCAATTTTGAAGAGACGATGATTTACATTTGTGAATTGTTCTCAACACAAGCAAAAGTCTCTCACCAGTTCGCATCATGCTACGAAATAGTGTTGATGTTTTTGTTAACTTCGTATTATGCTGAACTATAACGAATGTGCCTTTAGTACCGTAATCAGGAATCCAGTCTAAGGAATGCATATTCTGAAACAAAAGCACTGTGTAGAAAAGTCATGGTGTATTCTGATTTGAAATCGAGGAGGCTGCTTTCGCTGTTTAGTGATACTGAAGCCATGAATACATATTTCAGAAATAACGTGTATTAAAAGACACTGGCATTCATACGGTTTTTCTTGCATGCAATAGGCACTCTCAAAGGTATATATTTACACATCTGCGCCATTAAAAACCAATGAAAATGTTTTACACTCAAATTAGCGTCAAACTGGCTCACAGTGGCTCTTCCATCACAAACAGTTCAATGGTATATGTTTTTTTTTTTTTTTTTAATACGCTGTCAGTAACATCAGTAACGCATGATTGGAAAGGTGGCATGCACCCGTCCTCCTGTTCCATCGCCAAAAGCGAAAGAGGAATAAAATAACAATAAATGAAAAAAAGTCAATTTCCGTCGGCACGGTGACTGGGCGGCATTGCATTACCTTTCACTGAGTGGAGCTCGATACACCGCGTTCCTGCCGAGGAATGTTTTTAACACAGAAGCCATATGAAACAGCCTAATTATTCATTAGCTTCTCTCAACCTCGTTGATGTCGCCTGTCATTATTCATCGTTATAAATAGTAACCTTATTGTGCGTGTCAAAACGTTCTGTGAGAGTATAAATATAATAATACAACTTTCTTTCTGGTATGTTAACACGTCTTCATGTTGTTTTGTAGGCTAATGTTTCGGTCACCATTACAAGTTCCGAGCGTTGGTCTATAAAAGAACATGAAGATGCTTCACATACAAGGAAAAAAGTTATTCAAGGCATCACCCGCAGAAAGCTACGTCGCACAGCTAATGGTCCAAATCATGAATCATGAATTTTTGAAATTATCTGTGTCTTCATATCTTCTTGATCTGTAACTGTATAACAGATTCCGTTGACACAGAAAGACTGTACATAAAAACGGAGACCACGATTTCGCAATTACCGTAGTCCGTGGAATGGTCGTTAGTATGCAAGTGATCAGCAACGGTAAATTTTCTAACAGTCGAGAATATCTGATGTTGTCCATTGTGTCCCTAATCGACAGGAAGTTGCCGGTAAGGTTCATTTTAATTAGGTGACAGATTTATGATGACGATTTAAAATTTGAAACTTGTCACATGTATAAAACCATGTGATTCGGATCGAAATTTAAAATTGTTTATAATTACTGACAATAGCTTAACTGTTGATATCAGCAATCGACGATTCGCCTAATAGTATTACTGCGGTTATATTACAGAAATTTTCGGAAGGAATCATGAAATCCATCGTATTTGCGTCGAAAATCCCAAATAAGATCCAATGGAATTACTGAGTAATTAAAATAAAAACTCTAATAAAAGCTCTAACAATTAGGCTTTTCTGTTCTCTTCATGCAAAAAAAGTTCTTAATCATTGGTAATTAACCAGCTATTGCTCTTACGCTCAGAAAGCTTCCGCAAGGCGTTCGATACAGTTCCCCACAGTCGTTTAATGAACAAAGTAAGAGCATATGGACTATGAGACCAATTGTGTGATTGGATTGAAGAGTTCCTAGATAACAGAACGCAGCATGTCTTTCTCAATGGTGAGGAGTTTTCCGAAGTAAGAGTGATTTCAGATGTGCCGCAGGGGAGTGTCGTAGGACCGTTGCTATTCACAATATACATAAATGACCTTGTGGATGACATCGGAAGTTCACTGAGGCTTTTTGCGGATGGTGCTGTGGTATATCGAGAGGCTGTAACAATAGAAAATTGTATTGAAATGCTGGAGGATCTGCAGCGAATTGACGCATGGTGCAGGGAATGGCAATTGAATCTCAATGTAGACAAGTGTAACGAGCTGCGAATACATAGAAAGAAAGATCCCATTTCATTTAGCTACAATATAGCAGGTCAGCAACTGAAAGCAGTTAATTCCATAAATTATCTGGGAGTACGCATTAGGAGTGATTTAAAATGGAATAATCATATAAAGTTGATTGTCGCTAAAGCAGATGCCAGACTGAGATTAATTGGAAGAATCCGAAGGATATGCAATCAGAAAACAAAGGAAGTAGGTTACAGTACGCTTGTTCGCCCTGTGCTTGAATACTGCTTAGCAGTGTGGGAATCGTACCAGATGGAATTGATAGAAGAGATAGAGAAGATCCAGCGGAGAGCAGCGCGCTTCGTTACAGGATCATTTAGTAGTCGCGAAAGCGTTACGGAGATGATAGACAAACTCCAGTAGAAGACTCTGCAGGAGAGACGGTCAGAAAGCTCGGTACGGGCATTTGTTGAAGTTTCGGGAACACCTTCACCGAGGAGTCAAGCAATATATTGCTCCCTCTATACGTATATCTCACGAAGCGACCATGAGGATAAAATCAGAGAGATTAGAGCCCACACAGAGGCGTACCCACAATCCATCTTTCCACGAACAATACGAGACTGGAATAGAAGGGAGAACCGATAGAGGTACTCAAGGTACCCTCCGCCACACACCGTCAGGTGGCTTGCGGGGTATGGATGTAGATGTAGGTGTGGAAAGCACATCCATCGGTAGGCACTGCTCAGTGTTAGTGGCCACAATGTAAACATATTTAGAGCCAGTGGGACTCGAGGTACATTCAGATCTTCCATAAAGTCCAAATATTACAACATTTGCTTCCCAGGAAGAAACGTTTGGATAATTTATTTCGCCACCTCTGTCAATAGCGGGTATAACAGTTGCAAGTGTAGGTATTTCTGTATGTTGTACCTTAATATGTACACATATCTGTGCGTTGGTTGTTTTTCCTGTTCGTAGAACAGTCTCCCCACAAACACGTCACAAACTTTACGACCTGAAGTTTTCCGCACAGTCGTAACTACACTAGTAAGTAGACGACACCTGTAAGTATAAACTAACCGTTCCGCGTCCCATCGTTCATACTTCAACATCTGACCTGTTGCCAAGGGGAAAGTAAGCGTTAATGGTCTAGCGTTAAAAGGTTTTGCTTTTCACATTTAACCATATATAACATTGATGATGATAATTTATGGCAATGTTTGCCGACAAGATAAAGAATGCAACCTTTAACACTAGATTGCGTACTCACGGCAGTTCTCCTTGGCCGTTTTTTGGTACGACTTGGAAAGAGAGAAAAATTAATGAATGATCGCCGATGCGTCGGTTCTCGATTGTGTTCAGGAGACGTACGGATTGATTGCGCGAAAATAGTTTCTCAAATGACCTCTTGTCCCGGATTGCTTTCACGCCATCAGAGTCTTCAATGAAATTACCTAAGGGACCTATTTGAATAACGAAAATAAATTGGAAATGAATGCAAAACAGTGAAATTTTGTAAAAAAAGTTGTCAGATCGGAAAATGAACACAATAATGGTCTCCCAAATACAATCGAGACACCGCGATAAAGAGCGAACCTGTAACAAAGTTCATTTAAACATAAACATTATTTATGGTTAATTTAAAGAAAAGAAAAAGCATTGATTTTCTGTACAGTGGAGCATCAATATATTCTCAAAGAACAAAGGCGTTAAACAAACATTAACAAATTTACAATGAATACAAAACTTACATTTTAATTTTTTTCTCATACATGGAGCAGTCCAACAATCGCTGCTTTTGTATGTGTGATATTTTGTAAAAATTAAATGTCCTGGCGTGCGCGTAAAAATTTTTTATCGTCACAAGGTTTACAAAAGCGTTTTTTTTTAATTGGTGATGACGTGGTTTTTCACACTAAATGAAATACAACTTGTAGCGGTGCTACACAACACGTCTTAGCAAGTTGGCGACCAAACATGTAATGAAGTACATGTTAACATATCAGCGACCAGAAGTACAACTAACTATAAAGACTCTAGAATTTTCCTAACAAATGATAAATTGTTCAACCCAAAAACGTACGAGCTGTAATAGATACAGTTATTAGCCTGCAAATGAAGTAAATACTGATGTAATGTTGTTCGGTACACCGCTCTCAGTCAGTAATCAAGTGATCAGTCCTCGACAGTTATTCCATTAGCAACTGACCTTTGTTTCAATGTGGTGTTGACGACAAAATTTACCAAAATTCATTCATGATTTCAGTAATTTAACTCCTTCGAGATACTTATTTTTTGTATTCAATAAAATTTTTCTGTGTTTCTGACCGCATTGTCAATATATATAAAACTACCGACGTTTCGGTCCCTGTTGCAAGAGACCTTTTGCTAAACAAAAGTTCCCTCAAGATGGTCGCTTGCTACAGGGACCGAAACGTCGGTAGTTTTATATACGAGAATTGACAACGGGGTCACAAGCCAAGAAATTTTTTTATTAAATGCCAAAATAGCCGCGGAAGCCTACGTTTATATTTATAATTTTTTTTGTTTTAATCCTAGGAAAGATGTAAAAGTCACTGTTTACCATGCAGGAAGAGGGTGGGGAAAGGAGTGCAAAATTTTACAGCCCAGTCAAGCAGCGTGTTAGCACTGTTTGGAGTTCTTTCTGCAACGCTTTCGCTTCACAGCGTCCTGAAACCTCGTCAAGTTATTTCCGTGCGACTGTGCAGGTATGGCCCCCAAGAACTTAACCTATTATCACCAGTCCATGGCAATCGCAAGGAACAGTGAGGATCACCTTGAATTACGATGGTTGGATCTTCGCCGTTTTCGGCTTTGGTGAATTCACAGCACTCGACTGTTTGGTTTGCCTGCTTTCCTCGTTATCGCAAGGTCATACTGATCAACCCGTCGTTTGTCCATAATGATTGGGTGGCTGAATAAGTCATTTGGATTGGCCTAACATAGCTGAATCATTTACGTTGCTGCTTTGATTCGACAATATATTTGATTAGGTGTGAGCAGATGCGAAACGCGTAGGACGATGATTTTTGTCAAGTCCAAAATTTCAAATAAGATTTTGAAAACAGACCTATTACTGATTTTCACATTTTTCATTATCGTTTTCTCGCGTCCGTCGGCCGTCGTAATTTAATATATATGTTATTATTATTATTATTATTATTATTTTTTGATTGTTGCCGACTTACGTGGTGGGCCTTAATAAAAATGATATTTAAGTTGAACAATGTAATAAACTCGGCTAGTCAGTTCACTTTAAAGCAAGAAATCTTTAGTTATTAATTAAAATTGCGGCCCACACACGCGCGAGAGTATTTTTCTTACCTCCGTTGACCATTGTATTGTAGTCGGAGTCCTGGCTCTGGCTCTCAGCTATGGTACTGAAAATAAGAATCTTAAAGCTAAGTATTTCTGCAACTTCGTGCGGCTGTGGAGAAAAATTAATATTATGCTAATAGCGGGCGAGTTTTCCGCTTCCGCTAATTTTTCATAAGTTAAATTCGCCACGTAATGGCGTCGTTGGCTGCATCGGCCGCTGCGATTGTTGAGCTGTAATTTACTTGAATGCAGATTAATTCAAGGAAGGCGGACATGAAATCGGGATCACCTCTTACAAATTAAAAGTACACAATAATATTAAATCGGTATATTATATGCTTAACTCATACAAATATGCTTACATTTGTCAGCACACGCAAGATGTCCCTCTAGACACATTCAAGACAAGCGAAGAAGTAAGGTCGACTAAAAAATTAACAAAAGAGTGTAACTGGGCGTCTCTTTAGATCATTCTGTCATAAATTATTTCTTTGCAATCTAAACCTACACAGAGAAATTATTATTTTAAGGCTACATGAGAAAAAAAATCTCTTACAAATTATGAATGTCTTCTTTATAAATATGGTCTTTTCGTAATATGGCACTGGGGACGCTATATTGCCCCCCGAAATGTTTATGTCATAAAAAATGTTCGTGTTTTTTGACATAAATATTTCCACTTTCATGTCCACAGTGTCCACACGCAGAGTTTTCTTTCATAGTCTATATATGTCACATCGTATGTTGTAATTACTGAGGTGTGTTGCACACAAAGTGTAATACAGATGAAGTTATCTACATAACAATATAATATACAATTGGTTACGTATGCAGTCATGTACAAAAGGACATAGAATACAACTAGTTTTATTTTGGTTGCTTCTTCTTAGGGTTGCAACTTTTGCAGTGTTCAAAGGTATACAATCACGAGTTAGTCCATAAACTTGAAGTCCCAGGGGTGTCAACTGTTCGCTCCCCATTTGGCGCGGCCGTAGGGAAACCTGGGGAAAACCTCGGCGGAGCGACAGACTAACTGCTTTGGTCACTTTCACTTAATTGTTTCTGGAATGTCATTGGAGTACAGGATGTGCATACAAATATTTTTGTTGCACTATGCAAAAAATGAGGTCATTAAAACAATTGATTGCGGTGTCGTTGATGATCTACGCCGCGACGTTTGGCTCGCGACGGCGTCGGTTGGTGTGTTCGGTGCTCGGCGTTCGCGGCGGCTGCGGAGAGAAAAACGCCCGCTCGACGCCAGCGTGTGTCTCGCCGTCGCGGAACGTCAGAATCAGCTGATCGGCTGCACCGTTGGCGATGCGCTTCTGTCTCGGCCGGGCGTGGCGGAGTGGGATGATATCCGCCCCCCGCTCTTGTTGGCAGGAGTCAGCTCTGCTACGCATCTCCGACGTAGTACATGAAACACACACACAACCAACGTAATATTTGTTTCCCGCTGCAGATGGTTACGCTAGTGGGAAAGGAGCATTTATTAGTGCGGCAGTTGTTGTTAAGTTTTCGCCAGTTTCCGAGTGTCAAGCTAGCACTGTCTTGCAGAAAACATGACATGGACCTTCTCCCGTGAATGCAGTTTTGATGCAATACTGTTTCCATTACACGTCAGTTTTTGTCTTGATAAAATTATTTATGTTTTCGCCGCACTCGCAGGCACTGGTGAGTGTCCCAATACGAGCTTAGCACAAACATTCGCCGTTTCTGCGGTCGCTGTTTTGCAACAGTCCACGCATCGCATTCCAATCTCGCATTATTGTGCTCACTGAAACTACAGTCTGTCCCAAAAATATTGACTGTGGGTTCACTTCACGTTAACAGTTCACATTTATAGTAAATTCACAGTTTTTCGTGCGTAATATTGGCGTTTGGCGTCTTCACCGCTGTTGAACGTTCAATACTAGCACTTCACTGTCCATATCACAGTTTCACCTTCACAGTTTTTCACACTGCTTAAAGTAACTGTTTCGATTAGTTCACAAACACTAATGTATTTCGTTCAGTCTGAACTGGATTTTGGCTAGTGCTGGATTTTACCAGTCTCTCGCACTAATTGTCTCTTTTCATTTTCCACTTAGAGTCGTACTTGCCTTCAGATTTTTTGACTATACAATTGTATTTCCGTCTCATCTGAGGTAAGTCCCCATGTCATGTCTGCCCACTCATTGCGTACTTGCTCTCCAGAGCCAGGCTCGACTTTACAAAACTTTGCCTCTCGCATTATTGTAGACATTTTATAATCTAGGCCTAGCGTGCAAGTTCCTAGATTAATGTTAGATTTGTGACTTTTGTTTGCACTACAAATTCGTGCAAATCTCTGCCTTAGCAGATGGCAATATATTTTAACAGTGCATAGCGGTAGTCGCGTTTACTGATTTGCTTTGTACCTTGTCCATAACACATGAGGTACCTTGGGTGATGTACACCCTGCACTCATGTTGTTTAGTAAATTATGATTGAGCATATTTCAAGATCGGTATAGACATAAATACATGAAACGACTTATACACTATAATTTCGAATTTCATAAGTTGCATTACTACTACAGTTCAAAAATATTCATGACACACTAATGAAAAATTCTTTCATCGTTACATGCTGTTGACTTTTTTTTTTAAACATTTTTTTAAAGCATTTTTAAACATGACATTTGTAAAATATTCTTAAACCTACGTTCATTTTTTTTTCAAAATGCAATTGCTTAAAAATACTATTATTCCTTAACGTCTACAAAATTAAATCGCACTAATCTTGTGTGCCTCATTGTCTTTAAATGTTACACTAAAATCTTAACATTTACACACAGAAAAAAATACACTCTAAACTTAACCTACTACACATATGTAAACGTTGCTCTACTGAGCGAACTTCTTTAAGTCTTTGTATGGATAGAGTCTTTTAATCTCTCCCGATTCTACGTCACCCAACAAATAGCTACATCCATGTGGTATGTCTATGATTTTGTAGGGCCCGGCATACACCAGTTGCCATTTTTTATTCTTTTTCGCTAACAGAGATGACTTGGGATGAGTCCTTATTAGAACCAAGTCACCTGGTTGATACACTGTTACCTTCTTTATTTTCTTGTCATGCTTTTCCTTTCGGCGCTCCGCGCACCTCGTTAAGTTATTTAGAGTCTCAGCTATAATTTGTTCGTGAGGTACAACTTGTCGTGGTACAGTTGGTAATGGTGACAGCCAGCTGTCGGTTTCATTCTTTCCAAACATGACTTCTAGTGGAGTATAACCGGTGGCTGAATGTGGCAATCTATTATGGAGTTCCTCAAAAGTCGAAACGTATTCTGCCCACTTGGTGTGGCGATTCGGAATGTAAGTTCTCATGAACCTGTTCAACTCTTTAAAGGTACGCTCTACAAGACTGCTCTCCGGGTGAAATCGAGCTACAAAAATGTGTTTAACACCTTGCTCTTGTAGAAACGTTTTCCATTTGAGACCAGTAAAATAGGTGGCATTATCGGATAATATGATCTGTGGTTTGCCAACATTAACAAAATAATCTGTTCGTAATTTCTGAATGAGGGGTGTGGCCGTTGAAGCTTTTACAGGATACAATTTTAGAAATTTGGAAAAGGCATCATATACAGCAAATACATATTTCACACCACCTCTGCCAGTGGGCAGTGGCCCTAGAATGTCAACAGAAACTAGTCGTAATGGTTTGTTAGGAACAACAGGATGCAATTCACTTACAGTGGGCAGATTTGTAGGTTTCGTCCTTTGACAAACTACACATGTCCTTACAACATTCTGAATTATTCTTTTCATATTCTTAAAATGACATTGTCTTGCGAGAAGTGCTCTACATTTTTCAATACCCACGTGTCCCCACGAAAGGTGCACGTGCCAGATTAAATCACTGATACATACTTCCGGTACACAGATACACCACAAGTCCTTGTTAACATCCTTCCGGTAATATAATACCCCATTTTGCACAGAATAATGGCTACCTATCTGATTTCCACCCGAAGATAGGAGTTCTCGTTTGACTTTTCCCCAAGCTGTATCTTCGTCCTGCAAACTAGGCAGTTGCTTGCACGTCTGCAGGAACTTTTTTCGACAAGTAGGGTCTTTCATAACTAAAATTTTGTACTCTGTTGCCTGTTCTAGTATTGTTGTTAACTCAGACAGACCTTGCGGCAACCGTGACAAAGCATCAGGCACTACGTTGTCACAACCTTTTATATACATTATTTGAAATTGATATTCCTGCAGAGCAAGCACCCACCTAGTCAACCTGTCGTGCATTAACTTGCATGTCAGCAAAAAACTTAAGGCCTGATGGTCACAGAAAATTTTTACATTTTTTCCGTACACATAGTATCTGAACTTCTTCATGGCCCATACTACTGCTAGTGTTTCGAGTTCGGTGACTGTATATGATCGTTCACAACTTGACAACACTCGGCTTGCGAAACCGATTATTCTTACGCTCTTGTTTCCACCATCCTCATCGATTTGAAATAAACACGCGCCTAGTCCGACAGTGGAGGCGTCTGTAGCAAGGCAAAATTCCTTTGACATGTCAGGATGTGACAGTAGATTAGCATTTAGAAGGGCTTGTCGTATTTGCTCAAATGACTGCTGGCACAGTTCATTCCATATCCAGGGTGTATTCTTTCTCAACAAGTTTAACAGGGTAGTATCATTTAAAAGCTGGTCTGGTATGAATCGTCTGAAAAATGACACTAGACCCAGAAATGCCTTTAACTGTTTCTTGGTTCTAGGAGGAGGGAAGTTCTCAATTGCTGCCATTTTCTTCGGATCGGGCACAATACCTGTAGGTGATATTACATGACCAAGAAATTTTATTCTCTCCCTGCCAAATTTGGATTTTGCGAGGTTTGCTGTTACGCCGACCTCAGAAAATCTTTTTAGTACGCATCTCAGCGTGTCCATGTGGCTTTCCCAATCGGGAGTAGCTATTAATAAGTCATCGACATAAAACGTTACTCGGTCCAACAAATCTGGTCCTAATACTTTATCGAGCGCTGCAATGAAGACACCTGCACTAACATTTAATCCAAATGGTAAAACTTTAAATTGGTAACTTCTGCCGGCAAACACAAAGGCAGTGTACTTTCTTGATGATTCAGTTAGTGGGATTTGCCAATACGACGAACGCATATCGACAGAGGTCAGATATTTAACTCCATAAAACTTCTGTATCTGTTCATCCAGGTTTTCTGGTCGCGTTCTGACAGGTACAATTATTTTGTTAATGTCGCGCGCATCAAGCACGAGACGTATACTGCCGTCCGCTTTCGCTACGGCCACGAGCGGACTGCTGTACGGGGATAGAGATGGTTCAATTATCCCCCAATCAAGCATTTTTCTTATTTCCTTCGTAACTGCCTCCTTCTTTGACCACGGGATGGTGTAGTTTGCGTGACAGAAAGTATCATGAGGTACCACTTCGATGTTATAGGTGTAGCTCTCGATAACACCGGGTTTTTCCGAAAACACATTCTCATAATCTGTAAGTAGCTGAGTCAATTCGTTTTGTTGTGCTTCCGTCAAATGTTCTGACTCCCTAACTTTCATGGCTATCAGTTTCCTTTTTTCCTCTCTGTCTTCAGTAATAAACTCCTTATAACATGCTTGTCTTGTACTTAAGTCAGAATATAAATTCATTACCTGTATTCCTTCGAATCTCGTTTGAAAGCTCCGGCAATATTTACCGTGCACTTCCCGTGTCCTCAACAACGGCAAAATTACACGTCTATCCTCATTCATAAGGCTTACTTCCCCGCACAAGAGGTCGATTTTTGCGTCCCTCTGGCGTAAAAATTCCATCCCCAGGATGCAAGCAACACCTAATCCCTTAACTACTAGGAACGAGCTTTTCATTGCTTCATTTCCTACCGTAAACTCGACCTGCACCTGGTGCTTTATGATATGAGATTGTGCACCTATTGCACCTGTAACACGACAATTCTTCACTGGCAATACTGGTATTCTATTATTTTGACTCAAGTACTTGTAAAAATTTGCGCTCATGACATTGGTTGACGCACCGGTATCGACTATTATGTGTATTGGTGCTCCGTACATATCTGCTTGCAATATAGCCTGCACAACACTTTTGTCGGTTCGGTTACATTTCTGCGGTATGTCTACAAGTTCCTTTTCTATTTTTGTTCCTTCATTGTATCTCAGCATACAAAGTTTATGGCTGTCATCTGTGAATGTGCCCTCACTACACCATCCTGCAGCCAACAACGGAGAGCGTATTGTGGCTGTCTTTAGTTTAACGGATGAGCATTAGTGGGTTGACAGTTGTCTGTCACTTCCACTAACCTCACATTGTGATTCTGATTGTTGTTGTTGCTACTGTTGGGTTGGCCACCCTGCCTCCCCGATGGTGTATTTTGATATTGTGTATGGCTCTGGTTTTGCGGTGGTCGGTTGTAACTTCCTGACATGTTCTGTGATGGACCTGGGTTGGCGTTCCATTGTGGCGCTGTGTTTTGTTGCCACTGTGGTGTCGGTTCGTTACGACCACGCCACTGGTTTCGGTTGTTCCGCCATTGCGGATTGCCGATACCATTATATCCATTACTCATGCGTCCATCATGATGTCTCTTTAGATTTTGACGATTATAACCGTTGCCGTTATAACCATTGCCATTGTTTGTGCCTCGATTCTGTTGCCGGTGCTCTTGCTTATTCCCGTTGTTACTACCGTTACTGTGGCTGCTATTGTAATCGACTTTTTGTTGATTAAAGCCTGCATGGTTCCACTTGTTTTCGGTTTTCATATCTCCGATCAATAAGTCAACAGAATCCACTATTTCCATGAATTGTTCTATATCGTATTCCGGCACATTGATGAAATATCTTTTAATTTCACTGGGCAACTTCATTTTTATTAATCTGATTATGTCACGATCGGACATTGGCTCGTCCCAGTACCTGGTTTTGTTTATATACTTTTCGAAATATTTGCGTAACGTTCCCATCTTAGGATTGTACATTTCTGGACTGTACAACTCCTTTCGTAGTCTTTCTTGGACGCTATCGGACCAGAATTTTTGCAAGAATGCACCTTCAAACTGTTGCATCGTTAGACATTTTTCGGACACGTCGGTGGCCCACAGTGCCGCGTCACCTTGAATAAAGGAGACCACGAACTGTATTCTTTGTCTTTCCGTCCATGTCCTGGGAAACACATTCCTAAAGCTCTTAATAAATACAACAGGGTGGACATTTCGTTTTTCGCTATTGAAGGGTTGGAATGTCCTGTGTTTTATTACATTGTCCTCTTTTTTGCATATCTGATTGCTACATTCTGGGACATTCATCACTTCGTGATGTACGCTGCACGGTATCGCATGTTGTTCGTGCTCATAATTCGCATTAGGTTGCGGTTGCCCACTCGCACCCTGGCTACCGTCAGCGTTATTATAGTAATCAGTACGCGGAGTCGGATTCATGATCTGTCCGCCACTGTTTACATTGCTTTCCAACGCAGACAGTCTCCGCGCGACCTCCTGTTGCCAATTTGGCAACTCCGCAGTCACACGGGACTTAATCTGTGTTAATTCGGCATGTAGTGCGGCAGCGCTGGCGTCAATATTTACACTCGCGGCCGCAGTCGCTTGTTCTACAGCTGTTTTTACGTCGCTTTCAATCTTTGCAGATATCTCGCGATCCTTTACTTCTAGCCATTCATTTAATTCTTTTTCTACTTTTTGAGCTTGCACTTCCAAATATGCGTCAATACTTTTCCGTGCATCTATCTCCACATTATCTACGCGGTTGGTTAAAGTCTGGACATTATCTTCAAGCCTAGCCTGCGATATCTGTAATTTTTGCATTTCGCCGGCTAAGCTTTGCACAAGATCGGGTATTTCTTTGCACGCGTCCCGCATCTCGGCTAGTTCGCTTTGGATCCTATCTAGTTTTGCTTCATTGCGCTGCTCTTGCTCACGTAGCATCTGAGCCAGTTTTTCGTCTCTTTCCCTATCTCTTTCTTCTAACCTGCGCAGAAATTCTGCAAATGGGTCTGCAATCGGTGAGCATACTGGTGCCCCGCTTAATCTAGCACTCGATTGGCCCCCCTGCCCAGGCAGTGGAGTTGTTACTCTATTCCCATTCTGCTGTGGAGCGTCATTCACCGTCCACAGATCCTCGCCCCCCGCTCCGGAAATTATGTTATCCGAGGCGGTGGCTTGGGATTCGTTTACATATTGCAAATGATCCTCACTTTCCATATTAACAGAATTTTGTTCTTCTGGTACGGATGCTTTAGGTTGTCCTATCTTACCCATACTAAATTCACTTTAAGCCACTGACAAATCTTTAACACTGATACACACACGATTAATTATCCCCTCCAAAAATAAACATATAAATACACAAAACGAATAATTATCCCCTCCAAAAAATAAACACATAAATACACAAAACACCGAAGGTATCTCATGTGCACATGGGTTCGATATTCCGCACAGAGCTACACAGGATGCTTGCACAATAGGCCTTACCTTACTTATTTTTCTTTCTCGCAATCCTTTTTCTTTTCTACACTTTTTCCTCTCCAGATCTCCTCAGGGTGTGGTTTTGTTGTTGTACATGTAAAAGAATTCATACAAGCATTAATATTTTACAACAATTAGACACATACATAATTACATTCATTACAATAGAATCATATTAATCGGGCCCCAAAGTTGCGGCGCCAATCTCGCGTCCGTCGGCCGTCGTAATTTAATATATATGTTATTATTATTATTATTATTATTATTTTTTGATTGTTGCCGACTTACGTGGTGGGCCTTAATAAAAATGATATTTAAGTTGAACAATGTAATAAACTCGGCTAGTCAGTTCACTTTAAAGCAAGAAATCTTTAGTTATTAATTAAAATTGCGGCCCACACACGCGCGAGAGTATTTTTCTTACCTCCGTTGACCATTGTATTGTAGTCGGAGTCCTGGCTCTGGCTCTCAGCTATGGTACTGAAAATAAGAATCTTAAAGCTAAGTATTTCTGCAACTTCGTGCGGCTGTGGAGAAAAATTAATATTATGCTAATAGCGGGCGAGTTTTCCGCTTCCGCTAATTTTTCATAAGTTAAATTCGCCACGTAATGGCGTCGTTGGCTGCATCGGCCGCTGCGATTGTTGAGCTGTAATTTACTTGAATGCAGATTAATTCAAGGAAGGCGGACATGAAATCGGGATCACCTCTTACAAATTAAAAGTACACAATAATATTAAATCGGTATATTATATGCTTAACTCATACAAATATGCTTACATTTGTCAGCACACGCAAGATGTCCCTCTAGACACATTCAAGACAAGCGAAGAAGTAAGGTCGACTAAAAAATTAACAAAAGAGTGTAACTGGGCGTCTCTTTAGATCATTCTGTCATAAATTATTTCTTTGCAATCTAAACCTACACAGAGAAATTATTATTTTAAGGCTACATGAGAAAAAAAATCTCTTACAAATTATGAATGTCTTCTTTATAAATATGGTCTTTTCGTAATATGGCACTGGGGACGCTATAGTTTCCATTGTTACACGGTGGTCTTTGACCAACAGGCCCTCCACGTCTCTTGCCATTTTCAGTTCTTCATTAGTTCCTCGTTATTCAGACTTGTTCAAGATAGGAAGCAATTGAGCCAATACAGCACCATGTTATAAAATTTACTGTTACTGCTATACGCATTTATCAATTAAGTATGGATTGTTGAAGCGTTGTTGCCTTTCAAAGGTATAAAACGAATCATTACACGTTGCTCTACGTTAACAAAGACCTGTGCCATTTTCTTAAGGATACCGTGCCACCGCACTACGATAAGTGGCACAAGAATTTCAGTGTGTACAAGAGCTACAGACACGTACATATCTACCAAAGGCCAAAAATTATACAACTTCACTTTTCTTAAATCCATCCATATTGAAAAATCTTATATGTATATATGTACTGTTAGATGTCTCCTCATAAACCACTTGACTAATTCCCACCAAATTTGGTAGACATGTCCCATACTGTTGCTGTGGGGATAAGAACGCTTACCAGTCGTAGTTCAGGGTATTTGACGCCACAGACAATGAAATGCGTGAAAAGCTGCCGCATTATGCATGGCGCGTAAGTATATAACTTCTGTTGTACTAACTGTATTCGCAATAAATTTCGCAGACGGTATCCAGATAAGCTGCAGAATGTACCTACAAAGTTATATCATTGTGTGAAACATGTATCAGGAGATATGACGTTATAAACACTCAGATCCGTGAAAAACTGCCGCATGAGGCATGACGATTAAATTTATTACTTTTTTGCTACTAACTCTGTTCGCAACGCATTTCGTTGGCAGTATCCACATTCGTCGCTGAATATACCTAAACAAAATTATCATTGTATTACACATAGTTCAAGAGATATGAAGTCACAGTCTCTAAGATAAGTGAAAGAAAGCTGCATCATTCATGAATTCATAATGCATTAATTCTTTACTGCTAAAACACTCCTAGAGCTGAGTCAACTTAACAAAATCTCTGATACCTAGAAGCGCTTTTGACAGCTTTCAATTGCGAAGGGCTAACGGCGCTAGTTGAAAACGATAGCCGTCCATAGAGCTGTGAAGTGGCGTTTCCACAGAGATGTTAATAAAATCGCTTTGTAGAGAAGTGAATGTGTCCAGGATCGTGTTCCCTAATCTGAATACTGTACTTGCACATTTTGTACATCATGCATATCTCTTTGTAAGACTGTTTTATAATTTCAATGGTGTTTACACGAATACACAGAAATGAAATTTTTTTCGATATTTCGCTACAAACACATTCCTTTTTTTATTTTCGTTTATAATAGAAACTCGGCAAAATGAATACCCAGGCGATGCCGTGCTTGCCAGATTGTGTGAAAGACTCATACGATCGATGCCGCGGGTGTGGTACAATTTACACATTATATCGGACCGAGCAAGAAGCGTAGTGTAACGCCACATACCAAGACGTGTGCGCGTGCACCTACTGTAGGCCAACAAATTAAGAAAGAAATTAATAAATGGTAAGGATAAAGAGAAACTCACTGGTGTGCTAATTTTTATTTCGTATTCTTTTAGTTTTCATCCTTGGTTTAGCCTGTTCACAAAAATTTTCGGGAGAAAAGTGATATTATCATAATTATTTCTAAAGTACCCAGGAACTGATACATGGAAACGGCTTTCATCTGCAGAAGTACTTTACATAAAACAGTGATAACAGTTAAAAAGTTCATCACATTTGAACGGTTCCTTCCGATCCTACGTGTATGCGGAGAATACAGTGAGTACTGCTCTTCCGACACCTGGTTACTGAGCCATAACGTGAGACTTGTTGGGGAAAGACGCGGTCAGTTTCCTGCGTCAAAGCAGATTGACTGCGACTTCAGGTCCTCTGCGTAAGTTGGTGACGGCCTTATTCTTTGGGTCGGAAGGTCACTAGAGGGTAGCGCCTTCGGAGTCATAAAAGGTCGGACTGCGGCCGTCCCAGACAACATTCAGGTTTAGTTCCCACGTGGACCAAGAGCCGAAGTTTTCGTCTCGAGCGTGGACGCGTTTTGCCATAGGTACTCTCACCTTCCATTAAGTAACTGGTTTTGGTGTAGGGAAATTTGCGTATAATCGGGTAACTAAGGAGAAAGTTAGTTAACAAGGACAGTTTTCATTGCTGGAACTTCTGGAGCTAAAACAGAAGCAGTTGTAATACAGCAATAACAAGAATATTTTGTTGCTAATAACAGTTGTGCAAAATATAAAAAACATTCAAAAAATCAAAAAGGAACAACCTATTTCAAATTCAGAAGTGCTTCAGGTAAGATTTTATCTACTGTGATTGTGGGAGTATTCCAAATGGTAAATGAATGAAGTCAAATACAGAAATTTGGAAACAAAAGTAAATAACTTTATTTTCTTCCTCATGAAAGAGCAAAAAAGATGACAAAAAATTTTAAAAGGATGACAACCTTAAAAAGTGAGAAAGGTAACTGAGTCCTCACCCTGAATGAGAGGTGACACAGTTTTAGCCATCTATATATGACGTGTGCAGTGAACTATTCTGAGTGCAGTTTTATCTCCAATAATGTAGCAATGTGTGGTTGTCTGCGTTTTGGACCTACTATTTGGATTGATATTTTAATGTGGGTTAGGAGTCTAGCAGTGAGATGCAAGGAGAAATTGTAAACATTGTGGGAAAAGGAGAAACTATTACATAAAACATGTTATAACATGGAACGCCGAGTGGGAAATTGCAACGACACGTTCATCTGTGTACTAATTTTGAGACATCGTAACATATCCATTAATGATATTCCGGTGAGAGATGAACAAGACATGAACAATGAGTATTTGATTTTGATGGTTTAAATTATGTTTAATGTAACTTAACACTGTTCAGTCTACTGTTATACCCCACAACTTAGTGTTAAAGGAGGTACTAGAGCACAAACGAGCAGTGTTATATTTTCCGTCTGAGACTTGGAACATACCAATTACGATGCAAGTGATTATTAGTTCATCCTGTATAATCCTCATTAGCTCTATTCTCAAACTTTAAATTCTTTACTCAATCACCTGATTTTCTTATTGAAGAGAAGGTCTCCTTGAAAAGAAGACAAGGTGTTTAGTTCCCAACTTCAGAATAGCTGTTTGCCTTACACGTCTTCAGCCTCTTCTGACTCCTATGGTCTGGACCCGGAGTATTCCAACAATTTTCTTTGACTGCCGGGAATATGCTGTCATTGCATTGACTATATTTTTGTAGGGAGACTACGTGACGACGGCACATTTTCTCTTGAGTTGGTTGATGATGATCTCTCGCAATGATAACTCACTTTAAGCTCTCCGGTGAAACGGCGAATGAAGACTCTGTTTGCACGTCAGTCGACGGACCAGTATGAGGAGAAGAAGCACTAACTGACTCTGTTGTGTTTTGGGAATCTGGCATTATTTCTTCTGATGGACCTCATGATGCAAATCCCTGTTCGCCAAATGCTTTTGCATTAAGCGGGAAGGTACCCGTATTTGTAAATCCAGATAGGTAATTTTGCATTGTTGCTGTTCTAGTATATGCAAGCTCGAGCAACTGAACTATTTGCTGAAGCGTTGACACACTTGAGATGGGTGTTAAGCCAAGTCTTTTTCTTAATCGTAAAGAGCCATTAACGTTCCAGTGTCAAATGAAGATATACCTCTTCAATAAGGGATCATTAATAAAGTTCTTAGTGACAAAAATAATCTAACAATAGTCCCAAAGTATTTATGTGTACAATTTGTAACAATTAAATTGTAGTTATTAAAACGTGAACATAGAAGTAGCTTAGTGTTTAACGAATAGACCTCTTACGTCGTATACGTCATACATATTGAAACACGTATGTAACATAGCAGCGATGGCGAGGCATTGTAGCATCTGTGACCAGAGAGTATGCGCTTGACCGCGCGAGTGTTGCGAGCGGTTCTCAGTCTGTCAGTCAGTCGTTGCGAGTCTGTAGCTCTGTCTAGTTGAGAGAAGTACTCTGTCAGTAGTCGTCGCGTGCAGTACGCTAATAGTCGTCCTGGAGAGCGGTCGGCAACACTGGTCAAGATGGTGAATAAGGTATACTATTAATTAATATAATCATTAGATAATGTAAAAATTTATTTATTGTAATTATTCTCCAACAAGTCCCCCAATAATAATTTTTATTTCAAAAGTATTTTTTCAAAAATTTAATTTTTTATTGAACTAAAGATTTCGTTGCACTTCCCATTTCATTCCACTTCTTTTGAAGAAAAATTTCACTAGAATCACAAAAAAGAGAGTATTATTATTTGCAATGCAGTTCCTCCAAGCGGTGCGCAACAACAAGAGCAGAAATGTGACATCCATTTATTCTGAGGTAAGACTTTAATTCTGATTGTTTCGCACAGGGCCAAAGACCGATATTTCGGTTTAATTGAATTTTCTTGTCACTGAACGGACTTTAATTTTTTTATGAAAAATTTATATTTCAGTCAGATTGCGTATTTCACATTTTTGTTGCCATTGTCAGTACATTCCATTGTGGGCAGGTTACGCTAAGCGCAATGTCCATTAGGATTCATAATTAAATATTGTCATATTTCTTTCTTTCAAATTTTTGTGGGAAGGTTACACTCGGCTCCTATTTGTATTAAGTATTGTCATTCATTTCTTTTAAAAATTACGGTGGGGAGGTTACACTTGGCGACACCCAGTCCAGGATCGAATTTCGTTGAGAGTCTTTTGAACAACAGTCAGATATCTGCTCTTGTTTGCTTAACTATAATTAGGATTTGGCGCTACGCTTTTACTAATTTTGTGACTCTCTTTCCACAGATCAACGACAATTCGTTTGCTCTGTTGTATTTGTGTGTTGCTTTTGCATAGTGCTTATTTGTTTCGTGAATATTTGTGACTATTGTAAAAAAATGCCGCGAAAGACTGTGAATAGTGTATCGCGAGGTATTACGAGCGAAATTACCGGCTCAAACGACTTTACCGATAGGACATGTGACACGCAGTGTAATGATGACAATCCTGCGTCCACTAACAATCAGTGCATTACAACCATTAATGATGACTTTTATCTTAATGATGAACAAACGAACTCAATTGTCTCTTCTGTTAATTTGACGACAATTGATGACGTGGGACGCTCCATTGTAATGAGCGCTACCCAGCTTAACACACCCGATTTGGAAAACTCAAGTAACGTACAGACAAATTTGTCTAATGAAAATGAACAGGATACTGAAAGTACGACGGATTTATTTAATTCCAGAACAGTGTCTGACAATGTACATCCGACTGATCAACGTTTTTGTAAATTACAGAATGACCAAATGGTCACACAAAACGCGACAATTGTAGATACACCGTCAAACAGTACAGAGAATAGAGCAGGTAATGCTACTGGAGCTCAAATTATAGCATTTTTGCAACAAATGTTTAAACAACTTAATGAAAGACTTGATGAACGGCACAAACAACTTAGCGAAATGATTGATAAAAGTTTCAAACTGACGAACGAAAAAGAAGACAAGCTTAACGAACGGAACAGACAAGTTAGTGAACAGAATACAGCTGTTACCGTGCAATGCCAGGACATTAAAGAACAATTACGTGTGAATACCAAGACTTGTGCTAATAACAGTAATGAAAAAGTTGGCACTGTTGCACAAGAATCAAGTAGCACACGTGTAGGTACAACAGAATCACATAAAGACAAGACTAATGCAGTCACTGAACAATGTTCAGCGAACGAAACACAGATACATGAAATTAATGCAGTCACTGAAGAATGTCCTAAAAACGAAGTACGGATTCGCGACGAAATTAATTTAGAGTCAGTGGAAGTTTCACACACTATGAATACGGAAGATGACGAGAAATTTGCACGACACAACAACCAGATTGACGAAAGTATTAAAGTAACAGAATTAACAATTATTTCAGTCAACAATACGTCACAGAATCCGCCACTTAGTGAACATTTGTCAGAGTCACGCAGCGTGTATAATGTGAGCAATTTACAGCAACTACGCGACTTACAATCCGAAAAGCCACGCGACTTAAAATCTGAAAAGCTATGCAACTGGAAATCCGAAATGACACAGACGAACAGATTCACACACAAATCTGAACGTGTTATCAAACTGAGTGACGAGAACGTAGATTTCGAGCAATTTGCATTTGTAAGAAAATCTAAAGAACTTAATAATGACAGCGTACAGGTACACGCTTTGCACTGTATACGACAATTTATCTTTGTACATTCACCGCTATTACCTGTAATGCAAAAGCTAGCTTTGAACCAGATGCGACAATTTATTTTCGTATTTACAACAGCGTTGCGTGTAATGAGGAAACTTGAATTAACATGGTTACAACAATTTGGTTTTGGAATTTTACCGGCATTGCCTGTAACGCAAAAACTAAAATTTATTCTCAGTGCGTAATAGACCTCAGGGGATTCATTACGCTTTAATGAATATGTGCCGTAGCGAGCATAGGGCCCCGAGCTGTAGTAGTGCTGTTTCATCTTTAGTTTTCTGCACTGCTGCCTTTTCTTCTACTATCCTTTATATCTATCAAAACTGCTCTTTAACTATTGCTCTTTGTAGTATTAAGAAACGAGTAATGAAAACCCGATGTGACAAACTTTTACCGAATGTGACAACTTTCATTAGGCACTCCAGAACCAGCGTAATTTTAATAACGGATAAAATCGTAATCATCAGTATGTGTAAAATTAACAGCAAACGCATTTTTTTGGTAACAATAGACCTTTTCACCACAACAGCATGAAAGTCAGCCGCTTAGCATACGTAACCAACAATGCAGTCTACAAGGTCAACTAAACTTTAATGTTTCGCCGCGTGCACGTATAGTCCCAGCCCCAGCAAATAGTAACGCATGGCAGCAAAGAAATAACTACGTACAGACAACACACTATTTCAACTCGCATAGCAATACGCCGTATAGAAATTACTATCTTGACAGACGTAAAAATGATGAGCACAATTTTCAGCGTACATTTAATAACAGTCGATCTTATGAGCAGCAACAACATCAGCAACAACGAATAATCATGAATGAAACAGACAATAGGTGTCATCCATAGCGTAACACGTCAGTAAGAAATAACAGAACAGTTCATATAGTGGATATGCCACAACATTCTCCCGTAAATAATAACACGTACGATAGATTTTAACCAGATACAGCACAGATTGCATATTCCAGTAACGTAAGCAACAATTTTGACACGCAGAATCTTCTTCACGAAAATGTTATTAATTTTGACGCCATCCGACACACGTTTGCATTAAGGACAGAATTACGACGTATGTAGACGACATTCTTATCGCAGAAGCTAACTGGTCTGAACACAATGTGATTTTAGAACGTCTGTTACAAACTTTGCATGCACAAGGACTTACAGTTAACCTCAGTAAATCGCATTTTGGCAAAACTTCTATAAAATTTCTTGGACACGTAATTTCAGCAGAAGGCATTGCACCTGATCCGGAAAAACTTCAAGCTCTACGTGACATTACCGTTCCTACAACGAAGAAGCAATTACGCAGTTTTTTGGGCTTAATTAACTTTTTTCGTAAATTAATTCATCACTCTGCTTTAGACACACCCAGATTATGCCAATTAACAGGTAAAAACACTATTTGGTCTTGGGATAAGCAAGCACACTCTGAATTCATGAACCTGAAACATGCTCTGTTGAATGCTCCACTTTTATCGCACCCAGATCTTACTAGAAATTTTTCCATTGCTACCGACAGTTCCAACACCGCTTTAGGCGTACACATTTTCCAGGAAATCGAAGAAGATGGTTCTACAGTAATTAAAAACATCTCATTTGCAAGCCGCATTTTGTCATCTGCTGAACGAAATTATTCCGTTACAGAACTTGAAACACTATATGTTGTATGGGCTTTTACGAGATTTCGGCACTTTCTTTATGGCAGACATACCACCGTGTACACAGACCATAGAGCTATACAATTTTTACTTTCAGCTAAATTTACTCATGACAGATTAAGTAGATGGAAACTTTATTTACAAGAATTTAATTTTACAATAGTTCACATTCCTGGCACACAAAATGTTATAGCAGACGCACTATCGCGTTCTCTCAGCAACAATCAGCAAGACATAGCAACCAACTTCTGCAAAACAAATTTCAGTGTCATGTACATTCAGCAAGTTGCATTTGAAAACTTTATTTCATCGTCATTACAGGACATAGCACGAGAACAAAATAAAGACAATGTGTGGAAAGAAATTAAACACCTTTGGCAAGATAGGAATAATTTTACGATTAGAAACCACTACACTGTACGCAATGACATTCTGTTTCGCCGCTCTCATCCTGACAGCAACATTTGGTTATTATGCATTCCTGACGAACTGGTTAACAAATTAATCTGGTACACACATTTAAGTTACGCACATTACGGAGCACGAAAATGTTTTCTTATACTGAGACAGAACTGTTATTTTGCCAACATGGAGAAACGTATACGACGAGTTTTAGCGTCTTGTAAAATTTGCCAGAAAGCTAAATCAGACACCACTTCACATATTCCTCCATTATATCCCATTATACCTGTTAAATTAAGACATATGGCCGCAGTAGATATTTTTGGTCCGATTCCCAGAACTAACAGAGGTTTTTGCTACATCTTTGTCGCTGTTGAGCTCACTGCAAAATTTGTTACTTTCACTCCGTTACGCAAAGCTACTGCTAAAACTGTTTCGAAAGCATTTGTAAAACTTTTCTATCTCATGTAGGGCATGTAATGAAAGTAATTTCTGACAATGGATCTCAATTTCGTAGTAGCGTATGGACACGCATGTTACGAGCCAGAAACATTTCTCCGATCTATATATCCAAGTACCACGCTTCTTCGAACCCTTGTGAAAAGATTAATGAAAGAAATTGGTAAACTGTGCCGAATATACTGCCACAAAAGACATATTGATTGGGATACACACATACTCTCATTCCAAGATGTAATTAATTCCATTCCAAATGAATCCACTATGCTATCTCCGTCTGTTATACTGAAAAATGCTGAACCACCTAACAAAATTAAAGAATTAATAACATTTCCTACATCTCGTCGATTACGACACCACGAAATAATTGACATTGCGCTGAACAACATCAAACGTGCCGCAGAGCGCCGGAGAAGACAGCAAAAACAGGTTTGTACACGCCGCGACTTTCACGTTGGACAGAAGATACTAGTACGTACACACTATTTATCCAGCAAATTAAAAGGTAAGTGCAGTAAATTTGAACTTCTATACGCAGGTCCATATCGGATTCGCAGCATCCCTCACCCCAATGTTGTACACGTCGAAACTTTGAGAACCAGAAAATCGAAAGGCAATCATCATATCTCAAACATCAAACCGTTTATTGAGTGAAACCACTGTATGATTCAACACACTATGATGCCATTTACTAACGCAATTATTTCACCTGACTAATTACTGATGATTATCGTATTTTTTCTTGGCAAGCGCCCGACAAGGTAAGGTTAGCAGGTCGCTCTTCTTGTCGTTACACATCAGACCGTGCATATTTTTTCAGACACACTTACGTATTTTATGACTATTTATGCAATGTTAGCTAATGACATGTTAATTTCATTACATTTTTTCCATTAAAGTCTTTAATTCTCGCCTCTATACAAGCTGAACACAACGAACGTCACATTTTGTCTTTTTATGTATGATTGTACTCCAGTTTTGTTTGTATGCACTGTGAAATAGTTAAGATATAACACGCACCAGTTGACTTTGACATTTTTTTGCCTTATGACATCTCAACATCGTGACTGTTTTACATTTTTTTTTTTTTTTGCTGCTGCATCGTATTATTCTGTGTACATTTTTGCATCTGAACACTGTCAATGTCTTTGACATATTACGTTTTCTGTCATGTTATGCTGTATGGTTAATTATGTCACCATAAACCAGTCATTATTTAGTGGGTATATGATTTAAATGCAAGACATTAATCTTTGTTCATGAATTTCAGAAAGGAATAATGATTCTAAGAAATAAATTTACCATAAATGGGAATTTCACCTAGGGAATAAACAAAAGAAGATGCAATAACTTTATGAGGAAGAGTAAATGGATCAGGATTGGCAGGCATTAACAAGAATATACAATACTCATCACAGAATAGCAGTCTTAACTAATTTTTTCTTTCAGAATACAAGGTGATTGATGCAGGCTGTCAGAGAGAACTACACATCTTAGTTTTAGTGATGAAATATGTTAGAGTTAAGGAATAGTTGGATAATGAGTAATGAAGTGATTTTTTGCAGATGATAATTAATACTGATGAATGATGATGAAGGATATGATGTTATGAATAATGAAGTTTTTCTTTACAGGTGATGATAATAGTGAAGTAATGAAGTGATGGATAATGAAGTTTTTTTCTTTACAGATGAGGATAATGTTGAAGTTATGTATTTATGCTACGTAGTTATTTAAGTATTTGTTGCAGTTTGCTTTGACAGCAGGTGTTACATTGCATAGTAGGATGACAGAAAGTTTTGGAAAGGACAGCTATGGAACACATTTTTATACACATTTCACTACCTGTTAATTCGAGGTTCACTACTTTTCAGCATACTAATGCGTTTCTTCTTTCAGGTCCATAATCCATTTTGTATTTTTTCAGGAGAAGCTTTTCATGATACTTGCTAAACCTTTTAGTTATTATACCTGTTCTAGTACTTGCATTTTTATTTTTTACCCATTTGTGTTTATCACTTATAAATGTGATCACATATACTGCCTTGTTACATAACCTTGCTACAGCTGACTCATGACGAATGACGTTACCTATCCTCATTTGCAGCAATAGGTCAAAAGCAAATAGTGTTATGCCTCAGCAGTTAATTAACGATCCCAACGCAATGCATTGCTAACAAAAAAAAAAAAAAAATGTATTACCAGTCCCAAGTAGTGATACCATTTTGAGAAAATTCTGAATAATACTGATTAGCTCTGAGTAGTATGTCACTTGAGTAAGGACCTCTTAATGAGACAAAAAAAAAAGTATATATTTAAAATAATGCTTTGTCACTAGTTAATGACTGCCACTGTTTATTGTAATGAGACTACTTATAATGCCTGCGATTATTAATGATTTGACTGTAATTAACTGATTTTAATAATGACTTTGTAATGATCTGAATACTACTGAAGGAGAAACACTGTTTATTGTAATGAGACTACTTATAATGCCCATGATTATTAATGCTATGACTGTAATTAGCTGATTTTTAATAATGACTTCGTAATGATCTGAATAATACTGAATGATGAACTATGTTTTATTCTGTTCAATACTTGCTGGCCACTGAGTGCCAATAATTAATGTCACTTGAAGAATTGTTATTAATTATGCCATTAATTAGCTCTTTTTTTCATGTTGAGTTTTCATGTTTTGCTTAATGGCCAATGAGTGCCAATAATTTGTATCACTCAATGTATTATGTTAATGCGAGGCCAATAATTGACTCTCCTTTTCAACTAAGACTTCTGATGAACATTATTCTGTCTTACTAAATATACTTTGTAACAGGCCAAGGACTACCACTGTTGATTGTAATACGATTACCCATGATGCCAGCTAATGATTCTTAATAGATTGGAATGACACATAATTAATTAACTATGGTACTGTTTAATAATGCTTTGCAATTAGAAGAAGACTAATAATTCTTACTATTGGAATGACAAATGATTAATTAACGACAAATGATTAATTAACTGTAATTAGACAAATGATTAATTAACGACAAATGATTAATTAACTGTAATTAGGAGAAGGTTAATGATTCTTAATTACACTCTGTAACTAAAAAGAATGCGATTATTTCATAATGCTTTGTAACCAGGAAAAGAAGGCTACTGATTCTATGTAAAACAATTAATGAACATTTTTCTGTAATACTACATACTTGGTACAGAAATGTTCAATAACTAGGCTATGAATGCCACAAACTACGCATGAAGACTGTAATTGTCAATATTATGTGACTTGATGTCCTTCACCTCATAAGCTGACTACCCTGAATTACTGCAATGTCCATTTGTCCTGTTTATCCTAGTGATCATGGAGCACTATCTTTGGTTTTGCACTAATTCTACGTGGGTGTGCCTTGTAAGAGCGTGGTGTTGACACGACATGCTGTCCACCACCGTGAGCGATGAAGACATTATTATGGTCCCACTGTTTGGTGTACGTAATGTACTGCCAAAATGAAAACATGGAACATTACTACGACAGTTCAGTGTCTTGGCTACACTGATAAATTCTGATGGGAAAAGAACTTCAAGTTGTGTCACTTGGTGTTGTACTACTGTGGAAAGATATGGACTTTCAAAACAGCTGTGTGCAATCTAAAGTGCTACAACCATGATGCAATCCTTTCCTTTCCTATCCTAATTCTTGTCACATAATGAAAATCATTTTTTTTTTTGGTAACATCATTTCTGTTCGTGGGTTATACATTTTTGTCACTGGTCGACATGATGTTTGCCATTATGTTTATTTGTTGTGAAAATGCTAAAGACATTTCTTCAGTGCGTGTGCACTTTGGACATGATTTTTTTTTTTTTGCCATTATGTTTATTTGTTGTGAAAATGCTAAAGACATTTTTCAGTGCGTGTGCACTTTGGACATGATTTTTTTTCTTTGCCATTATGTTTATTTATTGCAAAAATACTAAAGACATTTTTTTTGATTTGTTCTGAAGTACAGTATATGTACACTCTTGTCTTTTATATTGTATATACATTTTTATTGTAATAATATGTTCTGAACTGCAGTGCATGTGCACTTATATCACTTGTCAACATAATATTTCTTGCCAGTCTGTTTATTTGTTCTGAATATGCTAAAGAATTTTCAGTGCCTGTGCACTTTGTTATCTGTCAAATAATTTGTATATACTTTTCTGATTTGCTACTATGTTTTGTACTCACATTTTGTCTTTGTCTGATATATTTTGTACTTAGTGCGTGTGCACAACATTTAAATATTCTGTAAGTTGTAGAATTTTGTTAATTAAAGAAAAATTTTGCCGCGCTTGGCAAGTCCAAATGACTCACCATCGCTGCCAAATTTTTGCCCCCCCAGTGGAGGGTTATGAACCACGTATGTAACATAGCAGCGATGGCGAGGCATTGTAGCATCTGTGACCAGAGAGTATGCGCTTGACCGCGCGAGTGTTGCGAGCGGTTCTCAGTCTGTCAGTCAGTCGTTGCGAGTCTGTAGCTCTGTCTAGTTGAGAGAAGTACTCTGTCAGTAGTCGTCGCGTGCAGTACGCTAATAGTCGTCATGCAGAGCGGTCGGTCAGTAGTAACAGCCCAGTGCGGTTGTGTGATGTAGGCGGTCGGCAACACTGGTCAAGATGGTGAATGAGGTATACTATTAATTAATATAATCATTAGATAATGTAAAAATTTATTTATTGTAATTATTCTCCAACAAGTCCCCCAATAATAATTTTATTTCAAAAGAATTTGTCAAAAATTTAATTTTTTATTGAACTAAAGATTTCGTTGCACTTCCCATTTCATTCCACTTCTTTTGAAGAAAAATTTCACTAAAATCACAAAAAAAGAGAATATTATTATTTGCAATGCAGTTCCTCCAAGCGGTGCGCAACAACAAGAGCAGAAATGTGACATCCATTTATTCTGAGGTAAGACTTTAATTTTGATTTTTGCACAGGGCCAAAGACCGATATTTCGGTTTAATTGAATTTTCTTGTCACTGAATGGACTTTAATTTTTTGGTGAAGAATTTATATTGGAGTCAGATTGCGAATTTCACATTTTTGTTGTCATTGTCAGTACATTTCATTGTGGGCAGGTTACGCTTAGAGCAATGTACATTAGCATTCTTAAATAATATTGTCCATACTTTTTCAAAATTATTGTGGGGAGGTTACACTCGGCTCCCATTTCTATTAAGTATTGTCATGTTTATTTCCCTTTAAAATTACGGTGGGGAGGTTACAATATAAGATGTGTGTAACGAAATCACGGGGTAATTTCAGGTATTTCCCGTTTTATCCCAACTGTACCTTATCTGTAAAATTCCTTCTGCATAAGGAAGAAAGTGAAGAATCGTTTAACATGGCGTATCTTCATAAAGCTTATTAGAAGTATTTTATTACTAGTTTCAGCTTGTAACAATACGGTATAAGTTACTTATTAAACACAAAATATCACAAGGTAAACCATAAATCCACAAAAATGTAATATATTATTTTGGTCAGCAGCGACGCGAGTGACACTACCAGGCCTTATGGCGACACTGAAGTTGTTGAGTTGAAGGAATCGGTAAATGCGACGAGCAACTGCAGTCGCTGCTGGTTGAACTTGGTCTAGAATGTTCGATACAGTCGGTTTGTGCTCTGAAAATCGTGTCGGAAAATTCTTTTTCAACAAAAGAACCATAGACCGTAGAACGTTCGCTATGTACTCTCCTAAGTGTCAAACTCGTCTCTAGTTTTGGATAAAGTAATTTGTAGTGCACTGTATGCCTCTCCTATACGAGGATATTCTGCCCTATTTCTCTGACTTTTTTTAGGTGAAGCAAATACCTTCATGCGTTTCTTTGGTGTGGGTGGTAGTTAGTTGCCTTGCGTGGTTTGATGATCGACATCTTGACTACTAGTTTCTTCGCAAGTGCTCTCTGTACCTTCGTTTGTATCCATGCCCGCAACCCCCTGTTCTTCCAAATCCTCCTTAAATTCCTCCTAAAACAAAGCGGCGCCGAAAGATTGATATAACCAATAGCAAACCAAGTAAAATAAAAAATAAAAGAATGGATATAGGAAGAGGGAGATACACGATAATAATCGTAAAAAATTGAGAACAATGTCAAGTTGCTAAGTGAAATTCAGAATATCTGTTATAATGATTATTAGTATTATTACGCGAAATTACTGATTTTTATTATTATTAATGTTCATAATTATTAGAATGTCCATTATTGCCTATGCATTTAATAATTATTTGTATTATTAGGAGTTATTAGTTTCTATTTACTTTTTTTCAGATGCCATAGAAAATACAAGAGTGGTTACTTGTAGCAGAGGAATTTGAGAGAAAATGGAACTTTCGTCATTGCCTCGGTGCAATGGATGGCAAACATTGCGCAGTCCAAAGCCCAGTTAATCCTGGAAGCGATTTGTTCAGTTATAAGACGTGTTTCAGTATTGATCTTTCTGGTCTAGTGGATGCTGACTATTGTTTTTTGTATGCTGATGTCGGCTGCCAAGGTCGAATTTCAGACGGTGGTGTTTTTCTAAACTCATCGTTTTTTTAAGAATATTAGTAATGGCACCTCCATTTTACCAGACGATCAGCCGGCCGGTGTGGCCGTGCGGTTCTAGGCGCTTCAGTCAGGAACCGTGTGACCGCTACGGTCGCAGGCTCGAATCCTGCCTCGGGCATGGGTGTATGTGATGTCCTTAGGTTAGTTAGGTTTAAGTAGTTGTAAGTTCTAGGGGATTGATGACCACAGATGTTGAGTCCCTTAGTGCTCAGAGCCAGTTTTGCGCCAGACGATCGTACCCTCCCAAGTAGGCAGAAAAAAGTTCCCTACGTTATTATCGCAGACGAAGCGTTTCCCTTCAACTATCCTATCATGAAGCCGTATAGTGGACAACAACCACAGAGGTCAATCAAAAGAATTTTTATCTACCGACTTTCAGGAGCAAGGCGGATTGTGGAAAATGCGTCCGGAATACTTGCTTCCGTATTCCGGATATTAAGAAAGCCTATATTGCTACAGCCTGAGAGCGCCCAAAGTGTTCCAAAAATGGTTCAAATGGCTCTGAGCACTATGGGATTTAACATCTGTCATCAGTCCCCTAGAACTTAGAACTGCTTAAAAGTAACCAACCTAAGGACATCACACACATCCATGCCCGAGGCAGGATTTGAACCTGCGACCGTAGCAGTCGCGCGGTTCCGGACTGAAGCGCCTAGAACCGCTCGGCCACCACGGCTGGCCCCAAAGTGTTATTATGACTTCTGTATACCTCCATAACTTCTTGCGAAACAGTTCTGCTTCCAAACAAATTTATACCTCTGTAGGAGCAGTGGATCATGAGGAGAACGGGCAACGTTTACACGATTAGCGAACATTCCACGACGTTCAAGTCAGACTGCCCAATACTACATTGCAGATTAATTCGCTGCTTATTTCATTTCCGAAGAGGGAAGATTGCCGTGACAAGATGATTACCAATAACTTATTAAAGAATTTTCAGGTACTAGCTACTACTAGTGACTTCCTGCCTGCACCTTTATTAATTCGTATTTTATTATTTTTATTTCCTCAAATAACATAATATACAAATAAAATACACATAAGTGTACATGTGCTTCAACATACTGTGTTAGAAAAATAAATGTATTGGTGACTCCATGGAGTGTCCTGTGCACCACGACCAAATAATGGACATACTTGGAAGGAGAGACAGCAAAAAAAAAAAAAACTCATTTTGCCATAAACATTATAATTTTATCACCATCAGAACATTTTTAAATTTGAAAACTATAAGCAATTACTGGGTATATTTCTAATAGAAATGGTAGTAAACTAAAATAAATATGAAAAAATATCTTAAGAAATGATATGATTAATGGTATATAAGGGAGTAACACCAAAAAATTTAAAATTAACAAATGAGTTGTTGTTGTTGTGGTCTTCAGTCCTGAGACTGGTTTGATGCAGCTCTCCATGCTACTCTATCCTGTGCAAGCTTCTTCATCTCCCAGTACCTACTGCAACCTACATCCTTCTGAATCTGCTTAGTGTATTCATCTCTTGGTCTCCCCCTATGATTTTTACCCTCCACGCTGCCCTCCAATACTAAATTGGTGATCCCTTGATGCCTCAGAACATGTCCTACCAACCGATCCCTTCTTCTGGTCAAGTTGTGTCACAAACTTTTCTTCTCCCCAATCCTATTCAATACTTTCCCATTAGTTATGTGATCTACCCATCTAATCTACAGCATTCTTCTGTAGCACCACATTTCAAAAGCTTCTATTCTTTTCGTGTCCAAACTATTTACCGTCCATGTTTCACTTCCATACATGGTTACACTCCATATAAATACTTTCAGAAATAACTTCCTGACACTTAAATCTATACTCGATGTTAACAAATTTCTCTTCTTCAGAAACGCTTTCCTTGCCATTGCCAGTCTACATTTTATATCCTCTCTACTTCGTCCATCATCAGTTATTTTGCTCCCCAAATAGCAAAACTCTTTTACTACTTTAAGTGTCTCATTTCCTAATCTAATACCCTCAACATCACCCGACTTAACTCGACTACATTCCATTATCCTCGTTTTGCTTTTGTTGATGTTCACCTTATATCCTCCCTTCAAGACACCATCCATTCCGTTCAACTGCTCTCCCAAGTCCTTTGCTGTCTCTGACAGAATTACAATGTCAACAATGAGCAGGGACCGAAATGTAAGCTGAGAAAGATAAAAAGGTAGGTAGCCGTGGAGGCCGAACCAAAAAGGGACTGAGCCCCATTAAGTTTGTTAATAGTTTGTTTATACATTTCTAAAAGTAAATATATTTTATTACATCTGTGTTGATTGTTTTCCGCGGCTGATATTTGCAGTGCAGAAATTCAAATACTTTGAAAGCGAACCAGTTTGGAGCGTTCACATCCCCAACCCCAGCGCCAAACTTCCCAGGCTCAGTCTTCTTCTGGCGGACTTCCCTTTAAGTGGCTAATAAGCTGGTCATTTCTTTTTTTAATTTGGCCACATCTACGCCGAGTTTTGTCGCGATGGAATCCCACGATTCACTTTTTTTTAATTTAATTTTATATTGGGAGTTTGTTGCATCCCACAACACAGGGTATTGTTCATAGGTATTTATGAATTTAATGACAAAATCGTAGATCCACTCCATTTCAAAATAAAAGCCGATGTCCACAACAGAGAAAAAGAGTAATACCAAGACCGAACAGAACGAGTGCAGCGGCCCAACTGGTCAATGCTTGTGGCCGTCCACGCCACTCGCGCAGCTCGCCGCGCTTATCTTTGATGTACCGACTACAGCCGGAGATAGACAAGCCATGAGCTCCGGCGGTTCGGAAGTCTGTTTCGCGGCGAGCCCTCCGAGCCTACCTCCGTTCACATTACTCGTAAGGCTCGCAAGTCTCACAAGAACACGAGCCACACGAGTAGTGTGTACGCAACCTTGACGGATTGCCGTCGTATGTGCCCGGGCTCGACTCCCGGCTGGGTCGGGGACCCTCTCCGCTCAGGGACTGGGGTGCTGTGTTGTCCTCATCATCATTTCATCCCCATCCGGCGTGCAGGCCCCCCAGTGTGGCGACGAATGTAATAAGACCTGCACCAAGGTGGTCGGACTTGCCCCGTAAGGGTCCTCCGGGCCAATGACACCAAACGCTCATTTCCATTGGAAATCCCCATTGTAAGAGGTGTCTATTGTCAAATCACAATTTATGAAAGATGTTTACATTTTATTAATAGGATTGAGTAGGAATAATTAATATTTGTCATGCTGGAAATAATTGTGGTAGCAGGGGATATCTGCACCAAAGTATTGTTGACAAGTGAGACCGCAAATTGATATAATTTTAAAAAGGGCGGGAGAGACCGCGTATGGGTACATTTTAAGAAAAGAGCGGGAAAGACCGCGCACTGATACATTTTGTAATGGCAGCAGGGATTGTCTGCACCAGAAAGCATTGCTGGCAGGAGAGACCGCACTTTAGCGTTCGTAGGAAGTCAGTAGTAAGCGAGAAGTGAAGCGAGTCGGTAGCAGGTCTGAAGCGAGAGGTTGAGAGGAGCGGTGTGCCTGCCAGCCACTAGCTATGATTTACAAGAGATTATAAACGGATGTACAGAGACATCAGCTAACTATTATCATAAGAGGAGCTAATATTATTGAATTTTTTTTTTTTTTTTTTTTTTTTTTTTTTTTTTTTTTTTTTTTTTTTTTTTTTGAGAAACTCAAGACTACTGAAGGTATGTTTGCGCAATGCTAGTCGTAAGATTATTGTAAAAAGTAAGTCTCATTTGAACGTCTGTAAAATCATTTCATTCAGAATATAATTAACTTTTGCCAGCATTTCTAATTATAATCCATCCCAAAAAACCATCAACGTAAAACTTTGCAAAATTTTATTGTTGTCGAGAAAAAGTTTAACTATGAATTACGTAACTTCAGTCAAATTAATTAAAGAATAACGTCAGCTTTGCTATTAAAGAATAACGTCAGCTTTGCTAATAAATACAGCCACTTATTATAAAGCTCACCAGCAGCTAATAGAGTATAGTGAAACAGAGTAAGAATATTCATGTCGCAGTTCGATGTAGCAGTCAGATGGCGTTCGAGTAACAATAAAAAAGGTAAGGAACAGTTTTGGATTATTGCAGGTAACGACTGAGGGCCACACGACAACGACACATTCTATGTTTCGTCGAAATAACCCGAAAATCGCTTTTAAAAAAGCAGCCATTAAATTTGTATGCGAAGATTGAGAAAGAGAATAAATTTCAAAGGGAAGATTTCATTTTTTATTATTAAGCAAGAGATAGAAATCCTAAGGGAAGGTTTCATAGTTTATTGTAAAACGGAAGGTTATCATTAACTAAAGAGGTATAGAGGAGACGGGAAGGTTTCACCATTATCACGATCGTTCATTTTGTTTCAGTCTATCGGCGGTCGCACTTTTTATTGCATCGTCAGCGAGGCTACGTTACCTAAAGGTATCTTTTCTACAGTGGTGACAAAGATACTGCAGCAATTCAGAACTTTGTACGCTAATGTTTATTTATGAGAGTGCACCTTACAGATACGGAAGTAGAATAAACGGTGCAGCTATTTAGTACTTTCTACGTCATTGTTCATTTGCGAGAAAGAACTTCACAGTTACTGAAGTAGTCAGAATTAAGGCTAGTAAAATGTTGAACGTTGTCACATTCTTGAAAGAACTCATTTATAATTTATAATAATACTAAATCAGCGAAACGTTCGTATTGGCGTGTTTGAACACGCTTCCTCAAAACTACAAAAACGAATATTCAGCGGGTTTTCGCAGGTAATTTGAGCATAGTTTAGGGCACCGCTTACGTTTTATTTAATCAGCCAGATCACAGAAAGAAAAAGTTCTATGTAAAACTATGGGATGACTGTTTGTTTCAAGAGTGGCCAAGCGGTTCTAGGCGCTTCAATCCGGAACCACGCGACCGCTATGTTCGCAGGTTCAAATCCTGCCTCAGGCATGGATGTGTGTGATGTCCTTAGGTTTGTTAGGTTTAAGTAGTTCTAAGTTCTAGGGGACTGATGACCTCAGAAGCTAAGTCCCATAGTGCTCAGAGCCATTGAACCATTTGAGCCTTGCCCATCGGTCCTGTGGTGTGAGTAGAAGACGTGTTAGAGTTGTCTGTGCCTGTACTTTCACTGCTAATAACGGGTTCGCAACAGTTAATGTTGACACTTCTGCGCTTAAAACCCTAATACCTGTGATGCGGTAGCTGTGCTATTTCCCACTGCTACGGTTACAACACGACAATCCTGTCGGGCGTCTGTGCTGTGTGGGCACCCGGAACCACGTCAACGGATGTGAGAATGTTCATGTGGCCACTGATAGCAGCGTAATTGCATAACTGGCACACCACGTCCGACTTGTGTGGGAATTCTGTGGAAGTACCATCCTGCTACTCGGAAACTACATTTTGACTCCTTTGAAACTCGCTCACTTAGTAGTAAGGAGCGCGAGTGGATCTGCGTGGAATGGTTACTTGCTTGCTTCACACATTTGTACCACACTGAGACTTCGGGCTGCGAACATTCTCTATTAAATGGTAGACACAGGTGGCGCTCTGGTAGCCATGTCACTATACTATCTGTTGACGGACGACATCTAAACCATTATCAGTACATCTACTATCCCCCGGATGGCATAAGTCATCAGGTCAAAATGGACGTCGACTTTCCAGGTGCACTAATTTTCTTTTCCGCCAGTGTAAAAAATGATGTTAGAATGCTATTCACCTTCAATGGGCTTATCGAATGCTGCTGCTAATTTTTCGGTCAAATACTTCTTTTTCTTTTATTTCGATGGCTTATAAGACCATCACATACGCTTCTTTTCGGTGTCATGTGACGTAGATAGGACAGATACAATGTAACATTTCAACATGCATTTGACAACGGCTATATGGTCGAAATTATGATTTGTGAAATAAAATAAAATGTATGGTCAGATGGTGGAAATATCTTTCTAAAATTTCTATGTGACAGAGGTCCCCCACGAGGGAAAAATTATAGATACTTCATGTTGATTCCCCACGTTAAGTACTCTTCTACAGTAGATGAGTTATTTTTTGTGTTTAACTGGCTGTTACCCAAAGCTGTGATCACATACCAGTAGTTTTGTTATGATGAGTGATGGTAAGTAAGGCACTGTACGTGCTGTGACATCAGCTACCCTCATGTGTCTGCTATTCAAATAAGCATAGGTGGTGATGTGCACCTCGCTCCACCCCCTCTCAAACTGCCCCAACGCACGTTGCATCAGCAAGTGCAACATCGCTGCCGGGCAGTGCGTACAGAGGTCCAGGACCAGGAGAGCACTTCTATGCATCGTCCTACTGAAGTAGCTACACATTATACAATGTGTAGATCACGCCACAAATAATGTATATGTATGAAATCGACACGCCGTTGTATAAGGATTATACTCATTACTCTGAACCGTATCACAGAGCACATATCAACCAATAAAATCATTTTCAGAAATACGATACAGATCAAAAGTCAAACTCTAAATAGCTTTCTCTGAGAGTAAATTTTTTCCTTCACTCCCGTAATATTCTTCAAATAACTAACTTTCTAAAGTAGCCTGTGTTTTTCCTCAGGGTTCATGCTACCTCCACAACACATTTTATCGAAATCGATTCAGTGGGTAAGTCACGAAAACGTAACATACCCAGTTACTTGGTATGGATAAAAATTTCAATTACGATATGTCTTTTCCCATGATGGCATTTTGATGTAATATAGCCCATACGGTGACCCAAAATATACCCAAAGTTACCTGCGAAAACCCCGTGAAGAGATTAGCGTGTGGAAACAAACAAAAATGGCTCAAATGGCTCTGAGCACAATGGGAGTTAACATCGGAGGTCATCAGTCCCCTAGAACTTAGAACTACGTAACCCTAACTAACCTAAGGACATCACACACACCCATGCCCGAGGCAGGATTCGAACCTGCGACCGTAGCGGCCGCGCGGTACCAGACTGTAGCGCCTAGAACTGCTCGGCCACTCCGGCCGGCGGGCAAGGCTCGACTGGTGCCATAAGAGGATCATTTGGAAGATGGAATGGGGTGCAGTGGTCGTCAACGATGACAGCAGATTCTACCAGCAGGCAAGTGATGGTTGTTTGCACATACGACGCAGACCTGGAAAATGCTGTCTCCTAGAGTGCTTTAGTCCAAGACAAACTGGTCCCATCTCAGACATTATAGTCTGGGGTGTGATAACCTACAACCCTTGTTCAACTGTGGCGGTTCTGGAGGTGATGGTAACCAGCGCTCGGTATCTGCAGAATGTCATTACAGCTGTTCGTTTGTCGTTCTTGGAACAAAAAGGTGATGCGTACTTGGAAGTATGTAATGTCTGCCTACATACTGCCCCTGTAACTCTGCAAGACGTGTAGTAACTTCTCTGGCCAGCACGATCTTCGTACTTGTTTCCAGTCGAGCACCTGCGGGATATGACGGGACGAGAAGTGACTCGCACGACTCGTCATCCAACAACTCTTCCACAACTTCTGAACAGGTCGAGCAAACATTACGAACGTATTCCAGGACAGTATTCCCCATCTGTACAATCGACTGGATGCCATAGTCTGCGCCTGCACTGCCGACCCTGAAGACTACGGTACGTCCTTATATGAGTGACAAGCATGGGTTGATACCTGGTACCTCAAAAGCGCTTGTGCTACTGATCTGTTAATGTAGTAATTTCATGTGCTCCATATGCACTGTTGCAACAATAAATTTCGACTGAATTGGAAACCTCCAAAAGGGAGTACAAACTGTGCCCTCCACAGGTGTATTTCATATAAATATAGTTAAAATAAAGAAGAAAACAGTATTTACCAAGTAGTTTTGAAGTAGCACATATTGGTTCAAATGGCTCTGAGCACTATGGGACTTAACATCTGAGGTCATCAGTCCCCTAGAACCTAGAACTACTTAAACCTAACTAACATAAGGACATCAGACACATCCATACCCGAGGCAGGATTCGAACCAGCGACCGTAGCGGTCGCGCCGTTCCAGACTGTAGCGCCTAGAACCGCTCATCCACCCTGGCCGGCGTGTGTTGAGTGTCAGCGTACGTGTCACGCTTATTTCTGACTGAAGGTGGAGCCAGTATCTTGGTGGAAAATCTATTTATTGAGTGTCAGTGTTGTTACCGACAGTCGCTAATATGCTGCTCCGTGCAATTCATTTTTTGTAAATATAGACCAGTTGGAGCAGCTTTACTTCAATCGTCATAAAAACTAGCGCAAAACAAGTAGCATCTAAGATAGGAGGAAAATAGCAGAGTTATACGGTGACGACGGCCGTGACCTCCCCCTCCTCGGCTCCCTTGGATCAGTGCCTACTCTCAGTTGAGGGCCCTAATTTCAACTGGCTCCTCCAGGTGATTCGTCCGCGGCTCCACCCCAGGAGCTGGGCCGGAGTGCTGACGTAAGCGCTACTGTGCCGGGCCGTGCTGCGGGACTGCGTCGCCCCTAAACGACCGCCTAAACACTCGTTAGAGCGACGGCGGGCGTCGGCCATAAACAGCGCATCCTATTGGACAGGCGGGCTGCCCCCGCTCCTCGCCGCCGCCCTATTAAAGCAGGCGTCGACACTCAATTACCGGCCCCAGGCTGTAAACACACTGCTATCTTTATAGCCGCCGGCCTCGCTTAATTTACAGTCGGCTGCGTTTTTACCTGCAGTACACGCGCGGGTGTCGCCGAGATACCTGGCGATGCCTCCGCCTCCTCCGCCGGTTGTAAAACCTGAGTGCAAACGCTTGTCACGCCACGTCTCAGACCTCGGTCCTGCTGCCCGCTGACTCGTCCCGGATAGCCCCCCCAGCTAATAAAGTGCCAGAATGTTGCGACAGCTGTCAACTCGAGTCTCCGGAACTCACCCAGGACTGGAGCCGCTCCCCATCAACACTCCCGTGCTGTGACTGACAAGTATCTCTTTCACTTATCGTCGAAGATCTACAGAATCTTACTTTATTTAGTAAAGTTTCAAGAGGAAAGCTGACAATGCTCCACTTTGCATCGAAAACACAACTTAACGTGATGTTGTTGTAATCCTCATTCCAAACACTGCTTTCATGCAGCTCTCCACCCACTCAGTTCTTTGCAGCCTTCTTAATATCCGAATAACTACTGTAACTCCCATCCTTCGGAATCTGCTTCCTGTATTTACCTCTTGGTCTCCCTCTACAATTTTTATGCACGACATCTGGCTACAGTTCTGAACTGGTGATTCGTTGATGTCTCAAAATGTGTCCTATCAACATATTCCATCATCTAGTTAGGTTGGTGCCACAAATTTCTTTTCTTCCCAGTGCTATACAGTAACTCCGCATTAATTCTTTGATCTAACCATGTAATTTTGAACATTCTTCTGTGGTACCATGTTTCAAAAGCTTCTATTCTCACTTGTCTAGCCGGCAGCAGTGGGCGAGCCGTTCTAGGCGCTTCAGTCCGGAACTGTGCTGCTGCTACGGTCGCAGTTTCGAATCGTGCCTCGGGCATGGATGTTTCTGATGTCCTTAGGTTAGATAGGTTTAAGTAGTTCTAAGTCTAGCGGACTGATGGCCTCAGATGTTAAGTCCCATTGTGCTCAGAGCCATTTGAACCATTTCACTTGTCTAAACCGTTTAACGTCCGTGTTTCACTTCCATACATGGTTACGTTCAGTAGTATTACCTTCAGGAAAGACTTTCCACCGCTTAGACCTGTCTTCGATGCTAACAAATTTCTCTTCTCCTGAAACGTATTTCCTGCCATTTCCAGTCTACATTTTATATCCTCTCTACTTCGGTCATCATCAGTTATTTTGCTGTTCACTTAACGAAACTAGTTTATTATTTTAAGTGTCTCTATCCATAACCAAATTCTCTCAGCATCAACTGATTAACTCGACTACTTCGCATTATCTTTATTTTCCTTTAGTTGTACTTCATGGTATACCCTCCTTTCAAGAGAACGTCCATTCCGTTCAACTACTCATCCAAGCCCTTTGCTGCCTCTCACAGTATTAGAGTGTCATCGTGAAACCTCACAGTTTTTAAGTCTTCCCCCTGAATTTTAATTCCTAACCCAAATTATTCTTTGGTTTCTTTTACTGCTTGCTCAAGTATACAAATTATCGAACATTAGTGATGGGCCACAAGTGTGTCTCAGTCCCTTCCCAACCACTGCTTTCCCTTCATGCCCATCGACTATTATAACTACGACCTGGTTGCTGTACATGTTGTACATATCCTTTCCCTTCCTGTTTACTTTTACTACCTTCAGAATTTCTAAAACTGTACTGCAGACAACGTTATCAATAGCTTAGCTTTACGTAATTATCATGAAATCGGAGGAAAAATGGCCTTACTTTGAACACATGGCACTCGCATGTAGGAAGAAACAACACAAATCGTAAGGATGAGACTTGAAATAGTATTGTACGAAAACTAATGTGCACCACCATGGGTAGCTAGCCACAGACTCAGAAAATCAGCGCTTCAGCTTTGTGCTACTCTGCAGCACAACATGCGTGTCTAATAGAGCACAGAGTCTGGCGTACAAGACAAGTGAATGAGACATGCCATATCATCTTCGGCTGTCTAGGCCCGACGTCATTAGAGAAAGTATACAGTCTACTGATATTCGCTATCCTGACATCCAGGTGAATCAGAAACACCTCCGAATCAAGCCGAATAAACGCTATCCAACCTGACCGACAGTTTCTCCTGCCGAGAAAAAGCCGTACCTGAATCAGTGAGCACGCAACTAAATATCTGCTAAAATTTTTGGCAGCTTCCAGAGAATAGCAGCCTAAACGCAAAGAGACAACGACAACATGGAGATTGCTGAACAGACATTGCATACCAGTGGTTAGGTCTAGAGATGAAAGGTTGACTATCCATACGAACGACTTGCCCGCGTATGTGGAGAGTGTCGGGAAATACCCCAAAAGTGGATAACAAATGTTGAAGATGTGATTCACCAGATGACGTAGCTCGTTGCACGTGTAGAGTTTCAGCCTGTCGATCTGTCGCACCTCATCAAGCATTCACGTCACTGAAGCTCAGGGCCCACGTGCGCGACTTCAGCACTTGGGGGTAAGACTTCGAGTCTTGCGTCTGGCAGGCAATGCTTTTTTTTTTTTTTGTTCTTCTTCCTTGCGTGAAAGAGTAACGTATATACTTTCAGGTACGAGGTATTATTTTATTTACCGGTGTCGATGCCTCCGCTTCTTTACTGAAAAGCATAATACAACAAAAACCTACCATGGGGCGTCATAAGCAAATGAGCCTAAGCATCCAAACTATGTTGTTTCCACAAAATGATGTACGTTTTACTGACTAAGTAATGTCTGTAAACAAGAAAAAGAAGGGACAAAAGGAGAGATACACTAGATAACAACGGCTTTTACTTCGTTACAGCGAGGAAAGGCAACTGTGTAACTTCCACTTTTAGAGCAGATCGTATTTATAAAAACTGTTCTAAGTTTTCACCGTTTCCTGGAATAAAAGCATTGCATCGCTGAACCACCCCTTCGCGCTCAACGCCAATCGCTGCACGTATGGCGTCACCATCTGGTGACGTAAAATGTTCAAGATTTCTGATCAAGTTTTGGGATATTTCCCGTACTCTCTTTTTCTTTAAACTGTTTGTCGTCCATGTTCTGCTTACACATATGGCTACACTCCAGACAAGTATTTTCAGAAAGACACTTCAAAACATTCAAATCTATATTTCTTCAGAAATGTTTTTCTAACCAGTGTCAGTCTACATTTTTTATCTTTTCTACTTCAGCCTGGATCAGTTACTTTGCTCTCCAAATAATAAAACTTGTTTACTACTTTAAGTGTATCGTTTCCTAATCAGGTTCCTTCAAGTATCACTTGATTTAACTGGATTGCATTCCATTATCCTCATTTTACTTTTGTTGGTGGTCATCTTACATCCTCCTTTCAAAACAGTCGTCATTCCGTGCAGCTCCTCCTCCAAGTCCTTTGCAGTCTCTGAAAGAATTACAAGGATATCGGCAAACCTCCCTCAAAGTATTTGTTTCTTCTCCCTGAACGCTAATTCCTACTCCAAAATTGTCTTTGATTTCCTTCACTGCTTGAATAACATCGGGGAACAGCCTGACCCACTCCCTTCGCAACCACTGCTTCCTTCTCATGTCACTTAATTCTTATAATTGGAGTCTGGTTTCTGTACAAGTTGTAAATATCCATTCGTCCCCTCCCCCCCCCCCCCCATATTTTTACCGCTGCTACCTTTAGAAGCTCAAAGAGAGTTTTCCAGTCACCATTGTCAAAACCTTAGCAATATGTAATTATAATAAAATGGGAGGAAACACAGCCCTTCTCTAGACAAGGCAGTCGTATGTAGGAAGAAACAACAGAAACCGTAAGGTAGTGGCTACAGACAATATTATCCGCAATCTAACGTGCATCATCTGGGGTGGCCAGCCACACACTCCGAGAACTTCAGCTCTGTACTACTCTGCAGCAGAGAATGCATTACTAGTGAAATGGTTCAAATGGCTCTGAGCACTATAGGACTTAACATCTATGGTTATCAGTCCCCTAGAACTTAGGACTACTTAAAACTAACTAACCTAAGGACATCACACAACACCCAGTCATCACGCGTTACTAGTGAACACAGAACGAAAAGCTTCCACGTCCAAACCACATCTGCTATATGCTCACCAACCTGACCGATCGTTCAAGTCGATGAAAACCTAGAGTCACTCCAACGAAAAAGCCCAGCATAGTCTATGACGAGCACGCAACTACACACATCAAAAAGGTTTTGCATCATCTCGGTTCCGATAGTTCCGGCACCTGTAAAGAAAATTGGGATACAGATCAACGTAAACATCATTCCCGCCGTTTTTATTGCTCACAGAAACCACACATGGCATGTTGAACCACCATACAGTGAGACATTCAGAGGTGATGGTCTAGATTTCTATGCACATTGGTACCTCTAATAGCCAGCCAGCAGCACGTCCGCTTGCATTGAAGCATGCATGAATTGCGCGCGGCATACTATTTACAAGTTCATCAAGGCATTGTAGGTCCAGATTGTCCCACTCCTCAACGGCGATGCGGTGTAGATGCCTCAGAGAGGTTGGTGAGTCACGTCGTCCATAAAGAGCCCTTTTCAATCTATCTCAGGCATGTTCTATAGTGCTCATGTCTGGAGAACATGTTGGACACTCTAGTCAAGCAATGTCTTTATCCTGAAGGAAGTCATTCACAAGATGTGCACGATGGGGCTCAAATTGTTGTCCATGAAGACGAATACCTCGCCAATATGGTACTGATATGGTTCCACTATTGGTCGGAGGTTGGCATTCACGTACGGTACATCCGTTACGGCGCCTTTCATGACCACCAGCGGCGTACATCGGCCCCACATAATGCCACCCAAAAACAGCAGGGTACCTCCACATTGCTGCACTCGCCGAACAGTGTGTATAAGGCGTTCAGCATGACCGGGTGGCCTCCAAACACGTCTACTACGATTGACTGAAGGCATATCAGACAATCATCGCTGAAGAGAACGTGATGCAGATTCTGAGCGGTCCATTCGGCATGTTGTTGGGCCCATTTGTACCGCGCTGCATGACGTCGTGGTTGCAAAGACGGACCTTGCCAGGGACGTCAGGAGTGAAGTTGTGCATCATGCAGCCCATTGCGTACAATTTGAGTCGTAAGACGACGTTCTGTGTCTTAACAAAAAGCATTATTCAACATGGTGGCGTTGCTGTCAGGGTCCCTCCGACTCATAATCCGTAGGTAGCAGTCATCCACTGTAGTAGTAGGCCTTGGGCGGCCTGAGCAAGGCATGTCATTGAAAGTTCCAGTGTCTCTGTATCTCCTCCATGTCTGAATAACATCCCTTTGGTTGACTCTGAGACGCCTGGACACTTCCCTTGTTGAGAGCCCTTCCTGGCACAAAGCAACAATGCGGACGCGATCGAACCGCGATATTGACAGTCTAGGCAGGGTTGAATTACAGACAACACGATCCGTGTACCTCCTTCCTGGTGGAATGACTGGAACTGGTCGGCTGTCGAACCCCCTCCGTCTAATAGGCGCTGCTCAGGCACTGTTGTTTTTACAACGTCTATGTTCAGGAGTTCTGGGAACCAGAGTGCGTACACTACCCTTGCCCATCCCCTTTTGGAGTACTACGGTGTGGTGTTGGATCCGAACATGACACACGATTTTAGGTGGACATCATTAAAACAAAGGCGTTTATCCTAGTGGTGAGACCTTCCCACAAAATTTCAGTCACAACTACCCCCTACGAATGCGAAAATATATTGTTGACTCCGAGATACATAGGTACAAACGATCAAACGATCAACATAATGAGGGGAATAAAAGCGTGCACGAGATTAGAATAACAAAGAGTTATTGTGAAGGCGGTTCGATGAACCTTCCGCCAGACACTTGAGTGTGATTTTCAGAGTAGCTACGTAGATGTTGATGTACCTGTCTTGCAAATAGAAACTTGTGTTAGTTTTCAGTAGCTTCTAGTTCAAAACGCATCTAACTTGTAACTGGTTTTTCATACAGGCTACAATCACATAAGGTGACCACCGTCTACGTTCGACTTCATCTTGTAGTAACCACTCACGTTTGGCAGGGGGCAGCACTAACATTGGCGAGTGTGTAACACGTCAGGGGCACTCAATAAACAGTGCAGTCGGTTTCGTTATGTGGAAATTGAGTGGCGTCCGAAAGAACATATCACTGGCTTTTACGGACAACGGTGAAAGCATTTCCGAAACGGCTAATTTTGTATATTTTTGCCGTGCTGCCGTGCTTACAGTATATCGTGGCTTTGCAAAATGGTGCTATCCAAACCGGTGCTGAGTCAACTGCGGCAGACCACGGCCGTAGTTGACAAGGATGAACGACAGCTACGGAAATGTGTACTGGTGAAACGACGTGCAACGTTTGAGTAACTGCCCCCCCCCCCCCCCCAGATGAACCAAGAGGTAGCAAGCATGTCTACTCGAAAATAAGTCAGTGAATGCTAGGCCCCCACAGCAGACGCATCCTTCATTCACCCATGCGGACAGCTATTCATCAGCGACAAAGGCTGTAATATGCATAGCAGTACCACAATTGGACTTTCACTGAGTGGCGGCAGGTGGCCTTTCCACATGATGTTTTATGTTCCACCGGACGGATAACCGATTACGTGTACGGCATGAAACATCTGGAAGCAAAGATTCCAGACCAGGTGAGGAGCATCATGGTATGGGGAACGTTTCCCTGGTCTTCCCTGTGTGATGGTGTCATTCTTCAAGGCACGGTAGATCAACACAAGTATGTATCTATCTTTGGGGACCATATCCACCCCCACGTGGACTTTGTTTTCCCTCAGAACATTGGTATCTACCGGCAGGACAATGCAACACGTCTCACAGTTCGCAGTGTGCGTGGTTCGAAGAGCTTCGGCATAAGTTTACAATATTAACGCGGCCACCAGACTCCCCGGATTTAAATCGAATTGATAATCGATGGGACCACCTCGATGGGCCTCATCGCGCCATGGATCCTCAACCCAGAAACCCAGCGCATCTGGCCGCAACCGCAGTACTGGAATCGGTGCCTTCCAGGAAATCACTGATGCCCTTCACATGTCTCAGCTGACCGCACAGCAAAAGGTATGTTACGAATCGTCAAAGATATTTGTAATTTCGTTTTTTCGGTGTGTAGCTGCAGTCAAATCAGACAAATAGTGATCTTCATGTCTTCCATCTGAGACCCAATGTTGACAGGAAGCATCAGTTTGTTACACATTACCAACAACATGAGTTTTAAAGCGGATGGTCTCAAATTAGTCTAGTCTAGTCATATACTTTATATCGGTATGTATTAGCAGGCACATTAAAACAGCCGGCCTTGTGGCCGAGCGGTTCTAGGCGCTATAGTCTGGAACCGCGCCACCGCTACGGTCGCAGGTTCGAATCCTTCCTCGGGGATGGGTGTGTGTGATTTCCTTAGGTTATTTAGGTTTAAGTAGTTCTAAGTTCTAGGGGATTGATGACCTCAGAAGTTGAGTCCCATAGTGCTCAGAGCCATTTGAACCAAAGCCACATTAAAACACGAAGGATAACCGGTCCTCTAGTAGCGACTGAGCAGCTCTGCTGCAAGACAATAGCGGTAAGCATGAGAAAAGACAGTCCTGTCGCTGCTTGAACACTGTTTCCTGCTGTTAACACTTATCGATAAAACGAATATCGCACTTGAGTAATTTTTGACTGTTCTGTCACACGGTTGCATAAAATTTCAATTCAGAAGTAATTTTGCTCTTAATTGACGTCGACGAAAAGACGGATATGTTTCAGCTGACTCCAGCTACACATTGCAAAAACGAAATTGCAGATATCTCCGAAACACTAGAGACCAAACGCCTTACAGCTCTTAGGACGGACACCATATACAGTGTGTCACAGAAATGTGCTTCGAGGTTTAGTAGAGGGCGTCTTGAAAAATAAACCGAGGATAGGAACCGATGTCTGGAAAAGTCAACCACTAAGGCAACAGAGCATTACATTCATAGGAAACAAAACCGATGTCCGCAACATTTAGCTCCAACTTCTCCACTGGCAATCATGGCAATCAGTCTCGGTCACTGAATAACAAAAATTATGTGAGAAGTTGCACCTGTGATCTGTCAGTGTAGAAGGTCCCGTTTGCTGCCGGAGGGGTGGTCTAGTGACAGGCGCCAGCGCTGGCATCTATAGCCTCGGCACTCTGTATCTTCGTCGGATGACGTTTTTGTACATGGATTCCAATCCTCTATTTGTTCTTCAAGAAACCCTCCACAACCCTTAGACGTTCGTCTCAACACTTCTGGGACACTCAGTATAAAGCACTAAATTGTAAATGTTACGCATATCTTTTCATTATCGTTAGTGTCTGTTGTAATCTGTGTCGTTGTTATGCTTTCCATACGGGAGTACTTACAGCTTCATTTTATGGTATGCAATGTTTATGTATACCTTTTATGGTGTCTCTAACGCAAATCAATAAAATTCTTAAAATCGTGTAATTCACGTCATAAATGGCGTGTTGCTGTGTGAACAACATAAAATCGCCACCTGCCACTATTAGTGAAAGACTCTCATACAGTTAGCATGACTAGCGGATGTGTATGTTACTACTGATTTTTACTGCCGATCGCCAGATGGTTACGTGTCAGCGCAGTATACGTCTCATAGCAGTGCAGTATGGTGAGTGCTATTGAGCGTCTGAAAATTCGTCGTTCAGTCCAGGAGAAGATAGCTATACTTAAGGTCTAAATTACTTCTCAATCGTTTGAAGAAACACGCCAAAGATTCCTACGAAAATTTACGAATGTCAGTATCCAAGCGGTGAGTAGCATACCAGATTTAATTAAAAATGGCGTATACTATTTTCGGTTTTCAATGCAAAATGAGAGAGGCAATCATCCGATTCCTGAACAGGCCATTGCCCAGATTCAGAAGAGAATTACTGCCAGCACAAAACAATTAGTGCACAAGTTATCCCAACATTCTGGTTTTTTAGTACACATTTGGTCGTAAAATTCTTATTCGAATATATCCTACTGCATTTCAGCCGCGGAACAGCTGTAGAAACAGACAATGCGAAATGAACTGATCAGCTAACCTTCTTTAAAACATTGTTCTTCGGCACATAGACCCGATGTCGTACTTCTTGTCAGACGAGACATGGCTTCATATAGCCCGCCACATTAATCCGCAGAACAACAGGTATTGGAAGGCGAGGAATCCTTACAAGACATTCGAGCGTCCGCTCCCGATGAGAAAAAGTGGCGTTAAGTGTTCCGTGTCCAGTACTCATACACCTGACTCAACATTTTTTGACTGTACTGACAACACACGAGGTTACCTCACAATTTTCGAAGAATCCTATGTCCCATAAAAATAATGAACCTTCTTCAACAAGATCGAATAATGTGCCACACATCAAATGTTTCACTGAATCGCAAATAAAAGCTTTCACATACGAGCAAGATGTCGGGATGGACTGTGGTCACTTTTCCTAGCGTTGTCCAATTGCGGCTTTTTTTCTTTGAAACTAGTTAAAGGAGAGATTTCTGCATTTAATTCCGACATTATCGATTTACTGTAGATGAATATTCCGTGATATATTTATGCAATTAAAGACGACGTTCTGAATCAGACGATTCTCACTGTAATTAGTCGATCACAAAAGTGCATCTGTGTTCAAGGTGATGATTTGATCTTCTTTTGTAGCATTTAAATTACTTGTTATTGACAAAATTTCGTTCCAACATAATCTATCGATTCTGCTGGGGCTACACTGTTGGTTTATTTTCCTTACACATTAATACTGAAAGATGCGTTTTTGGTGCCATCACAGCGAGTTGAAGATGAACTGAATGGACATACCGCAGAGACTAGAACCAAGCTTCATGGTGCAATACTAAGACACTGGATACCCATTTATCGGAACCGTGGTTCATATCCCTGCCGGCCATCCAGACTTAGGTTTCCCGTGCATCCGGTAAATTGCTTATGAAAAATTTCACGACTGCTTCTTTGTAAAAACAAGCTCTGCTTCAGTCTCCATCTTTCTGCAATCCAAACTTCATCTGTCACAATCTCTTCGTCGACGGACGCTAAATACTCATCCTGCCATTTCTTCCTAAAGATAAGACTTTCGTTTCAATATGACTCAGATTTATCACTCCCTGCTCTGTTCAGCAGGTAGTTTTACGCCAAATTATTCGTAAATACTTTCCTCGAATTCTTGCCCTGTATTGGTTAGTTACACCCTTCATTTGAATAACAATTTTTTCATGTTAAATCCTGAAGTCTAAAGAGAAATCAAGAATTATTTGTTGTATTTTCTAGTCAAGTGTAAGTTGTGACCGCGAGCGAGAGAAAAGAAAATTACGTCCTTTTACAGTCTAATTCTAAACAAACTTGTAACTAAAGATTTGTTTTAAAACAAGAACTATTTCATAAAGATGATTCTACAAAACTGAAGTAACCAGAAGCTTTCAATAAGTAATCCAACACACTTTTTTCTGACACCAGGCAGGATTTGTACAGGATTCCAAAACACCATATTAATTTCAACTCTTTTGGCTACAAAACCCAATTTACAACATAATCTATATTCAGGGCAATGTTCTGACGCCAGATTACTGGGAAGGCCAGTATGCCCACAAGTAACCACAATAGTATTGTATTATCCATCCTGGGCAATATTGTTAGTGTGGGTTGGATACATTCACCAGCAGGCATACATTTAGGGACAAACTTGATTGATTTACGTCCCCTCACCCTCCCCTTAACCTATTGTTCTGTTAACTGAATTATGACCCCCTGGAGGTTGGTTTAAGGACCCCAGGGGAAAATCCATCCTTCTGAGAAACACATATCACACCCCCATCTCCACCTCCTCCGCCACCCTCCAGAAAATCCCCTCGCCAATACAACATACCTTAGTCATTAAATTAATTGATTAATTATTTAAATCGGTAATTTACTTAATCCTTCCCCCTCTGGAAAATACCAGAACCACTTCCTCCAACCCCCACTCCCCCATCCCTCCCACAACAGGAAATTGGTGGGAGAAGGATCTCACGACTGGAAATTCAAATCAGTGTCAATTTTACATAGCAAAGAATGAAAGTTTATTTATAAAATTCAGTTCAGTTAGGAGGAGTGGGAAAAGCTGGTCTAGAAGATGCAGGTCTCGTACATCAAACAGAAGTACTTATATAGATCGCTGTTTTGCCTGATCACTCAAAGAATACCGTGACGTCTACATAACTCACGACTACGTAATTACACTGTTAAAAATAATTCTATCGCGTCTTCACACTGATCACAGGGCAGACATGCCAGCTGCCTCACGTACTCCCACACACGCTGCAATGTAAAACGCATTTGCCCGACTTCTGGTGTGACTCTGAGCCCTTAGCGCTAGATTGGGACGAATTGGTTGCCCACAGAGGAATGTGTGATATCAGATGTCGCATTCCCTTGAAACTTTTTGCCAGATACAATTTATATTTCGTTCCCAGACACACGCCTTCCACACCAGGTCAGCGAAAACAGCTGCTCTATGTGCTCGCCCGGAAGTGCAGATACCGATTGAGCTACACTACTGGCGATTAAAATTGCTACACCACGAAGATGACGTGCTACAGACACGAAATTTAACCGACAGGAAGAAAATGCTGTGATATGCAAATGATGATTTTTTCACAGCATTCACACAAGGTTGGCGCCGGTGGCTACACCTACAACGTGCTGATATGAGGAAAGTTTCGAACCGATTTCTCATACACAAACAGCAATTGACCGGCGTTGCCTGGTGAAACGTTGTTGTGATGCCTGGTGTAAGGAGGAGAAATGCGTACCATCACGTTTCCCACTTTGATAAAGATCGGATTGTAGCCTATCGCGATTGCGGTTTATCGTATCGCGACATTGCTGCTCGCGTTGGTCGAGATCCAATGACTGTTAGCAGAATATGGACTCGATGGGTTCAGGAGGTTAATACGGAACGCCTTGCTGGATCCCAACGCCCTCGTATCGCTAGAAGTCGAGATGTCAGGCATCATATCGGCATGGTTGCAACGGATCGTGCAGCCACGTCTCGATCCCTAAGTCAACAGATGGGGACGTTTGCAAGACAACAACAATCTGCACGAACAGTTCGACGACGTTTGCAGCAGCATGGACTGTCAGCTCGGAGACCATGGCTGCGGTTACCCTTGACGCTGCATCACAGACAGGAGCGCCTGCGATGGTGTACTTAACGACGAACCTGGGTGCACGAATGCCAAAAAGTCATTTTTTCGGATGAATCCAGGTTCTGTTTACAGCATCATGATGGTAACATCCGTGTTTGGCGACATCGCGGTGAATGCACATTGGAAGCCTGTATTCGTCATCGCCATACTGGCGTATCACCATGCGTGATGGTATGGGGTGCCATTGGTTACACGTCTCGGTCACTTCTTATTCGCATTGACTGCACTTTGAACAGTGGACGTTACATTTCAGATGTGTTACGACCTGTGGCTCTACCCTTCATTCGATCCCTGCGAAACCCTACATTTCAGCAGGATAATGGAAGATCGCATGTTGCAAGTGCTGTACGGGCCTTTCTGGAAACAGTAAATGTTCGACTGCTGCCGTGGCCAGCACATTCTCCAGATCTCTCACCAATTGAAAACATCTGGTCTTTGGTGGCCGAGCAACTGGCTCGTCACAATACGCCAGTCACTACTCTTGCTTAACTGTGGTTTCGTGTTGAAGTTGCATGGGCAGTTGTACCTGTACACGCCATCCAAGCCCTGTTTGACTCAATTCCCAGGCGTATCAAGGCCGTTACTACGGCGAGAGGTGGTTGTTCTGTGTACTGATTTCTGAGTATCTATGCACCCAAATTGTAAGAAAATGTAATCGCATGTCAGTTATAGTATAATATATTTGTCCAATGAATACCCGTTTATCATCTGCATTTCTTCTTGGTGTAGCAATATTAATGGCCAGTAGTGTAGTTCGTAATACCACCAGCTGAGGACAGTGGGAGAAACAACTTCCGCACACCTCACTTCTCGCCCCTCTGGTTACTTCCTGTTGGACAAAACATAGGTGGCGGAAAATCTTCTGTACTGATACCTGAGGAATTCTTTTCGGAACACATATCTCTCTGTCTCTCTCAAGAGGTACTTCCTGTTAGTGTAAACCAACAAACGTACATGGACCAAGATGATCTCCCCATCCCTCCTCCCTTCCATCATCCTCCCCTGTGATTCCCCTCGCCACTAATGCAGACCTTGTGGTGGTAGTCGCTATGTCCCTTTGTTCTCCCACTTCCAGTGCTTTGGGAACCTATAGCAGATAAATGAATGGCATTAGAGGATAAGTGCGTAGCATCTGTCATGTGTTACACTAATTCCTCATTTGTCTAGATCTACATCTGCATCCATACTCCGCAAGCCACCTAACCGTGTGTGGCGGAGGGCACCTTAGGTACCGCTATCGGTTCTCCCTTCTATTCCAGTATCGTATTGTTTGTGGAAACAAAGATTGTCCGTATGCCTCTGTGTGGGCTCTAATCTCTCTGATTTTATCCTTATGGTCTCTTGGCGAGATATACGTAGGAGGGAGCAATATACTGCTTGACTCTTAGGTGAAGGTATGTTCTCGAAATTTCAACAAAAGCCCGTACCGAGCTACTGAGCGTCTCTCTTGCAGAGTCTTCCACTGGGGTTTATGTATCATCTCCGTAACGCTTTCTCGATTACTAAATGATCATGTAACGAAGCGCGCTGCTCTCCGTTGGATCTTCTCTATCCCTTCTATCAACCCGATCTGGAACGGATCCGACACCTGTGAGCAGTATTCAAGCAGTGAGCGAACAAGTGTACTGTAACCTACTTCCTGTCTGGCATATGTTTTACCGACGAATAATTTTATATGGTAATTCCATTTTAAATCACTCCTAATGCCTACTCCCAGATAATTTATGGAATTAACCGCTTCCAGTTGCTGACCTGCTATTTTGTAGCTAAATGATGAAGGATCTTTCTTTCTATGTATTCGCAGCACATTACCCTTGCCTACATTGAGATTCAGTTGCCATTCCCTGCACCATGCGTCAATTTGTTACAGATCCTTTTGCATTTCAGTACAATTTTCCACTGCTACAACCTCTCGATATACTACAGCATCATCCGCAAAAAGCCTCAGTGAACTTCCGATGCTACCCACAAAGTCATTTATGTATTTTGTGAATAGCAACGGTCCTACGACACTCCCTTGCGGCACACCTGAAACCACTCTTACTTCGGAAGACTTCTCTCAATTGAGAATGACATGCTGCGTTCTGTTATCTAGGAACTCTTCAATCCAATCACACAATTGGTCTGATAATCCATATGCTCTTACTTTGTTCATTAAACGACTGTGGGGAACTGTATCAAACGTCTTGCGGAAGTCAAGAAACACGGCATCTACCTGGGAACCCGTGTCTATGGCCCTCTGAGTCTCGTGGACGAATAGCGCGAGATGGGTTTCACACGATCGTCTTTTTCGAAACCCATGCTGATAAATACAGAGCAGATTTCTAGTCTCCCGAAAAGTCACTATATTCGAACATAATATGTGTTCCAAAATCATACAACTGGTCGACGTTAGATATATAGGTTTATAGTTCTGCACATCTGTTTGACGTCCATTCTTGAAAACGGGGATGACCTGTGCCCTTTTCCAATCTTTTGGAACGCTTCGCTCTTCTAGAGACCTACGGTACACCGCTGCAAGAAGGGGGTAAGTTCCTTCGCGTACTCTGTGTAAAATCGAACTGGTATCCCATCAGTTAATGCGGCCATTCTTCTTTTGAGCGATTTCAATTGTTTTTCTTTCCCTCTGTCATCTATTTCGATATCTACCATTTTGTCATCTACGCGACAATCTGGAGAAGGAACAAAGCAGCAAACACCTGGTAAATCTGCAGCTGTGGATGTCTTCGAAATATTTCCTCACTCTGTCAGATGGATTGACTAATTAAATACATCGAAACGTTTTCTGTAAATGCAGTTTTTCCTGTACCCAGTTGGTGGAGACTACAACTTGTATATTTGGTGGGATTCAATCCCACAACTATTTGGTTTGACATCGGTACGAAGTCCATTACGTTGGAGATAGCCTTAAATTTTATATTTCATCTCAGTGGCATTCTTTGTCCTTAAGCAATTTGCAGGCTGGTTGAACTGGTGTGTGTGTGCTTGGAACATCACTACCGGAAACAATAAATTGATCAAACAAGAATTTGACATTGCTGTTGGCTTTTAAACCACTATACTATCACTACGTTGATCCTCTCAACTTCACCAGCATGAGAATGAGGAGGAGGTGACAGGATAGTAGAAACAGTGAATAACTCTCCCACCTTTCCGCTGCAAGAGGGAGCCAACATGATTGTTGAGAAACAGTAAGCACCACACATTTAAACGACGTTCATTTCCGTAGTAGTGCTGTGACAAAAAGAAGCGAGAAAGTGAACACGCTGCATTTACTTAATACGCTACGGGTGTGTGTACCAGTAATCACAGTGACCTAAATAAATGTGATTGCGACAGTGGCGCTACAAATCATATCACTCCCAACAAAGAGTATTTTGTTTCGTATAGTGAATTTGATGCTCCTCAAGTAATTTCATTGGGAAAACAAGATGTCAAAATGTGTGCGTACGGTCAAGGAACAGTTTACATCCAAATTAGGCGAAACAATAAATGGCCAAATGGAAATGGCATATTTCTATGGTGCTACGTTCATATGGACTAGAAGATATTATTAAGGGGAGCCGGAGGTGCCTATGCTGCCCATGTTAAAATCACTAAGTTTGAGGAACATTTATGAATAAACTGCCAAATAGAAAAATTTGAATTTTTTTACATATAGAGTGGTTTAGTATTAAAGTTATGACAGAGGGATTTTGCAGTATCTTTTCTAGTTTCCTTCCAATTATTTTTTTTATTAATGACCCAAATTTTTTTACAAATAATTGCTTTATAATTAAACTGAAATGAAACTACTGAACATATTGCCCAATGGCTGTGTTACAATGTAAGTTTGACCACTAGGAGTGCTGTATACAAATTTCATCTCTCTAGCTTGAGTGGATTTTGAGAAAATGTTCCTTATATTCGAAAAATTCTAATTTATGGGAAATGGATATCGAAGTTTCTCAATACATTCCTGCGCTATAGGATGGATTATCAGGGTCTTCTTCTTCATCCTCCAAAAGCTTCCTGTTCTGTCTTCTTTCTGGCCTGTTGTTCCATCATACTTCATATGCCTTTCTCTTCCTTCTGCTCCTCTTATCCTTTCTCTGTAAATATTTCTTAGTGCTCGTACAGTGTCCACCCCAGCTGTAAATCCTAATGCCTTTAGAACTTCACACTTCACACCGTTCCCTTGGTTGTAGGTTGCTATTGCATCATAAATGCCAAAGTGCAGTGTTTTTATGCTTACAAACACCCTTTTAGGAATCACTTTCCAAATCAAATTGTTTACGCTCTCATTAGGATTCTGCGTCTTTCCGTGTAGACTTTTGTGTAACAATTCTGGCTGTGCTAAGTCATGAAAAATTGGTTTTATTGCATTTATCACAGCTGCTGGCAAACCATGTTTGTGATCATAGTCCTTTTTTGCATTATATTTGCACCAGGAATCTTTTGGGCACAGGCTGTGTTGAGGATATTCATTGGAAGAGGCAGTATGGAGGAACAATGCCCACACTGCTTTTCGCATGTCACTAACATTACTAGTATTTTGCCTTACAGCATACCCATAGTATCTCTGTAGACGTTCAATCACCTCATCAGTAAGCCTGCCTCTCCCTCCTATTGTTCTTTACATTGACAATGCTAGTGCATTGGAGTTAGCAAAAAATCCAGAATATCATCGACGTTCTAAACATATAGAGGTCCGACATTTCTATGTTCGTGAAAGATATCTGAACGGGGAGATTTTCTTGGAACACATTGATGGACACAACCAGTTGGCAGATATTTTGACGAAACCCACTGAACGAGTTCGATTTAATTTTCTATGTTCAGAAATTGGCATTCAAGAGACAAATCAATAATTTCATGATTTTTTTTCTTTTGGAGGAAGTGTTAAAAGAAAAGAAAAAAATTCCTTAAGGTCTATGTTTATGTGCTGCTCCATGACTCTGGTGTCAATATCTTTATTCTTGGCTTGTATGTAACTTCTGTGTTTTTTCAGTAAATGTGTTTTTTTCGTTTCCAGGGTGTAATTATAAAGTTAATAAAATATTTTCTTGCCTTTAAAATAACATTTTTCATCAAAGATGAGTGGGATCGCTGGAAAACTCGAACACCATGCACTCTCATATCCTGATGTCCATACGCAGGGGCCCAAGCCAGGGACCGTTTGTTGTTAGTTGATTCTGTATCATCACAATCATGAAGCTCACGCCATCCGCTGACTGCTGGGTAGCCACCCCGAGGCAGTCTGGGAGAGACCCACACCTACGGTGTACATGCCAAAAACTGGACACCCATCCTGTACAATCCACATGCCCACCATACCAAACACTCAGAAGTCGGAGAGACTGTTACCAAGCAATCAATCAACCGATCAATTTGCATCGAGAGAATAATTGTCCAGTGTAAACACCCGTTATATTGCATCTTCTCACGCAAATCACACATACCCTTCCGTCGCCACTCTACCAGCACACTGGCTAATTCACTATTGAGCTATCCAAAGGGCGCCGTGAGAGTCGCCGCCGGGACTTACCCTGTGGCTGCAGGCAAGAGCCGACTAACCAACCAGCTGGAACATTTCTTTGTGCCCACTGCGGCGACAGCCTTGAACCAGAAGTGCCCCTTCGTTCCGGTCAATGGCTACCTCTCGCATGCACCTGGATGGAAGGTAGAGTCATCCTAGGAAACCAGCCACACGTTTAACAGAGTAATTGCAATTAAATATTAGCACTGCAACACCAATTTACTGACACTCAACAATGAGCAAAGTACTGGAAATACATTCTCGTGAAGAGTGTGGTTTTGGAAATATCAAAATTCAAATGGCTCTGACCACTATGGGACTTAACTTCTGAGGTCATCAGTCCCCTAGTACTTAGAACTACTTAAACCAAACTAACCTAAGGACACCACACACATCCATACCCGAGGCAGGATTCGAACCTGCAACCGTATTGGTCGAGCGGTTCCAGATTGTAGCGCCTAGAACCTCTCGGCCACCCCGCCCGGCTGGAGATATCAGCTGACGACATAAATCTACATCTTTCTTGTGAGATCCTGCCCATCGTGAATATAGTGTGCCTAGGATGCTGCTTTCTCGGTCAGGTAAAGAACCATTCAAGCAAATCACATTAATGGTTTTATTACTATACTGTAGATTGACAATACTTAACTTGGCGTCTTTCCAAAAATTTGTCGAAAACAATTGGCGACATGCAAATAATCAGTGCCCTTTAATGTGTACAATTTCCATGCAAGTAAATGGTACTGCTCACAAGTCAGGGCTCCTCTTCCAGTCCAGCTCTTCTAGTGCGACTCTTCTAGTGCAGTTCCGCTTGTGCGGCCGAGACAAGGCGGCGCTTCCCTTTTATTCTCTTCGTCTAGAGGCCGCTACTGTCGTGGTGACGTCCTAGTCAGCGTGCTATTGGCTGACGTCGTATCACAGCCCTTGATCTTCATGGCGGCGCTTGTCGTTACGCTGGAACACAGTTTATGACTGGACATAACTTTCACAAGCTTGGCGGTATGTCACTGACATCAAACTGATTGATTAACTAATTACACTGATCTTGAAAGTCCCTTCGTATGGTGAGTGACGTTTTCTCCGGAAATCGGATTTCACCCTTCAGGTAGTTCAAATGGGAATCCCTGGAGAGAAGATGACGTTTTCTTCCCGGAACACTATTGGGAACCGACTTTTGAAGCTGACCGCAGATGTAATCTACCATCGTCAACATTTATTTCACATCAGGACCGCAAAGATGTGATACAAGCATTTAGCGTTCATACGAAGGCATACAGGCAGTCTTTATCCCTTGCTCTATTTGCGAGTGGAATAAGAAAGGGAATGCCTCGTAGTTGTACAACGTACCCGTCGCCACACGCCGTACGAAGCCTAGTGACTTAACCACATAGGTGTAAACGCAAATTTAGCCTACACATTAAGATGTCACTCCATCCATTTATAGGCACACGAACACCACGGAAAAATATTGTCTCCTATTCATCGAGAAAACGGAAGACTGAACTTCTGCTGCTCAGTGTCTCTCAGCAAAAATTTTAATATTAGTCCCTAACTTTCTCACTGTAGTCACCTCATGCGAAGAATGTGTAAGTTTCAATATGTTTGCCCACAGTATTTAGAAGAAACGATAAAGAGCGCACCTCTCAACTCCCCCTTCGTTAGAGTATCGCTTACCTACCGTGTTCCCAGTCTTCAGTATATAGCATTTCAGTTCACCTAATTTCGACTAGTTCAGATGGTTCAAATGGCTCTGAGCACTATGGGACTTAACATCTGAGGTCATCAGTCCCAGAGACTTAGAACTACTTAAACCTAACTAACCTAAGGACGCCACACACATCCATTCCCGAGGCAGGATTCGAATCTGCGACCGTAGCGGTCTCGCGGTTCGAGACTGAAGCGCCTATAACCGCTCGGCCAGACCGGCCGGCTGATTTCGACTAGTAAGAGATGTCTCCCACAAAGTTAAGACAGCTGCTAATTATTTCTAAATCCAATCATGTTCCAACAGCATTGTTGCATTAGTTAGAAGAATGTCTTATCCTGTCTCGTACGTGACTAGGCAGAGAGCTATCTCAACGAGAAAAATAGCACACTAACGTACAGGAGGAAATGCATAACATGGACTGCACAGACAAATTCAGAAGCAGAACACCTAAAATTCATTGAAATCTCATACATGATCTAATCCATTTTGCAATATGAATACCACGCTAGAAATAGTATAATGGTGTCCGAGTCTTCGTCAACAGTACAGTTTGTAAGACAATTGTGTAAAACTACGACCTATAAAAACTTCGCTAACGGCACCTGGTTGAGAACCCAATAAAATATAACTGTGTCTCTCTACCGATATATCGGGAAACAAATAGCATCTGCATGTTTACATCTAACGTATGTGGTGATCCCACAAAACATACATGTATTGGTCCACTGGACGACCGGTGATCAATGGGTTCCTGTACTGCTCCTTCATAAGCGGTTTAATATGTTGTTTTTTCAGCTGTAACACACTGAAGCCGTGAATGGCTACAGCTATGTACACCGCCATACATTTTGTTTTTCTACCATGACTTCGAGGTGTCTGTTAGGTGCTATTCCGACATTAACACATTTCTATCCATTGGCTCTCACAGAAAGCTGTAAAACGCATGGTATCAACTACGCAGCTCACACAACAAAACTAAAAGACAGATGATGCGTTTGTAATTGAAAAAAAAATGTGGAATACATCGCAACATGTGGAAACAGCAAGAATCTATGGCTTTCCAGAGCGTCAGCTATCTGAAGTTGATGACCTCTACATTTAATCTCATCTGCCACAGTGACGGTCTAGCGGATGTCTCAGTGTTCTGTTTCCGAAGAGACCCAGAGCACTGATTCCTCATATTAGTGATGCATAATACACCCAGGTATTTGATGGCTTTTTCTGTGTCCTAGGCGGCTGACACCACGACCCCCAATTCTATGGACACTGCGTCTTTCATTTTTATGTCTTACAATGCACAACCGCTTGTGGAACAAGTGGGTATTCTGCAGGACATGATCCATAGAGCACGGAGAGTGGGTACCAAACGTTTAGAACCCCACTGGTGGAGGAATGGAATGATTTTCGTGCATCAAATGATCCCCTACCCTCCACATTTTTACTTTGATTTTAATACTTTTACCACGTTTTCCAATGTTTCAATGAATTTCACTCAATTACTCGAGGTCCAAATCACCAATCTCGACGAGTTTGCACGTCAACAAAACGATCTCGTGATGCTGTCAGCCAATGACATTTCAGTATGGTTCTTTTTATCTGTATCATTGCTAAGCAATCCTCTCCATTACTTTGCTAACTCTGTTACATTACTTACAGCACTGTTTCTTAGCGTAGGAAATATCCATCAGTAGAGAGAAGGAGCAAAAACTACGTTTCTTACAGGAACTCTTTATAAGTTCTGTAAGGTTTAACTATGATTTGCATCTCCCCCTAAGTGGATGGGAGTCACAAAGTATTCAAACAATCGTAGGATACGTTGCAGAGTCAAAGATGTAGCAATCTGCTCTTTGTTGTGAAACGAGCTATCCCTTTCCCGAACCTATTGGCTAAGGAGCCTGACCAAATGTCTCGACGGGTTCTCTCTAAGCACCTAGTAACTCTTCTTCTGAGTTCAGCCAACCTTCCCTGCAACAGTGTCTCCGATTTGACTCGGAAATGACCAGAAGTAGGGGGGTACTATACCCTCTACACTCGACATGTAGTGAAGGAACAAAAGAAGCTGAGATCCATGTAATCAATAAATTTCTGTATTTCGCTCTCACAAAGGGCATATCACTTGAGCGACGCTGGTTTTACAAACCGCTATTCTCATGCCAATAATGCAACTGCCATTCTGCGCAGATTGTTCACAACGCTTGCCCAATTACAAAAATGGTTCAAATGGCTCTCAGCACTACGGGACTTAACATCGGAGGTCATCAGTACCCTAGAACTAAGAACTACTTAAACCTAACTAACCGAAGGATATCACACACATCCATGCCCGAGGCAGGATTCGAACCTGCGACCCTAGCAGTCGCGCCGCTCCGGACTGTAGCGCCTAGAACCGCTCGTCCACCGCGGCCGGCCCCAATTACACACGATCTCCCTAGATGCCCGCATGCTGAGGAGTTTAGCACTCCTTATTGATGCATAGAGTATTATGGTAATGCATCAAACGATTAAGAAGAATAAATAGCATATGATCTATGCAGAAACGAACTACGGACTGAAAGAGTTTGAAACATTTCACGTAGATCACTTGTATTATCAATTCTACAGAATTGTTGCAGTGTTAGTATTCCACACAAATGACTTTCTGGGAAGAGAGACACGATCATAGAACATAGATATACACTCCTAAGGTTACACAGTTCTGCACTTAAGTAAGCTGTAATGTTGAAGCAGTGTGATTCCCAATATATTAATTGCGAGGACTGAAGTGCTGTTAATACATGATACTATCTAAGACCAAGATGTGGCAGGGGAATTGAGAACATTGAATGAAGCTTCGTTCGTCTAGAGGAGGGTGCCGAAATAGGATTTTCGTCGGTTTGGTGGACATGGTTCATCAGAAATACGTTGGAAGCTCTCCTTTGATTGTGGTATGGAGAGGTCTGGTGTTAAGGTTCGCAGGTAGATTGTGCTCTAAGACACACACAGAACAAGTAGTTTTGTGTGGGTCAAAGCAGGTTATAGCACACAACTGATACACCGCGTAAGAACAACGGAAATAAATGGTTAAATGTGTCATTAAAGACCTGCGGCAACGTCTAGTTCTCTATTGACTGCATGATCCGTCTACCATTAAATCGTACGTTACCTCTCAACCGATTGCTGTACCTACTTTCTATCATTTTAACGCAACCCCACGCCAATTTAGAGGCAGATGGTTCTCTTTTCCAGGGAATCATCAAAGACAACAGTCCACTTATATGTACCCCAATTACCTCAATAGAACGTTGTTAAAAGAATAGGGCAATTATTATTTAAAGTATTTGTTACCTGTCACTACATGGCTATGATTAGTTGTGATTGGTAGAGAGAACATTGTAAATACTGTTTTTTTAGAGTTCAAAAATTTAAACAGTCTTGTACACAGTGAAACATGTAGTCCATTCCTTAGTAGTACGTATATTGCAGCCCTAAAGCTGGTAATACAATGCTCTTTAGCTAAGCACACTTTATAAAAAACTATAAGGTGGTTGCTAATAACTTCGCAGTCACATCCAGGCTTGTTATCCTACATATCTAAATTTGTTACTCTACATTTGGTGGTCATCCACGTTAAACAGTTATTCCAGCTGTCTTATCACCGTCCACGCAAAATGACTGCATTCCTGGTTCCCTGTGCTTCCATCTCAGTTTTATCTCGTATTCCTCTTAGTGTCACGTACTCGTCCGCTTGTACAATAATTTTCCTGCACCAAGCAGACATGTAAGTACTCCCTCATTCTCTCTCAGTTTCCCTCATGTGTGGAAGTTATCCCCAAATTTATACTTATTTTCCGTCAATTTTTGCGATTTTACCGATTTCTAATCACTTTTGCTCATTTGACCATGACATCACATCTTGGCAGGTTTTCTGAAATTGCTTGTGAATGTAGTTCAGTTGTCAACACCTTGTGCAGCTCTAATATTTTTCTGAATGTGTGTACATCTGTATCAGCTTCACATGAGTGCCCCCAGCTGTACTACATTTACAAGCAATTTTGTAATATGTTGCGGGACGGGATATCAAGATCATATGAGCAGACGTGACACAAAATAGGTAAAATTTAAAAAAATGACAGAAATTACTTATAAATTGGAGGAAAATATCCCAAAACGTGCAGAAACTGAGGGAGGGTAATGGAGTACTTAGCTGTTTGCCTGGCGCAGGAAAATTCTTATAAATGGGAATGAGTGTGTATGGCATGAGGAATACATGATGAAGTTGACAAGGAAGCAACAGGACCCGGGGAAGCAGTCATTTTTTGTGGGGGGTGAAAATAAAATTGGAATATATTGGTTAACGTATGTGACCAGCAAATGTAGAGTAATGAGAATTGATATATGTCGGATCACAAGCCGAGGTGTGACCTCAAACCTCATAGATTTTCATAAAGTGTCCCTAGCTAAAAGGCATTCTATTACCAGGTTGGGTGTTGCAACATACACCTACAGAAAGCATCGTGTGTTTGACATTGTGCAGACTGTTTACGTGTTTTTAAGTCTTACAAACAGTATTTGCAGCGTGCTTCTCTATACTCTATACCAATCACAACCACACAGCTGACATATAGCATACAGACAGTTGTTGCATGTTTTAACAACATTCTGCTGTATGTTTTGAGGTAATAGGGATGCGTATAAGTGGACTGCTGTCTTTCATGATTTCCTGGAAAAGAGAACAATCTGCCGTTACATTGATATGGATCTGTGTTAAAGGAGGACACAAATTAGATGGAGTAATCGGTTGAGAGGGTTTGTAACGAGGCATGATTTAATGGTAGATTGATGATGCATTCTAGAGAGAGCTAGACGTTGCTATTTTATCACACAATTAAGTTTTTTTTCCATTGTTCTCACATGGTGTATTAGTTGTATGGTACAACCTATGTATTCGACTACGTACATAATTGTGTGTGCCATGTGACTTACAGCACTATCTACCAGTAAATCTTAACACCAGACCTCTCCATACCATACTTTCAACGAAAGTGTGACGAATAGTGTCCACCAAACGGATGGAAAACCTATTTCGGCACCCTTCTCTAGAAGAACAAGGATTTATAAGACGTAAACCAAGTCCCTGCCGTGTCTTGCACATAAGTCGAGTTTCAGTTTCATAAATGCAGTGATTCTAAGTGAGAGACATGGGTTTGTGAGGTACTGCAGTCCTTGTGTACATAATTGCTTGATAGATGGGGTGTTAGGAAAAGATTGTGTCCTTTTCATAGAGTTAGAGCAGCATGGCATGTAATTTCATGTGCAAAACTTTGCTGTTAGGTGTTTCTTTATTCCCTCATAAGATATCGTTGTTTCATGTGTTTTCCGTTGACGATGATCATTTTATAGGATTGATGCGAGCATTGCATAATTTCCGAACCATAATCGGATGTCAATAGAGGGCGCTATATACCTCTGGAAAGGTATATTATGCATGGATCACAAATAACCTATGTTTCAAATGTTCGAATGTGTGTGAAATCTTATGGGACTTAACTGATAAGGTCATCAGTCCCTAAGCTTACACGCTACTTAACCTAAATTATCCTAAGGACAAACACACACGCCCACGCCCAAGGGAAGACTTGAACCTTCACCGGCACCAGCCGCACAGTCTCACCTATGTTTCTTTTGTCTTTGGTGTATATGCAGTTTTATCATTATGAAGTTTCTCGCCATAGTTAGTGGGATAGAACACTTGCAGGGTGAATGTATGTCAGGTACTCGAAACCTATTTCCAGCATTTGAGTATTAACAGTGTTTCAGTCCACGTGACTAATATATCATAATCATACTGCTTTAATATTACAGTATGCTTAAGTGTAAACAGTGTGGCTTAGGAGCGTGTGCTTATGTTCACAACAATTCCTCTCTCCCTAGTAAATATTCGGTATGGAATGTAAATACTAAATCAGTTCTTCTTCTTCTTAATTGTCTGTTATATCACCATAATACTCTCAAATGTATCAGGCTCGTATCTACTGCACACCAATAAGGAGTGCTAAATTCCTCAGCATGCATATTTCAAGAGCGATCGTGTGTAACTGGAAGGGTTTGAGTAAGACTGGTAACAAACTGTCTTCACAGAACGAAAGTTACGTTATTGGCATGAGAATAGAGGTCTATATCACTAGCGTCACTCAGTACAAGTTTGGAACACGTGTTATACTCTTTGTGAAAGCAAATTACCGAAGTGCATTTGTTACGTGGAACTCTGCTCGTTCTGTTCCTTCACGAGAAATGGAGTCCTACTTCTGGTCAGTTCCAAATTAATCGGAGAGAGGTTTCGATAAACACAGAGGAAGAGTAATGAGGTGCCTAGAGAGAGCGCATCGAGAATTTTCATCAGTCTTACGAGACACGGAGTCCTACTCCTGGTCAGTTCCCAATTAATCGGAGACAGGGTTCGAGAACACAGAGGAAGAGTTATGAGGTACTTAGAGAGAGCCCATTGAGACCTTTGCTCAGCCGAAAGGTTCAATGAAGGGGTAGCTCGTTTCAAAACAGAGCTGAGTGCTACATCTTTGAATCTCCAGCTTTATCCTACGAATGTGGAATACTTTGAGTCTCCCATTCACTTTGGAGGAGATGCAAATCGTAATTAAATCTTACCGAGTTTACAAAGTGTTCCAGCTAAGAAATGTTTTTCACCTTACAGCTTTCTGTGAGAGCCAATGGATAGAAATGAGTTAATTTTGGTTTAGCAGCTGGCACACACCTCGATAGAAGAAAAAAAGTATGGCTGTTTACACAACTGTAGCACACACTTCTTCAAAGTGTTACATTTGGAAAAACGGTGTATCAAACTACCTGTGAAACAACAGCACAACAACTGTCTCCTTGTGATTGATAGTCGATATGGTCATCGAAAAGTATGTGCGAAAAAACTTTACACTGGTCCATGCAAGCGATGTTCATTACTGGTTATCTGTCCCTGTGGACCTGTACACGTAAATTTAAAAAGATCAACATATGTTGTTAACGTAAACACGCAGACACTATTTGTTACCTGAAGTATCAGAAAAGAGACAAGGCAAAATCTTATTGAATTATCTAATAATATCAAATTCTCGAGTGTTCAATTGATTGTTTCCGATAGTGGTGCTGCGAGTACACAAACCAATCTAACCTGCCTGCAAATTGCTTATGGAGACAGCATGCGACTGAGTTGAAATTTAAAATTTTTTGCTGTCACCAATGGACTTCCCACCAAGTGACCTAACTGTGTCGGTATCCACCAATTGGACACACGCGAAAGAAAGATCTGGAATGGTTAGGAAACTGGGTAGTTGCAGACTCGAATTCCATCAAATATACCAGTCCGAGGTTCCACCAATTGGATGCAAGGAAAATATGTTTACAAACAAAGGGTATAAATTTAATTAATTAGTCAATCAGTCTGATAAAATGAGGGAATGATTCCAAGACATCCTCAGCTGGGAATCTACCAGGTATTTGCTACATTGTTCAGAACAAACGAGAGGTTAGTGCCACATGACAGACGCTATGTACTTCTTCTCAAATGTCTTTGTTCCATCCACTACAGGTTGCATAGCAGTGGAAGTGCGAGAAAAAAAGGATATACCAACTACCAGCACAAGGTCAGCATGAATAGTGATGGAGGCTAGGGAGGGGATGGAAGGGAGGAGTGGTTGGTAGGACATCATTGGCTGTGTGTGTTTGCATACATTGATTTACACAAACTGGAAGTAATCGCTTGAGACAGACAGAGAGAGAGAGAGAGAGAGAGAGAGAGAGAGAGAGAGAAAGAAAGAAAGAAAGAAAGAGAAAGAGAGAGAGAGAGCATCTGATTCGACAGCAATTCCTCTGGTATGAGTAAGCAACCAGAGGAGTGAGGGGGAGAGGAGGAGAGGTTTGGAGGGAGGAAGGCGAGGTTGGGAGGTGGTTTCTCCCAACATCCTCTGATGGTGGCCCTGTGGACTAGCTCAGTTATTATCTAAACTGTAGGGCAAGCGCACAGAGCAGTTCCTTCCATTCACCTGGTGAGGGTGGCGTATGAATGGCGAAAAACAGGAAGTAAATCTGGTATAAAATATCAGAGGAAGGTGACATCTGGTATCACACATTTCTCTACAGGCGACTGGCACCTCCCAGTGCAGTGTTTGGCGCTCAAAGGGCTGTCAGCAGTTCGGTACATCTGGCATGTGTGCCCTGTCGTAGGTCCAAAGATGCTATTGAAAGATTTTTAACAGTGTAATTACATGTAGTCAGTTATATTGACATCGTTTTCGTGACGATATTCGTTATATGATGAGACCAAATGGCGGTCTAGTTAGTTACTTCTCTTTCACGTATTTTACAATCTGCATGTTCTGAAACAGCAGAGAATGGCGAGCTTTTGCCACAAAGCAAAAGAGGGATCAGTCCAATGCGAATTAAATTTTATAAATAAACAGTACATCCCTTGCTATGTAATTGACATTCATTTGAATTTCCTGTCATGAGCTCCTTCCTCTCCCACAATAAGTCCTTTACCTGCTACTTGCAGGTAGGAAAGGGGAGGGGAAGTGATGTAGGAGGGGAGGGCTGAGGTATTTCCCAAAGAGGGAGGGGATAATTAATTTGTCTACTTAATGAATCATTCTATCGATCTGATATCAAAGGTGGGTTTGAATTGGTGAAGTGAGGGGTCACAAAAAAGTTAAGAGAACAATAGGATAAGGGAATGGGGTGAGGTAATAAATCAATCAAGTCTATCTCTGAATGTTTGCTTCCCACTGAATGTATGCAACCTGCACTAACAAAATGCCCCACATGAAAGATTACCCTACTACTCACTATAATCTAGGTCAACATCGGAGCTTTGCTGCCTCAGTAACCTCACCATCATCCACAAACTGCATGCTTCACTAGGCCAAACACATGCAATATGGAACGTGCGAGACCCAGGCTGTAGGGTGGATGAGGAAAAACAGTCCAATGATGTTACATGAACTCCTCTCAGTTGAGAAGACTTATCTAGGGCCTTCATTGTCATGGGGAGGAGAAATTCGTTTGGAATTTTGTGATGTTGAATAAGCTGAAATCGTTTCCTCGATTTCCTGAGGGTAGCACAAAGCACTGTTGCATAGTGAGGGAGAATATCAGACAGAATAACACTTTCAGATACAAGAATACCATCGCCATGACTTTACAGGCCAAGGGTAAGGCTTTGAATTTTATCTTTGGAGGAGAGGTGGTGTGGCACTACTCCATTGAGTGCTGGTTGGTTTCCGGTTCACAGTGATGAACCCATATTTCATCACTTGTAACGATGTTTCACAGAGAATTGTCACTATCAGGCTCATAACACACAGACTGTTTTTCATTGTTCCTTATGTCCTTCTGTTAGGCAGCGAGGTACCCCACAGGGACACACACCTTTCAGCACCCAAACTGGTGGAAGAGTGTGTCAGCAGTATCAATATAGACGTACAGTTTTGCAGCTAGATGTTTGTCTGAGATCCGTCGATCACCTTGAATGAGACTGTTCACAAATTCTGACATTGCAGGAGTCACAACTGTGTGGAGCTCTCTGGCACACAGGATATTGCCAGGTATGCATGATCTTGTTGTTGTGATGACAGACACCTCGCCCAACGTCTCTCAGTGCTTTCATTCACTATAAAGCCTCCACTTATAACACTATTTGTTCATGGTTCATCTAATTTTTTGTAATGTTTTGCTTAAAAATTTTCACATATTGGTAGCATATTTTCTTTATATGGAAAATAAAGTGTACTATACTGGAGGTTGAAGTTCTTTGCATCTAATATATGTAAAACACAACGTAAATTGTTCATTACGTTAAATAATTCTCTGATGGCATGTGGTGCTTTGCAATATTTGTGTGTATAAACTGCTCATGTTGATGTAAATTTGACAGTTGTAAGAAATCGTCAAGCTTATGAACAATGTAAGAAATAGGTGATATGTAAAAGCTAGTGTGCTTTTGTTTGAAAGGAAAGTGGCTCTGGGGAGTGGAAAAGGTGGCAAGGGTGAATTGGCACACTACCTAGAGCAAGCATGGGAAGTAAGTCATACATTAGAGTAGATTAGATTAGATTTACTTTCATTCCAATTGATCTGTAGTGGGGAGGTCCTCCAGGATGTAGAACACGTGAGAAAAACAACAACACATGACAAATATTTACAACCCCAAAAAATAAGCTAATGTATCATTCCACAGGTCCCAAGTGGAATGATCGTCATTTTTTAATTAACACTATATGAAAGGATCATTTTACAAGTACTAATGCACTGAATTTAAAATAAAAAAGTTTTTCTTTTATTTATAAGGTAATAAACGTGTAATACCACTACTATAATACTTATTTACAATGAACACATTACTGCACTGAAATGGCACAGAAGTTAGATTGTACTTACACACATGCACACATACACACACACACACACACACACACACACTTATTTACAATGGTCACATTACTGCAATGAAATTGTGCAGAAGTTATATTCACCAATGGAGTAGAAAGACTAAGCCACAAATAAATCCTTTATGCTTCTCTTAAACTGAATTTCATTGGTTGTTAAGCGTTTTATGGCTGCTGGCAAGTTATTGAAAATGTATGCTCTGAATAATTCACACCTTTTTGTACAAGACTAAGTGACTTTTAATCCTTGTGAAGATTATTCTTATTCCTAGTATTGATTCCATGAATTGAGCTGTTGATTTGAAAAAGTGATATATTTTTAATGACAAATTTCATTAAAGAATAAATATATTGGGAAGCAGTAGTTAGTATCCCTAGTTCCTTAAACAGGCTTCTGCCGGATGTTCTTGAGTTCACACCACATATAACTCTTACTGCACGTTTTTGTGCCCGGAAAACTTGAGCGTGGCTTGATGAATTGCCCCAAAAAATAATCCCACATGACATTATGGAATGAAAGTAAGCATAGTATGCCAGATTTTTCGTTTTTATGTTCCCTATGTCTGACACAATTCGCATTGCAAATAAAGATTTGTTAAGATGCTTCATCAGTTCTGTGGTGTGCTTTTCCCAGTCGAATTTATTATCGAGCTCTAATCCCAAGAATTTAACACTGTCCACTTCTTCTATCTGCTTCTCATTGTATGTTAGTCATATACTAGTGGGACACCCCTTACAAGTTCTGAACTGCATGTAGTGTGTTTTTTCAAAGTTTAGTGACAAACAATTGGCTAAGAACCGGTGATTATTATCAAGAAATAATTTATTAGCTGATCTTTCTAAGACTGCACTTGATTTGCTATTTATTACAATGTTTGTATCATCGGCAAACAAAACGAACTTGGCATCTAGTAATATTACTGATGAAAGGTCATTGATATACACAAGAAAAAGTAAGGACCCCAAAATGGCACCTTGTGGGATCCCACATGTAATTAGTTCCCAGTTAGATGATGCTTCATAGCTTGATACATGTCTCTTTCCTAATAATACCCTTTGTTTCCTGCCAGAGATATATGATTTGAAGCATTTTGCAGCATTTCCTGTTACACTATAATATTCCTATTTGCTTAAAAGGATATTGTGATTTACACAGTCAAATGCCTTTGATGAATCACAAAATATACTAGTTGCCTGCATTTTTTATCTAATGAATTAAGCACATTTTCACTGTAAGTGTAGGTAGGCTTCTCAATATCAGAACCCTTTAGAAATCCGAACTGTGGCTCTGACAGTATGTTATTTGAGATAAGATGGTTATAAAGCCAATTGTACACTACTTTTTCTAAAATTTTTGAGAATGCTGGCAAAATTGAAATTGGATGGAAATTTGATGCTATTTCTTTAGCTCCCTTTTTAAACAGTGGCTTAACTTCAGCATATTTTAACCATTCAGGAAACATTCCGCTGATAATCGACTGGTTACACAGATAGCTTAATATGTTACTTAACTCAGAATCACATTCTTTAATTAGCTTTGTTGATATTTCATCATACCCCTAGATGTTTTTGATTTTAAAGTTTTTATGGTGGACATTATTTCTGCTGTGGTAGTGAGGGTCAATTTCATATTATGGAAGTTACTTGCAATGTCTGGTCTGAGGTATTTCATAGCAGCATCTACAGAACCTGACAAATCCATCTTTCCAGTAACAGTTATAAAATGTTTGTTAAAAAGTTCTGCAACGCTATAAACATCTGTCACCAATATATCATTTACTCTTAATGCTATTTGTCCCTCTTCTCTCTTGTATACAGTCTGTAGGCAGCAGTGATTGAGGCAACACCCTTGTGAAGCAGGAGAAGCTGTGTCTGCAAATTAGCACAAAAATGAGTCGGATGAGGACTGCAAATGGCTTATGGCATAGCTGCGAGTTGTTGGACTGCTGTATGTAAAACGACCCCAAGAAGAGAAACTGAGCCCATACAGCAAGATTCTTGCAGGCCATGCTGAGGGTAGGGTAACCACCATAATTTTTCGCCACACCCAAGCCTACAGACACCAGATAAGATTTTCTTTTGTTTGGTATTTTACTTTTGTACAGTGTGAACCGTTAATTTAAACTGTGTTTTGTTAGTGAAGAATCATCTTTTAACTCTAAAGAGGCACCATTTAAAATATTTTTGTGTAAATAAAGAGATATACATGTGAGGGACTAAACCCTGTAGTAATTAAATTATGTCTCTGTAATGGAAGAGTGTAAATTGGATAGAGAAAATTTAAATATAATTTTGCATCATAATATTAAATATTTCGTAAATATTTTCATCTAGAGCAACAGTTAAAGAAAAGTTGTCTTAGCTATTTCACTGAAGGTGTAATGAAAATTTTAATTAAAGTAATAACATATCCATGTTTTAGTAAATTACAGGTAAATAAAGTTAAACTATTCTTGTTTTAAAAGATTGCTTAACTATTGTAAAGTGTTATAGCAAACGTTTGCTTACATAAACTTCAGTCAGAATGAAGCAATGTTACTAGAATCTGTTAAATGACTATACAGAGTTAGTTCAAAGAGTAACAGCTTTTTAAAGTAAATTCGAGTAAGAAAGAGGTTTTCTTGAAGTGAAACGGTTCAGTATTAAAATCATGTGCTTTAGTATCTAAGTATTTCACTGTTAAAGCTTGTTGATTATGGAAAGTGCTTTTCTACAGGTCAATCCTTGTAATGTATAAGGGTGTAGTAGTCCAATATTTCCAGTGACTGCACCAACATTGTTTATGTGGTGTAATATTTATTTGAAAAAGTAATTTAAACAGCAGCAAGAAAGTAGGCAAAATTCATACTTCTACTTTTCCAGTACTTCACTGTTTCATTGCCTGGTTAGGCTGGCGATCATTAGGACATATTTTAACCCTCGCACTGCACACTTGATTTGAGTGACCTTGCACCTCACACTGGGGTCCACTGGACCCCAGTAATATGTTACCACATATTGTGTGTTCCAGCCATATTCATGTATACAATGGACTGTCTTATGTATATGGGACACTGTAAGTAACTATGTAGTTACCTGTGGTGATTTTTTTATTATTACAAAAGTGAGTAACGCTTGGTATTTATAAAATGTGTGTAGTATTATTAATAAATAATCTTTTGTATTTCTTTATGTTTAGCTTTCTCATATTTGAATTTTTACAATGCAACAGAGTGTCTTTCTTGAATTTATTTAGTTTTTAGAAGGAATAACAAACGATATTTAAAAATTTGGTACATGTTATACTTCAACACTATATTAAGAATGAATTTTTCATATACTTTTCTTAATGTATAAAGTCAACATGAAACTTAACCTGAATGTATAAAGTAATACCATGTAATATAATATATTGCATTATTTGATTTTTACAGGATATTTTGGTATAGGATGTTTACGAAATTACTATTATAACATACTTGTGCAAAAACGCGTAAGAATGATGATACTAATGTATATTAGAATCACGTGAAGAACTGTAACTATTGTATCAGTAGCCATTTGTACTGTCATTAAGCACATAACGTACAAATCAGAGCTCTATGTTCATCACAGTTCACCCTTTTACAATCCTGGCAACACATTCTTGTTTCTCTATCCCATTTCCTTGAACATAGTGAACATCTCACTTTTCTGGTCTGTCTGGTGCCACAGTGTAGGTATATTCAGTCCCACACTTAACTGAGGCGCAATTAAGGTCCATGCCAGTTCATGCAGAAATTTCCTTCGTGGCTTCTTTAGTTCGGTGCTGTAAAGGGTAAACCACAGTGTTTATCTCACTTTGATGCAAAATGCCACAGAAAACCCTCGTAGGCCATCTTGTTGCATGTGTAGTGGTTTAAGTTTTGCACAGCTGATCAAAAGTGTCAGTACCACCTTTTGTTTTATTGTATAAAAGTATCATTTCATGTTTTCCTGTTGTTTGATCGATATGGTTTGAGTAGTACCATGGTAGACAGCAAGGGACATATGACAGTACCGTCTTATTCACATCAAAGGCAATTTGTGTTTTTCCAGCATTTTGAGAATGTAAAAATAATTGTGGTATTTAAGGTTTATTTTTTCTTACAGTTCCCAACATTGTCAAACAACAGTTTTCAATCATTGTCCGTTAAAGAGGAACTGACGAAAATCAGTTGTCAACAGTCAGGTTCCTATTAGTGCCATGATTGGATTCTTATAACTTCCTCACATAATAAGAAGGGGCAGCTTCTTTTTTTTCTGTTACTACCTTGCAAATGTATGGAATAGCATTTAGCACGTAATAAGTCTTGGAATCATTCAGCATCAAAATCTTAGTTCCGTATTTGTCCAGCTTTGAAGACATATATACTCCGGATGGGCATTTGCCACGGAAGGTCATTAGTTGCTCGTCTATTGTACAGTATCCGCCTACTTAGCCGAGTGGCAACGTGCTTGCATCCCATGCAGCGAGCTCGGGTTCGATTCCCGAGCTGTTCGGAGATTTTCTCCGTTCGTGGGGTGGGTGTTGGGTTGTCCTCATCATTATTTCATCTTCATCATCGGCACACAAGTCGCCTAATGTGGCGTCGACTGAAATAAGACTTGCACTTGGTGGCCGAACCCGAATGGGACCTCGCAGCCAACAATGCCATACGATCATTTCATTTCATATTGTACAGTATTCGAAAGGAGTGTATAGCGATTTCCAAGTATCAATAAATATAGTCCAAATGTCCCGAATGGGTGCAAATTTGTGGTCTTCTTTTCCATGCTGGTTGCTCTGTCATCAAATCTTAGGCAATAGTCAAAAATTGAAGTCACCTTTGTAACCTTGTAGCGCGAAACAGGGCATTGCCAAATTTAGGAGACCAAAGTTCTTCTAACTTTGTGTGAGCAGCCTTGTTTACACCTCAGAGATACAGGTGTCCAAAGGCAGATCTTAGCTCTACAATATTTCTAGTGGTATGGTAATTTTCCAGGTTTCCGATTGAAGAACGTTCACGATGAATTTCGTCGCTCGTGTAGGTGACAATCATCTACAGCATTTCATCTGTCACTAACAATCGCCACGCTTCAATTGGACTTTCACTCATACAGTGATTTGTACTTAAGTATAGCCAGTCTCTCTCTCTCTCTCTCTCTCTCTCTCTCTCTCTCTCTCTCTCTCTCACTCCCCCTCACTCTCTCTCTATCTCTCTCCCTCCCCACCTCCCCATCTCTCCGTTTCCTCTTCAGCAAAGACTTTTAGACATACAAAAGCTGAGTGCAGAATGGTAAATGTCGTTTATTTTTCCTGTTATTTCCTGTTCCATTTTTATTTTTGAACTGAGATTGATACTTGACAACAAATTTCGTAAGTAAATGTACAGTCAGACCATTTTTCAGTGTGCCTCACTGTGTACAAAAGACTCTAGAGTAAGCACCAGATATAATCCTTATTGCCGGTGTTTTAAGAAACATTTTCTTCCTCAACCATAAGGCATTATTGCATGAAAGTAGGAAAATTGAGGTATTTTCATCTCCACAAACCGATATTACTTATTACTGATTTATCCCACAAATTATTTCCGATCGTATGGTGAGGCCTTGTGCAACACGAAGTTGCATATATTGGGTCTTAGCTAAGTTGAGTGATATCCCTTTTTAAGAGAAAGTACTATTAATTTTCAGCAAAATATTATTTATACCTTCAAGTACTGAAATTTCATTGTTAGGGTTGATTATAATACTTGCATCATAAGCAAAGAGAACAATGTCGGATTCCTGGAAATTTGTTGGTAGATAATATATAGCAAGAAAAGGAGCTCGCTCAGTATCGAGCCCTTTGTTACAGCTATATCTATTATTCCCACTTTGACAACACTGTTTCGTTGCGTATACTCCCCACGACTATTGATGCGAAACTCTACATCCTTTTTTGTTACACAGCACAAAAACATATTCGTCCTGTAGCCTAATATCCGAGATTGTCAAGAACCAAGCTGTAACTCCACTACCAAACGTCACACCTGAAAAGTACAAGGGCACAGCTTCTTGCGAATCGAGAGGCAGAGATTCTTTGACCAAAGGAAAAGATGAATTCGTATTGTTTTTGGACTCAATGTGGGTTTTCTCTGAATGCAATCACTAATTAGATTCAACCACTATCGGTGTATATTCTATTTCCCTGAGATGCCGATTATGTAGATTTGTGATGCCATCTCTGTCAAAAGGCACTAAGTCACTGACTATTGACGACAAAAATCCCACAATGATGGAGGTCTGTTACAACAGTTAGTAATAAAACCTTTCTCCCTCAATTAAGCCGTCTGGACTTGCGTTGGAGACCTGTGGCCTTCGTATCGGATTTATGTATAAAAGTCAATGGCTTGGTCACATGTAAATTAGTTAACATTGACGACCTTTTTGAGATTGGCACCATCAGCATATCTGAAAATATAAATAAAAACATTTCAATGGAACTATAAAACAAAACATGGACTCATTAAATGTGCAAAAAATTGGGAGTAAGTTGTCTAATGATCACAGCAGCGACACGTACGTGCGTAGTCAATACACAGGAGAACAAGAGCAGGGAGTGCGTATTCATAGACAAAATAAATGCGTACAATGATCAGCGCCAGTAGAATACCAGCTACAGACAACTGAAAGTAATTGTATATTTGGGTACTACTTGTATTTCAAAAGATGTACACAGGAGTAACTTACATGTGTTTCCCCCCAAGTCAGTCAACAAACCTTACCGTAAACACGGTTCACGTAGTTATAGAGCTGTGAAATTTAAAGTCCCTTCCTATGTTTGGTCGCCACTCAGAATACTATGGCACATGCCACAACTTACGCTAGTTACTGAATATTACAACAAAACTCTTAAATGTGCCTGGTAAAAAAACTGCATACAAAAATGAAAAACACACTTCTCCAAATGACACATTCAAACTCATGCAATAACAGCTACAACAAAACAAAAGAGAGAGATGGAGATAGCAATTAGCAATGACGACAGTTAAGGTGGGCCAAAAATATCATCATACGGAAACTACAATGCTTTTCATAAAAAAAAAGAAATTGCAGTTGGAACCATGTGAATTGCTTTGAGTCTTAATAATGGAAGAATGTTTTAAGCTACAGCTTATCGGTGTGCGGTAGGTGTGATGTGATGTCAATGACGGCTCGTTAGTACAGGCGGAGTGATTGAAATAGCTCCATGCGTTGTCAAATTCCAGTAGATATGACCTCTTGTTTTGTATCGGACTCCACAGTCAGTAATATTATCTTCTGTGGCGTTTCTTTGGTCACAGGCTGGACTAACGTAACTGTTGCTACGTAGATCCAAGTATGTATGCACGAGACTATAATGTTTCTCACGCACGCGATTCCGTTATCAACATCCTTTGTACACTTTCAGAACAACGTAGCATTCACTTTAGCTCACCGATCGCGAACCTACAGCCCATCTGTCTTTAGCGCCCTTATCACGATCGCTTGTACCCAATTCTGGCGAACCAGTTTCATAGATAATAAACAGTTTAAAAATATTCCAGGCGACAGTTAATGCTAACGCCCGCGGAAGCTCATTAAGTTGCAAATTAACTATGTAAGCTTATGTAACTGAGTTATACGCAAAACAGTTTGGCGTTAATGACGACAATCACGGACTACTCACGGATATATTGTCACTGTGGTTCATAGCACTGTGCGAAGTTAGCTGTATTCCAATAGTCTAACATTTTCTTTTACAGTGCTTACTCAAAATTTAGCTCAATCCGTGTAACAGAGACGAAAGCTCCGAGCGGTACTTGCACGGTTCACATGTGCATACACGCCACGCCACTGCACTTCGACTGACTGTCCTTGTTCGACTGCAACTATCGATATCATTCACGCCTCACAGCTTATACGACAGTTCTACATATTACAATTGCTTTTACACAGTACATTTAACAAAAGCATTACAAAAAAACTCACTTAGTAAGAGATTGATGTAAACCAAGTGTAAGTAGGCTGTTTAGGTTTTTTTATTGGGAACGCCACCTCTGTATAAAATAATCACTGGCTGTGCTGTGTGCAGTCTCTAGTTTTCATTGTTGTCTGCCATTGTAGTGTTGGGCGGCGGCAGCTGGATGTGAACAGCGCGTAGCGTTGCGCAGTTGGAGGTGAGCCGCCAGCAGTGGTGGATGTGGGGAGAGAGATGGCGGAGTTTTGTAATTTGTCAAGAACTGCTATATATATTATGACTATTAAGGTAAATACATCGTTTGTTCTCTACTAAAATCTTTCATTTGCTAACTATGCGTATTAGTAGTTAGTGCCTACAGTAGTTTGAATCTTTTATTTAGCTGGCAGTAGTGGCGCTAGCTTTATTGCAGTAGCTTGAGTAGCGAATATTTTTGTGAGGTAAGTGATTTGTGAAACGTATAGGTTAATGTTAGTCAGGGCCATTCTTTTGTAAGGATTTTTGAAAGTCAGATTGCGTTGCGCTAAAAATATTGTGTCAGGTTAAGCCCAGTCTAGTATAATTGTTCAAAGGGGACGTTTCACAAGACATATTCACATTTCATAATACGGAAACATAGGTTGAAATTTTGCATACACAATTAGTAAGAGATTCATGTAAAGCAAGACATATTCACATGTCATAATACGGAAACATAGGTTGAAATTTTGCATACTCAACTAACAAGAGATTCATGTAAAGCCAGACATATTCACATTTCATAATACGGAACAAAAAAATGTATTATAGACTATCATAAATACATGTGTGGAGTAAATGGTAGCAAAAGGAAAGAATGTACAAAACTAAATCCATCCCAATTATCAATCTCTTCAAACACTGACAGGAAAATCAAACCCAACTTGTCATCTCACATCTACATTCCACCCGACAATAGCCCCTTTAGCATCTATCTTCCTTGATGGCAACAGTGGTCAGCTGCGAATTCCCCATATTTCTTTTAAGCCACTTACGGAATGGTCGACCTTGCTGTAAGAAATAACGCATTAGCTTATTTTACCTACTGACACCGTAATCACTGTGAGTACATTGCTAGCACTCACACTCGTCTTTTCTTCCGATAAAATACCTTTCATATCGTAATAGTTTAGTACACTGATTTGAGTCAGTTTATTACTGATAGCAGGCTGCTCCAATTGCACATCCATGTGCGCCCCGAGTCATTCTTGTGGTGCCTGGCACTTATTATTTACATTGCTCTGTGGGTCCGCCAAACGGATCTCCATCTCGACCCTCTGTCCACGGGGCCTTGCCCAACTGCTCCAAAAATTTCCCCAGTTACTACGTTGTTGGCTCTAGGGCAGGAAATTACCTCTAACCGGCGATCGAAATATAGACATTTCGATTTCCGTTCCTGTATGGCTGGTTTCTGATATTCACTTGATTCGGCTATCTCGGCTGCACCTGAGGATTTCGCCTTTTCCCGCGAATTCCAGCTCCTGTAGTAGACTCCCAAATTCCTCTCCATCGTCCATAAAACACATGGTAGTTTACCAGAGGATTCTGTAACACAGCCTGATAATCTCGTCAGGACTGAATGCTACGTCGAGAAATTGGTTCCTTCAGAGTATGCCCTCGAAAGATCACATCGCACTGCTGAACTTCGATCCCCGAAGTTCTTACTAATCATTATGTTGCATCTGACACGATACAGTGCCGATCACCATCTTTAAACCACGTACCTCACTCCCTCCTAAGTACCGAAATACAAATTCGAGAGAGGATGAGGAGATTAGTGTGTAACGTCCCATCGACAGTCAGGTGATTAGAGACGGATTAGGGGAGGATGGAGAAGGAAGGCGGCGGTGCCCTTTCAATAGAACCCTCACGTCGTTTGCCTTAGGCGATTTAGGGAAATCATGGAAAACCTAAATCAGGATGGCAGGAAGCGGGTTTCAATTGTCATCCTCCCGAATACAAGTTCAGTGTGCAAACCACGGCGCTACCTCAGTCGGTCACAATTCCAGTTTATGACCGAGGCGCCTGGTGGAAGGTAAAAAATGACCAAATTGTTCAAATCAAGTGTGTGGGTTTAATGCAATCGCACTGTCCCAGTGCACTCGGAACTTGGGTATCGAAAAGATATGCTTGTAATCGAAAGTCTCGGTTTTGTGTGACATCATGTGGTTGCATTTTGGCGGATAGCGCCATTCAATTCCCGTGCGACGAGCTGGAGAACACTGGTAATCAGGGCTACATAATAGGCCCGAGCCGTAAGCTTGTCTTCTCCGCAGTTTCATTCTGGGTTCCATCCTTATTATATTTATGCGTAGCACCTACGCAAATGTTCTTCTGCTGTGCGAGGAGTGACCTTACTTCCTCAGTCTCATCCTCAGGTATTGGACATGTATCATCAGAGCCCTCTTGTGTATTTTTAACCCCTTGTACTATAATCTTTCTATTACTAATGGTAAGGTTCTCAGTTGCTTCCATCAGTCTGTCCTATATTTCTATTATATTGGTTAATCTGCGCCTCCACTGTATTTCAGCTACAATCTACTTGCGCCAGTCTCTCTCGCTAAAGACTTTCAGTCATGTCAGTCAGCACTTTTGTGCTTCTATTGTAGATGATATGCAATTCTAACAACTGCAGTTAGGTATTTGGCACGATCCAACAGCTAACATTCCTTATAATCTACCACTTTCTTTATCTAGTTAGCCAAGCAACTGGCCAAGCAAAATTGAAGTAATGATTTCCATCTTTACATTATCTGGTTATTAAACCGCTTAGAAATTTGGCTGATGCGATCCATGATGGGTGGGAACTGCTGTGATGTAATTGATAAGTAGAAAATAGCATTTTATTCACAATAAATTGGAGGCTGAGTTCATGCCTGCTCATTAAGGAGCACAGTTCACGACTTTGCTAACAACACTCACAAAGGAGGTCTCGGAAAGTCGGGATATCAATTAAATCTGACGGTACTGTCACTCACTGAAGCACAATGGTATTCTCTGTACAGCCTTCAGCCTCCCATTACTTAAATTTATACTTTTACAGTGACATACATTTATCTATTTTTTTACACAACATTGTTTAGCTGTTAACCATATCTCATATGAAGAAATCCTAATTGAAACATAGTAGTCCATGTAGTTAATTGCTTATAACACTTGTGAGTAGATGGCAACATCATACAGCACCATATACTTCAGCCTGTAGCCTCCTATTAATTCTTACAGTTGCTGCTAGATGGTATAAGCGCACACGAAGATAATACCCATTGGGCCACTTATATTAAGAGAGGTGCTCTCACTATTTACAGATGTATCTGATGCAAGGAAATCATTATTAAGTTTTTAGAACTTCTGTGGTCGTGATAATATGTACACTTCTAGACATTCATTTCTGTTTTATCATGGGTTGTCAAAATTAACATAACATGAAGTGCATTTGGGTCATGTATGTTTATTACTAAATCCTCTATTAGTGTTAATGTTTGTACAGCTTACTGAAGTCAAACTCCATCATTGTAACCAGATACTAACTATTTACATTATTAACTAAAACCAGTTCCAAAATTTTTAGATAAGGCTGGAAATACTGATTTCAATGTCTTATTTGATCCATCTACACTAGCATCCAACAGGTTTTTAAGCTTTGTGCTTTTATCATTTACTAAATTTTAACATTTCTATCACTGTACTGAAGAGATGTGTCCAGTATTCTTCACATGTTATCCACAAATGAAATCTATTAATTTTTTTATTTATATACAAGCCTTATTTTTGACAATTTTCAGCTAATCAATATTTTTCCAGTAACATATCAAAAGCAAATCTTGCAACAGTGTTACTATGTAAGTGGCTTTATCTGTTATCGTTATATAATATTATACTACTCATCATTTTCTATACATTTACATTTTAACTCAATCAAACTCACTCTAACTTTCTGCTCTGAACACCAATAGAAACTACTCTGGCGACGTGGATAGGGAAAATTGATCATCATAATGAAACAAGAGAAATCAGAACATGAGCACATTTATTTGCAATAATTAATGCTCTATACTCAAGACAATTTCTTTACCATTCTATTCTTATACTAAGAGTCTAGAAACATAAGAGACCTGCATCTGTCTAACCCAGTGTATCTCTCATATAAGACTGACAAACAATATACACCTGATATCCTGTTACTTTAAGGACAATATGAGCAGATCTTTGTAACTATCCACTCCACCACAGTTCCTAAGAAAACGTTTTCTCGCAGTCACTTATTGTTAGATTCCCCCTACTGTTGACATGTACATTAATAACTTAATAAAAACCTGACATCAGAAATAAGTACTGGTTGTGGCACTATAATCCATAGCCCATTTCAGAAGACTCATCTGAACATTTTATAGCAGTTTCCTCAGTCCTTTCCCTACTATGATTTTGCGCCATGTTAATAACTACACAGACTTATTATTCATAGAATTGTATCTACTATATTCATTCGCCCCGGCATTCATTTCTTATGTAGTTTTAAGTCCACCATATTTCTAATTCCATATTTGTTATTGGTTTAAGGAAAGATCAGGTAATAGGCATTGGGATGAGCTGTTGCTCTTAAAACATGCGTTCATTTTCCACTGAAATTCGGTATGGTTCAGACTTTTGCCCCTCAGTAATCTCGTTGATTTCATCCAACTTTTGCCAAAGTAAAAATTCTTTACCCAGATATATACAAAGATTTCGTCTTCAAACTTTCCATTGTCATTTTCTTTCTAGCGATCATCAAGGGGTACCACTATCGTTTTAAAGAAACCAAATGGTTCGCCCACATTTGCAGCATGTCCAGCAAAATTCACTGTCTTTTGCACACGTGTGCTTCTAAACATCATTAATCCCTTTTCACAATTTATGACTGCATGGTTCGTGTTCATCCAGTTAGAGCCAAAAGCAGTATTAACACTCGAATTTGGTTTCACTAACAATACGCTTTCTAAATTACATGTACTCATTTTAATTGCTGAATACGCTCTTAACAGATCTGTTGAACTTACCTGTGGTACTTATTGGCTTTAATCATGATACCGACAATTCTGCAACTGCCTTCTTATTTATTAAATGTTTCCTCAAGATATTTGTAATAAATGTCACTTCATTGCCAGTTTCAAGGAAAGCACAATATTTTATATCCTTTAATTGTGTATTAATGAGAAGTCATTCAATTTTTATTTAGGAATCATTATCCTCTCCCTTTTAAAGATTTTCTTCTATAGCTTCAACAGTCCAGTCTGCAAATATCCCTCAGATTAACTTACTATATTCTTTTGAGGGTTTGATCCTACTTCTGATTACAGATACTTCTTGTAGAATCTTTGTTCCCATCTTCTGCTTCAGATTTATCTCAGTTAGTCTCTTCAGTTTCTTATATACACTCTTCATCTCCACTGATATTACTATGCTCATCTTCATGTATAAAAATAATTGTAGTTCTCCCTCAACATCTACATCTTCCGTTTCTTACTTGCTATCTAAAACAGGGTGTTTATCAGTATATTTACTCACTTGTTGACTCTCTAATACTTCTTTACGTATCTCTTTCTTGGTTTCTTCTTCACTTGGGTTTAATTTTCCCCCTTATCCCTTTTTATTTAAATAAGCTGTTCCACGTTCCCCTTAGAACAGCATCTAATAATTCTTTCATGTTATTATCATTTACATTATCTTGTTAAAGACTGTTTACACAAACTTCCACATCTCTCACATCATCTTCATATTCCTGAAACACACTGTCACCATCTTGACTTTGATCATTGGAAGTACTCATATTAACCCCCACACTATTATAATTCTCAATACTAATTCTGATATCCTTCTCTATTCTCATTATATTCTGCTCTTATATTTTCTCACATCTGTTCCCAATATCTTCTCCTTCCTCTTTCTCATAATGAAATCATAAATTCATATACATTACTCCTCTATCCAGTGACTAAAATCTACATTTTCCCCATTATAATTCTTGCCCTCCACAAATGCACCTCCAACTTGTACCTTAGTACTTTTATCAATTAGTAGTCCTAGATATTTCCAAGATTTAAATGTTTTCCTTTCTTGGTGCTCTAGTTTTACTGTGAGTATTATTTTCTAACCCCACATTTATTGGCAAGATTCCATCTGTATCTGCCTGATATCCTTTCCTGTGCTTCCTTTTCTCTATGTACTTCTGGCAAACAATGCACTCAGTTTAATTTTGAATCCCAGTCTATATTTCCTCACTTATTTATTCGTTCCTTTTCTTAAAACAATAATTTATTCTCTATGTGTTTTTTGCCTATGTTATGGCTTTCGTTTTCATGGTAATACTTGTTATAATTCCTGGCAATTTTATCCGCTCTAGTATGGCACTAATAAGATGCAGGCCTTCATTTTCTGTGTTTTTTTCATTATGGGATGGCCTGAGGCCGTAATTTCCCATGGCTTCAAAATCCTTTCATCCTCTCCTACCTCTTTCTAACCTAATAGATCTCACTCTGCAGTGTCTGTCTCTGTCTCTCCTATCACTGTTACTGTTATTGTAATTGGATCTACTTTGGTTATTGTGGAACTGGTTCTCATTGGCTGTTTTTCACATTCAAGTTCGCCAATTCTTCCCAAAAATGTTGTTCTATCACTGTTCCCCAAATGAATGTAACCCTCTACATTCCATGGTGATTTTCGGTGTCATACGTGTAACAAGTGCTCCTCAATCACAAGTCATTTTACACGTACTACCTTCCTGCACAGTTCTTCCCATTAGTTCACGTAGTTTTTTCTCCATTTGGCCCATGTGGAGCTGCATTCAAAAATTCGTAGTGTATCCCGGTTTGTTTGTTCCATGACTAAAATTCGTCCTCACCTAGAATCGAATATTCCTCTAAAGTGCCACAATCCTCTGAGTCTCTAACTGCCCAACTTCTAGCATCGCCACTAAGCTTTGTTCCCGCTATCAGAAGCACGTCTCTCTAAGAAAATTCTGTAGGAATTCCTCTGCATGCCTTCATTAAAGTTATAAGGAGGATTTTAATTTTTTTGGGTTTTTGGGAGCAGATTTTGGATTAAAGTGTTCTACCTCAGCCCTCACCTGATTGTGCCATGCCTCTCCAAACAGGAAATTACTTTGAAGTCCTTATATATGTTGGCACTCGCGGACCATAATTCTTCTACTTGTTTTGGGTGTGATTTCTGTAATATGTTGATTGACATGGGCTGCTAAGTCTTTATTTCTGTCGTGAATTTCGTTGTTTCTTACCGATACAGTCTTCACCAACTTGTCGTCTACTGCTTCTTCGATTTCTTTGGTCATTTTTTCACTCTCTTTGGATTTCATCAATTTCACCTTTTAATATAGATACCGACTGCCTCAGTTCTGTTTGAACTTCGATTATTACATTATACTGTCTTTCAATGAATCTTTAAATTTAATTATCTGCCTTATCATTGATATCTGAAAAAATGCCTCTTCATCCTGCGGAAGTAAGTCGAATTTCCCGTTCATATCTTTGATTTTTCCTTCAAAAGTACACATCTCTTCTTACAAGAAATACATCCTCCCATTAACGTCTTTTATACTTGATTTCAACGCGTTTTCCACTTACTGTTTACTAAGTCAATATTTTCGTCCTCTGATTGCTTCGGCGCCATGAGAAATGGAATCGATCTCATCATCCATCGACTTATTCACTACACTTCTCACCGAGTCGATTTTCGCACTCCTCCACTTATTTTGAAATCCTGTCTTTTCACCCATCGGTTCATTTAGCGATTTTTTCAGTAATGTATTCCGTTCAAAGATCTATATTGTCGTTGCCTGCACCATGCTCATTAATGCAATTAAATCACACTTGACTTTAGTTCTGGCTCCATTTGACATCATCTTTTTCTATACAATAACTAATTGTATATTCAGCATCTCATCGGTCGAAATCTGTCACCTCATGCTTTTCTGTTACGTGGCCTACACACTCTGATCCTAACTCTACATCACTAATGTTTCCATTCCCGCCAAGAAAGGCTACGCCGACTAATACCCTATGTCCCTCCCCCGCCCTCCAACTTTTATTTGCCGCCCGTTCTTTGTAACCTAAGTCTTTCAATTTATAAACTTCAGTAAACTAAAATTTGGGTTATGTTCAGGATACTAATATGCGTTTAATGTCCTTTCACAGTCGCCACGTGCGATGTAACCGCATCATTTCTCTTCTCTTCCTAATTAGGGCTAACTTGCATTTAACCCTGAGGCACCTGACTGAAACGATAATTACTGCTTATAGTAGCTGCTCGCAACAAGTGCTGCACTATACAACTCTATATAACTTGGAATACGCATGATGCTACACTTAAAATAATATATTACACGGGTAGTAAATTTACGAATAGCCTGCATTGTTTGGGCAATATTTAAATTTACCAATGAATATTTTTGGTAGTTCACGCTACAGTAATTAAACTGAAAAGCAAAAGTTGGCTGAACGTGTGACTGAAACATAAGCTTTGTGTGTCCTTTTAAATTCATCACCACGTACTGAAAGAAACTGTCCGCTGAATGATGATGATATGCAGCTGTTACCTTTTGTTGTATACTGGCCACTCGTCTAACATGGGTGCCTAGGATACCTGCTTCCTCGGATCGCTTGGCAATAACTCAAGCAAATCGTATCGTGTAGAACAAAGTGGGAATTATATGAAAATGTTAGTAGTCACAATCAAGCTACAGTAGCCCATTACAAATAGTATTGTAAGGTGCTTAGAAATGTTATCAGGAAGGCAAAGAGTAAGTGGTATGCAAATAGAATAGCTAATTCACAGGATAAAATTAAAACCATATGGTCAGTTGTGAAGGAAGTGTCTGGTCAGCAGCACAAGGTCGACGATATAAAGTCAGTTTGCAGTAAAAATATTTCTGTTAATGGTAAATCAGATATACATGTACAGTATTTAACAATCATTTTCTGATCATTGCTGGTGAATTAAATAAAAAATTTAGTTTCTTCAGGAAATCATATAACTTTCTTGGCAAATGCCTTTCCGAGATTGATGTCTGAAATACTCCTCTGTGATAGAGACAAGAGGAAGACTGAGTCAATAATTAAATCACTGAAGACTAAGGACTCTCATGGCTATGATGGAGTGTCTAGAGGAATATTAAAGTACTGGGGTGCACATGTTAGCCCTGTATTTAGCCGTATTTGTAATTTTTCCTTTAGGAATGGTCTGTTTCCTGAGCAATTAAAGTACTCCGTAGTAAAGCCACTTTATAAAAAGGGAAAAAGGGATAATGTAGATAATTTTAGACCTATTACTATGCCATGAGTGTTTGCAAAAGTTATTGAAAAGGCTATGTACGTAAGGATAATTGATCATTTCATATCACACGATTTGCTATCAAATGTACAGTTCGGCTTTAGAAGTCGTTTAACAACTGAAAATGCTATATTCTCTTTTCTCTGTGAGGCACTGGATGGGTTAAACAAAAGGTTTCGAAGGCTTGGCATATTTTTTGATTTAACTAAGGCCTTTGGTTGTGTTGATCACAAAATATTGCTTTACGGAAGGTTCACCTCTTACTTTAGCAACAGGCAGCCAAAGGTCATTATTTACAGTGTTGATAAAGGCTGAGTTGGGTACTGTCAAAGGGGGGTTGCCCCAGAGATCAGTGTTGGGGCAATTCCTGTTCCTTATTCGTGTAATTGATATGCCCTCTAGTATTACGGGTAACTCTAAAATATTTCTGTTTGCTGATGACACTGGCTTGGTAGTAAAGGATGTTGCGTGCAACATTGAATCGGTTTCAAATAGTGCAGTACATGACCTCAGTTCATGGCTTGTTGAAAATAAACTAACGTTAAATCACAGTAAGACTCAGTTTTTACAGTTTCTAACACACAATTCAACAAAACCTGACGTTTTAATCTCGCAGAACGGGCATATGATTAGTGAAACTGAACAGTTCAAATTTCTAGGTGTTCAAATGGACAGTAAGCTGTCGTGGAAAGCCCACGTTCAGGATCTTGTTCAAAGACCTAATACTGCCATTTTTACTGTTCGAACGGTATCTGAAGTGAATGATCGTTCGACACTATAATTAGTTTGCTTATTTTCATTCGCTATTGTCGTATGGTATTGTATTTTGGGTAACTCTTCTCATTCTAAAAGGATATTTTTGACTCAGAAACGGGCGGTTCGAGCAATAAGTGGTGTTAGTTCACGATCCTCTTGTCGACCTTTGTTCACGAGTCTGGGTATTTTGACATTGGCCTCTCAATACGTATATTCCTAATTGTCGTTTCTTGTTACCAATATTAGTTTATTCCAAAGAATAAGCAGCTTTCACTCGGTTAACACTCGGCAGAAATCAAACCAACATTTGAATCATACTTTCTTAACTCTTATGCAAAAAGGTGTGCAGCATACTGCTGCATCCATTTTCAGTAGGCTGCCACTCGTATTCAAAAATCTTAGCAGTAGTCCACTCGCTTTCAAATCGAAACTGAAGAGTTTCCTCACGTGTCATTCCTTCTATTCTGTCGAGGAGTTCCTTGGAAAATTAAGCTGATTGTATTACTGATAGGCTTTACTTAAACTTTTCTGACTTTTCTAAGGTTCATGAACATTTATTTTTATCTGTTATTACGTTTATGTTGTAATTTAATGTACTGACACGTTCCATGACCTTGGAGATTTGCTCCTCAATTTGGCCCTACGGAAGTTGACGAGTAAATAAAATAAAATAATTGCAAAAGAAAATGATGATAGTACTTAACTTGGTGTTAATCAGATGTGTTGCAAACAAAGGGCGACAGACAAACAAGAAATCCCTTCAGTATACACCATTCGTAATACAGGAGAAGTAATATAGTTCCTAAGTCGCTGCTGTACAAGTGCCTATCCTTGATGAAGCTAGTCTTCAGTTGGGCAGCGGCCTCTTCGTGTCGAGGACGCTGTTGTCACGTTGTCGTCCTGGAGACGGGTCGGTCAGCCTGCTATTGGCTGACGTCGTCTCACAGCCCTCTCTGCTCTAACGTTCTCGCATGGTGTGCCGGCGCTTGACGTTACGCCGAAACACCTTTTGAAGTCAGCTTCGTAGTCTTCACAGCACGAGCTACATTTGTCACAAAACGTCAGTTTATTATTGATATACATCCACTGCATGTGTTGAATACTGAGCATGTTAATTTATCTGGCGGAAGCTTCTACGTTTATGACTGTTGAATGTGAATGGACGTTTACATGACCGGGATACACTCTCTACTTACTGAATGAAACACTTAAACCCCATTGCATTAATCAATGCAGTTATTATTCACATAAAACCTCACATTTAAGAGAGCTTCCCTCAGAAAACTGACACTTCTTCCACCATCATGGTAGTGTCCTCTCAGCCGGCCGGGGTGGCCGAGCGGTTATAGGCGCTACAGTCTGGAACCGCGCGACCGCTACGGTCGCAGGTTCGAATCCTGCCTCGGGCATGGATGTGTGTGATGTCGTTAGGTTAGTTAGGTTTAAGTAGTTCTAAGTTCTAGGGGACTGATGACCTCAGAAGTTAAGTCCCATAGTGCTCAGAGCCATTTGAGCCAAGTGTCCTCTCAACTCATTTACTGTTTGCACGACATTTGTGATAAATTATTTAAGATCTGTAATAATGTCAGTGAGCACGTTTGCACCGCTATCGTAGACATTAAGTAACTCCGACAGCTGCAGCAAGTTGAATATTTAGTGCTATCTAGCAGTTCATTTCCATGCAAATTACTGCTTCCTTCATTATACAGCCAGCAAAGAGTTAGCCAAAACCAAGATGCTTTGTCCATTTTCATCATTACTTTATCTGGCTCTTAAATCAAAACAGAAATTTGGTTATGACATTCTATGACAACGGCGTATTGTTGCAACATAGTTGGTGAATCAACAGTAGGATTTTATGCGCAGCAAATCAGAGGCTGCGTCCACATCTGTTCACTGACCGGCACATTTCACGACTTCTCAAAGAACACTGACAATGAACACTGTTTTATCGTTACTTCCATCAACTGACTTACAATGCTATTCTATATACAGCCCATATTCCTTCAATATTTACATTTGTACGTTGACAACAACATTTACTTATTTATTTTCTTAAAAATTTGTTTAAGTGACACACATTATTCTTACACTGAAATGCCAAAAATACTGGTAGGTGCATGCTTATTCAAATACAGAAATACATAAACAGGCAGAATACGGCTCTGCCGTCGGCAACGCCTATATAAGACAACAAGTGCCTGGTGCAGTTTTTAGGTCGGTTATTGCTGCTACAATGGCAGGTTATCAACATTAAAGTGAGTTTCCATGTGGTATTGCAGTCGGCGCACGACCGATAGGACACAGTATGGAGGAAGTGAGGATTTTCCCGTAACATCATTTTACGATTGTACCGTTAATATCAAGAAACCAATAAAACATCAAATCTCCGACATCGCTGCGGCCGGAAGAAGATCCTACAAAAACGGGACCAACGGCGACTGAAGAGAATCGTTCAACGTAACAGAAGTGCAACTCTTCCGCAGATTGCTGCCTATTTCAATGCTGGGCCTTCAACAAGTGTCAGCATGCGATCTATTCAATGAAACATCATCCATACTGGCTTTCTGATTCGAAGGCCCACTCTTGTACCCTTGATAAGTGCACGACACAAAGCTTTACGCCGCACCTGGGCCCATCAGCACCGACACTGGACTGTTAATGACGGCAAACGTGTTGCCTGATCGGACGAGTCTCGTTTAAAACGGTATCGAGTGATGGGCGTATAAGGGTATGTAACAGCAGTAACCGATCTAACAACTGCGACAGACATGAATCCACGGACCCTGAATGTCAGTAGGGGACTGTTGAAGCTGATGGAGGCTCTGTAATGGTGTGGGGCGTGTGTAGTTGGAGTTATAATGGGACCCCTGATGGGTCTAAATACGACTCTAACAGGGGACGCATAGGTAAGCATCCCGTCTGATGACCTGCATCCATTCACGTCCATTGAGCATTCCGACGGACTTGGACAATTCCAGCAGGACAATTCGACACTCCACACGCCCAGAATTGTTACAGAGTGGCTCTAGCAACACTCTTCTGAGTTTAACCACTTCCTGTCGCCACTGGACTCCCCAGACATGAACATTATTCAGCACATGTGGGATGACTTGCAGCGTGCTGTTCAGAGGAGATCTCCAGGCCCTCGTACTCTTACGGATTTGTGAACAGCTCTGCAGGTTTCCTGGTGGCAATTCCGTCCATCACTACTTCAGACGTTAGTCGAGTCCACGCGACGTCGTGTTGCGGCACTTCTGCGTGATCACGGTGTACCTACACGATATTAGGCAGGTGAACCAGTTCCTTTGGCTCTTCAGTGTATATGAAAATACTACTTGAAACATAATAGTCTACAGAATTATTTACAGCATTTGTCACTAGGTGGCAGCACCATACAGTCTGGTTGGTCAGATTCCGCTAATTGCTGCTGCTGGATGGTCAAGGCGTGCACAGAGTTAACAGCGTCTGGGTGTCTCTCTTATTTCCAAATGCCCCCGGTGCTAGGAAATGAATACTGATTTTTTAAAATTTAATTGGTGCGAGAGACGTTACATCCTGACTTAGTTGTTCCCCGTGGACATTCAACTGCATTGCAGGTAGCACCAAGGGCACCCCCCCCCCCCTACCCTCCATTCTACACCCTTCATCTCCTTTCCCAAGGTGGCTTCCATCAACTCCCCTCTTGGAAGATGCCCTCTCTCCCTCTATTTATTCCTCCTATCAACTCTGATTCTCACCTCCCCCTCCCTTCCTCTGTCCTTTTCTTGGGCTTCCTCTCCCCCCTTTCCATCTTGTTTTTTCCCTGCCTACCCTCTCTCTGCCTCCCTTCTCTTTCCCGAGTCCTTCTTCATTTTCCTCCTCTGCCTTTTCCCATTCCCCTTGCGTCTGCCCTGCCCTCCACCCCTTATGATTCCTCTCCCTGCATCAGCCCCCCTTTCGTTTTCCCTCTCATGCCCCCTTTCTTTCGCCTCATCTGTCCAGCCCCCCCCCCCCCCCCCCACCATTTGCCCTTGGCTGTGGTGTGTCATCTTCGTGCCGACTTTTTAGTGCAGTGTTTCCAGTGATTGTTCAGTATCGTGTGTTATTTTCCGATGTGTTGTGAACGGACATCATACAGTCGCTGGGTGTTATTTTTATATCTCTTGCGAACAGAAACCAAACAGTCGCCGTGTATTTTAATTGTCTGTCTACTATTTTACCTGTCTGCTTCCTGTGTATTTTATTAGTATCGCCCACCCTTTGTTTTGTTTTAAGTTTCCACAATTTTCCGCCGTTTTACAATTTATGTCACCGTTTTATCGCCTGCTTTTATTGTTTCTTATCTTCTTATGTTTTTCAAAAATCTGTAGCCTGAAGAGCAGCGTACTAAGCTGCTGCCAGCCCGCCACCCTAGGGGGGAATCGAAATTCAATAAAGGGAAAAAACCAAGTGCACCTGTTTTATATGCGTAGGTTGGTATTTAATGAACTCTGTAACCTTTTGCTCACAAATGAACTAACACTCTCCCCGGATTCTAATCTTGCGGCACGTCCTTTTGATCCTAAGTTTTACCTGAAACAGAATATGACACTATCTGTCAGTTCTCCCGTAAAGAAATTAGCAAACACACACTTACACACTGACGAGATAAAACATCAAGACCACCTGCTCAATGGGTTGTTGGGCCATCTTTGGAACACAATGCATCATCGATTCTGCTTATCACCTGTTCTACAGTTCGTTGGTAGGCTGGTGAAGGTATGTGATGATTTGTATAAGCGGTCACGGCACCTAATAGCGATCGAGATGAGTCCCATCGGATTGACATGAGACAAATTTGGTGGCCAAGACATCAACGTGAGTTCACTATCATGCGCGGTTCTGGCTCTGCGATACGTTGAAGGACGACATCGCCGTCAGGGAAAACGTCAAGGATGAAGTGGTGCAGTGTAATGTGACAATGTGCCGTCTAGTGAATGCCAGGCATAGTCAAGGCGCAATGGTAGAGAAAATGCACCGTTATGCCATCTGCGGGCCAGAATCGAAGGCATAGCGGAGGTATTTCCGCCTGGTGGCAGCAAAATTAGGGAATGCTATGCAGGAGACAGTGTCTGGCTTCTGCTGCACTCTTACAACGAAATAACAAAAGAATTAAACTAAATAATATTATTATGTGTAGTAAATATATAAATGTAATATTTAATATATTAAAATCGCTGTAACTGAATATTGTAATGCTATGGCATGTTTAATTGTAAATAGAGAACTTGGCGTAATGTAAAATAATCGGTGTGGCCGTGCGGTTAAAGGCGATTCAGTCTGGAACCGCGTGACCTCTACAGTCGCAGGTTCGAATCCTGCCTCGGGCATGGATGTGTGTGATGTCCTTAGGTTAGTTAGGTTTAAGTAGTTCTAAGTTCTAGGGGACTGATGACCACAGCAGTTAAGTCCCATAGTGCTCAGAGCCATTTTGTAAAATAATGTTTAGGTGTGGGGGGAATCCCCGAGAATGAGAACAGTGTACAGGTTGGCGCGTAATATTGGTGGTAGAAGTAAGTTGGCGTAGCTCTGAGGCAGAACAAGTGTTAAGTGGTGTAGAAGTGACTGCCGGTGTGTGCTACAGGAACGTTGCTAACAGACCTTTTAGAAGTGAGCTGAAAACAGATATGGACTTCGTTTATCGTATGGCTACAAGCTAAATGGACACTAAGGCTTGTAAGACGCGGTATTTTGACGGAGATGGGCTGTAAGCGGCAAAATAGTACGGTTTCCCGCTCTGAGGTACATGGCACTGCATGGTGCAATGCTGTGTTAATTGCGACGAGTTGCTTGTGCCAACAGCTAGGTGTGAAGGGGCCAGTAGCCGCATACAACGGCGTGTTGTCATCTCATTAACTGATGAGGTCCATTGGTGAGCTCACTTCGGTAGCAACGAACTAGAAGTTATCTTACAAGAGTATTATAATGACCAGTGGTTGTTATACCGACGCCATTACCAGTGCATTTATATTTTGTGAATCAGTTTTTGTAATAGTCAAACCAAGCTGTCTACAGTGTGTAAAGTTTGGAGGCAATAATAATTTAGTGGTTTAAATTGCATTCCTCGAGTGTAATCAATTATTGAAAGGTAATAGCTCATTATTAACGGATATCCAGTGATTTCTATGTGCTGCAACATCAGCGAAAAGTTATGGTGCGTGAGTATCGGCGTAGCTATATTACAAGAGAAAATAGTCGGAATTAACGCCGAAATTGCCAGCAGCCGCCGCTTTATGCAATGGATGGAAGATGCCGGGTACTGTATCACCTTAATTACTATCCAACTCGATGTGGTGGCTTTTCAGTAGATTGCCATAGTCAAAAATTACTCGGTTCGGTCCGAGCAACGTGATTCTCAATTAGTGTTTTCAGTAAATATATTGACAAGCAGATCCATATTGTTCTTTAATTAAGCATTCAAGGAAATTGATGCCACCACAGCACACATTGTGCTTTCAGCACAATGCAAGCTCAATAACATTAAATTCACTAATTACAAGTTGTGTAGTTTACATTAACCTAAAACAAGTTCAAGTGTTTATCATATGTGTTTATGTATTGTGAAACGATTTCAGGCTGTGGTATTGTTTTAAATGAATAATGAACTCCTGATAGGCAATATCAAACATACAGAGTTAAGTGCTCTCTGTTCAGACACTTCAAAGAGATTATCAGTGCTACTAATAATCAAATATAGACGTAAAAATAAGTTTGTTACGCGCCATTATCATCATTTGTTCCAAAATTCCTTGTAGTAGTTGGATCACAATAGGGTGTATGAACACCGTGGTCTGCGGGTAACGTCTTTGATTGATAGTCAAAACGTCTTCGGTCCCAGGTTCAATCCCCGCCACTGCCTAAATTTAGATAAGTAATCAGCATTGGCGGCCGAAGACTTCCGGCATAAGAAGTCAGCCTCATTCCGCCAACGGCCTTGTCAAAGAGGGCGGAGGAGCGGATAGAGGTTCAGGGCACTCTCTTGTCCTAGGGGTGGGAAATTGCCCCTAAAGGCGGAAGAATCAGCAATGATCAACGACATGAGGATGCAGAAGGGAATGGAAACCACTGCATTAAAGACACGTAACGTGTATCCACAGGACATGTGGCCTGTAATTGAAGAAGTGTCTTGATGATCTCTCCATTGGCAAAAGATTCCGGAATAGTCCCCCATTCGGATCTCCGGGAGGGGACTGCTAGGGGGAGGTTACCATGAGAAAAAGATTGAATAATCAACGAAAGGATAACGTTCTATGAGTCGGTGCGTGGAATGTCAGAAGCTTGAACGTGGTAGGGAAATTAGAAAATCTGAAAAGGGAAATGCAAAGGCTCAATCTAGATATAGTAGGGGTCAGTGAAGCGAAGTGGAAGCAAGACAAGGATTTCTGGTCAGATGAGTATCGGGTAATATCAACAGCAGCAGAAAATGGTATAACAGGTGTAGGATTCGTTATGAATAGGAAGGTAGGGCAGAGGGTGTGTTACTGTGAATAGTTCAGTGACCAGGTTGTTCTAATCACAATCGACAGCAGACCAACACCGACAACGATAGTTCAGGTATACATGCCGACGTCGCAAGCTGAAGATGAACAGATAGAGAAAGTGTATGAGGATATTGAAAGGGCAATGCAGTATGTAAAGGGGGACGAAAATCTAATAGTCATGGGCGACTGGAATGCAGTTGTAGGGGAAGGAGTGGAAGAAAAGGTTACAAGAGAATATGGGCTTGGGACAAGGAATGAAAGAGGAGAAAGACTAATTGAGTTCTGTAACAAGTTTCAGCTAGTAATAGCGAATACCCTGTTCAAGAATCACAAGAGGAGGAGGTATACTTGGAAAAGGCCAGGAGATACGGGAAGATTTCAATTAGATTACATCATGGTCAGACAGAGATTCCGAAATCAGATACTGGATTGTAAGGCGTACCCAGGAGCAGATATAGACTCAGATCACAATATAGTAGTGATGAAGAGCAGGCTGAAGTTCAAGACATTAGTCAGGAAGGATCAATACGCAAAGAAGTGGGATACGGAAGTACTAAGGAATGACGAGATACGTTTGAAGTTCTCTAACGCTATAGATACAGCAATAAGGAATAGCGCAGTAGGCAGTACAGTTGAAGAGGAATGGACATCTCTAAAAAGGGCCATCACTGATATTGGGAAGGAAAACATAGGTACAAATAAGGTAGCTGCGAAGAAACCATGGGTAACAGAAGAAATACTTCAGTTGATTGATGAAAGGAGGAAGTACAAACATGTTCCGGGAAAATCAGGAATACATAAATACAAGTCGCTGAGGAATGAAATAAATAGGAAGTGCAGGGAAGCTAAGACGAAATGGCCGAAGGAAAAATGTGAAGACATCGAAAAAGATATGATTGTCGGAAGAACAGACTCAGCATACAGGAAAGTCAAAACAACGTTTGGTGACATTAAAAGCAACGGTGGTAACATTAAGAGTGCAATGGGAATTCCACTGTTAAATGCAGAGGAGAGAGCAGATAGGTGGAAAGAATACATTGAAAGCCTCTATGAGGGTGAAGATTTGTCTGATGTGATAGAAGAAGAAACAGGAGTCGATTTAGAAGAGATAGGGGATCCAGTATTAGAATCGGAATTTAAAAGAGCTTTGGAGGACTTACGGTCAAATAAAGCAGAAGGGATAGATAACATTCCATCAGAATTTCTAAAATCATTGGGGGAAGTGGCAACAAAACGACTATTCACGTTGGTGTGTAGAATATATGAGTCTGGCGACATACCATCTGACTTTCGGAAAAGCATCATCCACACAATTCCGAAGACGGCAAGAGCTGACAAGTGCGAGAATTATCGCACAATCAGCGTAACAGCTCATGAATCGAAGCTGCTTACAAGAATAATATACAGAAGAATGGAAAAGAAAATTGAGAATGCGCTAGGTGACGATCAGTTTGGTTTAGGAAAAGTAAAGGGACGAGAGAGGCAATTCTGACGTTACGGCTAATAGTGGAAGCAAGGCTAAAGAAAAATCAAGACACTTTCATAGGATTTGTAGACCTGGAAAAAGCGTTCGACAATATAAAATGGTGCAAGCTGTTCGAGATTCTGAAAAAAGTAGGGTTAAGCTATGGGGAGAGACGGGTCATACACAATATGTACAACAACCAAGAGGGAATAATAAGAGTGGACGATCAAGAACGAAGTGCTCGTATTAAGAATGGTGTAAGACAAGGCTGGAGCCTTTCGCCCCTACTCTGCAATCTGTACATCGAGGAAGCAATGACGGAAATAAAAGAAAGGTTCAGGAGTGGAATTAAAATACAAAGTGAAAGGATATCAATGATACGATTCGCTGATGACATTGCTATCCTGAGTGAAAGTGAAGAAGAATTAAATGATCTGCTGAACGGAATGAACAGTCTAATGAGTACACAGTGTGGTTTGAGAGTAAATCGGAGAAAGACGAAGGTAATGAGAAGTAGTAGAAATGAGAACAGCGAGGAACTTAACATCAGGAATGATGGTCACGAAGTCAATGAAGTTAAGGAATTCTGCTACCTAGGCAGTAAAATAACCAATGACGGACGAAGCAAGGAGGACATCAAAAGCAGACTCGCTATGGCAAAGAAGGCATTTCTGGTCAACAGAAGAAATTTCTGAGGATGTACGTCTGGAGTACAGCATTGTACGGTAGTGAAACATGGACTGTGGGAAAACCGGAACAGAAGAGAATCGAAGCATTTGAGATGTGGTGCTATAGACGAATGTTGAAAATTAGGTGGACTGATAAGGTAAGGAATGAGGAGGGTCTACGCAGAATCGGAGAGGAAAGGAATATGTGGAAAACACTGATAAGGATAAGGGACAGGATGATAGGACATCTGCTAAGACATGAGGGAATGACTTCCATGGTACTAGAGGGAGCTGTAGAGGGCAAAAGCTGTAGAGGAAGACAGAGATTGGAATATGTCAAGCAAATAATTGAGGACATAGGTTGCAAGTGCTACTCTGAGATGAAGAGGTTAGCACAGGAAAGGAATTCGTGGCGGGCCGCATCAAACCAGTCAGTAGACTGATGACCAAAAAAAAAAGGGTGTCTATTCAAACCTATTACACGCGAGAGCCGCTTTCCGAAAGTCCGATGCCGCATGGTCTAATAATAATACAGTAAATTCGGGTAGTGGCATCGCAGCAGGAGGTCCGCAGCGTGTCTTCGATTACTACCATATGGCCTGTGAATGTCTATCATAGCGTAGTAGTGTTCTCATCAGCCTGCGTCCGTGTCAGTGTGCACATTTCTAGCCGCCGTTCACCTAAATGACGGCGTTTATGGAAATGACCATCTGCCTGGTGCAACAATAAACGTGATTCATCTGGCCAGGAGACAAGTTTCCATTAATCCGCGGTCTAATCCCGCTAATCCAGTGCTCACTGCAATGATAATTGACGATGTCATAGGGGCAACATCTGAATAAGTAGAGGCCGTCTGCTTTGGAGCCCAATGGTCAACAACGTGCGCTGAATGGTATGCTCCGAAACACTTGCACATGCACCAGCATTGTGCTTTTCCGCCAGAGATTCCACAGACATCTGCCTGTCCTACGATACAGAGTACGCAATCCTCCGAACCCTGCGTTCTGTGTAGAGTCGTGAACGTCCAACCATTTAGCGCATAATGGTAGTTTCACTCCCCTTCTACCACTCACCGTAAATGCTCAAGACAGCAGCACGTGAACATTCGATCAGATTCGCCGTCTTCGAGATATTCGTTCAGGGGCAGCGGGTAATAAATAACATGGGCTTGGCCAAAGACTCTTATGTCAGTGGATTTCTCCATTTTCGGCCCGTATTGTAGATAGAATGATTGGTCCATGCGTCTTTGCTCCGTTTATATACTTTCGTTACCACGTTACATTCCCACAACGCTGTTAGGCGATACCCAACCTCGCATTGGGCAGTAGCCACAATGTTCCGATTTAACAGTGTAAATATTCTTCGAAACGTTCAAATGCTAATTTAGCAACGCTTTGCAACAATGGACTCAATAGATAACAACAAAACACTTAAAGGATACGGAACAAATGACAAAGAAGGGCATATAAAAAAGTCACAAAGCAAAAGTTAACACGAAAACAGAGGATTATTTGATGAACATCCCCTGTTATATTATGCTTTAATTTGTTACCTATAGAGCAAGTGGGGTGACGAGAGTCTCGACTAATCTTGTCAACTTAATACCTGATCCCGTCTGGACTTTCCGGAAGTCAGAACTCTCCCATTGTTCAAATATGTAATGTAAGACTCGCTCAATGGATAACACAGAAAGGCCCTTGTAAATTCACCGTTGGTGCCCGTGTTGCACAATTTATTAAATGACAGGGGCAGGGATTATCTAACTATGGAATGGATGCAACAAGTGCGGGTTTGGCTAGTTTATTTGTTCTCACGAGCAAACAAATGTAAACAGATACTTTAAGGACATATACATTTGAAGAAGAAACAGAAATCATTAACAAACACGGACAATAATTACTTTCGTTATACACTAATAACTTGTGGACTGTCCCCTGGGTACTGGTAAAACAAGATGAAAAGTATCGTCTCTCGGGGTTTGGCTCAAATTTACTTTCACTGGTAGTGTAGCAATAACTGAATGGATCACGTTATACACAGTGTTCGGAATTTCCCATTACTGACGTCTAGGACTTGTAGAGGCCACTGATTAGATCATATTTTGATTTGGAACCGTTTCCGTGGTACGACCACTTGAAATCATGTTGGTAACACGACCACTTATACAAGTAATTTACTAGGCGTAACCCAGTACATCACTTGTTTTACCGCTCCACTACGTAATAACCAAAGGAACAACAGGAAACGTGCTACAGTACGGCCAGTTCGGGTGTGATACTTCTCCTTGGAGCACCGAGTCACGTCTGCTGACGGCGGAGGTACCCCTTTCTCGAAGCTATGACGTAATTGTGTGCGAAGGAGTCACAAGTTATGGGTGACGATCTTGATGAATGCGACGAGGGTGTCGCTGTAGACAAGGACCATTGCAGTTTATTCTGCAAACGTGTACTCAACCGTGTTGCTCTAACAGACACAGACACCTGAACTAGGCTCTAACCATGTCAGAGGGTGAAATATGGCATCCCAGCTATTACACAAGTTGAAAATATGGTCACTATTTTTTATAAACTTAAATTTGCCATATTTCGTGACAGTACCTTTTCCATTAGACGTTTGCAAGAAAATACAAGTCTTGGCTTCAGTTGTCTAAGTATGATTCTACAATGCATCGTTGTCGGCTGCAGAAAATGACATGGTTCAGCGTGTTTCTCTCATTTTGGTGTTTCAAATACAGTTTCTTCAAATGTAGTTTCTTCTTTTTAGTTAATACAAAAATAATAGTAACATAATTCAAAATTATTTATGACGGCGACCTTCACATTGTTCTTCCGTCAACACACACCAAGAGTTAGCTTCCGACTCGGACTGACTATAGTCAAAGACTACTCCAACGTCAAAGATATTTTACACAATCAGTTTCTTTGCTATTCTTCGATACATTTTCTAATAGTAATCAATATGCTTTTACTCTCAAAAACAGAAGTAAATTAACATATAATAAGACAAATTATAATAAATTCTGACAAAAATATAAGAAAACATTTTCAATTCAATATCGACAAATATGGTAAAAAAAATAACATCTCCCAGATCCATTACAACTGCTCCCCAGGGCTTTTGTTGTTATGGACATATACAACAAAATCCCGATCACACTCAGTGATGGATCTGTATTACACAATTAGTACACTAATGATGCAGTCTGATAACCTCTTCCAAATTTGGACTTTTTGAATCTGTGGACTTGTTACTGGCTGTTGTTGCAATGATACTTCCCCATCTATCTCATACACAAAAAAATTCAAGTAAAGAAATTATTTGACATGACAAATATACATGGTATAAAACATACATGAGAAATATTCTAACATACAGCATACAGACTGAAAATAATAGAAAGGTAAAACTCATTTCCTAGACTAAGATTTAATTTTTTTTTAAATATTAATGTTAATTTCATTATGCTTACATATTGTACAGTAAAAATGATACTGGACATATATAGTGTTGTGTGTTTTTCTCTATATTTGCCTTTTATATATATATATTTTTTTAACTTCTGATTTTTTTAATTTTTATATATTTTTTATTAGTCATGGTTTTTTTGTTTTTTGTATTTTTTTTGCTTATGATTTTCTTTTTTTAGTACAGCTAAGGATATATCAGTATTATCTAAATTTTTTGCAATTATTTATGTACACTTTCCTCTCTACTACAATATTACTACAAGTCACATTTTTGTGAAGAGTACTTTTGCTCCCCACAACATCAGTATAAACAACAATAAACTGCTCATATATCATGAGGCTTTATCTAAAATTGGTTTTGAAACTTATACCTTTGCATGCATGTCCTCACATGCATGCCTTCGCCCACAGGGAAGACTTAGCTTCCAAAATTAGAAAAATTCAGAAATGCTCACTAGGGAGACTTTTTTTTGTAAAAAAGTAAAAATAAATCTTTCTCTCATTCTTTGTTACATCAGTGTTTTTTCATCAGTTTCAATTAACATGTGGCTTCAAATTATTAATTTATACATGCAAACATACATACTTGGTTGTACAGGTAGTTTTGTTCTAACAAGCATATTCCAGTGGAGGACTTTTGTTTTAGATGATAATAGATTATTCAAAATTTGAAATTATGATTTCTGTTTATACAGTTTTAAAGAGACAACATTCCTGAGACCAAATAATTTCTTTGACTTAGGATACACATAACGATAAGCATTAGGGTGTGGATTTTCTATGACTTTTCTTATGCTTGAGCAACATTCTGCTTGCAAATGCTATGGTACAATGTATCTTAACTCCATTCTCTACTCTTTCTTGAAATAACTCTGCTCCAAGCCCGTAATTACTGCTATCAGTGTTCAAACAAAATGGTAAATTAAAATCAGGTCTGTGTAATAAGTGTTGCTTCCTCAACTCTTGCTTAATTTTATCAAACTCTTCCTGACAACTTTTATCCCAAACCCAAACAGTGTTTTTCTTAAGTAACTGACTTAAACATGGTGCATTCAGACTCTGATCACTTATATGTTTTCGGTAATAACCGCATAACCCAAAGAACGACTTTAATTGTTTTTTAGTCTTAGGAATAGGAATTTCTGAAATTGCTTTAATTTTTTCTGGATCTGCCAAAATTCCCTTGTCTGTGACAACATGACCCAAAAATTTTAATTCAGAAACTGCAAATTTACATTTCTCTAATTTCAATGTCATCCCCCCTTTTCTAAGTTTTTCACAAACTGACTTCAAAATCAAAAAATGTTCCTCCCAATTTTTCCCTGTAACTAAAATGTCATCTACATAGATTATCAGTTTATACGCAAGTTCTTGCCCCAGTACATGATCCAAGGCTCTTATAAATTCGGAAACAGAAGAATTTAACCCAAATGGCACAACACAATATTGGTAACTCTTACCATTGTACAAGAAAGCAGTATATTTTCTAGAATTAACCGAAAGTGGTACTTGATGAAAACCCGAAGTTAGATCCAAACTTGACATATATTTTATATCTGTAAATTTATAGAGTAACTAATCAATATTTTCAGGATGGTCTGTCTGTCTGAACAAAATTTTGTTTAAGTGTCTAGAGTCCAAAACCAATCTTACTCCACCATCTTTTTTCGAAACTACTACTAGAGGATTATTATATGCACTGATACTCCTTTCTATTATATTACATCCTTCCATCTTTTTCAGCTCTTTCTCAACAGCAGGTCTTTTTGATATTGCAATAGTGTATGGTTTTATGAAAAATGGTTCATTAGGTTTTACCTGAAGCTCACACTGGTAACCCTTTACCCTACCAGGTATGTCACTAAAAACATCACTGTATTCCCACAGCAGATTTTCTAACTGTTGTTTTTGCTCCCTAGATAAATTTTGTGTTTCTGAAATTTTCAAATTTACTAAATTCCTAAATTCAACTTCATCAGTATCAAATCTATGAATTTCAATATTCTCCAATCTATTTTCTTTTAGTAAATTAATACTGTCAAAATTTCCATTACTCTGATCACCAAGTGTGTTCACAAAATTTGTCTGAATGTATTCCCTTTCACTAGTTTCTATCAAAAGTTTTCTTCCAACCCAATCAAATGCTGTATTTACTTTTACTATCCAATTCATACCCAAAAGAAAATCCTCATTAAATTCCTGAATTACAAAACATCCATGTGTGAACAACTTGCCTTCAATTAAAAATGTCACTAAAGCCTGGCTTTTTACCAATTTACTGCTCTTCCCAGTAGCACCTTTTATCATTACCCCAACAACTGGCAGTTGAACATATTCTTTCCCCACTTTCAATTTCTTGCTTAACCTTTCAGATATTCCGAGATCTCACTTCCTGTATAGATTAAACATTTACCAATCCATGACCCAATTTGAACTTTTATATAAGGACTGCAAAATTGATCACTTTTCTCAGAACCTGTATCCTCATGTAATAAATCACATTCAATTTCCCCAAACCTATACTTATCAGAATCATATGGTATACCATTATATGTATTATTTGTCACAGTTATAAAATTTGCACAAGATACAAAATTGTCATTAGTACTCTCTATTATCTCAAATAGCCAAGAATTTTCATCCAAATCACATTGTATACTATTGAAGTACTTATCCTTCAGCTTTTCAAAAATAAAATATCTCATCTTTTTCCACCACTCAGGACATACAGTTTCACATACATTAATAAGCATCTTTCTAAAGTTCTTGTCAAAAGAAATAGTTTCACTGTTCAGCCATATATTCATAAGAAATGTGTGTGTATCTATAAAAGTTTCACTTAGGTAAGAAGTTATACATGTGTCATCGTTATTTGTGTAGTCAGATTCTTTACCAGCAACATCTAAATTCACACTTTTACATACACCCAGATTGCGAGTATTATTCATCCTGGTAACATCCCTGGGAATTTCTATAATATTCTCACTATTTAATCCATTTTCAACCATGTGTATACCCAACTCCCTATTTAAACTAATGAAATACCTTTCCTCAACATCATCATCAATACCATTACCATCATTATCAATTTTATCAACAACATCATTATCATTACACATATTCAGGTCATACACATTCAAATTATTCCCCAAAATATTATTTCCCCTTTCTAAAGTTACCAGATCCCTTTCACCAACATTTTCATTCTCACTGCATGCATTCTCTCTTTCATTCACGCACATCTCTGAACTACTGCAAATTACATCATCCAACAAAGTGTTTTTCTTTTCTGCCTAAGTGTAAAACTCTGTTAAATTAAATGAATCACAATTACTTTTATCTACTGTATGTTCTTGTGTACTGAAAATGTTATCTTTATCATTATTATTTTCCTCTTGAAATTTCTTCAATAAGTAACAACTAATGACCTCATGTGATAGCTTAGGTTTGGAACTGACCTGTTTGGGTTTATGATAGTCACATCCATTGGTCCTTTCATCATGCTCACCTTCTGCCTCAACCTTGCGGACCTTCAAGGGGGCGTCTACTCGTTTTTTATTTCTGGTTCCTGTTTGAACTGCTGATTGTGGTTCTGCCAATGTCTCTGATCAACATTTCTGATCCCATTCCTATGCCATCCATTACCTGATTGTTCGTAGTTTCTATTGTACTGACCTCTATCAAAATTTCTGTGATTTTGATCCCTAAAGTGTTCTCTATTTTGCTGATTATTAACGCGAAAATGTTGTTCTTGTTTTGGATAAAAATTATGGTCCTTCTTTACAAAATTGTTATATCCCCCTGAATTTTGACTGACACCATGATAATTGTTTTGTTCCCTTTTTTGAAAGTGATCATTTCCCCAATTTTGACCATTACCTTTCTGAGTAAACCCACTGTGTGCTCTTGTTGTTACCCTATCCAACTTTTCAATATAATTGAGAAACTGCTCTACAATACTATCAGGACAATGAACTAAACTCAACTGCATTGCTGATGGCAATCTTCTCTTTAAGGTATCAATTTTGATCAAGTCATCCAAAGGTTTTTGTTAAATGAATAAGTTTTTGAAGTTCACTTTTGCAAAATTGTTTCATGTTCCCATCTGATTCCCTATAGTTTCGCCCATTCAAAAACTCACTTTTGATTCTAGTTTGTTTAAGATCATCCCAAAATTTTTCCAAAAACTTTGATTCAAATTCTGAAAAGGTCATCCCCAAAGTTACAATCTGGTTTGCCCAAGTCAAAGTTTCCCTTCCAAGAATTTTTTCACAAATTTAATTTTTATTTCATCTGGTGAGTGAGGTAAAAAGCAATCCTTACAATACTGCATAAAATCAACGGGATGTAAGGGTCCATCTACCGAAAAGTGCTTCACTGGAATATTAGATATAAGATTACACGTGTTGACATTGTAATTTTTGCTTTGAAATTCAATGTCAAAACTTTCAATTTTTTTGCTAAGTTCTTTGACAGATTTTTTGTTTTCCAAATCATTGCATTCTACTTTTTCTTCTAGAGTAACCAAACGATTGTCAGTTTCTTGTTGTACATTTTTAACTAAAACTTTTGTATTCTCATCCAAATTTTTAATTTCCCCTTTTATCTCATTAAAATCAATTAAATTTCTTTACCTATCTACCAGTAACTCATTTTTTACAGTATTAATTTCATCGCTCAATTTAACATCAATTTCATTTACTTTTGCTTCCACAGATTCAATTTTTTCCTCAACACTGCCAACTCTGTTCGAAAGCTCACCCACTTGGGTATTGACTGCTTGGACTTGCAACAAAATGTTATCAATTTTTTCATCCCAGTATGTCTTATTGTCGTCAACTGATTGTTTAATTTCTTTCGTGAAATTTACAAGAAAACTTTTTAAATCAAATTGATCGGTTCTTTCTCTTTCATTTGACCTGTCCTGATGTTCTAAGTCTATTAAATTACTACTTTCTACTTTAGGCACAATACTCTCGAAAATCTCATAAGTCATTGTGAAGAAGAAAAATTTATACACAACAATACAAAACAAGATAAAAATATTGTTTTAACAAAATACGAGGGTTTCGTGACTTATCTGGAACACTCTTCTACTGTTGCAAAACCACGTTTTCCATCCATGTGATTGTTGACCAAAATTCTTTAAGTATTTTCTTCTGTCGAAAATTATAATTTTTGCCGAAACATTTCTTCTCCAAAACTTTTACTTCACGATGAACACAAACACTGTAACACACATTCTGAAGGAACTGGTATTAACACACAAAAATTTTCTTCCTCATAGCACTGTTGAAAATCTCGTGAACACAATATCCCGGCTACAGTCCCCAGTTGAAATATGCCATCCCGGCTATTACACAAGTTGAAAATATGGTCACTATTTTTTATAAACTTAAATTTGCCATATTTCGTGACAGTACCTTTTCCATTAGACGTTTGCAAGCAAATATAAGTCTTGGCTTCAGTTGTCTAAGTATGATTCCACAATGCATCGTTGTCGGCTGCAGAAAATGACGTGGTTCAGCGTGTTTCTCTCATTTTGGTGTTTCAAATACAGTTTCTTCAAATGTAGTTTCTTCTTTTTAGTTAATACAAAAATAATAGTAACATAATTCAAAACTATTTATGACCGCGACCTTCACATTGTTCTTCCGTCAACACACACCAAGAGTTAGCTTCCGACTCGGACTGAGTATAGTCAAAGACTACTCCAACGTCAAAGATATTTTTCACAATCAGTTTCTTTGCTATTCTTCGATACATTTGTAATAGTAATCAATATGCTTTTACTCTCAAAAACAGAAGTAAATTAACATATAATAAGACAAATTATAATAAATTCTGACAAAAATATAAGAAAACATTTTCAATTCAGTATCGACAAATACGGTAAAAAAATAACATCTCCCAAATCCATTACAAGGGGTAGGAGAGATGTCAAGTGACATCAGCCGATCCGACGTAAGTAAACCTCACCATGACTACCGTGTTCCATGCGAACTTGCCAAACATGTTTTCAAACGGTTGTAGCATGGAAACGGTACGTTTCCGGACATGGGTTCCTTTTCAAAATATTATGTACTCATTTCGTTCTATAAATCTTAGAAGTCTTTAACGTGAATTTACAAAGGCCTTATATCAAAGGTAGTGCTATGATTTAATCGGAGCGGCCTCTGTGACCGAGCGGTTCTAGGCGCTTCAGTCCCGAACCGCGCTGCTGCTACGGTCGCAGGTTCGAATCCTGCCTCGGGCATGGATGTGTGTGGTGTCCTTAGGTTAGTTGGGTTTAAGTAGTTCTAAGTCTATGGAACTGATGACCTCAGATATTAAGTCCCGTAGTGCTTAGAGCCATTTGAACCATTTAATAAGAGGCCGTGCGGGGTAGCCGAGCGGTCTGCGACGTCTTGTCATGGTCCGCGAGGCTTCCCCCGTCGGAGGTTTGAATCCTCCCTCGGGCATGGGTGTGTGTGTCGACCTTAGCGTAAGTTAGCTTAAGTTAGATCATGTGGTGTGTAAGCTTAGGGACCGATGACCTCAGCAGTTTGGTCTCGTAAGACCTTACAACAAATTTTCAAATTTAATTAGGTGCAGGAAGTAAACGGTATCCAAATGGTACACTACAAGCAATCTTGTGTAAACATGTGGAACCTTTGATTAATGAAGGATCCATTTACGAACCAGAGAAAATAAATAATGAAATCGTTGAGGTGAAACTGAGGGAATCATGAGTTCCTGTAAAGTCTGTTAAGGATTTATAAGGCCCACTCGACCTTGCATTCTATCCCCTTCCCATCTACATGGACAACGGCATCCCATACAGGACGAAGAGTCGCCGTCAGAGTGTGAAGGCAAGGAATGCGCCGATCGATTCGGAATCTGGTGCTAGACCCTAAAAGCGGAGTCTCCCCCCGTTGGAAATTGGAGACAGTATGCCTGGGTTCGTCAGAATCTGATGTCAAAGTGTCGAAAAAGTTTGCTTCTCCGCTCTCCCTTATGTCTCCAAGGTAAAAATACTCCAACTAGACCTGCATCAGCCGATCAAGACCCGTATCCACGAGCTTCCTTGTGGAAACGTGTGAAATTAATTCACTACGATAACGTCGACTCGATAATCAGAGAAAAGAAGTAAGTAAATCATTGACGTTCATCTGAGCGAATTATGCGTCCCCGTAAAATCCATTAAGGGTTAATAATGCCTACTTGAATCTACATCCTATCCACTTCCGTTCTACATTGACCACCATAGAGAAGTAGCGCTTACCAGACGAAGAGCAGCCATCAGAGTCTGAAGACAAGGACTGAGCCCATCAGAATCTGTTGCCAGGATCCTTAGACAGAATCTGCAGCTGTTGGAACATTATGGCACCATATCTATCACCTAGCTTTCTTACTTCAGCCGCGCGGGATTAGCCGAGCGGTCTAAGGCGGTGCAATCATGGACTGTGCAGCTGGTCCCGGCGGGGGAGTCCTCTCTCGGGCATGGGTGTGTGTGTTTGTCCTTAGGATAATTTCGGTTAAGTAGTATGTAAGCTTAGGGACTGATAACCTTAGCACCTAATTCCCATAAGATTTCACACATATTTGAACATTTTTTTCTTACTTCAAAACAGCACCTAGACTTCCATCAGCCGATGGAGGATGCATAATCAGTCGTCATCCAGTGGATGAGAACGAACCCAGTCCTCAAAATCCCCTCCTAAGAGAATAGTGTAAATAACCAACTGGATGTTCCCACGCAAGAAGAGAAAGCTTGCTGGTAACCAACCTGTGTGGCGCCAGCCTATCGCTGCGTTCCTTTATTCAGATAATTTGAAATGTGATCAACAGTTTTCTTCTGCAAAACCACAGAAACACAAAACTGTCGTTTCCTCCACTTGGCAACCGATGTTAGAAGTTCCTCTCTAAGAGTTAGAGGCGTAACGAATGGGGCGCTTTCCAAGACAGCAATCGCCACCCTCCTGGCACCGATCGATCTGAATGATGTCAGCAGTGGTGATACCCCAGCTGCTCGTATGATTTTCTCACCCCAGAAAAACTCATCTACAAAGTAGAAATTTATTTACTTTAGGAAAGATTAAAGATAGCTTATTCATTGCCTCTGCTTTGAAATGCACCTAAATTACCAGTGGAAAATGTATTGTGGCAGGCGCTAACTACTGTTTTCTGCGATTATTTCAGTTGTACTTTCAGTTGCATGCTCGTTCTTTTCACAGAAAGGGACAAATTAGTACGAAACGAAACAAGTCAGCCATACAACTGGTGAACGCATTTCAAGTGTGTTCGTGACTTGAAAGCCTGTTTTAATTTTGATTTTACGTATACTGCGTTATTTCATCACACATTCATCCACCTTACGTTAGTTATACATCTTACTTGTTTTATAAATTTATCGTAACTACTTTCTAATATTTTCACAATTTTTAAAAATTTTATCTTGACTGCCAAGCCAGAACCGGAAATCGATTTTTAAAAAAACTTCGTGTGATGAAACATTGACTTTATAATCTAAAAACTTTCTAGTGATGGTAAAACTTTTGCCGATATCCCTTCCACATGTACCAGGTGATCTGGTTTTCCTTGGTTTCCGTGCAGGATATACAGCACTGTCTTTTTGAGAATTCGATTCTTGGTGAAACAGAACTTCTATTTGACTGGTTTGACGATCATTAAAAGTGTGAAAAGAAGACGTTATGGTCAGTATGAAGACCCCAATGACAGCAGACTGTTAGCTAAGGTTTGTTACTCGTTGCCAAATTAAAAGGATGACATTGTACAGGTCTGTAAGAACATTTTTATGCATGTTTTCACAATAATAAAACAAAAAGAAGAAAGGCGAAATAGTGTTCACAGAAAAACGGGGTAATAAAGCACAAAGAAGTAAGTTCACAGAAGCAGATGAGAAACTTATATCGGAGCATGTCAACTCATTTCTAAGGAATGAGAGTGATTATGGAAGAAGCAATAGTAACAAGGAGTATTTGAGACAGGATTTGAATGTCAGCAGGCTTTGCCTCGCCTTTAAGGATAGATATTCAGACTCCGAAATTAAGTTTAAGTTTTATTGTAAAACCTTTAAAAAACTTTTCCCGCAAATTTCATTCCATCGACCACTCACTTATTCTTGCTCTAAATGCGACTTTCTATCAGTCGAGCTGTCAGCAAAACCTGGCAAACATAAAAGCAAAAACCGCTTTAGAAATACACCACAAAAAATCTGAGAAAGCAAGAAAAGCAATGAAGGAAGATACTGTATCTTCTCAGCTCCCTAATAGTAAAGTGACCATGTGTTTGACAGATATTGAACAAGTGTTATCTTTGCCTTCTCTAACCCACAGTCAGATGTATTATTCATGTCAGCTTTCATGCTACAATCTGTGTGTTCAAGTTGGCGAGGACAATTTTTCCCACATTGAAAAATATAAGAGACTTGAAGGCTGTCAAGTACCTAAGGACCTTGTAAAACTTATGGAGTATGAATGTGACACCTAACAATCCATTTGTGGTTACTATGCTCGAGCCTGAAGACTTTTTTGATTTTAAAAATACAGCCAAACACACATTAACATAGCTATAAAAAAATTTCCAAATGTTGTTGGAATCAAGTGAAAAAAAGTGCTCCTGGCATCGTGAAGACGAGAACAATGTTCAACGAAGCTCAAGAATGGAGCACCTACAACATTTTCAAGAATTACCAATGATATAATAAAGAACTTTATTTTACCGTCACAACAATGTAGAAACAACTTGTCAGCTGAAAAGGAAATAGATATGCAACAGATGCTGCCATACCTGAAAGTAGCTAACAGAACATTTTTCGTACAGTTGACAATTAAAATTGCTTTTGTACTCTGTAAAATTAAATATATTATTAAAAACATTTTAATCATAGGATGTTATGTCTGTAAAATATTTATTCTTAAAAAAACTGATAAATGCTTGATTTTTTTTTCATTGTCACACAACTCGTTTTTGCTGTTAACTGTATGGAATTTAGCATATTCTGAATTCTTCGAAACAATTATTTATTTTCATTGATAAAATGAAGGGAACTCAAAACATTTTTGCAATAATTGCATCAGTCTTGCTGTAGACAACAAATAAAAAATGTTGTTCACATTTTTTTCGTTAAAATATTATTTAACAAAATAAAAAAATATGAATAACTCAGAATCAGTTTTTCGGCTCTTAGCCCATTATTGATTTCCACTCTACAACAATGGGCATAAGTGCCATCTATGTTGACAGATTTGCATTATTTGAATAATGAACGAATACTATGAAAGGTGTAACAGAAAACACCAACGTTAACTGCATACTGTTGACAAAGATTCCAGTTCTGATGGTATGTTCGTCGTAAGCTGGCACAGAAGAGGAGTAGGAACAGTTGGTGACTTCCAGGAGGTGTTGCTGAGTGTATGAAATTAATACAACACAACGAGAATAGCTGTCATAGAAATCTTCACATTGCTGCACGAGAGGTTCGTTTGCGTTACGATGGATAACAATGGCTTTCACACTGAGATGTGGCAGGTATGTGGTATTTCATTCCTTCTGCAGTTACTCAACACAGGAAAGTTACACGAGAAAAGAAAGAACTATATTAACGTCTTTGGCAGCGAGAGCGCAGTGTAATCTGTACCATGAGAACTTAACGGAGACTTCTCGCTGTGGGATAAGGGTACATAAATTTAAGCAAAATAATATAAAGAAGCAAGCGCGTGTTCGCAGTTATCAGTGCGTACACACACACTCACACTCACACACACACACACACACACACACACACACACACACACACACACACGGCTGTCCAGAAAGTAAGTTACGATTGATCGCGAAATGAAAATCACAGTGAAAATCAGAAATGGTTCATTTGTAACAGTTAGCTACACCTTTTAGCTACTTCTCTACGTAGTCGCCGTTCTGACTCAGACATTCGTCGTAGCGTTGTACCAACTTTCCAATAACCTCATCATAGAAGGCAGCCGCCAGTGCTTTCCGCCAATTCTCTACGCTGGCCTAAAGCTCGTTGTCTGTGCCAAAATGTTGTCTTCATAGCCAGCGGTTCGTTTGAGCAGAGATGAAACTCAGTGGGAGACAATTAGGGGCTTTATTGTGGGTAACCAAACATTTCCAATTGAAACGATGCAGAAACATTTTCATTGCCCCTGCAGAATGAAGCTGAGAATTGTCTTGAAGAAGAAACCGCACGACAGTTATGTAATGTTGGTTGCATAGCTTCAGGGGAAAATTCTCACCAGGCCCTCGTACTTGGCGGGAACACTATTTTCTTTAACATCTTTACGCGTTCACTAAGAGCTCAGGAATGAAAAGAGCGACATAATTCTACCTAGAGTCATACTAGAGACACTGCCCAACACATCTTTGCAAAGCTTTATCGGATTTTCATAGTCGATTCCATTTCGCGACCGATCGTAACTTACCTTCTGGACAGCCCTCGTATATATATATGAGCACGAGCAGGTGCGCGCGCAAACCCACCTTTTAAACGAATACTTGGAAAGAAAAGGTTTTTTTAATACCAAGCACCCCAGTGCAACCTAGAAAGGACCTAACGGAAGGTGAGGGAGGACAGTACACAACGAGGAAAGGAATGGCGAGATGTGATAACCTCATGTGAAGTATCTGGTCAAATGTTGACACAGCTGTCGACGAACTTCCAGCAGTAACGACCAAGACGGGACTGAGCGGCTGAGGAACTGCTCTCTGGACATCAGGAGTGGAATGTAAAGCTACGTCAAATGCCTTTTCTCTTTTATTTTAGGTTTATTCCAACGGCTGTCGGTTTATGAGACTCAGGTTTGGAACCTTTATAAAGAGAACACGCTTTGGTACGAAGTACCTGTAAATCTGGTCATGTGCTACGTGTCTCTTATTGTTGTTGATTCTTCAGTCGGAAGACTGGTTTAATGCAGCTCTCCATGCTAATCTATCCTGTACAAGCATCTTCATCTCCGGATAACTACTGCACCTTACATCCTGCTGAATCTGCTTACTGTATTCGTCTCTTGGTCTCCCTTTACAATTTTTACCCCCCAGCACTTCCCTCCGATACTAAATTGCTGATCCGTTCATGTATCAAAATGTGTTCTACCAACCGAACCCTTCTTTGAGTCAGGTTGCGCCTCAAATTTCTTTTCTTCCCAGTTCTGTTCACTACCTCCTCGTTAGTTGTGTGATCTAACCACCTAATCTTCAACAATTTTCTGTAGCACCACATTTCAAAAGCTTTTATTCTGCTCTCATCTAAACTGTTTATCGTCCATGTTTCACCTCCATACATTGCGACAATCAGAACATATACTTTCAGGAAAGACTTCCTATCATTTAAACCTAGATTCGTTGTTAACAATCTTCTCTTCTTCAGAAACGATTTCATTTCCATTGAAAATCTACATTTTCTGTTCCCTCTATTTCAACCATAATCAGTTATTTCGCTACTCAATTAGCAAAACTTGTCTACTTCTTTAAGTGTCTCGTTGCCTAATTTAATCCTCTCACCATCACCTGATTTAACTCGACTAATTTACATTATCCTTGTTTTGTTATTTTTAATGTTCATCTTATATCCCCCTTTCAAGACCCTATTCTGTTTAACTGCTCTTCCAATCCCTTTGCTGTCTCTGAGAGAATTACAATGTCATTGGCAAACCTAAAAGTTTTACTCCTTCTCCCTGAATTTTAATTCCTACTCCCAATTTTTCTCTTGTTTCCTTTACTGCTTGCTCAAGGTACATATTGAATAACAGCAGCAATAGCCTACTACCCTGTCTCATTCCCTTCTCAACCGCTGCTTCCTTTTCATGCCCCTCAACTCTTATAACTACCGTCTGGTTACTGTGCAAGTTATATGTAGATAAACAGCCTTTCGCTCCCTGTACGTTATGTTACTCCTGCTACATTCATGATTTCAAAGTGAGTATTCCATTCAACATTGTCAAAAGCTTTATCTAATTCTACAAATGCGATAAACTTAGGTTTGCCTTTCCTGAATCTGTCTTTTAACATAAGTCGTAGGCTCAGTATTGCCTCGAATGCTCCTAAATTTCTCGGTAATCCTAAATGATCTTCCCCGAGGTCGGCATTTACCAGATTTTCCATTTTTATATCAAGAATTCACGTAAGTATTTTGCGACCATGGCTTACTAAACTAATAGATCGGTAATATTCACACCTGTCAGCACCTACTCTCTTTTGAATTGCTATTATTACGTATTTTTTGACGTCTGAGGGTTGTTTGCCTGTTCCATATTTCTTGCACGCCAGATGGAAGAGTTTTGTCATGGCTGGATCTCCCAAGGCTGTCAATCGTTCTGATGGAATGCCGTCTTCTTCCGTCTTCTCGCAATATCATGTCTCGTATCTCATCTTCATCTATGGCCTCTTCTATTTCTATAACATTACCTTCATCTCCCTTGTATAGACCCGCTATATATTCCCTCCACCTCCCAGTTTTCCCTTCTTTGCTCAGTAATAGTTATCCATCTGAAACCTTGATATTCATCTGTGTGTTTCTCTTTTCTCCAAAGGCATCTTTCATTTTCCTGTAGGGGACATTTATATTCCTCCTACTGAAATATGGGTCTAAATCCTTACATTTGTCCTCTAACTATTCTTGCTTAGCCATTTTCCACTTCCTGTAAATCTAATTTTTTAAACGTTTGTGTTCCCTTTCGTCTGCTTCATCTGCTGCATTTTTATCTTCTCCTTTCATCAGTAAATATAGTATCTCTTGTTCAAAGAATTTCTATTAGGCCTTGTCTTTTTTACCTATGTGATCCTCTGCAGCCTTCACTGTTTTATCTCTCAAAGCTACCCATTCGTTTTCTACTGTTTCCTTTCCCCTGTTCTAGTTAATCTCTGCCTAAAACTCCCTCTGAAAATCTCAACAACTTATGGTTCTTTCAACTTATCCGGATACTGTCTCCTTAAATACCTAACTTTTTGCTATTTCTTCAGGTTTAATATACAGTTCATAAACAATAAATTATGGCCAGAGTCCACATCTGCCCCTGGAAATGTCTTACAATTTACAGTCTGGTTCCTAAATCTCTGTCTTACCATTACATAATCTATCTGAAACCTTCCAGTGTCTCCAGGCCTCTTCCACGTGTACAATCTTCTTTCATGCTTCTTAAACCAAGTGTTAACTACGATTAGGTTATGCTCTGTGCAAAATTCTACCAGACACCTTCCTCTTTCATTCCTTGCCCCAGTCCACATTCAACTACTACTTTTCCTTCTCTTCCTTTTCCTAGTGTCGAATTCGTCTGTTAAATTTTCGTCTCCCTTAAGTATCTGAACAATTTCTTTTATCGCATCACACGTTTCTTCAATTTTGTTCATCATCTGCGGAGCTAGTTAGCACATATACTTGTACTGAAGTGGTAGGCGTGGGCGTCCTGTCTATCTTGGCTATAAAAATGCTTTAACTATGCTCATCATAGTAGCTTATCCGCGTTCCTTTTTTTTTATTCATCATTAAACCGACTCTAGCGTTACCCGTGTTTGATTTTGTATTTATAACCCTGTACTAACATGTCCAAAAGTTTTGTTCCTCTTGCCACCGAACTTGAATAATTCCCATTACATCTAATTTTAACATATCCATTTCCCTTTTTAAATTTTCTAACCTACCTGCCCGATTATGGGCTCTGACATTCCACGCTCCGATCCGTAGCACGCCAATTTTCTTTCTCTTTATAACGACGTCCTCCTGAGTAGTCCCCTCCGGGAGATCCGAATGGGGGACTATTTTACCTCCGGAATATTTTCCCGTGAGGATGCCATCATCCTTTAACTGCTGCATACATACCCTCAGGATAAATTACTGCTATCATTTCCCCTTGCTTTTAACCGTTCGCAGTACCAGCACAGCAAGGTCGTTTTGGTTGACGTTACAAACCCAGATCTGTCCATCATCTAGACTGTTGCCCCTGCAACCAGTGAAAAATCTGCTACCGCTCTTCGGGAACCACACGTCTCTCTGGCCTCTCAACCGATACCACTCCGCTTTGGGTGCACTGCGTTACGGCTATATGTGACGCTGAGGCACGCAAGCCACCCCACAAGGGCAAGGTCCAGGTTTCATGGTCTCTTATACTCAGATGTTACTCACCTGAAAAATGGAAAATGTCACTTTGAAATATACCAGTACAAGTCAAACTACTTTCTTTTCTTGTCCCTTTAGCACCTAACACATTTTCCTGACAAAGTCTAAAATCACCAATATATTTATCGTGACAATTACTGATTCACAAAGACACTGTTTCTACCGTGAATCTCAGAATTAATCGAAAGCACGTTTCCGCTAAATAACTTAGTTACTGAAACACTTTTCTTCTACAGTGTGACAAGACACTTTCAACTCCTAATTATCTTTCTACCACACTCTTCATAGTATTTATCAGCGACGCAGTTTCACGCCACCGGACCATGGCGAAGCCTGACGGCTCTCGCTGCAAACACCAAGAAGGCAAGAAGGCTCGTGACCACAATCGCTGGGGCATTGTTGACGATACACAGACAACGCTCTCTCCAGATAAAAGGCCCGCTTGGCTTCAAAAGTTCCAGAAGCCCGCGATAAGCAAAGAGAAAATATCGATACTTCACAACAAAGGTAGCAGTACTCCTTGCAGGATTTATAATTTGGCCTTTCAAAAATGTCTGTTGAGCAACTCTTGTCATGTGAGGGAACCATCCTTAACTGTAACCTTACACAGATGAAGGGCAAGCACCTCCCGCAGTTTGTAAGTTACGGCCACATAGATGTAAAAACAGTGGACGCACACTACAGCCTGTGGCCCCGGCCGCACACCACCGTTAAATTTACCTTAAATAATACGTAATCAATGTCACACTTAATACGAACAAAGTGGAAGTAGGTGACGATTTACAGAGCGCACTGCCTGTTCTATCGATTAACAGTAGCCACGTTTCAGTTAACAAAGTAAACAACCATCGGTTGCCAGAAAATTACTTATTTAAAATTATCCTAGATTTCGTAATTATAATTAAATTGTCTATTGGAAGTGTAAAAGTGAGATAGTATGGTTATTGAAGAAAGTAAACTGCGGACTAAACGAATAACATCTAGCTGCAGCGCTTAGGTGAACTACCGTAGAGCGTGCCATATGTTTTCAGCTGATGCGATAATAACAATCTCAGTTACGTAATATTCTTCTTTTCCTTCACTGTCGTACTGCCGTAACAAACAAATATTAATCTATGATGCTACCGGTGTAGAGCAATATAAAGGATCAGACGGACTGGAAGAGAATAGGTACAAAGAACATCTCTTAGGGGGAAAAAAAGGCACCAAAGTCATAATTATACATTCGCAGCAAACTTACATCGTGTTAAAATAAAAAGAAGTGAATCAATTTAGATATTGAATAAAGAAGAGAAAGGATAAAGGTTAGATATATTAGAAGAATTACACCATAAGAAAAGGCGGTCGTCTTTCAAACCGTTTCTCGCGACTGTGTAAATATTTTACGGTGGTTTTTATTTCGTCAACAATACATACCTTCTTTTCCTCGTACGTAATCGCAACATTTTAAATTCATTTCACCAGATGGCATTCCTCATTGAGAGACTAATTTACCAGAAGAGGGTACTGTATAAATTTTTTCTAACATCGAATCAGAGGATCGCCATATTGGGCACCATGTACATCGTAACCTCTTTAATTTGGAAACTTTTTTTTTTTTAATTTGTGGTAAGTTCCTATGGGGCCGAACTGCTGCGATCATCGGTCCTTAGGTTTACACCCTACTTAATCTGACTTATGCTAAGGACAACACATACGCACACCCATGCCCAAGGGAGCACTCGAACCTCCGGGGAGGGGAGCCGCGCGAAACGTGACAAGGCGTCTCTAGACCGCACGGCTACCACGCGCGGCCGTAACCATTTCATATCTTCACTGGCCTTCTGAGAACATGTAGTGGGTTCCCTGCGACTTTTTGTGTCGCCCTGCACGATTGATTGTATTCAACAACGGATTACCCTTCTACACTAACCCAGGTGACCATTGTCGGTGATTGTGTTGGCACCCTGGGAGAGATTTCTTTCTTGCAGTTCTGGAGAGGCACAGCGCTGTTACTTTTCACAACACGACGTGGGTAGCCATCGGGTATGCCCAGGTGACAGTTGGTAGTGACTGACGAAACTCTGAGGGTATGACGGGGGAGATTAGTGTTTAACATCCCGTCGACAACGAGAGGAAATTACAGATGGAGCACAAGCTCGGATTAGGGAAGGATGGGGAAGGAAATCGATCGTGCCCTTTCAAAGGAACCATTCCAGCATTTGCCAGGAGCGGCTTAGGGAAATCACGGGAAACCTAAATCAGGATGGGCGGAGACGGGATTGAGCCGTCGTCCTCCCGAATGCGAGTCCAGTGTGCTAACCACTGGGTGAGGGCATGACGGTACGTCCAGGACATCCTGCATCGTCGTGTGTTACCTGCCATGTGACTCTGCTGTCATGCCATTTTTCAACCTGACAATCCTCCTCCAGCCGCGAAACGTGTATCTATGTATTGTCTCCTGGTATTCCCGTGACCAGCTAAGTCCCCAGATCTCTCACCTATAGAACGTGTGTTGAATCAGCTCGGACGTGAATTGGATACGAGCACCACTATCCAGGATACCAAGGACCAGTTACAACAGTTGTGGTCTCAAGGGAGGATACAACAAGTCTACGACACCCTTCCCAACCAAATCAGTGCATGCCAGACAGGGTGCAACGCCATTCTGGTAAGTATGATCATATTGCCAGGTTATTTGTAAATCTGACTCGATTTTTAAATGTTAGAAAGCGTTCTTCTAACGGAAAGTGAACAGATACCGGTGTAAAATATTAAAATTCGGTAGAACAGTACGGTCTGAAATTTTGTATGTTGGAGAAATGAGAAGAAGCGATCTATTTTAGTAGGGGAAAAGCTCTCTATAGTCAAGTCGCAGAAATGCTTACTTATTTTCAACAAACGATTTCGACAGGCTTTGATATCACCTTCTGGTTTTCAAAAAAATTTATTACAATATGTGATTGTTGTGAATTGGACTTTCGCCGGCTGTAGTGCCCGAGCGGTTCTAGGCGCTACAGTTTGGAACCGCGCGACCGCTATGGTCGCAGGTTCGAATCCTGCCTCGGGCATGGATATGTGTGATGTCCATAGGTTATCTAGGTTTAAGTAGTTCTAAGTTCTAGGGGACTGATGACCTGAGAAGTCAAGTCCCATAGTACCCAGAGCCATTTCAAATTGGAACTTCATGCCTATTTATCATATAAGTGGATAAGATGTAGCTCACTATGCAAAGGTTTGTCAGAAATTAAACGTTTATAATAAGGAAGCTGCTTGTGTACATGACTGTGTCCCTACATGTAGCGCTCACAGATGGCAGTTAAGGCTTAAAACATACAACGTTCAGTAAAATGTACAGTAGTACATCTGTTTACGTTAGCTTGACATGTTCCAGTCGTTGATCAACCACCCTACACAGCATATCATACACGCTTTCTAGGATGGTTCATCAATGAATGGAACATGTCAGGCGAACGTATACAGATGTGCTACCGTACATTTTACTGTATATATTGTATATTTTAAGCCTTAACTATAATCTGTGAACGCTACATATAGGGACACAGCCACGTGCACAAGGCGGTTTTTTATTGTATACGTTTTATTTCTGACAAATCTTTGTATAACGAGCTACACCTTATCCTCTTATAGGACAATTAGGCATGAGGTCACAATTCACAATTTACACATTTTGCAATAAAAATTTTTAAAGACCAGAAGATGACAGCTAAGCCTGTCGAAACAATTTTTCGAAGAGAAATATTTATGCAAACATGGCTATAAACATTATACGACAGCCGAAACCGCTAACTGTAGCTGCTACAGAATTTGTCAGGAATCAAGAAGCGAAGTGGTCGCTTATTTATAAGGGGAGGCTACGACGCTGGGATCACAGATTTACTTCAGAGTTTGTACACGTTTAGTAGGCAATTGAAGTAGGAAGGTGCACTACTTTGGCAATTCTGAGAAAACCGCAAGAGAAGTTTTACGTCTGTTAGGCGCCGGTTCGACTCCCTCTCAAACTTAGTTTTAAACTACGTTTTCTTCATCGCGTGTCACATATTTTAATTTGAGAGGTAATACAATTCAAAAACATGTATATATTCAAGAAGTTTTAGTTAATTTCGTATTATTTGACCACTTACTGCTTTTAATTAAATTTAATTATTAGAATAAACATATTTATAACTATCAACATGTAAGTGAAGAAACGCATAAGAGTTTTCCCGAAATGCCTGTCGTGATTTGCGGAATCCCTTACACACACAGTCTGGTAAAGTACCCGGAATTACTTTACATTGCGACGCATCGAACTGCAGACACAAAAGCAAGCCTCATTTGGTAGTTAACCGGAATAGCTGTGAGACGTTGCTGATGTAGCAAGAGTGAATCGTGTCGGTCAAATATTTTTAATATCACAGAATTTACACTTGTACTACAAAAATAAAGGTGACTACCTGTTCTTCGACTACTGCAGATAACGAATGACTAGAGAACGGATTATATGCATTTGGATGTTGCATATGCATTTGCGTATTTGGCTCCTTTTCACCGGTTATTGCATATTTTAACTAAAGATTAGAGGTGATGTATATTTTCACTCTTTGTTTACATTATTTTAAAATTTCAGACGGGCGGTATCTAGTTAGATCTATCTTTGATGTCTCACAGATTGACTGTGACCTAGAACTGCATGGGATGGCTAACCGAGAGGCCACTGCCTAGCGAAATCATTACAGGACATTTACAGGAAATGGCAGACAGTCAATAGTCTTGCGCCCGCGTCCCCATTAAATCCCCTCCGCTGTCATACCGTACGCGTCAGCAACAATTAAATTAAACTACGCAAGCTTTTAGTCGCACGTCCATTATTTCAGTTTAGCTTTCTATTTACTTGTACACAGAGCCCGAAGAAAGAAATGTCATTTCGTGGACAACTGACCGTCCTGGAACATTTACATATGACGGAATTGTTTTATATCGTCGAGTTTGCGAGAAAATCGTTCCTTGGAAAAAAAAAAAAAAGTTTCAAATAGACCAGTTATATCAAGACAAGTCTTCATATCGCAGGTATGCTGAATAAAGGACCACGACAACAATTTCTGACAACATCACATTGCAGTCGAAGGCATTTGTCCAAAGTTAATCAAAGAAGTCAGTTTAACATGCATCTATGTCAAGCATTCATTGCAAGTAATATTCCTCTTCACCAACTTACAAACCTTATCATCAAAGGCTTCCTGCGCAAATGCTGCTTCAATCAAAATATACAAAATGAATCTACATTGCGTCAAAATTATATACCGACAATTTACGTAAATTTCTGGAAGAAAAATAGTCCATGAACTCAAGGACAGCATTATCTGGATTTCAGTTGACGAAACTACAACACTTGTGGCCGTTACATTGCAAATTTAATTGTTGGTGGTTTAGAAGAAGAGTCTTCAAGCTATTTAGCGGCTTGCAATGAACTTGAAAAAGTAAATCATTCTACGATCCCCCGATTTGTGAATGAGGGTATTAGAAAAATATTTCCAGTCTCCTGCAGATGAAAGGTTGTTTGTGTTTATTTCAGATGCTGCTCCCTAAAGTATAAAAGCAGGACAGCCCTCCGAGTATTTCATCCCAATTTGATTCATGTGCCGTGCTTTGCTCATGGAATACCTTGCTGAAGAAGTGCGTTCCATCTTTGTGAATTAAATAAACTGATTTCACCCACAAAGAAAGTGTTTTTAAATGCTACTGCTCGCATCAAGACCTGCAAAGAAAAACTACAAAATGTGCCTTTACCTCATCAACTAGTGGTAACTCGTTGGGGTATGTGGGTCGAAGCTGTGTTGTTTTACAACGAATGTTTGGAGGGTATTAGAGGAGTAGTAAACGAGTTCGACAGTGCAGAGACTTTGGCAGTTTGCCACTACAAGGAAGCTTTTAATGATTCCAGTATTAAAAAAGACATTGCTGTGATTAGCACTCATTTTTCCCATATAGCTGCAAGTATTAAAAAGCTTGAAGCTCAAGGTTTGGCGCTCAGTGAATCAATTCAGTTAATGAATAAAATCATTCTTGTGAATTCCTCATTGCCGGAGGTATTCCCAAGAAAAGTTAATAGTTCAAAAACATTTTAAAAAGTAACCCAGGCTCTGAACCCTTGTGCCAAATTGATAATTTTGTTAATGGGATGGGTCAACTTTTACCAGAAATAATAACTACCTACATAGCACCAAAATTAAAATACTGCCGTTACCTCAATTGATGTAGAACGGCCTTTTCTGTTTATAAATGTGTTTCGAGTAATCGAAGACACAATCTTACTGCAGAACATTTAGAACAGTTCTTGGGCGTTTGGTTTTACAGTAGTAGAAAAATGTAAAATAAATTGTAAATGTGTTGGGCCAACAGTAGCTATTAATTGAAAGTTAATACAGTCCAAAAAAATTCATGATTGTACGCTCTTTTTTAAACAAAATATTGCGGAATTTTTGAGCGTGCACTCTGTGTGCGATATATCTCGAAGTTGGTCCTATACATATCGATTGTTTCGCTGCGATTCACTCGCATCGCATCCGCTTGTTACCGACAACAGTAGCACTTTATTGTGAATAGCAGAGTAATCATGTAGATGTAGATGTAGAAAGAAGGAACACGTTATGCGTCCCCATTTTGAAAATGTTTAGAAAATAATCCCAGAAAGACGCCCTTCCCAACTTCTACCAGAAAGTATTCAGAAAATATCAGCGCTCTAAATGTATCGAATTTTTGCGTGGCCGAAGCTCTTCGTCTTTTAATTGATATACACAGGTTCGACTTTTAGATATAATACACGTAGTATCTATTATGTTTTTTTATTACTTGATCTTGCATATTTCGACACTTTTCGTGCTTTTTAAGCATTGTTCATGCATATTTGCAAGCATATTTTAAGGTTTTCATGATGCATATAATCCGGTCTCTAGCCTTAACGATTCAGTGCATAACGCAGTTACAAAACGTTTGTTAAAACATGCTTTCGTTTACTGTGAGATAATTCTTCAAGAAGTAGACCTTTTTGCTACAGAGCGATCACCGAAAATTTCTGTAGACGCAGTGGCTGTTGGAGCAGCACTTTCTCAAACTATTGTCGAAAGGTTAGGAAAAATGGAAAGGTGCGTTTGGCGTCATTGGCCGGCAGGCCCCTTACGGGGCAGGTCCGGCCGTCTTGGTGCAGGTCTTATTACAGTCTACGCCACATTGGGTGGCCTGCGCGCCGGATGGGGTTGAAATGATGATGAAGACAACGCCCAGTCCCTGAGAGGAGAAGATCCCCGACCTAGCCGGGAACCGAACCCTGGTCCTTTAGGAATGCAGTCCGTCACGCTGACCATTCAGCTATCGGGGAAGGAAGTATAGATTAAAAAGTAAGTGTTAGGGGGGCTTGAAGCGTTGGCTTCAGCCATGACACGCTTGTGTGGCACAAACGCTAACCACTACTTTCGTTTAATCTTATTTTGTTCGTTAATTGTTCCTTCCATTCGATAGGGGCGGACGTCCCATGACGCTTGTTCATGTTCATCGTTGATCCATGAACTCAGGTTTTTTCTTTTTTTTTATTACAGAGGGCAGGTAAACCGCTGATGGAACACGTTGAGCTACCGTGACGGCTCCGCTTGACCACAATCACTTCTTGCGGAAGGTGTTTTAGCACAGGTAAACCATATACATACATTACTAGTCATTATAATCGCTGCACCAGGAAGAAATGCAGATGGTAAACGGGTATTCATTGGACGAATATATTATGGTATAACTGACATGTGATTACATTTTCATGCAGTTTGGGTGCATAGATCCTGTGAAATCAGTACCCAGAACAACCAGCTCCGGCCGTAATAACGGCCTTGATACGCCTGGGCAATGAGTCAAACGGAGCTTGAATGGCGTGTAGTTGCCCATGCAGCTTCAACACGATACCACAGTTCATCGAGAGTAGTGACTGGCGTATTGCGACGAACCAGTTGCTCGGCCACCATTGACCAAACGTTTCAATTGCTGAGTGATCTGGAGGATGTGCTGGCCAGGGCAGCAGTCGAACATTTTCTGTATCCAGAAAGGCCCGTACAGGACCTGCAACATGCTGTTGGGCATTATAGTGCTCAAATGTAAGGTTTCGCAGGGATCCAATGAAGGGTAGAGCTACGGGTTGTAACACATCTGAAATGTAACGTCCACTGTTCAAACTGCCGTCAATGCGAACAAGAGGTGACCGAGACGTGTAACCAATGGCACCCCATACCATCACGCCGGATGATACGCCAGTATGGCGATGACGAATACACGCTTCCAATGTGCGTTCACCACGATGTCACCAAACACGGATGCGACCATCATCATGCTGTAAACAGAACCTGGATTCATCCGACAAAATGACGTTTTGCCATCCCTGCATCCAGTTGCGTCGTTGAGTACACCATCGCAGCCGCTCCTGTCTGTGATGCAGCGTCAAGTGTAACCGCAGCCATGGTCTCGGAGCTGATAGTCCATGCTGCTGCAAACGTCGTCCAACTGTTCGTGCATATGGTTGTTGTCTTGCAAACGTCCCCATCTGTTGACTCAGGGATCGAGATGTGGCCGCACGATCCGTTACAGTTATGCGGATAAGATGCCTGTCATCTCGACTGCTAGTGATCCGAGGCCGTTGAGATCCTGCACGGCTTTCCGTATTACCCTTCTGAACCCACCGATTCCATATTCTGCTAACAGTCATTGGATCTCGACCAACGCTAGCAGCAATGTCGCCATACGATAAACCGCAATCGCGATAGGCTACAATCCGACCTGTGTCAAAGTCGGAAACGTGATGGTGCGCATTTCTCCTCCTCACACGAGGAATCACAGCAACGTTTCACCAGGCAACGGCAGTCAACTGCTGTATGTGTATGAGAAATCGGTTGGAAGCTTTCCTCATGTCAGCACGTTGTAGGTATCGCCACCGGCGCCAATCTTGTGTGAATGCTCTGAAAAGCTAATCATTTCCATGTCACAGCATATTCTTCCTGTCGGTTAAATTTCGTGTCTGTAGCACGTCATCTTCGTGGTGTAGCAATTTCTTGGGCAGTAGTGTAATAGACGCGTAAAAGTTCTCTTGCGATTTTCTTGGAATTGCCAGAGTAGTGTACCTTCCTACTAGCACATTATGTTGTTTTAATGGCCTACTAAAGGTGTAAAAAGTTTGAAGTAAATCCTTGATTCCAAAGTCACGGCCACCCCTTGTTAGTACTCACCCTGGAGGGCTCGGTGCGCCTGCCTGGTCTCGCCCCACTTCCGGACGGAGCTCGGCAGGTGCGGCTGCACAGCGCGGCCCTCAGCTCTCGTGATTTAATCAGGACGCCGGGCGCTCTGCTGCTACTGCTGCCGCTGCCGCTTGTTTAATCGCCCCTTTGATCTAGTGCGGCTCCATTTGCGGCGATTATACAGGGGCCTGGAGCGTGGCGATTGTCTGCACGGCACAAAGGCGCGCGTCCTTCAATCCAATCCACACCGGCGCGAAAATCAACAGTTTGCAAACAGCCGCACCTCGGTAAACGGGGCTAGCAGAGCGAGGGAAGCGATGTAGCTGGGCCATCAGTTCGCTTGCTGCTCAGTATCCGATCGCTGCAAGCGGTACAGTCTTTAATATCAGCATATAATTTGTTTGAACACAAGTCCAAATGCGGCGGGGCGGTTCCTTCCGTCCCTTTACGACGGAACCTCCATCTACCTGTGAACTTGTCTCAGCATATCATCAGTAGGGAAGCCGAGCGAAACCTACTGTACTTCGACGTGAGCCAGGCTGCAATTAAAGTCACTAATCTACGTTTTGGGAGACAGTTTTCATACGAAATGAAAGTTTGGAAATTTTGTCCTTAATTAATATATTCTGAAACTTAGGTGAACAAGTATCACTGCCAAGCCCGTGCTAGTCTTAACACAGTCACTCACAATCCCTTTACTCACGTTAGCAGGTTTATGGTGTTGTATTTCCCGAATAAGTAATAGCTACAAAAATACGGGTTGTTTTTAATTGAGACTACTCGACAAATATTAAGTCTGTCGGTACCTAATGCAGTCACATTTTTTAGCCACCGACCTGCTCAATAAGCCACGCGGAATTTATGTCCTTTCGCGTCACAAAATTCACTTAAAAATTCCGCAATTTCTACACACCCATCGGAATAATTATGCCGTCACTTTACAACACTTTTGATGTATGAAACACTGCCAGATCCGGCAACTTATTATTTCCATCGGAACTAACATTACATATGTCCGAAATGTTTCATGGCTAGGCTCCGACTCTTCTCTGGAATACTCTAAGTCTTCTCTACCAGCAAAGAAAGTTTACTCAAAAGCCAATAGCAAAACAACATTCTCCCGCGTCAGTCCGCGCTTTTCATCTATAACCAATCGCAAAATAGTAAACCTAACGACTACAATTTTTACCGACGTAATTACCTAATATCCTAAAATTTTGTTTATGCATAAAGTTCTTTATACCTGAATTAACTCTCCCTTTACCATAAACTTACTTTACAAATCTATTCTACTAAAATCCCGTTTGTCCACATCCATACTTCTTCGAAATGCTCCCACACTAAATCCCACTACATTGCTCGTTAAACTATTATCTTCATATAAAACTTAAACCACACTCACGCATCATTCATACTGCTAAAACACATTTATAATATTTTACATACACAAAAAGACATAAAACACTTAATGAAAATACTAGAACAGTTTATGAAAAACAAAACAAAAATGGTTCAAATGGCTCTGAGAACTATGGGACTTAACAGCTGTGGTCATCAGTCCCCTGGAACTTACAACTACTTAAACCTAACCAACCTAAGGACATCACACACATCCATGCCCGAGGCAGGATTCGAACCTGCGACCGTAGCAGTCGCGCGGTTCCGGACTGCGCGCTTAGAACCGCGAGACCACCGCGGCCGGCTATGAAAAACATTCTATTACTTTAGTGCACTCTTGTGGGCACAATCGAAACTAAATCACAGTCCCCTATCCAATACAGTCCTCTATCGGCTGATACATAAACTGCGTGCGCGTCCAGTCTCGCGTCACTATCTGTCACTATCCAGCTCTGAGACACATCTCCCACTTAACCGCCTCCAAGGCAGGATCGCGGTATACGGCGCTACGCCTCACAATGTGTCCAGATTTCGCTGGTAAACTGTTCAGAGCAATATTTCATAAGCAGTGACTAAACGTCATTTCTATAGCTGTGATGGGTTGCGGGGACTCAGTTTGCTGTGAAATATATAGGTGCTGTGAGAGTGTTAAATATGAAATACACTAAACAAACTTTCATCAGCCAGAGGAGTGATCAAGCTAATATCTACATCTACATCTACATCCATACTCCGCAAGCCACCTGACGGTGTGTGGCGGAGGGTACCTTGAGTACCTCTATCGGTTCTCCCTTCTATTCCAGTCTCGTATTGTTCGTGGAAAGAAGGATTGTCGGTATGCCTCTGTGTGGGCTCTAATCCATCTGATTTTATCCTCATGGTCTCTTCGCGAGATATACGTAGGAGGGAGCAATATACTGCTTGACTCTTCGGTGAAGGTATGTTCTCGAAACATTGACAAAAGCCCGTACCGAGCTACTGAGCGCCTCTCCTGCAGAGTCTTCCACTGGAGTTTATCTATCATCTCCGTAACGCTTTCGCGATTACTAAATGATCCTGTAACGAAGTGCGCTGCTCTCCGTTGGATCTTCTCTATATCTTCTATCAACCCTATCTGGTACGGATCCCACACTGCTGAGCAGTATTCAAGCAGTGGGCGAACAAGCGTACTGTAACCTACTTCCTTTGTTTCCGGATTGCATTTCCTTAGAATTCTTCCAATGAATCTCAGTCTGGCATCTGCTTTACCGACGATCAACATTATATGATCATTCCATTTTAAATCACTCCTAATGCATACTCCCAGATAATTTATGGTATTAACTGCTTCCGGTTGCTGACCTGCTATTTTGTAGCTAAATGATAAAGGATCTACCTTTCTGTGTATTCGCAGCACATTACACTTGTCTACATTGAGATTCAATTGCCATTCCCTGCACCATGCGTCAATTCGCTGCAGATCCTCCTGCATTTCAGTACAATTTTCCATTGTTACAACCTCTCGATACACCACCGCATCATTCGCAAGAAGCCTCAGTGAACTTCCGATGTCATCCACAAGGTCATTTATGTATATTGTGAATAGCAACGGTCCTATGACACTCCCCTGCGGCACACCTGAAATCACTCTTACTTCGGAAGACTTCTCTCCATTGAGAATGGCATGCTGCGTCCTGTTATCTAGGAACTCCGCAATCCAATCACACAATTGGTCTGATAGTCCATATGCTCTTACTTTGTTCATGAAACGACTGTGGGGAACTGTATCGAACGCCTTGCGGAAGTCAAGAAACACGGCATCTACCTGTGAACCCGTGTCTATGGCCCTCTGAGTCTCGTGGACGAATAGCGCGAGCTGGGTTTCACATGACCGTCTTTTTCGAAACCCATGCTGATTCCTACAGAGTAGATTTCTTGTCTCCAGAAAAGTCATTATACTCGAACACAATACGTGTTACAAAATTCTACAACTGATCGACGTTAAAGACATAGGTCTATAGTTCTGCACATCTGCTCGACGTCCTTTCTTGAAAACGGGGATGACCTGTGCCCTTTTCCAATCCTTTGGAACGCTACGCTCTTCTAGAGACCTACGGTACACCGCTGCAAGAAGGGGGGCAAGTTCCTTCGCGTACTCTGTGTAAAATTGAACTGGTATCCCATCAGGTCCAGAGGCCTTTCCTCTTTTGAGCGATTTTAATTGTTTCTCTATCCCTCTGTCGTCTATTTCTATATCTACCATTTTGTCATCTGTGCGACAATCTAGAGAAGGAACTACAGTGCAATCTTCCTCTGTGAAACAACTTTGGAAAAAGACATTTAGTATTTCGGCCTTTAGTCTGTCATCCTCTGTTTCAGTACCATTTTGGTCACAGAGTGTCTGGACATTTTGTTTTGACCCACCTACCTCTTTGACATAAGACCAAAATTTCTTAGGATTTTCTGCCAAGTCAGTACATAGAACTTTACTTTCGAATTCATTGAACGCCTCTCGCATAGCCCTCCTCACACTACATTTCGCTTCGCGTAATTTTTGTTTGTCTGCAAGGCTTTGGCGACGTTTATGCTTGCTGTGAAGTTCCCTTTGCTTCCGCAGCAGTTTTCTAACTCGGCTGTTGTACCACGGTGGCTCTTTTCCATCTCTTACGATCTTGCTTGGCACATACTCATCTAACGCATTATGTACGACGGTTTTGAACTTTGTCCACTGATCCTCAACATTATCTGTACTTGAGACAAAACTTTTGCGTTGAGCCAATAGGTACTCTGAAATCTGCTTTTTGTCACTTTTTCTAAACAGAAAAATCTACCTACCCTTTTTAATATTCCTATTTACGGCTGAAATCATCGATGCCGTAACCGCTTTATGATCGCTGATTCCCTGTTCTGCGTTAACTTTTTCAAATAGTTCGGGTCTGTTTGTCACCAGAAGGTCTAATATGTTATCGCCACGAGTCGGTTCTCTGTTTAACTGCTCAAGGTAGTTTTCAGATAAAGCACTTAAAAAAATTTCACTGGATTCTTTGTCCCTGCCACCCGTTATGAACGTCTGAGTCTCCCAGTCTATATCCGGCAAATTAAAATCTCCACCCAGAGCTATAACATGGTGGGGAAATCTACTCGAAATACTTTCCAAATTATCCTTCAGGTGCTCAGCCACAACAGCTGCTGAGCCAGGGGGCCTATAGAGACATCCAATTACCATGTCTGAGCCTGCTTTAATCGTGACCTTCACCCAAATCATTTCACATTTCGGATCTCCGTCAATTTCCTTCTATACTATTGCACTTCTTATCGCTATAAACACGCCTCCCCCTTCACTGTCCAGTCTGTCTCTGCGGTATACATTCCAATCTGAGTTTAGGATTTCATTACTGTTTACGTCTGGTTTCAGCCAACTTTCTGTCCCTAGTACTATATGGGCGTTGTGACCGTTTATTAATGAGAGCAGTTCTGGGACCTTTCTGTAGACGCTCCTGCAGTTTACTATTAGCACCTTAATATTGTTATTCCCTGTTGCATTTTGCCTACTCCTACCTTGCCGCGTCTCAGGAGGCGTCTTGTCGGGCCTAGGGAGGGAAGTATCTAACCTAAAAAAAAAACCATGTGCATTCCACACGTACTCCGCTACCCTTGTAGCCGCTTCCGGTGTGTAGTGCACCCTGACCTATTCAGGGGGACCCTACATTTTAAATGTAAAATGCGGTACCTTTTCTTCAGAAGAGATACTGGAAGCGGCAGAAAATACTCAAATTTCTTCAGGTAGACCATAGCCACCTGATGCCGCCAATTGTGAAGTTCAGATTCGATTCATACTGCGCATAATAAAAGCTCATGGCCAGAGTTGTAATGTGGCAAAGCACCAAGATGCACTTCTCAGCCGTTGTCGAGAAAATCGACAGTTAAAAGAAACCGTTGCGGTGAAATACTCTCTACGATTAATAATTTTCTACAGCATATTCAGAAGGATGTAAGTTGCAGTAGGTACTGGGAGATGAAGCAGCTTGCACAGGATAGAGTAGCATAGAGAGCTACATCAAACCAGTCTCAAGACTTAAGACCGCAACAACAATAACGTAGCGTCGTGGCGCAGCGGTAAGCGCTCGGGTTCGTAATCCGAAGGTCGCCGGATCGAAACTCGCGCCATGCAATTTTTTTTATTATTAGTTTTTTGTAATTAAAAAATATATATATAAACTATTAATGAATTGCTTATGCATGTTGGTGAATGCGGATCGCTCTCCAATTGTACCGCCTCCATTTTTCCGTTTTTTTAACAGGGTGTACCAAAGCACTCCCGTCCGCACTGATTTTCGACGATGTTATAAGTTGCGCTAGAGACCGCATCTACGTTCTTTCGAAGTTAGCAGGCAACTACGCTGTTATGCGGCGGCTCGTTTCGGCCCATTCAACATCTGTCCTTCAAGTGTAACGAGCGAGTAACGGAGTTTATATTTCATACCTGCCGCAGCAAATTGTGTTCGTGGGGTCTCTATTCTAATTCGAACGTTTGACTTACGCTGTATGCATTCGTTTCGCAATACCGTTTCCACGTCTTCCGTTAACTGTACGTGGTTAACATTATGAATACAATTAATAACATTTGTGAAATACAACTTTGTTTGCGGAAAACATAATGATGTTCGAAGTCGCCAGTTTTTCCACGACAAACGACTTTCAACAACTTATTATATGCATAATTGTTGCAACTGATTGCCGACAATTATATATATATATATATATATATATATATATATATATATATATATATATGAATTACAAGAAAGAAATACTAAAGAAAAGGGTTGCATGGCGCGAGATTCGATCCGGCGACCTTCGGATTAAGTACTCGAGCGCTAACCGCTGCGTCACGACACTGTAGAAAATTATTAATTGTAGAGAGTATTTCATCGCAACGGTTTCTTTTAACGGTCGATTTTCTCGACAACGGCTGAGAAGTGCATCTTGGTGCTTTGCCACATTACACCTCTGGCCATGAGCTTTTACTATGCGCAGTATGAATCGAATCTGAATTTCACAATTGGCGGCCTCCCCTTGTCGGATGCGCGATGCATTATTCCTTTCGACATGCATGTATTTCATTACGGCTGTAACTGCTGCAAGTGCCTGCTCCTTCGGACACGCATACCTGTCCGAAGGAACATTGCATCATACTTCTATCAATACAGGCGCTACTGTATCGTATTTAAATACAGTCGACATAATCGTCTTGACATAATTCGACAACTTGAAACCAAGTTTTTAATAATTTTTCTAAACAATGACCAACAGAATTTCCCCTGATAAAAACAGTTCAAATTTAACATATTCATTTATTACCCACAATATACAAGCCAGACGCAATTTGACTGCTGTACATTGACAACATGACTTCCAATAATTAAAACGAAAGAATAGATATCCGAACATTAATAAAAATCTAAAAAATATTAAATTAAAGAAATATGAAACTACCTTCACTTGTGTTAACTGCCTAAACTCATTTCAATCACGAATGCCGATAGTGGAAACCCCATTCTTTTTCATAAGTCACTTACCACACAGAAAATCTTTATAACACTAACTACAGCAATTACAGCAAGTAGCAACAACAGCCAGCTAAATAAAAAGATTCTAACTACTATGGACTCTAATTACTAGGAGGCACATGGTGAGCAAAAGAAAGATTTTGTTGAAGAGCAAACAATCTTTTTAGAAAATTTTACCTTATTCATGTGACATCCAGTTCCCAAAATTTTATAATTGTCAATAATTCCACTACCCAAACATTATCAACCACACAAACATTACCATACCTTTCCTTGTACCTTGTTTTATAAGAAATTTTCATCTCACTTTACATTGCGTGTCCTACCAATACAAAGTCTCCTCTAAGAACAACATGTCCACACACTTCCCTGTCTACTCGCTAACTGCTAGTCCGGCCAACCACAGAATCTCTTGCCGAAGGCGCAGTGCCCTGTCAGCGATATTAACACAGTGTATAGCGCTCCCAACACACCAACAGGCTACTTACAAACCGTATACGAGTAGACGTAAGATAATTCTCATTTAATGTACCGTTTCAGTTGCACACTTTTTTAATTCGATTAGATGTTTCGATCACTGGATCATATTCAGATCTAAAACGAATTGAAGCTAAAAATGTGCTATATGATATTTTGCAGTGGGAGAAAAGAAAATAACTGTACATAAATGTAGAATTTACCTAAGTAATTGCATGAGCAACCAGTCTTGCTACTTATAACAACATATCAGAGTACTGTGTATTGAAACTCCGGTCAGTGTTTTAAATAGGTAGGTTCTGGAGGTAGGGGGAAGGAGTGGGGAGGAGAAATGGATTGAGGCTGGTTGGAGGAGGGGAAAGAAGCAGGGACGGAGTGGTGGGGATGTTATGAGTATAGCAAGACATGTCGTATTTAAATTACAGAACATACAATGATGTAAAATTTCTCGTTGAAACACTAATAGTGTAGAACAATGCGGATGTAAAATATGAGCAGTATAAAATAATGAAATAATAAAATGAACCAAGAGTGGATTGAGAGTTGGCAAAGAAGGCAAAGAAACGGAAGGAAAGGGTGAAGGGGGGGTAAGGAGTTGCAGGGATTGATAATGGCAGGGATGCTATGGGATCAATAAGAGAGTTCCAAAAAGTCACTAATGTAAAAACGTTCTTTTTAATACATCAGAATAGATATACGTAGAACTGTAAGAGGGGGACGAAGTGGTAGATTTTAAAGCCCGAAATAAAGTAGAAGAAAACTGAAGAAGCATCTGAAGGTATCCAAACTGTGGAAGTTGGGAAATATAAAGTCATAAATTTATATTCTTAAAGTATAAAAATAAGATTGTATAAAGATTTTTTTCGTTAAAATATTAAACGTATAGGCCCAGAATAAAGAATGTATAAACAGTGAAATACATAAGCGCAGCAAAATTACAGATGTGGAATTATGCAGAAGACACAGAACTGAGTGAAGTGTCATTAAATATTATGAGTTAGAAAATGGAAACATTGAAAATACAAAGCATTGAAAGATATAAAACAATCATTTATGTAAGTGAAATCGCGAGCAGCAACTAAAGTTATAGGGAATAGGGTGTGACAGTTATGATTAAGTGCATTTGCTTCCGCTTGGTGTTGTTGTACAACGAGTAGTTTTACAGTATGTGTGCCAGCCTGCTGCTGGGACATTGTGTGAGCCGATACGCTGCCTCTGTCTCTTCTCAGTGAGTGAAGCCGTTGATTACACGTGCGCTACGGTGAGGTGGACTATTGGAAGAGCTTTCCAAAGTTTCAAAGAAATGCGTTGTTAATAAAATAGTTCCGCTGGCTTAAAGTGTAGTCAGGCTGTTGCAGACGATGAGTAAGAATCTCAGTTTCTTCCAACATTGCCAGGCGTCCCTTAGGTTCATTGTGCAGCACCTCCAAGTGCGTATCAGTAGTTTCAATAGCATGCCTCGATGTATCGTATTTATCTGCTACCACCGGACAGCGACTTTCAATTAAAATGCCTCCCCAGTACTGGACTATACACAATGTATGTTTGAGTGCTGGCTGTAGACACATGACTGACGACATGCAGAGATTTGGGCGTAACCGTGAAGTATGCTCGTATAGCCTATTTATAAGGCGACTGATCGCGATAAACGGGACATGCCGTTTCGAGTTCGGCACCTATTTTTTATCGTCATTCCATTGTAAAGCTGATGGTTGTCAATGTTTGCAACTGCGAATACATTTCATTAATCGTGGGATGTCGGTGTCTACGTTTCGTGAGACATATGTTGCTACTTTTCACTCCCTCTTACAAATAGTCCCAGATATTTTCATTGGGAGTCTCGGTCGGGACACGGTTTTAATCTGCCAGGAAGTTTCATATCAGCGCACACTCCACTGCAGAGTGAAGATCTCATTCTGGTAATATAGAGTGGTTTGACGCGCCAGTCTAGATGTAATAGGGTATCTGAGTGTTCGTCAGATCAGGAAGCCTAAAGTCTCGTGAACAGGGCTTTAGTCATCTTGGAAGTTTTAGGACAATACTTACTAATATGTAGCACACAGAGATCAGTCTAATCGACACGCAGATTCACGAAACTTCCTGGCAGGTTAAAATTTCATGCTAACTGAGGGCCGTCGCATTCCAGTAGAGTGCTCAGTCGACTGATCTATCCAATGAAACTGCTCGCCCAGTCCAAACAGCCTTAGCTCCGCCAGTATCTCACTTCAAACTTTGGCGAAAGGCGAACGTCCACGACTTGAGTCAGAAACAAAGTTTTAATCTCCCAGGAAGTTTCAAATTAACTCCTCCGTAGCAGGTTCCCAGCAAGGTTGAGAAAGGAGCAGGACAGGAGTAACTTCTCTTTAAAAATCTTGATTCAGCTGGTCCATCTGGTAGCTCCTAGTAAGGGTCGCTCGCCAGCATTATGATGAAGAAAACTACGGCGAGGTGCAGTGGGTTCAAGAGACATCCGCCATAGCTCATAGAACTAGAGTAACAATCCTCTCTGTAGGGGTGATGAGCGGAGAAATTACTGACTTGCTGTATGGTCCTCGTAACACTTATTTGGATTAGAGTAGGTTTATTTTAAGTAACTGTTTATCTGCAATTTATGAAGTGTGCAATCTGTGTTGTTCGAACTCCTTGATGTGTGGCAAGAAAATTAGAGTTTGTAATGTAAATATGAAAAAGCAGAACAATGTGTACAAATTTTAAATTATTATAATATGATTACGTTTATGAAAGAAGTATGTTTGTTAAAAGCTGGTTCATGCTTACGGCACTAGTATTTGTAACTTGTTAACGTTGTAGGGAAGTCCCTCCTCAACTAAAGTGGCATGGCGTGAGGTAAAAGGGCGGTTTGGCGGTCGAACAGAGCGGCTCTTTTGTGTGAACGGTAGGCAGTGCGTGGCTAGCCTTAGCACGGTACACCTCGACGGTGCTAAGAGAGGCAATTGGAAGCCGCATTAGAACGGAATTGGCACGGTTGTGCATCTGGCTATTATTTGGTATTCACAGAACAATGGAGTGGCTCTAGTATGTTGAAAATTCGAAGCCAAGATGAGATTTTATAGAGCATTCGCACATCAAGAGCCGCGAGTACCGTTAGCCGCCATTTCGCCTGCCAATTATCTTCGCAACTGCTTCACAAACTTCATACATTCAGTTACGTAATGTAAGTTGGCATGGACCAGTTAATTTGTGTGTTGTTTGAATAACAATCACATAAAACGTCAATTCGTGATCGAAACGATAACTTCAATCCTGATCACGAACCTAAACAGGGTCCTCACATAAGTGCTACTCAAACCGAGTATCCTGATTTAAATGAACAATTCTAGCACTGATTTGTTCTAAAGTGCTGTTTTGTCTAAAGTAAAAGGAGTAGCAAAAGATAACGTAAGAATAAAATTTTTATGTTCTTTTTATGGACTACACCAAGTGCAATTGTTAATGTAGGAAGTTTAAGTACAAAAAATTAAGGATCAATCAGAGGAATGTGTAAACTTAAATTATTGAAAAAGTAAAAACATAAAAGTGAAGTTGGATAATCTTTTGCTAAAGTATTCTTGGTTTACTATAAGATATGGTTTTGTAGGACTAGAGTGCAAGATTGTGTAAATATTATTGCCAAGACCACCTGCTTCACAGGTGGTTACAATACAAGTACATATAAATCTTTAATGAACCGGTTAGCGGTAGTAGTGAAGTGAAGTTATGCAACTTTTCTAAGATAGTGTAGTGTTGGTTCCCATCATGAATGGTACCTTTTGAAGTTAATTAAGCCCAGTGTTGTAGTCTACTATCTTGCAAAGTAATTCAAGTGAATGATTAGATTTTTGAGATAGTTTTTACTTTTGCAATAATCAAAGAACCTTGTCTAGTAAAACTATACCAGGAGATGGGTCCCCATCATATTGTCCTCCTATTAAGGAAAAAAATGAACTATTACTGTTACCAAGAAAATCTGCTATAGGCAGAGGAGCTTAAATGTATATTTAAGATGTTATTCATCTTTATTTGGGTTATTCATGTCGGTCAAGATGGAAGCCCCCTCATGTCCAAAATTTGTTCTGCACTTCTTGCAGTGAGGTTTCAATATTTTAATTAAGTAATGCTATTCATTCTGGCGGTCATTAGCATGAGCTCGGCGCAGTTTGGCTCCAGATAATTTACTGGCGTGTGTGTGTGTTACTGATAACTTCTGCTACACACAGTACAGAGTGCACTGTGTCTGTTTGTATCCTGTTTGCCATTCAAAGGGAAATCTCAACAAATGTAACTTCAATAACTAATATCCAATTTCCTCAAATATTTATTTCCAAATTAATGTGCCTAATTAGGGTAGCGATCGTTCATTTTTTTTCATTCACTTATAATTTCACTACTTCTATTAACTCCCAAGCCCCTTTGGTTTTACTGTTAACTTCACAAAATTCGAAATTATAGTCCGCTACCCTGTTCCATTAGACACACGCACGATCGAACTTCGAAATCCTCTCAGAGGGTAACATTAGCGTATTTCACGTCACGTTAGTGTTACATATCGGTTCGCCACAGGCTGGCGGAAGGAAACTTCCATTACAAACTATGGTGTCCTCCTTGATGAAGTTTGTGAAATTAGGTTCGTACACTATTCGTGTAAAAAAAAATTTCGTTGTTAATTGCTCTCTAAGAAGACAGCCGGACGGATTCAATGGATACTACCTCAGCAAGGACAAGGCAAAACTATTCGGAACGCGAATGTGCTTAAAACTGCAGACTTCAACGTAAGAGATTTTAGGACAAGTAATACTTTACTGCAGAGAGAGTCAAGGAAGAAATGGAATTATATAGCAGTACTGGCAGAGACAAAGAAATAGAGAGGAACAGCAGATTCTCAGCGTTATAGATTGTTATAGCGGGAGTTTGAGAACAGATTGTTGTACAAGATGACGTAGCCATGGTCAAAGATGTAAAATGGAAAGAGAGAAGTACATCCAACAATTGTAACGTTCAAAATAAATTAAAGGCACTTAAATGTGATTGGAGTATTCTGCTCTGAAGATGGGCAAAATATGGGACTCGGAAGATAATTACAGGAACTTCCAATCTGTATATGGTGGAATAAATGAAACAGACTTCACTTACGTATACGGTGACTGAAATGCCATGGCACGTAATAGCCTTATTACAGACGTAGTGGAAAGATACAGGGCATATACTGTAAATGGTGATGTTAATCAGATGAGAAGATATCAGGTGAGAAGTTTCTGTACATGCAATGACGTCGAAGTAACTAATACATTCCTCCGAAAAATATCTACAAACACACGTGGGCTAACAGAGTAACTGACTCGATTGTAGACTATAGTGTAGCGAATAAAATGTCTCCTCCTTAGCGCAAGACAAAAAAAATTAGATGACATAGTGTCAGTGACCATTTTTCGATTATGGGCAAAGGAGAACTACTAAACAGGTGAAAGTGACTCAAGGACTCAGTGCGTACAGAGAAAGAAAAATCAGGTTTCATTCTACAAAGAAAAAGTTATACCAAGAACCTGTAGTCGTTTCAAGTAGTAAACGATACAGCAATCAGTCGAAAATGATGTTTATTGCATAACTCAGTCTCTAAGATGAATAGTCCAGTTGGGACAATGTGCATATACATTTTTTTTATATTTAAACTTACATTTACTGCACTGAAAATGGCCACACAGTGACCGAAATCTAGTTCTGTAATAAACTTCGCCGGCCGGTGTGGCCGAGCGTTTGTAGGCGCTCCAGTCTGGAGCCGCGCGACCGCTGTGGTCGCAGGTTCGAATCCTGCATCGGGCATGGATGTGTGTGATGTCCTTAGGTTAGTTAGGTTTAAGTAGTTCTAAGTTCTAGGAGACTGATGACCTGGTTGGTTCATGGTTGGTTTGGGGAAGGAGACCAGACAGCGTGGTCATCGGTCTCATCGGATTAGGGAAGGATTGGGAAGGAAGTCGGCCGTGCCCTTTCAGAGGAACCATCCCGGCATTTGCCTGGAGTGATTTAGGGAAATCACGGAAAACCTAAATCAGGATGGCCGGACGCGGGATTGAACCGTCGTCCTCCCGAATGCGAGTCCAGTGTCTAACCACTGCGCCACCCCGCTCGGTGATGACCTGAGATGTTGAGTCCCACAGTGCTCAGAGCCATTTTTTTTTTTTAATAAACATCTAGTGCGACAAGATTGCTGAACCCTTCACTTGAAAGAAAAATCATCCAATTTTAGAATAACACAGTTAAGAGATCCTTCAACTTCAGATCTCTATAAAGACTGAATTATATTTAATAAACACATCTACACAAAATGATATGAACTTAGAATGGGAAAATAGAAATACTCAAAATACATAAGGTAACATATAAATCTGCTGGGAAGAATATAAACTTGAAAAGAAGAGCATACATTTTCGAATGAAGGAATTGAAGAAATAATTAAAGAAAAACGATGAAGATACGAGTGTTTTCGGCAGTCCTAAATGATCAAATGTTGAAAATAAAGTAACATCAATAATAAGAAATGCTCATCAAGGTAGTTGGGATAAATTAGTAGCTGAGATAGATCATGACATTTAAGACAGACAAGACTTCGCTTTAAAATATAAAGACACTTAAACAGAGCTAAGAAAGATGTAGCTCCAATAAAAAAAGTAAGTCAGGAACAAGGGACAGTAAATTATAAGAATCTGTGGCGTAATTCGGAGGCAAGTAATCATTGGGAAAATATAACTAATTTTTAACACAGGTTTAAGTACCCATATTTAATTATTCTACGAGGAACGGAAGATGTAATTAAAAAATAGAACTGGTTTTGTCATAGGCATGCCCAAACATCTAAGCTCCTTCCTACCATCTGCAGTCACACTTCTAGGTCGACACATCTTGCTGCGCTGATTCCATACAACCGACTGACACATTCACACCACTTCACTGCCTTGACTTTTCTCAATGGCAGAGGCTCCCATGACCGCCTGGCAACAGTCATCTACCAATGATTTTCTTCTGGCTGGGCCCTAAGGCCTTGATAAAACTGATGATGAAAATTATCCACCTTCATGGGGCTAGTTGCTCACGTGCAAGAATTACACGTTATAAGAATAGAATTAATGATCTGTTAGTAAATCTTGACAAGAGAGTAGGTCTGTGGTAGATGAGTTGTGAGAAAGACTGCAAAATTTGAAATAGTAATCGCTAATTTATCATCAGTGACTTCTGTGCAAGCTAGCCAGACTGGCTCCAACATGGTAGTGGAAAATGAGGTTGCACCTCATGGTAGCGATGAAGCTAAACACAACTCTCTGCCAAACTATCTTAACAAATTCTTGTACAAAAACATAAATTACATACCATTCCATAGAAGAAGTAACAAGATGAATTCTCAACAGCTACACTCATTGAGCGGAAACAAAACACCTAACGATTAATGCAATTAATCATCACGCAGCGCATAATTAGCGTACAAAACTGTTCTCTCTGACAGTGTGCACACCTGTGTCCCACCAACAAACTTGTCACTGACCAGCTACGGCCTTCAGGTAGAACGATGTCACTACAAAATACACCCAATGCACCACTTTTATACCACACAGTTCACTGTGATAACCAAAAAACCAACAGCGTGAAACTGTCACCAGAAAATTCTCTCAGTTAGTCCACCTCTTGACATGCAGAAGCCCCTTTCACCACCTGCAATGGGATCACCATCCATGAGACGGGGGAAGAAACTAATCGCTCCACCAGGCTGTTTTGTCCATGCGGAAACCATGTCTCATGCAACCAGGCAGACTGTAGTGACAGTCAGCTGACAGTACTGCAACTCACCAATTGCACAACGCCATCGTTCTCAGCTATGTCCAGAATCCGCCCGTTCATGCAGCAGCTGACCACCTCACGACCTTTAGGCCCAGCCCAATGTTAAGGGCACTTAGGCGATCACGACAATCCAGTCCCTGGTGATCACACGCTGCAGTCTTGTCCATCGCTTCCACCATGATGTCGGTGCTGGCCTTCACAAGATGTTGGTGGTTCCACTTTCTTCAACTGATTATCACTGCCGACCGTCCTTGACACCAGCTTGGCATTGGCGGCACTCAGGGCAAATATCTGTCCACTCGCTCTGTCCCCTGAAGACCACACTATGACACATCACACAAAATGATTTTCTGGAGATGGGGAATTTAGCTTTGCCCTTCGACATGGCACAGTTCATCAATGTGGGTATAAACTGCCTGTGGTTCTCTAAAGCGGCTTTGAAGTGCCTAAGCATTTCTCAGACTTTGGACACGCTTGGAGAAAGGGACGGATCTATACTGTCTTTAGTTCCCCTTGATGGGTGTTCACCTTTTGTGTATAAAACTGTCTAGATCACTTAATCCTTTCGATGCTACAGACGTTCTTCCTGCATTCCGTGCTGAGGTGGCTTTTGTTATGTCTGTACTGCTCTCGATATGCTGGTGCCTTTGCTGAGATACGGCGTTCTAGCCGATATGAAATATTTATCATCTGAGTTTTCGAAAATTATTCAGTGAAAACCTACGTTTTTGCATATCTTGCTGTCACTCGATAAAGAACTGAATTTGTTTGCTATCCATTATACTTACTGCGTTCCATCAAATTAAATAAAACATTGCACGAAATTTCAACAGTTCGCAGAGGTATAAATGCATTGAGTAACTTTGAGTATGATTTATTGTAGCTCATACGTTGCAGTAAATGAAGTGTAGATAAGATAGCTAGTTTTTTTAAGAGAACAACGATCTCGTTTTATATACGATGGACGCTCGGCCCAGACGCACCCAGTTCTGTCAATGCGAACTTGCCAGCAGCTATGAAATACCTATCAGCCGTTTTAAGAAAACTATTAGTCTACTATCCTCACTTGACAAAGACCCGTATTTATTTATGTTATATGCCCATTGCGGGAAATTTTAAAGATTTTGCAGAAGTAAAAATGGACTACGTAAACTTCGTGTATGTTTAACCTTAACTCGTACATTAAAGTGAATGAAATATAGACAAGATATCGAAATTTTATTTATAACTGCAAGCAGGAAGATTTCTCGTTTCGTTCTGGGGTTATCGGGTTTAATATCCGAAGAACGGTCGCGCACGACATATCTTCTCACATCCTTGCACATCGCGAATCATTTGGTCGCATCAATCGTCATATGTCATTAACGTTTCACCGTATTGGAACGAGGTTTTTAACGAATGACAGCATGCAACGATAAACTTACGTTGTACAATAAATACTTTTTTATTCACTCGTCCGCAGTAGTGAGGCCGGTGGATCAGGAAGTACTCAGGCAAACACAAACTGCAAGAAGACCCAAGCAAAGCACATATACACGTCCAAATAACCAGGGAAACTCAGTAGCTGGTCTTTTATACACTACCATAACAGCGAAAGGGTTAGGACGTTTATTTATTTACATCATTTTGACTACTGCCATAATAATAGTCGCAAAAAGACTAAAAGTGCATACAAGCAACAGATGTTAATTATAAAACATCAAGATACGAAAGAAAAATAGTAAAAAAATTACATTTTTTAAAATAGTAGCTTACAGTTATGGTGGGTTGGGTTTCAGGCTGGGAGTGGTGCAAGTTTATAAACAACTTTATTAAACACAAAAATATCTTCCTAACCATTGACAAAACAGTAATCTATATGAATTTAACGTGTAGGGCATAAAAACAACACAATAAAAGAATAAAACTGCTAAGGCACAATGAAAAGAAAATTGAAATTAAACACTACCCAAGTAATATTAAAATTGGGACCACCAACACCAACAAAAAATTCAGATTGTACAGGCTCTTGGTAAAACACAATAATCACAAATGAAAATAGTATCCACACGTAACCGTCAGTACGAGCAATAGATCAGAAAAACAGCTCTCCAGCTTAGTTGAGCTTTATTATATTTACATTCAGACTAGAAATAGATCTAATAACTACTCCCATCACCAGTTATTCACTACATCAACACTATCAAACCACTAAAATACTAACTCCACAAATTTAGCAATTACAGTTCTCTGTACGGTAGCACATACAATTCCCGTTACACTCACAACAGAGTAATAACAAGATCAACATGATTCCCAATTTAAGAAAACAATCACTGGCCCCAGGAGAGCCAACAAACGCAGTAACATCAACACACAACACTGTATTATGGTCCCTCCATGTGGAATACGACCGACAGTTAGTTACACTCAATGCACAGCATGTGAACTTCACTGTACACTAACTGGATCATTCAACCGACCAACATACCGCAGTCAGTCACTAAAGCACATTGTTAATACTTCTCTTGTAATCTGCAGGCCCCTGTTTGTGTCTCTCCTGGAATTGCCGTCCTCTCGTCGAGGAAAAAACACCAACCACCATTATGGCTACTGTGTGTCCACACTAAGTGGCCTCGCCGTTCCGTGACCATTAATGCACTCCCACCAATCCCAGCTCCTCGGCGTACCAACTCTGGTGAAGGCTTCATGATGTTGGCTGTCCACCTACTCTCTCATCTCTTCCTGATCTCACAGCAGCAGTTGCGGCGTCAGCGTCAATTTCGTCTGCTACGCTGATTGAGACTAGTCAGGCCTACGCCCCCAATTCTGGCGTAGCACCCCCCGCGACTCGTCATCCGCTGGTACCATACCTACCGATGGGGGGGGGGGTCATCTTGTTGTCACCGCATATCCTACTCTGCTCTCTACAAACTCAGCCCCCAACCCCCACCAACCTCTCAGTCACGCCCCGCGTTGACCACTGGCGATGCTGCAGGCTTCGCGACCGCTGTTCCATGGTCACCGCCTTAGTGAGCGTATCCACACAAATAACACAGCAGGCACACCTTTCCTTCCCGCACGCACCGCCCCATCCCATTTCGGAGTAGTGCATACGTCATGAATGTGAATGCGTGTAACATGAAGTTCTGAAGGAGGAGTCCCTGAGCGAGACATGCTGTCAGAGAACAATATGCCTCCCAAACACTAACTATTATTACACCAAGAAAACAAGGAACTCTCGAAGGAATTAGGGCAATGGGAAGAGATTAGCTTTACTCGTACTAAAACTTTCAAATTTTGTTATTTTTAAGTAAAGTGTGGGTGAAGTTGTTGATTCCATTACATTACCAGTACCGACTATACGAAATACTTATTTGCGAAATTAGTGCCAGATATAAACTTTTATCGTGTGTATCTCATCAACTACCTTATTCCGAATGTTCCACGACTGTATTCTTAATAACTCTAACGGAAATAAAGGTATAAAAATCAATATAATACTGACGTAATTTAAAAATACTGTAGCGTAGAAAGCGTGTAGAAAACAACATAGTACGAAGATGACTATACCATTACGCGCTTTTCCATCCGTTATTTTGCGCCAGTAGTGAAATTAGAGACATCAATTACGTCGGATTCCTCATTAAACGGAACGAATGGAAATCGAGTATGGACTTAATGTTAGATAATAAAACGGCGAAATGGATTATCAGGTGACTGGAAGATCTGAATCTATGACCGGCATGGACCAAAGTTCACAATGAACTATTAATTTCAAATATTATGACTATATTTGCATCTGTATGTCAGGAAAGTTGTTAAACAGTAAGAAATAAAATTAATATGGAAAATAAAACACAAAATATTAAAATATATGTTGAGATAAAACAAAAGTTTGAATTTCATTTATTACACAGAAGATTTTTGATTGTTCTTTGGCCGTATGTGCCTCAAGTTAGCGTCAAATTTTCTCTTCAGCATGTCCGTTCGTTAAGAGATGTCGCTACTTGTCTTTTTCAAATGACTGAAAATTACCGGTTCTTCTGAGATATTCATTTCCTTCTGCTTCTTAGCGTTATCCGGAGTTTGGAGCTTTCGTTAATGTTTTAGGACATACCATAGGTTTGTGGTTAGAGCATGTAGTGCAACAGCACTTGCATTGCATAAGATAAGTGCTGTTTGAATCGTATCCGAACGTTTCTACTGGTTTTCTCAATGTACACTTTGTCACAACAGTCACATCCAGTTTCATGTATCTCAGGCTTATTAAATAGGTCTGTTGTATAGTAGTATATCTTATATGTTGCTAATATTATTTTCAATATGGACTCCAACTTAGATGTTTTGGTTATTTTATTAGAAACCTTTCCATAATAGAAGTACGAATTTAGTCTTTTACCTGGCTTTCCCTCTTTCTAGAGTTATTTCATTTGCGTTTGATTTTGCTGCATTTTCAGTTTTTGTCTGTATATCTCTTTAATTATTTGTGATTTGAAAGCTATTTACTTTGCCAGAGTTTTCTAGGATCACAAAATCTTTGTTCCTCTCATCTTCATCAAATTGAAAATTTAATACTATCCACATCATTAAATGAAAGATACGTTTTTATGGATTTCTGAATTTAATTATTATTTTTTAATTGATGTGTCTGTGGTGGTTGTTTCTCGAAAAATTCCAGATTTGTGCATTGAGTTTTATTTCCTTATTTTAATATGTAAAATGTTGCTTACGTTCTTTTTTTTCTATTTCACTACTGAATTGTAATTTATCATGCATATTATTTAGCTGTGAATTCATGTTGGCTATTTCTTCTTTCGCACCAGTTAATGGAACTAAAGTGTGATCAACGTCATTTCAAACACAAAGCACACATCCATATCAGTTAACTAGTCAACTCTAGTTGTGGGTACTGAGTCCTTTCTCCACAGCAGTTAAGATATGAAACATAGTGAGTTTTTACTGCATACGTAATTCAGTAGACCCCAGAGTTACACTGTGAGCTAGGGAGAGGTTAAAACACGAAAATATATTTGCAAAAGTTGTTTAGTGATTTACAAGCAGTATGGATCGTCTTCATGGTACACACCTATTCTAACAAAACGTTAAATTATCAAAAAAATACATTTCCTCAGCTAATATATACTTATGAGTAACTAAATTAGAGTGGCCAGCCTTGTTGAATATATCAACCTTTTCAACCCTGATGAAGGCGGTGATTTGTCGTGGCATGGACTGCATTTGACACTAAAGCATTAGTCGGTTATTCTGAGATTCATCAGCCATCAGCTGCCCGCAGTTCACAGAGGATAATCGCAGACGGGTACTAAAACGAGCGAGACACAATGCCAGAAGTATTACGGCCCCACTTCATTAATACACCAAAAGATAACATCTCCACCCAGTGGTTTTCAACGTACTCGTTTGTTGCTAATGGCGTTTACCAATATGCATCGCAACTCATGAGAGATCTTCTTTCCAAGGTGGTTTTCATGCACGTGTTAATGTTTGTATCACCCTTCGTACAGTGAGCAGCGACTTCCACGTCGCAGCCATCAGTCAGTTACTCAGGGCTATATTGGAGAGTGGTTAGTTATACTTTGGCTACATTTAAATCAACATCTACACTCCGTAAATCATATCGCCGAAGGGAGGCTGATGGTACTTATGTATTGCTGTCACTTCCCTCTTTTCCTGTTACAGTCGCGAATGGTGTATGGTGGGGGCCGGACGCTGTTGGTAAGTGTTCGTGTGTACTCGAATCTCTTTTTACCTTCGCAGAATTTTCACGAGATATACTCTGGACTAACCAATATATTATCAGACTCATCTAGAAACGTGCACTCTCGTAATTGTAATTGGATACAGCACTGTTGCAGTGTCTGCCACTCGAGTGGGATGACGATCTCCTTGACATTTTGCCCGTTTTAAACGAGAGTGGAATGAAGGGCACTTCTCTTCTTTGGTCTTCTCTATTTTGTAACGGTCACTGTTCGAGGAGCCATACTCAATTACCAGACTACCGAGGCTTTTGAAAATGGCCTCTTCTGTGGGTGGACCAAGCTTCATAAGTCATGTACGTCAGTATGGTATCCCCCTATCCTATGATATTCAGCAGGTATCTCTTAAAATCTCCCTCCATCCACACTCCCATATTAGTTGTCCAGTAATCGTGTAATCGTACAATAACCCCTATGTGTATTCTCTACATTACATTTCATTTTTTAGTTGAGGTTCATCTGCCAGTTTCTGCAACGAGTACGATTCTCTGTACATCTTCTTGCATTTCGCTAAATTTTCCTAGCTTTCTTTCATCAGGGAACAATCTCTTGTAGCTACCGACGTTCTCCTCTAGGCTGTGTGTACATCATACTGTCAACACTAATGGTTCCGTAACACTCCCTGAGCTTCAATATTTTTAACGATTTTTCTCTATTAAGAGTCATTTAGCGTGTTCCATTGGCTAGGAACAGTTCCATCTAATCACAAATCTAGTCTCATATTCGTTAAGCTCAAATTATGTTGATCAGGTATAGTTTATAATCGTATTCAATGCGCTCCGGAAGTAAAGAAAGACGGCGCCAAACTACGCTCCGGTATCTACTGCCTTGTGGGCTTCGTGGACGTTATTACGCTGTGTAATAGTCATCGGTGAATCATACAGCTGCTTACAGCAGCTAACTTTCGCTGTGGACCTGTTCCTCAAACATTCAAGGTGTCCCTAAATTATAAGGTAAATTTTATACATAAGATACAGCACTCGAAGCAGAATATTTTCAGATAGAGGTCTAATAGTTGGAAATGAAATCCTAGGGTCTCAAGACGTCCTGAATAACCAGTGTTTGAGAGACACGCTCGTGCCAATGGCCTAATAAATTCTCATAACAAAAATTTGTCTGTCTAACCAACGTTGGTGTCGTCATCCTGAAAAGTAATATACAATCCTATTTCATGTGTTCAGGATGGAGTTGACTGCTGCATACAGATGAATATTAGTCGTTGAAAGTGGAGCATTCGTACGGGAATGCATTTCATGCACCGTGAATTATCAGTTGGTAATCGGAAAGCCGAACACAAGCACAGTGTTTAGCAACAAGCGTCATCATAGTTGAGATAAATTTATCTTACTGCGCAGAAACTCTCGAGTAACGGGATCGATCAGACCACAAGTAACAACCCAAGGTTCTCCACAAACTGTTTTTGTCATAGGGGAAATGGAAGAGATGTTCTTGGAACATGTTGGAGAAGATAAGCACCCATCAACGAGGCCATGAAATGCATACTCCGAATGACGTAGTGTGGAGGGAATTGGTGGCATAGAATTGAAACTCATGTCATGGGCAACACATTCAAGCAAATGGACTCCTCTTTCCTTCAGAGGTTATGGACACAGTCTACACAACTATCTTACGCATCCGCTTTGCGTTACACAAATATTTCCCACGTGGACATCCATCTGCCAAATCCAAATATAAGCAGAGACATAGCTCCATTCAGCAGTCACTTAGACAGTGCCCCAGGACAACCACCACGGGAGTGTAAGGAGTGTCTCAGGACTTATCTACTGTCACCGCCAACAAGAGTCGGACTGGACAGTATACAAATGATGTTAATCATACTTCACTGGTTCTAGGACTGTAACAGCGTTTAACGACAGATCTGTTGTAACAACAGCTTCCCTAGCAGACGTCGCTGCCTGCATGCTAATTGAGAAATTCTGCTCTCAGGACAGAAACAGTGCTGTGAGCGTGTAGTATAAGATACCCACCAAGAGCAGTGGCGAGCGGATTTATCTTACGTTGCCGTTTCAGCCCCTCTATTTTCCCAGAAACGATGCTTTATCATAAAACAGGGGCAATCGATTATAAACGCTAGCCGCTGCATCATAGTAGTGTCTGTCGTATACTGTCACGTGACCAGAGACACTCCACTCTAGGTGTCCACCTGATGTAGTCACCCTAGCCTTATCTACAACTTGGTGTCGCATTTGCCAGCTGTTGGCTAATCAACCACTCTTAGGCCTGATCCTGTTGGTGCCCAAACAGACGCCTTACGGCTGCGGTCTCCTGGACAGTTTCGATGGATACCGGGTCCACAGCCTGCGCCTGAGTGCATCCGAACCTCACCTAGCACTGATGTCAAGCACATCCTTCCCTTGCTGTTGGCGGAACGCCTGATGTGCACCATAATCTCAAGGCTGCGAGCACAGCGACTCTTCCGCGGCCACGCTGCTGCCTGCTGACGTATGTGTGGTGCCAACACACCACCTTACTTTGAGAACTGACATTATTCCACAAGGCTGTGTTTTAGATTACTTTATTTGTGCTACTAGCTTCACCCACTGCATCTGTAGTAGCAGATGTGGACGCATCGTTGTCAGTTTGTTAAACAATCGTCTTATAACCGTACAAGTGCACAGCACTGTGGTCAGCTGTGTACAAATCTGCTCGACACAGGACTTTTTAACGAAATGGCAACTGTGTATCCACACTGATTACTATAGATGCACTTGAAACTAGTAGTGCAAATAAAATAATCTAAAACAAAAACGCCGAGCCTATGCGCCGTGCCGCTAACAAAGCGATTGCCTTTGGTGACATCTTTTGCAATAACGACTGCGCGAATCGACGGTATCTTGTAAGGAAAGAAAGAGCAGCAGATGCTGCTGAGGACTCTCCCTCGAGCATTCCCGATGACTTCTTGAGCTATTATTCGTCATGGCATTCAGGCAGTCAAGGGTGCTGTCGATTGTTGCACACTAATGCGAAATACCTGCATTGTGCGTTTCCGCAAAGTGATTTTTACGCCACAATGGCGATCGTCCTACTAGTTGTATTACATGTGGAGGGCCATATTTTTTCTCAAATTTACTGAGGCTGTGGGGCTGACGTGAACTGTGCTGCCGAGGGTCGACGCATACCATCGAGACGCTACCATTCACTACTGCGTGTAAGTTCTTTCTAAATAAAGTATGTGTTTTATATCACTGCATTTCTGATTACATGGCTGCCAGAGAATCGGTGCTTGAGTTACCATATTGGTATCTCGCGCTATCAGGGACTATTAGACCGTACTGAAACTTAAGCGGCCACCCTCACGTAACAGATGAGTGCAACTGAACATTTATCTACACTGCCACCCACAAGTAAATTAACAATTCCAGAATGAGATTTTCACTCTGCAGCGGAGTGTGCGCTGATATGAAACTTCCTGGCAGATTAAACCTGTGAGGAAAACTTCTGTAAAGTTTGGAAGGTAGGAGGCGGGGTACAGGCAGAAGTAAAGCTGTGAGGACGGGGCGTGCGTCCTGCTTGGGTAGCTCAGTTGGTAGAGCGCTTGCCCGCGAAAGGCAAAGGTCCCGAGTTCGAGTGTCGGTCCGGCACAGAGTTTTAATCTGACAGGAAGTTTCAAGTTAACAATTGTAAGAGGGTTGATTTTGTGGAGGAGACCAAACTGCGAGGAGTTCAGTCTCATCGAATTGGGGAAGGATGTGGAAGGATGTCAGCCGTGCCCTTTCAAAGGAACCATCGTGACATTTTCCTGGGGCGATTTAGGATGGCCGGACGCGAGGTTGAACCGTCGTCCTCCCAAATGCGAGTCCAGTGTGCTAACCACTGCGCCACCTCACTCAGTAACAATAGTAAGACTATTATAAAAACTCATTTCAAATTGTTGCCAATCTGTGTTGCCAAACATTTTTGCCAAAGCTGTTGCCTAACCCCACTCAGCGAGAAAACAAACCAGTTCATAACAGCAACTACTTGGTGAAAGAAGGTTCTTTTCCACGCCACGCACAACTGATTTTGAACACAGACTAACATTTTAACGAAGAACATACTCAGATCAGTTCTTCCCCACCAACAGAAAAAAATTTCACAAATCAAGCTCACATCCCGACTAACTAAACAAAAAGATGTATATCACAGATACCGACTAGTTAGTGTACCAAGAGCCTTGTTCCTCGGGATATCTCAAAACGTTTAGTCATTCACAGTAAAAGAGGCATCAGCTCCCCACCCACTTCCCACCCCATAACACAAATTAGATATTGGGTATATTGTTAATTATAGAGATGAATTGTATTTTAAGAAATCCAGTGACACTAGCAGTCGTTACTTTGATCATTTAACAGTTCCTACGATTCCTTCAACTGTTATTTCTTTTAAACAGTAATATCAAAAATTGGGTGCGCCTTGATGCAAAACACCCTGTTATTCGTTTATGTCTTTATTATCCCGAACTAGTTTCGGCGACAAATATCACCATTATCAGTGGGGTTTTTTAAATCTAAAACATGCAGAAAATGGCATGGTTGTACAAACACAGTAAAACGTTATTACATTTTTACAATGCGTCTTTTGAAATATAGTTTTCTATTGATACTCTCATAACTACCTTATTTATTATATGTTACAGCATGTTTTAAGCAATTATTGGCGCTGTTTGCGACATATTTTCTGTGCTCTTTTTTTCTGTTGCCGTCTTTTTACTTAGCGAACATCATGTCATCTGCAACCATGTGAGCGGCTGTTAGTTAACAAATACTAAAAGGTGAACTTCGTATGGCAGCAGTATGTACTGGGGGTTGCGGTAGTGTTGTGGAAACCAGTTATTTGGTGTGTACTGAGCCGTTGGTTAGGTATTCGCGTACTCACGTTCGTTGGATGGTATGTGGCTGCTTTTATACAAAGAAAAACAAAACTTTTTCACTTTGTTTCTGATCCAGAATATTACGCCATATTGCTGTTCGCGTGTGTCGCGAGAGGCGTATCGCATGTGGCGAGAAAGGCTATGAAAAACTGTAGCACGAATTATGACGACGTATGTTCATTATTTATGTCTCTATGCGTGATGGTGAAGTGGTTCTTTTGCGCGTGTGTGCTTTCTGTTCTGTGTCCTCGGTCAGTTTTCTCAGAGCGGTAAAGAATGTGTTGTTGCAGGGTGTTGTGTTTTCATTTATTACATTTTTCCCTTGGACTATGGCCTTCTGTATTTAGTAATTTTCTTGTATTGTTAGTTGTCGGTATAGACTGCTGCTGTTTCTCAGAATGCGTAGATCGTTTTCGATATTAGTGGGGTTATGGTTTTTGTTCATTAGATGTTCTGCAAAAGTTGAATGTGTGCTGTCACTTCTTAGACCTGACATGTGCTCTGTGTACCTCGATCGGATATTTCTGCTTGTTTGTCCTATGTAGTGAGACTGGCAAGAGTTGCAAGTGAGCTGATATATTCCAGCGTTGCTTAATTTGTCAGAGGTTTTTCTAACTGGTCTTAGTCTTTTCTGAACTGTATTGTTTGTTCTGAATGTTATTGGGTAAAAAGACGGCAACAGAAAAAAGAGCACAGAAAATACGTCGCAAACAGCGCCAATAATTGCTTAAAACATGCTGTAACATACAATAAATAAGGTACTTACGAGAGTATCAATAGAAAACTATATTTCAAAAGACGAATTGTAAAAATGTAATAATGTTTTACTGTGTTTGTACAACTATGCCATTTCCTGCATGTTTTAGATTTAAAAAACCCCACTGATGGTGATATTTGTCGCCTTAACTAGTTTGGGATAATGAAGAAAAATAACGAATAACAAGGTGTTTTGCATCAAGGCGGACTCAGTTTCTGATATTACTGTTTTTCTATGCAAAACACGGTCCAAATGAAAGAATTCCAAGATAATATTATTGTTATTTCCTTTGTCTCAAAAAAATGAATTTTTTGATCCCTTACTATCTATGTAATTTTGATCGTAGAGTTTGGGAGCAGCCTTGATAATTGGCACTTTATAACTACACTTCCTGCATCCATAGGTGAGGTGAAAACTATCCTGTCAGATTAGATCTCTTCTAATATCCGATGGATTGTACAGAGTTTAAAGTTAGCCAATAAAGTGTCAAGAAAAACCATCCTATCCTCATTCCAGCTTTCTTCGGATGAAATAGGGATTAGTGTTCCGAACGAGTGCGTACGGAGATCGTCAAATTGACCGGCGTTGCAGTCTAAATCAAGAAATGCTGAGAAAGAGACAGAGATTGGCAGAGAAAACACGAATTACTTATCTACCTCATTCTAGTCTAATACCTGGAGAGTACGACATACTCCGACAATAACATGCCATTCACTCGCATCAACAAAATCTAAAATTCTTTGTAATTTTAAAGACGATCTAGGTCCTCGAAAGGCGGGTGTACAGTAATTCATGTGACTGAAACATTTCTTAGTTTCCAGGGTTGTTTCGAGAACGCTGCAAACGTTTCGAAAAGAAGCCCTTCATATAGTCACGATTTCTCCCCATGTGATTTCCATGTTACTTTTTCTCCACCTGTCTCTTTTATATTTGACTGGCCCTTATAATTTTTTAAGTTCGAAAATTCAATGTACACATAGGCTCTACCGTAGGTAGAGCGGGTGCCACAATTTGGTTCATTCGTAGGATACATCGAAAATAACTGCAGTCAGTCCACATAGAACATTGCTTAGAGAACCCCCCCGTATGGAATATTGCTCAAGTGTGTAGGCCCCACACCAAATAGAACTGTCAGTAGATATCGAATGTATACAAATGAGGGCAACACGAATGCCACACATTTGTTTCAGACATAGGATAGTGTCACGGAAATACGAAAAAACCTGAACTGACAGATTCTCTAAGCTGTACTGCTCTGCGGAAGCCTATATATGAAGTTTCGAGTTACAAATAATGAATCCAGGAACGTACTACAGCTCCATAGACGAGAACAGAATAACTGCAGCGGATTAGATCAATTGCAACAGGCGATCAGAAATCTATCACTAGGGCGTCACTTTAGTTAAAAGTGGCCGCTATATTGAAAGTCGAGGCCGACAAATGCTCACTGAGCTTTCGCACCGCTTAGCACTTTTCCCTTAACAAACGGAAAACAGGCAGAAAGGGAAAGAGGAATTGTGTGGGCGGCGTGGGCGGGGCACTCTCTGGGGACACGACGTGAGTCCAATAGCCGCTGCCCGGAAGACAACGCTGCGTCGCGCCGCGGTGCGGCGAGGTATGCGGTAATTGGAATTGTTTCCCCAGAGCTAGGGCCGCAGTCGCCCGGACAGTGGACACTGCCCGATATCATCGGGGAACTCGCTATTACTCTTTACCGCAGCAAGCGGAGCTCTTTAACCGCTAGCTGGTGAGCTGCAGTCTGATTCACTGACTCAGCCACATACTCTTTACAATTTTCTTTGATCTGGCTATGGAGATACACCTTCCAATACACTATTTAACTCAAAAGGAACTTAGCATAATTGGTCAAATTCGAGTGTATTAGTAACAATATCTTTCGCACAAAACTAGCTGGAAAAATGTCCTTTCATAATGATAGACATAGTAGTTTTATGTAGACATGGCCTGCACCTCAACAGGTATGGGAAGGGGAGGTTGGCAAAGCTTATAGGTGACAGCATAGGTGGGGTTGGTGGGATCACTCATGGGAAAATTCCTGCAGTAGTGGGTGTTAGAGCTGCACCTTTTTTAGATTGAAGTCAGCTGTTAGGTATTCCTGCTTAAGGGAAGTCTCTCTAACAAGGGAATCGCTTTTGACAAAGCTTAGGTATCCGAGTAATGAGGGAATTAGTATATTTCATCAAAATATACAAGGTATTAGAGATAAAGTCAGTGAACTGCTTATAGATGTTGACTCTGAAATTATTGGTATATCTGAACACTTCTTAAATTAGGAGATAATTCAGAGGCTTCCTTTACCAGGATACAGGTTGGCTGGCAGCTTTTCGAGGAGCTCTTTGCGGTGTGGGGGAGTAGCCATGTATGTGAAAAACGGCATCCCATTTGAGTCAATTGATGTTGGTTGGTTGGTTCTCTGGGGAAGGAGACCAGACAGCGTGGTCATCGGTCTCATCGGATTAGGGAAGGATGGGGAAGGAAGTCGGCCGTGCCCTTTCAGAGGAACCATCCCGGCATTTGCCTGGAGTGATTTAGGGAAATCACGGAAAACCTAAATCAGGATGGCCGGACGCGGGATTGAATCAATTGATGTTTCAAAGTACTGCACTGAAAAGGTGTTTGAATGTTGTGCAGGTGTGGTTAAATTTAACGGAGCTAAACTTCTAACTGCTGTTATTTATAGATCCCCAGACTCCGATTTCACAACATTTTTGTTAAAGCTAGAGGAGGTTCTTGGTTCACTTTATAGGAAATACAAAAAGTTAGTTATATGTGGTGACTTCAATATTAATTGTATAAGTGATTGTGCAAGGAAGAGGATGCTGGTAGACCTCTTTAATTCATATAATCTTATCCAAACCGTATTCTTTCCAACGAGAGTGCAAGGGAACAGTAGAACAACCATAGACAACATTTTTGGTCATTCCTCATTACTAGAAGGCCTTCTGTTAGCAAAAAGGTGAATGGCCTTTCAGATCATGATGCACAAATTATAACTTTAAAAGATTTTTGTGCTGCAACACGTGTTAAATATAGTCATCAGCTGTTCAGGAAAGCTGATCCAGTTGCTGTAGAGACATTTGTAAACCTTATAAAGGAACAAGAGTGGCAAGATGTTTATAGCGCTGATACAGTAGACGATAAATATAATGCTTTTCTCAAGACTTTTCTCATGCTCTTTGAAAGTTGCTTTCCGTTAGAACGTTTAAAACAGTGTACTAGCACAAACAGGCAGCCTGGGTGGCTGAGTAGAGGGATAAGAATATCTTGTAGAACAAAGTGGCAATTATATCAAAACGTTAGAAACAGTCAAAATCTAAATGTAGCAGCCCATTACAAACAGTATTGTAAGGTGCTTAAAAATGTTATTAGGAAGGCAAAAAGTATGTGGTATGCAGATAGAATAGCTAAGTCTCAGGATAAAATTAAAACCATATTGTCAGTTGTAAAGGAAGTTGCTGGTCTGCAGAGACCAGGATATAGAATCAGTGCGTAGTGGGAATGTCCGTTTTACTGATAAGTCGCATATATGTACAGTATTTAATAATCACTTTCTGAATATAGCAGGTGAACTAAATAGAAACCTAGTCCCATCGGGGAATCATATAGCGCTCTTAGAAAAAAGTGTTCCGAGACTGTTACCTGAAATGCTCCTCCATTATACTGACAAGAGGAAGATTGAGTTAATAATTAAATCAATAAAGACCAAGAACTCTCATGGATATGACGGTGTATCTAGCAGAATACTGAAGTATTGTTCTATGTATGTTAGCCCAGTTCTCAGCCATATCTGTAACTTTTCCTTTAGGAGTGGTCGGTTTCCTGACCGATTAAAGTACTTGGTAGTGAAGCCACTTTATAAAAAGGGAGACATTGATAATGTTGACAATTTTAGACCTTTTCTATGCCATCGGTGTTTGCTAAAGTTATCGAGAAGGTTGTATGTACAAGGTTACTGGAGCATTTAAATTCACATAATTTGCTGTCAAATGTTCAGTTTGGTTTTAGAAATGGCTTAACAACTGAAAATGCTTTATTCTCTTTTCTCTGTGAGGTTTTGGACGGATTAAATAAAAGGTTGCGAACGCTAGGTGTTTTCTTTGATTTAACGAAGGCTTTTGACTGTGTTGACCACAAAATATTACTGCAGAAGTTGGACCATGATGGAGTAAGGGGAGTAGCTTACAACTGGTTCGCCTCTTACTTTAAGAACAGAAAGCAGAGGGTAATTCTCCGCAATATTGAGAGTGGTAGTGGTGTTCAGACCCAATGGGGCACTGTTACGTGGGGCGTTCCCCAAGGGGCGGTGCTGGGGCCACTGCTGTTTCTTATTTATATAAATGATTTGCCTTCTAGTATTACAGGTGATTCAAAAATATTTCTGTTTGCTGATGACACCAGCTTGATAGTGAAGGATCTTGTGTGTAATATAGAAACAGTAACAAATAATGTAGTTCATGAAATAAATTCGTGGCTTGTGAAAAATAATTTGATGCTAAATCACAGTAAGACTCAGTTTTTACAGTTTCTAACTCACAATTCAACAAGAAGCGATATTTTGATCAGACAGAATAGGCATATTATAAGCGAGACGGAACAGTACAAGTTCTTAGGCGTTCGGAAAGCCCATGTCTAGGATCTTATTCAGAAGCTAAATGCTGCTTTATTTACCATTAGAACAGTATCTGAAATAAGTGACACTTCAACACGAAAAGTAGTCTACTTCGCATATTTTAATACGCTTATGTCGTATGGTATTATTTTTTGGGGTAATTCTTCTGATTCAAAAAGGGTATTTTTGGCTCAAAAACGGGCTGTTCGAGCTATATGTGGTCTAGGTTCGGGAACGTCTTGTCGACCCCTATTCAAAAATCTGGGAATTCTGACATTGATCTTACAATATATATTTTCTTTAATGTCGTTTGTTGTTAGCAATATTAGCCTATTCCCAAGAGTTAGCAGCTTTCACTCAGTTAATACTAGGCAGAAATGAAATCTGCATGTAGAATGCACTTCCTTGACTCTTGTGCAGAAAGGAGTGCAGTATTCTGCTGCATCCATTTTCAATAAGCTACCACAAGAACTCAAAAATCTTAGCAGTAGCCCAAACTCCTTTAAGTCTAAACTGAAGAGTTTCCTCATGGCTCACTCCTTCTATTCTGTCGAGGAGCTCCTGGAAGAGCTAAAAAATTAAGCAAATTCCAGTGTTACATTGTTGATTTTCTTCATTTAAACTTACGACTTGCCACCTAAATATGTTTTTTTGTATTTCGTTTTATCTGTTTCTAATATCGTGTTATAATTGCATGTATTGACTCGTTCCATGACCATGGAGACTTCTCCTTAATTTGTCCCACGGAACAATAAATAAATAAATAAATAAATAAAAAGTAACGATTTTTTTATCAGTTCTTTCACAATTGAATCAGCAAATACTCTGTCCAGACATCCTCTGATTTTCTATTGAAGTCGTATTAGTCATAAGTTATGAATGTACATACTGAAACGTTACAAACGGAATATCATAAGGAAAATACAATAAATGCATTTAAGATAGCAATAAAAATCACAAGAAACGAACTGAAATTCCGTTTTTGTTTGTTTTGTATGACGATATACACTGCAGAGCCAAGGAAAGAGGTACACCTGTCTAATATCGTGTAGGGCCCCCGCTAGCGCGCAGTATTGCCGCAAAACGACGTTAAATGGACGCGAATAATGTCTGAAGTAGTGTTGGAGGGAAATCACACTACGAATCCTGCAGGTCTGTCCACAAATATATAAGAGGACTAGATGGTGAAGATCTTTTCTGAACAGCACGTTGCAAGGCATCCCAGATAAAATCAACTGTGTTTATGCCTGGCGAGTTTGGTGACCAGCGGAAGTGTTTAAACTCAGAAGAGTGTCACTCGAGCCTCTCTAGAATTCTGAACGTACGGTGTGGCGTTGTTCTGCTGGAATTGCCCGAGTCCCTCGGAATGCACAATGGACATGAATGGATGCAGGTGATCAGATAGGATGCTTACGTACGTGTCAGAATCGTATCTACACTTATCGGGGTCCCATATAACACCAACTGCACACAGCCAACATAGTTACAGAGTAGAGCTCTGCATTTCGATGAAAACAACCGCTCGAGCATTTCCCATTTCGTGCCGCTGCTCGATGGCTGGGAAAGGCCCATGCTGCGATACAGCTGTGGCCGCCTAATGCACCATGTGGCCGGTTGTTCTCCACCTCTCAATTATCGGTTGGACTGTCGAGCACTGCCGGGCGCTCGAGCGTACTCACAATCTCAGCCGGTGACAGCACAACCGCCGCGCGCACTACAGTGCCGAATTGCATTAGAAACGTGTGTAAACGCAGTTGACGACCTGGCTTTGAGGAGTGCAGACAGCGTTATGGATAAACCAAGTATAGGTCGTAAACGTTCCATTCATGAAACGAAAAGAAGTATTATGGAGAGAATTAGGAGCGGCTCATTAGTTCTGAAGAAGAAAGACATGTCGGAAGAGGAGGCGAAAAGTGAAGCTCGGAAATCGTTTGCATTTGTAGTGGATTCTGCCACGCAGGCTTCTGCTGGTTCCGTGCAATGTACCTCATGTGATACCATACTTTCGGACCAGTCAAATACAACAGATATGATACGGCACTGCAAAAGTAAATGCGGAGCAGAAGTCCACCGGCCACCGGCCACCAAGTAGCATAAAGAAAGTTGTTGTAGATGGGTTGGTCGATATGAGTGGACTAGATTTGCTACCGTTAAATGCTTGCAGTAAGATTGGCTTCAAGAATTATTCGCAGGAGCTCATCAATGTTGGCGCTACTTACGTCAAAGTCAATACGTATAGAAGATATTCTTCCGCACCCTACCACTGTATCGCGGCATATTAAAGAAAAGGCAGACAAAATACGGGTGACAATGGTGCCTAAGCTAATATGTGCCTTAAAGAACAAAATGTGCGCTTTAGACTCAGATCTGTGGTCTGATAACTACAAGAAGAGACGTTTTTTGACTGTGGCGTCGCATTATGTGAATGATGAGTGGCAGCTAGAAACGCTTGTTTTGATAACAACCGAGTTTCCGGACGTACCTAAGACAGGAGAGAACATACGGCACGAAATCGAAGAGCGGTGCTCGAGTTAGGAATTAACAAAAATGATCTTACGAAATGTTACTCTGTCACCGACCAAGGAGCTAATATGAAGAAGGCACTTGAATCTTACGACCGTTTGCCTTGCTTTGATCACTGATTGATGACTGCGATTCGTCACACATTTCTAGAGACATTTTTAGAAGACGAAGCCCCTGAAATCCTGTCGTGTCTACTATCAGCAAGAGCTGTAGTAGGCTATTTGAAGAGATCGGGTCACTCGGGGCGTCTGCGGCACTAAGTGAAGCAAGAAGCTGTAACTCGGTGGAACAGTATACCGTTAAAGCTCAATTCCGTCATAAGTCAAATCGACGATATTCGAGATCTACTGGAATCCCTGGGGCAATCGACACTCTTAGAAACCTTCCAAGAAGGGTGCGTACGAGCGTTGTCGCTTTTCTAACCCCCTTTAAAGAATCGAGTTTGGATTTGGAAACTGCAAAGATAACAACGGTGGAACGTGTGCTGCCGTGTTGCAAGAGTCTGTTACATCATTGTGAACCAATAGACAGTAACAACGAGCTAAGGACACTTTCTATAGGTTACGATCCTTTATACAACTGTTGAATTATCAGAGTGCAGTTATGTATATTGGGTTTCCTTTTCAGTTCATGGTGAAAATAAAAAGGAGAGCAGCATACTTCATCACAGAGAAGTGCAAAATTGAGGCTATACATTACGTTGCCACGGTTCTATGGCCATCACGGCGTCATTTGAAGAAACTCACAGCAGACGAAAAGCAAGCCGCTTATGATGAAGTTCGACGATTGTACTCGGAACTGCCCGTAAATGATAAGGTTCGTTCACTGAAACCAATTAGTAAGCGACTGTTTGTTTGTCTAATCTGCCATCTTTCGTTAGATCAACATTTATTACGTCTACAATGTGATATTGGGAAAGGTTTCGCAGCTTAAGCATTCCACAATGCGTTTTGATGTAACTTGTGCGATATATATAAAATGTCACCGTAAATATAGTCGTTTAGTAACCAGTAATTCTAACTACGGTGTATACGTATTTGAAGATGACGGGAATATCTTACGGATGTTTTCATTCATGTTTAGAGTCCATTCAAGCAAACAGTGACCAAGTTCTTCCCATGAAAAAGTCCAGGATGGACTGGAGTTCGGATGAGGACGACGAAGATGGACACACAGTTACTACCAATGAACTCGACAGGTACCTTTCGCTCTCCAAATCCGACTGTAGCTGTGCCGAAGGACAAATTTTTCAGTGGTGGAAAACGCACGCGGGGTTATTTCCAAGGCTGTTGGTAGTAGCCAGAAGAGTTCTCTGTTTTCCTGCCACTAGTGCTGCCAGCGAGGGAAATTTTAGCCAGGCCGGTCACCTGCTGTCCAGCAAAAGATCGTGCCTCGAATCAGACAAGGTGGATGATCTCTTATTGATCCATCACAATTACGTAAGTATTCACAACATACCACGTAATCACAAGGAAGGAAACACTTCTCAAACTCTATAAATGTATGATTCCACTTTCACTGACTTCACAGGAAGAAGTTCAAACCGCCAGCTATAGTAATAGCTCCAGGAACACAAATGACGCCTGTGTATCAGGGAGCACCAATGACCAAAAACGAATTGTATAGTCATGATTCACTTGTAACGTTATTTACAGGTCATAATTTGTTCAGAAATTAACGTTTGTGCAACAAAATTTCGTGAGTATTACTTTTAACTACGTCGTTCCTTCCCGATCTTGCATTCAATATTAGTACAAAGTGTACGTGGCCAAGTTTGGAGATGGGTTACACACAGTCCATGATTAGACTACTGTGTTCCCGTTTGTCTACCGAACGGAACAAACTAATAAATATAGACATTACAGTTTTTAACGTTACAATTAGTGGAATACACGATAACCTCAAAGGCGAAACTCCAGTAGTCTGCAACATATTAACGAACATCAAATGTAACATATGCAAGTGTATTATTTAGGTCATAGAACTGGTAGTAAACAACGAAAGACGTTTGTAAAAGAAATAAGTGAGTGGCTAATGTGAAGCGGTGGCCTCTGATCTCAAGGAGTGTGACGAAGCGCCGCTCGCTGGCACTGAGTCCACCGGTTACTGGCGACCGGCCGAGCGTTTGGCGCACTCGGGCGAGCGCTGACGATCGGCTGCCCACAGCCGGCGGAAGAGTACGCTCGGCCGCATACTCCCGAGAGCCAGAGGGGCGAGCGAGACTCGCCGGTAAAAATCGGAGATAATGGAGACATCTATTACAGAGCCTCCACCACTTTCAACAGTCCACTGCTGAGTTACAAGGCCCATGGACTCTTGAGGTTGTCTCCACACCCATTTACGTCCATCTTTCCGACACAATTTGAAACGAGATTAGTCCGACCAGGCAACTTGTCTGCACTCATCAACAGTTCAATCTCGATGTTGACAGGCCCATGTGAGGCGTAAAGCATTGTGTCGTGCAGTCATCCAGGATACACGAGTGGGCCTTCAGCTCCGAAAGCCCATATCGATGATGTTTCGTCGAATGGTTCGCACGCTGACACTTGTTGATGGCCTAGCATTGAAAGCTGCAGCAATTTGCGGAAGGGTTGCCCTTCTGCCACACTGAACGATTCTCTTCAGACGTCATTGGTCCCGTTCTTTCGGGATCTATTCCCGTTGCAGCGATGTCAGAGATCTGATGTTTCACCGGATTCCTAATATTCACGGTCCTCTCGTGAAATGGTCATACGGGAAAATTCCAACTTCATCGCTACCTCGGAGGTGCTGTGTCCCATCGCTCGTGCGCCAACTATAACACCACGTTCAAACTAACTTACATCTTAATAACCTGCCATTGTAGAAGCGTAACTGATCTAACAACTGCGTAAAACACTTGTTGCTATGTATAGGCGTTGCCGACAGCAGCGCCCTATTCTGCCTGTGTACATATCTCTGTATTTGAATACCCATACCACTTTCTTTGGCGCGTCGGTATGTGACCAAGAGCCTCTGGAACTAATACGTGATGGTCCATTGATCGTGACCGGGCCAAATATCTCACGAAATAAGCGTCAAACGAAAAAACTACAAAGACGGGAACTTGCCTAGCTTGAAGGGGGAAACTAGATGGCGATATGGTTGGCCCGCTGATTGGTGCTACCATAGGTCAAACGGATATCAACTGCGTATTTTAAAATAGGAACCCCCATTTTTATTACATATTCGTGTAGTACGTAAAGAAATATGAGGGTTGCAGTTGGACCACTTTTTTTGCTTTGTGACAGATGGTGCTGTAATAGTCACAAACATGTGGTTCACAATTTTAGACGGACAGTTGGTAACAGGTTGGTATTTCAGATTAAAATACAGAGCGTTGGTTCGTTTGAACATTTTATTTCGGTTGTTCCAATGTGATACATTTACCTTAGTGAACTTATCATTTCTGAGAACGCATGCTGTTACAGCGTGATTACCTGTAAATACCCCATTAATGCAATAAATGCTCAAAATGATGTCCGCCAACATCAATGTATTTGGCAATATGTCTAACGACATTCCTCTCAACAGCGAGTAGTTCGCCTTCCGTAATGTTCGCACATGCATTGACAATGCGCTGACGCATGTTGTCGGGCTTTATCAGTGGATCACGATAGCAAATATCCTTCACCTTTCCCCACAGAAAGAAATCCGGGGACGTCAGATCTGGTGAACGTGCGGGTCATGGTATGGTGCTTCGACGACCAATCCACCTGTCATGAAATATGGTATTCTATACCGCTTCAACCGCACGCGAGCTATGTGCCGGACATCCATCATGTTGGATGTACATCGCCATTCTGTCATGCAGTGAAACCTGTTGTAGTAACATCGGTAGAACATTACGTAGGAAATCAGCATACATTGCACCATTTAGATTGCCATCGATAAAATGGGGTCAATTATCCTTCCTCCAATAATGCCGCACCATACATTAACCCACCAAGATCGCTGATGTTCCACTTGTCGCAGCCATCGTGGATTTTCCGTTGCCCAATAGTGCATATTATGCCGGTTTACGTTACCGCTGTTGGTGAATGACGCTTCGTTGCTAAATAGAAAGCGTGCAAAAAATCTGTGCAAAAAATCTGTCATCGTCCTGTAATTTCGCTTGTGCCCAGTGGCAGAACTGTACACGACGTACAAAGTCTTCGCCATGCAATTCCTGGTGCATAGAAATATGGTACGGGTGCAATCGATGTTGATGTAGCGTTCTCAACACCGACGGTTTGGAGATTCCAAATTCTGGCGTAATTTGTCTGCTATTGATGTGCGGAGTAGCCGCGACAGCAGCTAAAACACCTACTAGGGCATCATCATTTGTTGCAGGTCGTGGTTGACGTTTCACATGTGGCTGAACACTTCCTGTTTCCTTAAATAACGTAACTATACGGTGAACGGTCCGGACACTTGGATGATGTCGTCCAGGATACCGAGCAGCATACATAGCACACGCCCATTGGGCATTTTGATCACAATAGCCACACATCAACACGATATCGACCTTTTCCGCAATTGGTAAACTGTCTATTTTAAGATGGGTAATGTATCACGAAGCTAATACCGTCCGCACTGGCGGAATGTTACGTGATACCACGTACATATACGTTTGTGACTATACAGCGCCATCTGTCACAAAGGGAAAAAAGTGGTCCAACTAAAACATTCATATTTCTTTACGTACTCCACGAATATGTAATAAAAAAGGGGATTCCTATTTTTTTAAAAAAAATAAGTTGATATCCATTTGACCTATGGCAGCGCCATCCAGCGATCCAACCATAGCGCCAACTGGTTTCCTTCTTCAAGCTAGACAAGTTTCTTTCTTTGTAGTTATTTCGTTTGATGCTTATTTCGTGAGATATTTGGTCCGGTCTGTGGTGTCACCGCCAGGCACCACACTTGCTAGGTGGTAGCCTTTAAATCGGCCGCGGTCCGTTAGTATACGTCGGACCCGCATGTCGCCACTATCAGTGATTGCAGACCGAGCGCCGCCACACGGCAGGTCTAGAGAGTCTTCCTAGCAGTCGACCCAGTTGTACAGTCGACTTTGCTAGCAATGGTTCACTGACAAATTACGCTCTCATGTGCCGAGACGATAGTTAGCATAGCCTTCAGCTACGTCATTTGCTACGACCTAGCAAGGCGCCATTACCAGTCCCTATTGATGCTGTAAAACATGTACCGTCACGAGCGGTGTTTACCAATTACGGATTAAAGTTAAGTATTCCAGAAGCTACGTACTTTTTTTACTAGTCTCAACTCCTTTAACTGTTCCAGACCTCACGCCAGCCTGCGTGAGCTTAAACGCGTGCCTTTCGGCTTCCTCCTAGTGGCTTGGCTGTCTTGCCAAGCCACAACACGGTCACTATCAATGGACCACCCTGTATACATCAGCGATTAAAAGCCCTCTCATACAGAAATCTCTCATAATGCGTATTCCTACACATATCGATAACCACTTGCATCTGTCAAAGGTTATATAGAGGAGGTTCACAAAATTATGGAGGCACCACAAACGCAACACGTGATAGGCCCTAATAATGTCTAGGAAATATTTGGCGGACTGAACAGCTTCCAGTCGTCTCGGAGTGGGTAAATGAAGGTTCTTTATGGTTTTAATACTCATTTTAGACCATTCTTCGTTAATACTGGCGAGTGCAGGTGACAATGACGGAGGTGGGCCGCGCGAAGAGGCCGCGCGGTTTGAGGAGCTATGGCACGGATTGCGCGGCCCCTCCCGCTGGAGGTTCGAGTTCCCCCCTCGGGGATTGGTGTGTGTATTGTTCTCAGCATAAGTTAGTTTAAGTAGTGTGTTAAGTCCAGGAACCGATTACCTCAGCAGTTTGAATCCCTAAGGAATTCACACACATTTGAACGTTTTTGATGGAGGCGGATGAAGATCAGGCGCATCTTTGTCTCCAGAGTAGAGCAAAAAGGCTGAATAATATTGTGATATGGTGATTATGGTGGCTAGAGGACATGCAACAATTCATCTTGCCGCTCACAAACCCTGTCCTGAACGATTCGAAGGTTTGAAAATTTGTGGTATGGTCTTATGAAACCAAATTGCTGAGGTCATCGGTCCCTAAGCTTATACTCTATTTAATCTAACTGAAAGTAACTTACTCTAAGGACGACACACACACCCATGCCAGAAGAGTAGTCGAACCACCGACAGGGCAGAACGATGCGAGCTGTGTGGAAACGAGCGCTGTCTCTTAGAACATAGCATTACCACTGGCGAACAAACAGTGTACCATGGGTTGGACCTGATGAACCCAAATGGTCACAAAATCCTCGGTAGCAAAGAAACCTTTCAGAGTAACAATGAGACCCACGATACAACTATATGCCATTATTCACGCTTGGGACGTAAAGTAAACCGAAGAACGAAACAGTGTGAAGCAAGACTCATTCGACTAAATATCATTCTCCCATTGCTCCGTATTCCAAGTTTTACGGCTTCAGCACTACGTCTTCCTGTTGCGGGCATTTGCAGCACTGATGAGTTTTTTTTTTAAATTCATGCTCGCCCTCAATTCCCTCCTTATGGTGCTCCCTTCGTGTTCTTTTGTTACTAATAGGGTTCACGAGTGCGACGTTGAGTCCTGCAGGCTGTCGTCCTCTGATTTTTCGTCATGATACTCTTCAGTGCCGGCCGGGGTGGCCGAGCAGTTCTAGGCGCTACGTCTGGAACCGTATGATCACTACGTTCGCAGGTTCGAATCCTGCCTCGGGCATGGATGTGTGTGATGTCCTCAGATCAGTTAGGTTTAAGTAGTTCTAAGTTCTAGGGGACTGATGACCTCAGCAGCTAAGTCCCGTAGTGCTCAGAGCCATTTTTGAACTCTTCAGTGAGCGTCAGTGAGCGGTCACCTAACACACATTTTCGTTCGCGTTGCGACTTTACAAATGATGTTTTTTCGCTTTCCCTGTATGCTGTATAAAACCTCGACAGGGTGCCTCTTGAAACACCAAACACTTCGACTACCTTGGATACGGAAGTATCCACCAAACGAGTGGCAACATTGTGGCTACGTTCTAAGTCACTTAGTTCAGACATAATACACCCATAACTGCACAGAACACCGCTCTAAACGCGACTGACAGATGCGACGTAATGAGAACATTGCACTGGTGCCGCTGGTGGACGAATAGAACGACGCCAGATGCAGGCCTGGCAAGCACCTATATTTATGTTCAAGCATGGATTTCTCGCAATGTTTTCATATTTTTCTCCGAGCCCTAAAGTCAGTCTTCCGTCTGATAGAGTAGTCTCGTCTTTGGTTGAGAACTGCAAAAACTTGTCTGTAGCACGCTACTTAAACTTTTAGCAGACAGTGAATAATATTTTTTGGCGCGGAGATTGGTTGGCGAGACGCCGCTTAGATCGTGGGACAAAAGCTAAACTCTTGGTTTCTACCCGCTGCTCTGCTTTTTTCACCTCTAGCACATGCCTAACTATTTAGTGAACACTCTTATCTTGTGATACTGAAACGTTTTATGTAAGTTGAAGATGGAGAGGGGTGGAGGCGAGAGAGAGAGAGAAAGAATGGAAAACGACTATTGGTGTCAGCTGTATTGAGACAGTACTGCGAATCTGCGGGGCGAGTGATAATGTGTATCGGACCGTGATTCGAACCCGGGATCTCCTACTTACTAGGCAGGTGGATTAACCACCGCTCCATGCCAGACACAGTGTTATTGCAAATGTGTGCACTATCTCGACACACCTCAAGGCCGATCCACATTCCCACGAGGTGCCACATTTCCGCAATCCCTGTCCATTTCCTCCATGTTCGCTACTCTGAGATTCCCGTGGAAGGTCGGACGTATTTGTGCAACCCAACTGAAGAAGGAGGATCCATTTCCCGTCCACGCGAATCAGTTATATGAATGCGTGGTGTCTGTTGTTTCGGACATGTCGAGAAAGAACAGACACCACGCAATCAGATACTGAAATGGGCGCGTTGTAGCGACATCGTCCAGATGTGTGGTGAGATTGTTGCTTGCTTGTGCTGCATTCAAGTAATTATTCGTTACGTTGTTGTCAGATCTACTCGCGCGAGATAATTTTGAAGTACATTTCATCGGAACTTCGTTACATTTGTTTTTCGGTTTCACGACCTGGTTGGAACACGTGGATATCATTATCCGTTTTCCGTTCATTCAGCTGAATTTGCAAGTAGTTTATGTCATTGATTTTCAGCTCATTAAATGACCTTATGGACGTAGATATGAACATAGGACTGTTCTTTCCCGGTTGTTGTAAATGTATGGCGTTAAAAAGCCACTTGATTCGTTGATGGCTTTGTGTGTGTGTAAGACATAAGGCTTTGTGTTCTTTTTTTACGCAATACATAAATGCTTATTCAGATTTCATGCAATTTGCGACTCTTTCGAAGTCAGTCCTCATACTTGCTCCATTAAGAACCACATTCACGAGAGAATTAGTGGCAGTGTTATTATACTTCACAGACAAAGTGAGTGATCTGTCTTCGGCAGAGAGATTCTTTTATTTTTCCATGTAAACTTCAGCTAATAGGCTAAATGTGTGTCACAGTTGAGATTCGAGACTCGTTCTTCTGCTGACAAAGATGTATATGTTTAGCTACCATACGAACTCATTTCAACGTATCAGGTGGTGTAGGTGTTCCACTTTATTTGCTTCGCATGAATTCTTCCTACGAGGACGTATTCCGGAACAGAGATAGGGAGAAACTAAATGAAACGCTAGGAAATCAAAAAAAGACATCATTGCACGAAGGTCTGACTCACGATACAGAAAAGTCGAAACAACCTGTGGTGAAATTAAAAACAAGGACGGTAACAATAAGAGTGGAAAGTGAATTCCACTGTTAAAAGCAGAGGAGAGACCGGATAGGTGGAAAGAGTACACGGACGGCATCTCTGATGGGGATGACTTGTCTGATTACGTGATGGAGGAAGAGTTGTGTTGTTTTGGGGGAGGAGACCAGACAGC